>NC_136057.1:1270335312-1270935312 GCF_964261635.1 Lissotriton helveticus | reverse complement strand
CCACAGAGAACAAATTCCTTAGGCAGCTCACAGCTCTTCCCCTGAGTACCCCACTCCCGCCCCTAAGACTGGATATGGGCCTTCGGCCTATAACGGAGGAATTAGGGTTCAAACCCCTAACCTTCTGGCGCCGCCTTTGGAGCAGTCCGGACCTCTCTACCTACAGTACTGAGTTGCAAGAATTCCTATTGTTGCCCAATGCCACTAAGATACCATGGTTAAATTATATTAAGAGAACCTCCGAGTCAATTGGTTTACCAGAATTATGGTCAGATCCGGTAAATACCAGTAATAGGACGCCGAGAAAGACGCTGTCCAGAGTGTACTATGATAAAATGCTCCTTCGAGCTGTGGACAGCACTCGTGAAGGATCTTTGACTCATCAATTCACAAAAATCCAAGACTCATACAAATTTGAAAGCGTCCTGGATGACATGATTCCGGTGTTAACCAGGAAATTATTCCTGCAATGGAGGTATGGGACCCTTCCCCTGGCAGCTTTTACCGCAGCATGGTCGTGCGGGCCTTCTACAGAGATCTGCCCTGTATGTGCCCATATAAAGGAGAATGATCTACATGTGGTCTTTTTCTGCAGAGCCTACCAGAAAAGCAGGAATTACTGGTTGGTCCCTCTGCTTAAAATATGGGATTTAGAACATTCTTACCCGCATACAGAGTTTTAAAGACTGATTTATCCCCACCCATTGTATTTGCCTTATCAACATTTTTAACTGCAATGTGGTATGCTCGAACTCGTCTGATAAAGAGAGCTGGGGACTATCGACAGACCTGAATCCTCTGATATGACGGTACCCATTCTGATCATTATATGTTTTAATTTTTAAATGCATTTTTACACTAATGATACAATGATATTTTCTGCATTTTTTAATCAATGTGATAATTTTGTACATCTTTTATGATCATGTGATCGAAATAAAGATTTTGAAGAAGGATATGTTATTAAGAACTATACACTGTATTAAGTTAACACTCCCAGATGGCGGAATGTATTGCTGTGGAGTCCCAGCCTTCATTTATGTCTACATCTGATTGTTGCACAGTGAATCGTGTACAGTGGTATAAATGGAATGAGAAATGCCTGTCAATCTAATGATGAAGGCTTTTGCCGAAACGCTTAAATTACTTGTCTTTTAAACGCAGATTGTGTGAAACTACCGCTGGAGTGCAGTTCTCATCATTGATAGAGAAATTGTGTCCATGAAAGTTATTTGCACACAAACAGGTGCCTTGTTCAAGCATCGCAGATAGTTGGAAGCACGCTGGAAAACCGCTAAATCTTGTAAATAAATGTGTGTATAAACACAAGAACATGCTGTTTGCTGAACTAACTTTTGTCTGTTATCTTCATGATAATTGTTGTAAAACGCTCCAATACCTTCGGGTCTGGCCAGCGCTATATAAAACTCTAGAAAATATATATATATAGATATTTGAGACCCACTTGGCCTTGGATAACAGCACTGGGTACCACAGTACTGTGTGCCAATAAGGGGTGTGATAGGGGAATAAGCAGTCCCTGTGACAACTTTGTGAAGGGTGTCATGCGACCCAGACTACAGATTGTTGAGCCTTAAAGGTGAACAAGCACTGGAGGGCTTTCGCTACATTACCAGTAAAAAGTGACAACAGATGGAGAACATAGATTAAGAGGTAATGTTGTCTGACAATCCACACTTAAGATAGGCTGGAGAGCTTTAAGGTGTACAAGTGTTTTTTTTATTTGGGGAAATATATATATGAAGCAGAGAACACTGGGTAGTACTCAAGTTTAGGTGGAAAGCAGCTCCTGTATAGAGCCCTCTCTTTATGCGTCACTCTATGCCTGAAAGGGTATTGTTTTGACTTATACTGGGTGCTCCCTTGTGCCTGGACAAAGCTAAACCTCTCTGAAGAGCACGAATGAGAGCGAAACACTGTGTCAGGGGTTGCTTCTACTTATTTCAGGCTGGCTTGGTTAGCATTTTACCAATTCAAAGCTGTAATACTGTACCTGGAGTGGTAAATGGCTTTTGTCATTTTGCAGCTCAGCATGGACAGCACTGTGCTAGTTCAATGCTTAAAGACTTTGCTGTAGAAATAGCAAAAGACTTTGTCCTTTTCTATCTCGGCGTGGATGGCACTGTGCTAATCCTATGCTTAAAGACTTTGATAGAAAAGCAGACATGTGGGGTGAGCAGATCTAGAGTGTTGCTGGTGTTGAGAGGGCTCTATACAGGAGCTGCATTCCACCAAAACTTGAGAACTACCCAGAGTGCTCTGCTTCTTTTTTTTTGCATAAATCATGCATCACGCTATGGCTGAAAGGGTATTGTTTTGGCTTATAATGGGTGCTCCCTTATGCCTGGACAAGGCTAAACCTCTCTGAAGAGCTCTAATGAGAGCAAAACATTGATGTCAGGAGTTGCTTTTACTCATTTCAGGTTGGCTTGGTTGGTATTTGATCGATTCAAAGCTATAATACTGTGCCTGGAGTGGTAAATGGATTTTGTTATTTTACAGCTCATCATGGACAGCGCTGTGCTAGTCCTATGCTTAAAGACTTTGCTATAGAAATGGCAAAAGACTTTGTCCCTTTCTATCTCGGTGTGGATGGCACTGTGCTAATCCTATGCTTAAAAACTTTGATAGAAAAGCAGACATTTGAGGTGAGCAGATCTAGAGTGCCGCTGGTGTTGAGTGGGCTGTATACAGGAGCTGCTTTCCAACTAAACCTGAGAACTACCCAGATTTCTCTGCTTCTTTTTTGTGTGCATACTTTATGCATCACTCTATGCCTGAAAGGTTTATAGTTTATATTATATTATATATATATATATATATATATATATATATATATATATATATATATATATATATATATATAAAAAAAAATCAAAAAATATATTTTAACTGCCTCACACCTGAAATTACTTCTGCTTCAATCAAAGCCAATGGGGAAAATACATTGCCTGATTTTCTGTTCAAAATCTCCATCTTTCCTGATCTAAAATGTTGGCATATATGCTTAATGTTGTAATTTTGACATTTTTTTGGACACACATCAGTGAATGGTCTTTGAATTCGGGGGTAATCTGCGTGCCACACCAGTAGGCATAATGCCATGGATATTACGCCCATGCATTATTGGAAATGTGTTCTCCCATGAATATAATGTTATGATTGAATTTACTTCCTAATGTCACATCATATACATTATGTATTGGCTCTTTATGAGCAGTATGTGAACGTTGTGGAGGCTCATAAACAGGCAATCTCTGTAAAACATATCATGTTATGTAGATGCTTCCTTTAATGACAGGCACTCACACTTAATTATATCCATTTGCATTTCAGTCACCCGCCATTGTTGACGGATGGCACCTTTTGATATCCTTTGCCTATTAAATCTGAATCATTTTGAAGGTATGTAATACAATTACCTGACATAGATGAGAGATGAGTAACATCAACACATGTTAAGTCAGGTCAATGCTTAAGGCAGTTTCACAAGTTCTGATGCCAAGCAATGTATAGCTGACACATATTATGTCAACTACAATCTTTGTGGTCAGAGTCTTGCTTATACATTTAATCTCATTGTTATTTTTATTTCTGGCCTCAAAAACTTTGCTGTAGAAATGGCAAAAGACTTTGTCCATTTCAATCTCGGCGTGGATAGCACTGTGCTAATCCTACGCTTAAAGACTTTGATAGAAAAGCAGACATTTGAGGTGAGCAGATCTAGAGAGTCGCTGGTTTTGAAAGTGCTCCATACAGGAGCTGCTTTCCACCTATACTGGGTGCTCCATTGTGTCTGAACAAAGCTATACCTCTCTGAAGAGTTCTAATTAGAGCGAAACAGTGTGTCGAGGGTTGCTTTTATTCATTTCAGGTTGGCTTGGTTGGTATTTTACCAATTCAGAGCTGTAATGTTGTGCCTGAAGTGATAAATGTCTTTTGTCATTTTACAGTTTGGCAAGGACAGCACTGTGCTAGTCCTATGCTTAAAAACGTTGCTGTAGAAATGGCAAAAGACTTTGTCCATTTCTATCTTGGCTGGGATAGCACTGTGCTAATCCTACGCTTAAAGACCTTGATAGAAAAGCCGACATTTGAGGGAGGCAGATCTAGAGTGTTGCTGGTGTTGAGTGTGCTCCATACAGGAGCTGCTTTCCACCTAAACCTGAGAACCACCCAGAGTTCTCTGCTTCTTTTTGCATCATTTATTCGGCACTCTATGCCTGAAAGGGTATTTGTTTGACTTAAACTGGGTGCTCCCTTGTGTCTGGGCAAAGCTATACCTCTCTGAAGAGCTCTAATGAGAGCAAAACACTGCTGTCAGGAGTTGCTTTTACTCATTTCAGGTTGGCTTGGTTGGTATTTTATCAATTCAAAGCTGTAATACTGTGCCTGGAGTGGTAAGTTGATGTTGTTATTTTACAGTTTGGCAAGGACAGCACTGTGCTAGTCCTATGCTTAAAAACTTTGCTGTAGAAATGGCAAAAGACTTTGTCCATTTCGATCTCCGCTTGGATAGCACTGTGCTAATCCTACGCTTAAATACTTTGATAGAAAAGCAGACATTTAAGGTGAGCAGATCTAGAGTGTCGCTGGTGTTGAGAGTGCTCCATACAGGAGCTGCTTTCCACCTAAACTTGAGACCTACCCGGAGTTCTCTGCTTCTTTTTTGCATAATTTATTCGTCACTTTATGCCTGAAAGGGTATTTTTTTGATATATATATATATATATCAAAATATATATCAAAACAATATATTTTACCTGCCTCACACCTGAAATTACCTCTGTTTCAATCAAAGCCAATGGGGAAAATACATTGCCTCGATTTTCTGTTCAGAATCTCCATCTTTCCTGATCTAAAATGTTGGCATATATGCTTAATGTTGTAATTTTGACATTTTTTGAGCACACATCAGTGAATGGTGTTTGAGTTCGGGGGTTATCTGCGTGCCACACCAGTAGGCATAATGCCATGGATATTACGCCCATGCATTATTGGAAATATTTTCTTCCATGTATATAATTTTATGATTGAATTTACTTCCTAATGTCACATCATATACATTATGTATTGGCTCTTTATGAGCAGTATGGGAACGTTGTGGAGGCTCATACACAGGCAATCTCTGTAAAACATATCATGTTATGCAGATGCTTCCTTTAATGACAGGCACTCACATTTAATTATATCCATTTGCATTTCAGTCACCCGCCATTGTTGACGGATGGCATCTTTTGATATCCTTTGCCTATTAAATCTAAATCATTTTGAAGGTATGTAATACAAATACCTGACATAGATGTGAGATGAGTAACATCAACACATGTTAAGTCAGGACAATGCTTAAGGCAGTTTAACAAGTTCTGACGCCTAGCGATGTATAGTTGACACACATTATGTCAACTACAATCTTTGTGGTCAGAGTTTTGCTTATACATTTCATCTCATTGTTATTTTTATTTGTGGCCTCAAGTGAATAATCAATAAAAAAGTACATTAAAAAAAAAAAGTTGATGGTCCATTGAATCCGACTCAATATAAATAACGTAAGAAGGTGTCACTGCTGAAAATCCTTAAAGTCTTTAATGAGTGCTTTCCATCTCCCCCTGTTGGCACGGTACTGTACTCCTCCTGGACTAGTTCCAAAATTAAATCACCCGATTACTTGACACAGGAGCCCCACTTCAGACAAAATATCCTAAACCAGGTGAAAAGGTCTTCAACAAGTTGTTTGATTCATAAATGGTCGCCATCAAAAGATTGGGTTGGAAATAGGAGTGATGATGTAGAAATGATCAGGAAGCCTTTAGCTTATCACAGGACTGTCCAGAGTTTACAGAAGGTTTATACTTGTGACCTAAATCAACAAAACTATAAACTAAACAAAGGAGGTCTCTCAAATCTACTCAGAAGCAAATGATCTGGAATATTTGGGGGAGGTCCCTGTTGGTTACAATCAACTTTACAAAACATGCTTTCCTCTTTTGATACAATTCTGAAGGTTTGGGGCTGGATTTAGAGTTTAGAAGACACGGTATTGCATCGTAAAGGGTGTGGGGGGTCATTAGGTTTTTGCTTTTCACAAACAAACCGCTGCTATGCAAAAGTTTGGTGACGGTCCATCAGGCGTTTGGTACACTGAACAGAACAAATGTCACACTGGTTACTTTCAATGTATAGAGATGCCCGTGGGGCTGGCGGGCATCTGTAAATTTGGCTGACAGAGTACCTCGCTTGAGGATAGTGGTGGCAATGTTCTTCATCTCTATGACAGGCATTACGCCATCCGTCAAATTCTACATCAGGCCATTGATCAGGCATCTAACCGAAGCTGGTCCAACTGAACTGCCAATCTGTCATTCTGGCTTCCATTGTTTTATAGTGATGAGCCTGGAGTAAGTTTGCAAGGAGCCAACATTTAAACTACTAATGGAGCCTTGCTGGTTTACACAATGAAACACCATATACCTTCTCCAGGCCCAATTATTACAATACTTATCATGTGAAAAAAGCACAGTGGCCAGATTACTAAAACAATCGATCATCAGCCACTTGCTGACAAATACATTGGCTGATAACTAGAACTGTCAAAATACTGAACCATCTTATACCTTCCCTTGAGCAGAAAAATCATAGAGGGTGGGATGACACGCAAGCTACAAGATTTCCTCTGATTAAGCAACATCGTACATGACAATTACATTTTGTACCATGAAGGGAAAAAACTAAAATTTAAGATATCGAAGAACAACTGCGCTCCTCTCTTGGCTAGGACCTGCCAGAAATTCTTATCTTCCTTCACCTATATGTGGTCTACGACACAGTGGCCCAAAATTCCCCCTAGGATGTCTTGGACATTTTTTTATCATAACAAGTATTGTGCTTTAATTGAGTCACTGATTTCTCATAAGCCGCAATCAATACATTAGAATGGGATCCACATCCTCAGTGAAATTTGTTACTTGTGGGACTCCTCCAGGTCCTTCTATATCAACACTGTTTTTCAATATCTGCATGAGACCAATGGCCATGTTTATCTTGAAGCATTAACTGCATTTCAAAATGTATGCATATAACATTCATATCCATATTTGCTTGGGCCACCACTGAACTTAGAGATCAAACATCGCCACCTGCCTGAAACACATTGCACTCTAGAAGACCAATTTCTTCATTTTAAAGGCACAAAGACCAAAAGTGTTGTAATTGGAGAAAACTGATCATTTAATTGGCCAGCTGAAAAAAAGTGCTACCCCAAAACCAGTGAACATTTTTGGGGTTCGGTTCAATAATAAGGTCTCTAATTATTATGAAATCTAGTTAGTCATCAAAATAGCAACCACCAATTTAGGTTGGAAAAAATAATTTTGCCTCTTTTTCAGGTAATTTACTGCAATTCACTCAGCATGAACTCTGTTTTCTCTCGACAGAAGAAATCCACAAACTACAGAGGACAAAAAAAATCAAGCAGACGCTTTTTGCTTCAACTTGGGGAACAAATGTGTTGCATTAAACTGTCACTAATAGGGCTAGAACAGTTCCTTGTAGGTAAAAGAATAAAGTTGGAATTACTCAATACAATCTTCAAAACATGGAGTCGTAATCCATAATCTCAGATCAAGTAAAGCAAGTCACATTGCTCAGTCCACAATCACTTGAAAAAGACCTGAACATTTGGACAATCAAGATCCTGGAATTAAACTCTGAACTCTTTTAGCCTGAACTTTAGAAACCAACCAAAATATGGCTGCATTCAAAAGAATGCTTAAAATAAGCATGGTCAAAGGGGCTTTGGCTTTTATACCAGAATCCACAGTGCTGTCCTTCTAATATAGTAGATAGGACTCCACACAGTTAACTCAATCCTTCTTTCCAGTTCATCAGTGAATAAATTAAGATCTACTATTGGGCTGCACTGTTTGAAGGGTACCTGCATACCGTGATTGAAGTAGTAAAAGATGGAACACTTTACAACCAAATGCTTGCACTGATAATTGATAGCATACCACAAAACAGAGCTACAAAAACATATGTGGAAAGGCCTGCCAGCATGGTGGGTCACCATGTATAACTGAGAGTGAAAAGGTGGGATGAAATAATTGTTATTTGGTGGTAAGTAATTTGCTTTTCTCTTCCATACGACTATGAATTCTCAGATCGAACATCTTGGAACAAAATGGAAAGACAAGTCAAATGCACAAAAAATTAATATTTACTGTGTATCCATTGTGGCCATAAAAGAATGCTGTAGCTGGTTAAAGGTTTGACAGAGGTCTGGCTTGCATTTACCTGAACTTACAGTTGCACATTTGGACTCTATTTCAGATCATCAACCAGAGGCACTGAGCTGGGCCCATATCCTCGGGAACGCGCCACAAACTTTGGCAGAGTCAGTTGGTTTGATAAAGAAATGTAAAGGTCCAAAGATAGCAGTGGCAGGACCCGCAGAAATGACTGCTTATTCAGATTGGGTAAGACCATTCCTTAGCAATAAAAAGCCATCATGATGACATGTCAAGAATGGGTTAGGTTTCTTAAGAAGAGTCTGGTCTCAAATACCTGGCAGTTTGTATTACCCAGAGTCCCTTGGACTTTTGGTGGCCAACTACTCACGCATTTTGGCATTACTGGGCTAGCAGCTATCACATATGGGCAGCTCTTTTCCCTTTCCAGGCAGGGCAGAATAAATACCTTTAAAATGAATGTGCATCTTAAAGTCCTTTATATTTTTCATGCCCTCGCGGTCCGGTTTTGTATGGAATTTTTAATAGAACTTAAAAGGATGACTCTAAAATTAATCTGTCAGGGCAATCAGGCCGGACTGGGAAACAACTGTTTGTGCCAAGCAGAAATTCCTGGAGGACGGACAGCACAGCTTTATGTTAAGGCCCTACAAGGAAAATTGGTAAACTGTGGCGGACATGGAAAAAGCAGTAGTGAGTCGACTCCTGTGGAGCTTGGAGTGGAAAGCAGGAAAGACAGCCAAATGCCTATATAAGCACTCTTACAAGCACTACACTTGCTGCTTGAGATACTCTTGTGAAGTGCTTTAACCTGACTACATTGCCCTCACCACAACATAATTCTAACTTCACACCGTCAGTTTACCTCAGACCCTTTGACAGATGGAAACAGGAGGATTGTCAGACTGTATCAAATTTGTTTAATTAAACAAATAGGTAATGAGTCACATTACCAGAGACATGTACCCAATTTAAAACTTTTGAGAAGATGTCAATAATTTGTAGCTTGTAAAATATACTTTCAGAATATTTGACCCACAACATCCTACCCAGGTGAGGCAAGTTGGAATCGATTTCTGAATGCGGAGGTAGGGAAGTCATACAGGAGATGGTTGTGGCAAGATATCAATCAATACTCTAGTAACATAATATGCACTGAAGCTAATTAGAAGATATCATACCTTTGTCGAGCCAAGCTGAAACAATTCTACCTTCTGATAAGAGCCATACCATGGCAAGAATGTAGCCTACTGGGATATTTAAAGCATATAGCGTGGGATTTTCATATTAAACCTTTTTGGGAAAAATGCTGGCTTTGTTAAAATCGATTTTGGGAAACTCCATTCCTTCAGATGTTAACTTTATTCAATTGGTAATTGCTCTCTTGGGTCACAAACCAAGACTGATAGCTTTTTAATCTGGAATTGTTTGGGGGGTGCAAGAAATACCTAAGCCTCATAAATGTTGGTCTCAAAACAGCACATAGTGCCATAGCAGGCCCTCGTTCTTAATGGAACTACCTTGAGTCTGGGTGACCCCCATGTGAAATGGCACAATGTTATCATTCACACTGAAGTTAGCTAGTAAATTAACTGGGCTGACCCACTACACCTTACTACTGTATGTTGCAGCGAGGGAAGAAAAATGTGAATGGCACAGTAACAGATCAATGGAATAGGATTGGCTGAAAGCCCCTATAAGTATATTACACCCCCCACACTCTTGCTTCAAAGAGTCTGGAATATAACGTCGATGGAGAGATTATTGAACACATTTTCTAACTGATATAAGGATTTCTGAAGCGAGGTGGGGTCATTTAGTAGCATATTTATCACATACTGTCTAAACGATCTGATGCCCACTCATTAGCAATCTTTGAACTTATTTACATTTTGAGGATTAGAGTACAATAATTTTCTTAGGATGGTAATAAGCGACTTGATGTGGAATTTCCGTTACTGAGAAAGCCTCTAAATGCACCCATGATTACAAGAACCATCAGGGGAAAATCTGCAAATTCCGGTCCAAATGACATGTTTTCCCCCTATTTTGATTTCAAGGTTACTTAAGTGGCATGGGGTAGGACGTTTTGTGGGGGAAATATAAAAACGATGGATCAGTGTACTGTAATTGTTCTTTTCAGACACTGTGGCAGCTGTAAGAAGGCCCTTCTTCCATCATATGAGCTTGCGGATCTTGCTGTTCTCACTGAGAGGATAAACCCACCTATTATTAGCACCAAGAACAAAGCCACTTGGGACTCTTTCACTCCTCTCAGTGAAAACAACATCAAGAAAACCCTGATTAGTATCAACCGTTCTAATCACTTCAGCAACCAGCAAGCTGTTTACACTGACTGTCTTCAAAGAAATTAAGGATGCCGTCATCCCCCTTTGGACAAAGATTGTCAACGCCTCCTTATCACAAGGCAAGATCCCTGAATGTTTAAAAGCAGCTCACGTGTCAACCATTCTTAAAAAACCTAATGCAGACAGAACTGGTCTAAACAACTTTCGCCCTAGCTCCAACTTCCCCACTCTGGCTAAGCTCCTAGAAAAATGCGTACAATCACAACTTTGCACGCACATTGAGAATTTCAATCTCCTGGATCTTCATCAATCCGGTTTTCGGACGGGTCACAGCACTGAATCGACAATAACCCAAATTATGGATGACATTTTAAAAATGCTTGACCAAAACAAATCTTGCCTCCTTATACTCCTCGACCTTTCTTCCGCATTCGGCACGGTTAATCATGACAAATTCTTAGCCATTCTGGAACACAGGATGGGCTTTTCCAGCCTGGTATTACAATGGTTCTCGTCCATTCTTCACAACAGATCCCAAAGAGTCATGGTGAATCAATCCCGTTCCCAGCCTTCTACAGTCTTCATGGGGGGTCCCTCAAGGGTCTGCCCTTTCTCCCATACTCTTTAATATTTTCCTGGAACTCTTAGCGAGTATACTAAATTCCATGAACACTCTTTTTCATATGTATAGGGACGACACAGAACTTTATTTGACGATCACCTCTTCTAATGACTGCACTTCACTCACTCTACCCTGACGAATACCCAAAATTGGCTAACTGCTCAATACCTCCAAAAAACAATTCCTTTTTATGTCTCCTCCTAATCACACCTCCAGGATAGACCTCTGGATGAAACACCTCACTGCCTTAAACTGCGCGCCTTTTACTGATTCAGTTAAATCTCTCGGAAACACCCTGGACTCGCACTTAAACATGAAGAATCATATTAGTAAGACGTGCAAGGGTGCCAACTACCAAATGAGGATTCTTAGAAATCTAAAACCATTCCTTCCACAATAAGACTACAGGCAGGTGGTTCAAGCACTTGTCCTGTCCAGGCTAGATTATGGTAGCGCTACGCTCTGTGGCCTCCCCAAATATACTTTGGCCCCTCCCAGGACCTCCTTGAATGCCGCTGCCAGACGGATTACGGGCAGAAAGAGAAATGCTCACATATCCCCAGCCCTAAGATCTCTAAACTGGGTACCCTATGAAGCAAGAATACAGCTAAAGATTGCCGTTATTACCCACAAAGCCCTCCATTTCAAAACCCCTGTGTACCTGGCTCAATAGCTAGAACTATCTGGAGGGGGCAGACCATCAAGAAGTGCAAATTCTCTCCTATTGAAACTTCAGACCTTTCGCAAAAATAAAACAAGGTCCAGAGCCTTCTCTGGTTCGGCACCGAAGATCTGGAACTTTCTCCCACCGGACGTCACCAGCAGAATCCCATCAGCAGCTGCCTTCAAACATGAAGTAAAAACAATCCTAATGAACAAATTCTTGCCTTAATTGTTCATGGCTTTTCTGCTTTCTCAATGACCCTTCTGACCATATTCTTTTGGGTCTATCAACGGTAAAGCTCAGGGTTGTCTGTAATACCCTAATAAGTAATGTTGCTTTCATCTAGGGACTCTATGGTATTAGCTAAATAAGTTATTCTTTGTTACCCCCTTTGCCATTTCCCCGAACTATGTTCTTCCCGTTTCGAAATGTGAAATGGTCCGATACCCTTCGGGTCATGTTCACGATATACAAAACTTTATACATAAATTAATTAAGAAATGGCACTAAAAAGTGTACAAAGGGTACTGATTTTAAATTTATAACAATGGCCATAGAGGGCAACCAGAAAGCAGGCAGGGGGGAAAAAAGGAGACATACCAAGTGCCTAGGTTCTTTTGTCAGTTGTGTGGAGATGAGCATGAATTTTCTGAAATATGTTAGAAGTTCCTTTGTGTTATTTATGCTCAACTGTTCAGGACAGAATGTTCATGTGCTGAATGTAACACACATTCATGTATGCTAAAAACAAGAGAACTGTCATGCAAGCATTGACACAGTCACAGCCACTGGTCAGAGGAGTATATCATAAAGGAGGTATTGCGTAATATTAGGCACAAAGGACTAAGAAATAGGGGAGCGTACTTTAGCAACAAAAGCATGGGAAGAGGAAATACAATAAACCCGATAGGAAAATAAAAAAATCAATCTTGTCCCGAAGTCCAGGATCCAATGGCCCCTTTTTGATTGTGGTTGGGTCACTTGGATGACCTGGGACATCCAACGGATATACAAATAGAGGCTACGCGATAAGACACAGGCTAATCAGCCAGGGGAGATGTCGTTGCCCTTTTGGTGCTTTAGCTGAAGCATATTAACACTTTATACATGAAGTGTGCTTACAATCTTCCCAGGCCGTTGTACATTAGTTATATCTCCCTCACGCCCGCCTAAAAAAAAAAGGCATTGCTACCTCTACACCAAATTACAACAAATAAATCATTCCTAGGAACTCACACCCTTTTGGCACCATAGTCTATGCCCTACGGCATGGACAAGGTAAGGCTCAGCAACACTAATTCTCTGTCTTGAGACCATGGCTGTTCCCTGTGTGCCAAATGTATCACTTAGGACTGCAGAATTTGGAGTGTTTTGGGCATTAACATGGAACACTGGTGAGTGGCCTAAACAGCACCGAGTAGGCACTAGGAAATGCAAGTAAAACATGTCAAGCAAAGAGTAAAGGCTAATATCGTCATATGGCAAGGTAAAGCTACTCTGACATGCACATCAGACAAATGGTGTAAAATGTTACTCCTTTCTTCATTCCTACTTTCTATCTATCCTTCATTTTTTCTTTCTTTCTATCCTTTCTTCTTTCTTTCCACCTTTGCTTTCATCTTTCCTTCTTTTTTTCTACCTTCATTCTTTCTCGACTTTATTTCTTGACTTCTTCTTTCTTTTCTTCTTGCTTTCTTTCTCAAAGGCAAGAGGCTGGCAGCTAATGGAACAATGATTGTTTTTTTTAGGTCTGTGTTAGCCAAGACTTGTTGATTGTACTAAAGGTATGTGTATGCCATAGTTATTTAGGGGGGTTTCATCCATCTGTCTGTGGTCATGTCATTCACAACCTTCTCCAAACCCATTGAGCATGCATCAAGAAGCAACACGTCACCCCGCTTCAGCCATTGGCCAATTTCACTTTGAATAATGGCATGCTGCCCTTTCCTAATGAGCAGATCAACATGCAACGTAGTTCCCTTCAGCGCCAGGGAGTATTATAGTAATGTGTGCTTTACTGTGAGCAAAAAACGTGTTTGGCGTTAGTCAATGTTTTTTTTTTAGATTGGCAAATACCCAGCAGTTCCCAAACAATAAAGTTTTGTTAAAGCCATAAAAATAAAATTGCCAAAAAGCTTCCGGATGACGCCCGACTTATTGGCTTTGTCAACCCTTGTTACTCTCAGCGAGAAAAGTAAATGCACTCAGAAAAAGGCACATGACAACTCTTTACATTTCCTGAGTTTTTTTCCCTCATTACATGGTAGTATTTTCAATGGAAGGGAGACCCCAGTATAAGAAGAACAGTAAACAAGCATTTGCAATGCAATCGGTCTCACCTTTAGGACCTTATATGTAATTAGCTATGCAGCACATTAGCCTGGGTGCTGAAACATCTACTGTTCTTTAGCATGGAGGGAAAGTAAGCACCAAACTGCGTCACACACCAAGTATGGGAACACATGGAGACAAAAATTGCCTTTCAGCGGAAAATGGTATAGTCCAAAGCTCTGTTTTTAATAGAAAATAGGGCCTTCTGTGGTCATATCACTGAAAATACAAGGTTTAAAAAGAATATTATTGTCTGCAGGTGCTTGTGGAAGACAATTTCTATGGACTGGAATCTAGAGAATGCAAAAGTGATTCTGGTATTTCATTGACCTCTGCTGGTCGTTTTCTATCAAGAAAGTTAAATAGAGGCAGTTGCCAGAATTTTTTTTGAAAAAATAAAGTCCCTCTGCAGAAAGCAATTCTGGTATTTTACTGACCTCTACTGGTCGTTTTCTATCAAGACAGTTAAACAGAGTCAGTTGAACAGAAAAAAAGTCCCTAAGCGAATGCAGACAAGTCCTAGGGCTGATCTCCAGAGCCCACAAAGTACATACACTTATAAGTATATACTAAAGTATATACAAGAGGCCTCGAATGCTCGACTTAAAAAGCTAACTTTAAAGACTCACACAGTATCTTCATTTGGGACATTCACCACTGCTTTGGCTGAGTGGTTTCATCTAAGGTGGAGCCTTGTTGCTCCAAGGGGCTAAAATCATTGAAAAGGGTATTTGAACAGCTCAATTATCTATTATAATAATGTATTCTGTATGTGGTGGTGCACTTCTTCAATGAATACTCTGTTACTGGGTTACCATCTACACTTCACTGTACCCAGATAGGATGGTAAAGAAAACTGCATCTCAGAAACACTAATATGAACTCCCAAATAACACTGTCTAGACTCTCCACTTCTTAATCCCTCCTTTATCCTAATCAAACTAACAGGCTCCCATGTCCACCACTCAAATTAACTACTTATATTTCCCTATACTAATCCACCATTAATCATTTTGTATTTGGAGTAGCGTACTACTCTCTGAAAAGCTCTTCAACACCTGGCCAGTGGTAAAAAGCGTTATATAAATACAATTTTCCATTGAAATGGCCACTAACTTTGCACAGACTGATACAACTATATATCGCACAAATGATAAAGTGTGGAAATCCGGTTTCTGTGAATATTTATCATTCGTGCAGCACCAAGTAAAGTGTCTTGACTTGTTTGGATTCTATTTAAATCCAGTAGTGGCCGGTGTTTGTGACGAGTGGTGGGGCAGCCAGGCGGGCAGGGGGTGGGAGGTGAGAGGGAGCATAGGGGTCACGAAGGGATGGGGTACAAATGTAAAAAATTGTAATAAAAAAAAACACTTTCAGCCGACCGCGTCGCGCTCCTCTTCTTCAGGCACAGGCTCACAGAATGCCCAGCGGCCAATCCTGAAGCTGCTCTCTCAGGATTGGCTTGAGCGCCCTCGATTAGTGCTCCAGGACAGACTGGGAGTCTGTGCCTGCTCTCTCCAACCCCAGCAATGCAGCTGGCGTTGGAGAGAGCTTGACTGCGAATGACAGCAATGCTGTTTTTCGGGGGGCGACGCTCCTCCAACACAGCGGATAAACCGCCACTGTTTAAATCTCCGTTTTCATCACACTTCAGAATTACAAAAAGAGACCATCATCATTTTTTGCTTTACTTACTGTACAGTTAATTTAAAGGTCTTTACACAGCCTTTCCTTTCACACTCTGTACTCCCGCAAGATTGTCACATAATTCACTTTAAAAACTCTCACTTTGCAGGCAGAGAAAGAAAACACCAATCTCCAGCAGCAATGTATCAAAATACATAGCCTCACATTTGACCTCCGTCTTTGAAGTAACAGCACATGTGACAAGATAAACACATCTTTAAACAAGCATTTGCAATGCAATAGGTCTCGCATTTGCGGGAGTTTAAGCTATTGGCATTGTAAATGACAATGCCTTTCATTTATGTTTTAAAAACCAACACGTAATAAAAGGCATTGCCATTTACAATGCCATTAGCTCCAACTCTCACAACTGTGAGACCTATTGCATTGCAAATGCTTATTCTTCCCAGCATCTCCTGGCCTGTGAAGCGCAAGCCCTGGCAGGGAGAGGCAGAGCCTGTCCGGCAGCTCCTCCTCTGACGCCTGGAGATGCGGAGCGCGTGCACTGCAGGGACTGGCACGGGCTGCAGTGTGCATCTGGGCGGCCGGCTCTCTCAGTGCCTTACCTGTAATGTGCCGAAGACAGCTGGGCTGCAGGGTGACAGGTGTGGGGCCTGCCTGTTGCTGAGGCCTAGGGTCAACACGCACGTGTCTCGCAAGCACACAATAAGCGGACACACACACATGGAGTACTGGTCCGGACAGGAAGTGCCGTGCCACTTCTGTCCTTTTATTTATACCTTTCTGGCCACGCCTGGCCAGAAAGTGATACATAGTGTGGGAGTGCTTCCGGGGCTCAGGAGAGACCCTCGGAGCACTAGAGCGCTACATCCCTCCCCAACTTGGATTTTTGAAAACTTAACTTTTGTAAACACAGTGTCAATGGTAGCTCAGCACCGGAAGTCTGCCAGCTTCTGGCTTGGCTTTGGGTTAGGTCTAAGTTCATACCTCAAACTGCCTCTAGCCGGAGCTTGTTTCTCCTTCGGGCTGGGTGTAGGAGTGAGTTCTGCGTTCTGGCCAGCAGGGCTCATGAGCGCACTTGCATCGCCGGATCTATCTGCTCTTGTCTCGGAATCACTCTCCGCGTGCTCTGCGTTGCCAGGTGTTTGGTGACGAGTCGCTGGTATTTGTTTGAACCAGGATACATTCCTAGTTACCTCTTCTCCGTCTCGGCGAACTGTGATTGCAGTGCCTCGAGTTTCCTTGACGACCCACGGCTCAGGTTCAAATGCTGTGTTGAATTTCCCTCCAGGCCTTCTGGTCCGGATGAGCACTGTCTCTCCAGGTGTTATATTTCTGGACCGGGCATGCCTCTTGTGACTCGCTTTCTCATTGGTTCGTCTCCGCCTTTCTTGTGTGTGTCCGGGGGAGTATGGCGCTGGTGCCCAGTTGTCAGCCATGGGGAGTAGGTCTCTTCTCGGTCCAGCAAACATCAATGCCCATGGTGACTGCTGCGTGGTGCTGTGGGGTGTGCTTCTGTACTCTCGTAGAAACAGCTGGAGCGCTTCCTCTGGGTCCTTCCCTTCCGCGGTGGCGATTCGCAGGATTTTGTTGGTCGTCCTCATGAACCGCTCCACTTCACCGTTGGCTTGGGGCCATTGCGGTGTGATGCGGTGGTGACGGATGCCCAGGTTGCTCAGGAACTCTCTGAATTCATTCCCCTGGAACGGGGGACCGTTGTCCGTCTTGATGACAAGAGGCACTCCAAACATGGCAAAAGATTTGCTCAGTAGCGGGCGGACATTGGCAAAGCTAGTGGAGGTTGCAAGGTCTACAATCGGGTATTTCGTGTAGCTGTCGATCAGCACGACTGTGACCCTCCCATCAGGGAAGCTCCCAAAGTCCAAACTGAGCCATGCCCAAGGTGAAGGAGCATGTTCTTCTGTGATGATTGGTGCGGGGTTGTCTGCGGAGCTGGTTATCTGGCACGCTCGGCATTGGCGCACCACAGCGTCAACTGCTTCCTCAAGGTTCGGGAACCAAACTTTCTCTCGCATCCTGGCTTTCATACGGCGGGTGCCTTGGTGCCCTTCGTGTGCTAGGGTGGTTGCCCTGTCTTGTAGGGTTTTGGGGATGACCACTCGGTGACCTCTGAGGAGAAGGCCATTGCTGGCTTGGCTTAGGTCATGCCGCACTCTCCAGAACTGCGTCAGGCGTGTTCGATCTGTTTCATTCCAGTCACCGACGCCCTTTAGGAAGTTCTCCCAGGATCCTGACTTAATGGCAGCAATTACCCGCTGGATGACTGTGTCGTTCCCGTATTCAGGTAGGATGGCATCAGCCGTGAGGGCCTGGGGACATGACGCAGCTGACAGCATGTTCACGAAGTCCTCTGAGGGGCATTCACGTTCTGCCTGACAGCCCTCGTCTTGGCCTGGATGCCTAGATAGAAAGTCTGCGGGGTTTTTGGCCCCAGGGCGGTAAGCGAGGTCCATTTGGTACTGCTGCACTTGGATTGCCCATCGTTCTATCCTCGGAGGTGGGTGCGGGGCAGTGCCCTTGAACAGAGGTATCAGCGGTTGGTGGTCTGTTATCATGCGGAATGGGTGTCCAGAGATGTATAGATGAAAGTGGGTGCACGCCCACTTCACTGCTAGGGCTTCTCTTTCGATTTGAGAGTACCTTGCTTCGGTCGAGGTTAGTGCTTTGCTAGCGAACGCCAATGGTGACCAGGTGCCAGGTTCGGTTTCCTGCGATATCAGTGCTCCTAAACCAACTGGGCGGCATCAACCACAATCTCGGTGGGCTTGGATGTGTCGAAATACGCCATCGTTGTGCTATCTAGCAATGCCGTTTTTATGTGGTCGAATGCCTTGGCTTCAGTCTCAGTCCATCGCCATGCACTTTCCTTTTTTGTGAGGTTCCTCAGTGGCTCCGCGATGGTGGCCAGGTTGGGGATGAATCTCGCACAATACTGCGCCATTCCCAGAAAGCTCCGCACCTCTGATGCTGTGGTTGGTGCAGGGGCATTCTTGATGGCCACTGACTTGCGTGGGTCAACAGCGACACCTTCTGGTCCGAACACGTAGCCAAAGAATTCGATAGATTTTCTGAAGAATTGGCACTTGTCCTTGTGTAAGGTCACGCCATACTGTGCCAGTCTGTGCAGCGTCGCCTTTAGCCTGTGGTGGTGTTCTTCGCTCGTTTTGGCATGGATCAGTATATCGTCACTAACATTCAGTACCCCTTGGAGCCCAGAGAGGATTTCTTTGATCGTGTTTTGGAAAATTTCAGCCGCAGAAGAGATTCCAAAGTTTAACCTCTTGTAGCGTCTCAAACCGAGGTGAGTCGAGAATGTTGTGATGTATCGGCTTTCTTCAGCCAGTCTCAGCTGGTGATATCCGGCATTGAGATCAAGTTTGGAAAACCATTGGGCGCCATTGAGGTCGGTCAGAATGTCATCGACTGTAGGTGTGAGGTGTCGTTCACGGCGAATGGCTTTGTTTGGGATTCTCATGTCAATGCAAATTCGGATTTTGCCCGGTTGCTTCGGTTTCTCGGCTATGACCATGGGGGATACCCATGGTGTCGGTCCGGGCACTTTTTCGATCACCCCTTGTGACTCTAGCGTGTTTAGTTCTTGCTCCACTGCGGCCCGCAAATGGAACGGCACTCTACGGTGTCGGAGCGCAATTGGTTGTACGGTGGGGTCTATGTGTAGCTTGATGGGTGGATGCTTGATCGTGCCAAGGCCTGTGAATAGTTTGGGGAACATGAGCAGGATATCTTCCACTTGCAGTGCTCGTACTGCGTTCGCGAAAGCAATGAGTCCTAGGTCTTCCGCTGTGTTGCTTCCTACTAACAGGTCCGCCTCTTTGTCGATTACATGGAACGTCGTTGTAACTTCCTGATCCTCTGCTTGGACTTGCACCAACATCTTACCTCGTAGAGGGAGCGGGTCGTGGCTGCCGTAGGTGAAGATTCGGGCCCTTGATGGGACCAGAGTCGGCTTGGGGTTGAGCGCTTTGTAATGTTGAATTCCCATTACATTCACCGTGGCTCCGGTGTCGATGACTCCGATGGCTGGCGATCCGTGGATCTGTATTTGGCACTTGGGTTGCGGTCGTCGGCTTTTCTTTAGCTCACTGACAAAAGATACGAAATAGCACTCATCGTCATCGTCTGAGGATGAGTCGTCGTACTGTGGCTGCTGCGACTTGTGTGGCCTCGTGTGGCGTGGTGCCGTGGTTTCTTCCAGCGACAGTTGTTTGATCGCCCCAGCGGCTGATCGCCTTCCTGGAGTGTTCCGGCTTCTGGAGCCTCCTCTGCACACGCTGGCGAAGTGATTAGGGATGCCGCATTTTGAGCATGTCTTCCCACGTGCTGGGCAGCCATCTTGGGCGTGCTCATCCCTGCCGCAGTAGCCGCATGGCGTTTGGCGCCTGGATTTCGTCGCTCCACGACTTCTGCCTCCACGGCTTGACATGCGCACTGCGTCTACCCGCTCAGTCTTGATCGCCGTTCCCGGGTCATGGTGTGGGTTGAGCGCTGCTTCCATCGCCGTGGCGCGGGCATCAGACAGCTCGTGGGATCGCGCAAGGATCAGGATTTCGTCGAGGGATATCCGCGGTTGTCTCAGGATTAATGTACGCAGGTGCTTGTTGCGGCAGCCCTGGATGAGTTGGGCAGTGACTTCCTTCTTTTCGTCGTCCTCGGTGCACGTGCTTACCAAGTCTCGCAGACGTGCATGAAACGCGTCCATGGTCTCGCCCTCTCGTTGCTTAGCTTGGCGGAACTTGAACCTCTCGTAGTGGGGGTTCAGCTGGGGGTCGAAATGGGCGTTCAGTGCGGTCACGGCTGCATCGAAGTCGTTGGCGGCACCTGTGTTGGGGAGGTGTCTGAATAGTTTGTATAGTTCTGTGCCTCCGAAGTGTAGGAGCAGGGAGCGTTTCACTTCATTGTCTCTTTCCCGGGTGGCCGTGAAGTAATTGTTGAGCTGTCCCAACCATACTGCCCATCGGGGTGCTGCTGTCCCCGGGTCAATTAGCTCACTGAAGGGCGGTAGCGCCTGCAGTTGCGCATGTGCGGAGAGTACTGGTGCTTGAGCGGCAGGGGGTGCTGTTGCCTGTAGTGTTCCTCCGGTGGCCCCTCCACCAGTGGCCCCTCCGGATGCTCCTCCTGTCGACATGTGTGCGAGGTAGAATGCTGTGCGCTACCTGATGCAGGCGAGGTGTAATGGGACTTCTTTGCGCCTGATAGGCTAGTTGGGTTGCCTTGTGCTTGTTTATTCTGTCTTTCCCTTTTCCTTGCCTGGGTGCTCAGTGTCCTGTTGTCCGGCTTGCGTGAGCGGCGCTGTGTTTGTGGCTCTAGCGCTGGCTCAGTTCATGAGAACGGCCCCTTTGTTATTCTGGGCCCTTGAATTGCCTTGTGCTTGTTTTATTGTCTCTGCCCTGTGTCCTGCGTGCGCTCAGCGCTGCCCCTGTCTTGTGCGCGGCGCCTCCTGCCTCGCGTACTCGCGCGGTGGGGGCTTGATGCTTGCTGCGGCCTCGTTCCTCTGCGCATGCGCGCACTTCTCTGACGGCCGGCCGGGCCTTCTCCCAGCGCTTCCCTTGCGTTGCGGCGGCGTGTTGCTTGCACCGGTCCCTGATGCAGCTCCTCACATCCGCTGCTTACCGGTAGGCGAATTCTCCGTCTTCTTCTGCCTCTGGTTTGTCGCGTGGTTCTCCGGTCGTTGAACCGGCGGGCCCAGGTTGCCGCTTGGTTCGGTGTCTCCGGCGCCTCCGTCGGCTGGTGCGCTTACGGGTTGTGGGTCTAGGTGGATCCCACCCTCGTCGCCAGTGTGGGGCCTGCCTGTTGCTGAGGCCTAGGGTCAACACGCACGTGTCTCGCAAGCACACAATAAGCGGACACACACACATGGAGTACTGGTCCGGACAGGAAGTGCCGTGCCACTTCTGTCCTTTTATTTATACCTTTCTGGCCACGCCTGGCCAGAAAGTGATACATAGTGTGGGAGTGCTTCCGGGGCTCAGGAGAGACCCTCGGAGCACTAGAGCGCTACAACAGGCAGGGGGGAGGGGGGGGGGGGCAAGAGAGGCAGAGAGACGGCGCCTTGTCGAGAGACTGAGGAGAGGGAGGCGGTCAGCAGCGAGAGAGAAGGGAGAGGATAAGCAAGGGGAGAGAGGGGAGAGGAAGAGAGAAGGTACAGAGAGATAGAGAGAGGATGGAGACAGAGCGCTGACGAGAAGGAGAGAGACAAAGTGAGAGAGGAGGAGGGACAGAAGGGAGAGGTGGGGAGAGAGGTGGCTTAGCAGCGAGCACCAGACAGGAATGAGGGGTTGGGGGAAGGGAGATGGCCCGTGGACTTTATTTCCCTTTTAAAACTTTAGACAGACTCGCCCTGCGAACTGCTCGGGCTCCGGCCTCTACCTACCGTTGCACTATTTTTATCCTTCGCCTTTGACCGTCTCCTGCATTCTGGCTCGGCGTTCAGGCTCTTGTCTCACCTCTTCTGGGTGCTGGACTGCATGAAGATGGTGTCACCTGCAAGGGGCAGCACCTCGGACCCAGGACCTGCCTGCAGGGGGTCCCTACTGCTGTTGCTAGGTGAGCGACCCCACACCTCGCGTTTGCATGTGTGCTGGGGACGAGGCAGGCTGTCAGTCACGGGGCAGCCAACCCGTGGAAAGTCACTGACTCAGTCTCTGAGAGACGCCGCCAGAATGTGCCTGACTACCTCGGCTGTTTAGAAACACTGGGCTGCCTGGACTGTCTCTTCCTAAGTCCTAGTATCCTTGAAAGGAACATGCTATTGACTGTTTCATCCCTACCGGCTGCGCTTCTCAGGCAGACCCTCAGACACATGACTGACTTACCCTGTGCCAGCCCTACTACGCAAACGGAGGCAGTCTGACTGTTTACCGCGCTTCTACAACACTGTCTTGCTGTGTGTGGACTGTTGCAGGTCAGCATGTGTGTGTCAATATTCCATCGCACTATATTGCCGGGTGGGATTCGAACCTGCGGTCTGCTGGCGATTGTCGTGCCTTCCCCTCAATCATTACAGGAGCCGGAGAGTATGGTCTCATACATCTTTATTCATCCATGCTCTATTCCTAACTGCCCCTTGATCTCCTGTCCCTCCCATTCCTGTTCCTGGTTCCCGGCTCCGCCCCCCAACTACTAGACTGTATCACGACATGACATCTCCCCCCTTTTTAACAAACAAATTTGATTCCCGAAACTTCTATGATATCTTGATCAGCTGCACGGGGCGGCAGCCCGCCTGTTTGGGTCATGAGACACATCTCCATCACAGGCTCAACCTCGGTCTGTTTCTCAGGTGTCAGCAGGGTGCAGTCTGTTGGAGACACTTCATTGTGTCTTTCCGGCGGCGTTGACAGGAGTATCGCTTCTTGAGATGCGGTTGTCGATGGCTCCGCTAGATGTCGGCTGTTCGTATTCTTTTGTAGTTCTTGTTTGAGCAGCAATTGATCGCTTGCATGTGTGTCCGTTGTTTTAGTTTTCTTCCGAGCGCCTGCATGCACTTCTGTTTCTCGTTGTCTTATTCGGTCAAAGACAACACTGTCCTCCTGTCCTTGAACAGGCATCTCAGACAACACGGATGCACGTTTTCCTTCTGACCGATGATGATGATGATCTCTCTTCCCCAACGTGTTGGCCCCTCTGGGTATGGTGACTGTGTGGTCCTTTTCCGCCCAGCGGGTATGGTCACCTGCATCTGTGCTTCTTCTGTGTCCTTTTTGCGTAAGCCTTGCTGACCCCTTCAGTGGTGACGGTGTGTTCTTCACGTTATGGTGTTCCTGGGGCTGACATGGCATGTTGTCTTGTGGGGAGTTCAGACATTGTAGGTTGTTGGCCTGAGTTGTGTTGCTTTGGACCGGGACAGCGGCCTTTGCTTCCACTGTGTTTTCAAATGGTGGACACCGTGACCGTTGTCGGTACCAGGGTTCTGTTGATTTAAGTAATCGTCCAGACATGCTTTCTGAGTCAGTCAACGACGCGCCTCTGGAGTATGGTGGACACCGTGACCGTTGTCGGTACCAGGGTTCTGTTGATTTAAGTGATCGTCCGGACATGCTTTCTGAGTCAGTCAACGACGCACTCCTGGAGTCGACGCTATCGAGGAGACACTCCTCTGGGTGCATCTTTTGAGTTACTGCTACAACGGGACTGTTTGCTGGCCACGTATGTGCTTCCTTGATTTGGTCTTGAGGTGTTTGACTCTTCTCTGTTTTCTCCTGATCACGGATGGCTTGAGCGTATGTATCTTGAGTTGTTCTAGTGTACGAGCGTATCGGTTTCTGGGGATGACGTGGCTTGTCCCCTCGCCGGTGTTTGGTCCTTTCTTCATAATTGTTGAGTCGACTGTCGTCAGTCTCCTCTGTGCAATCTGTGTCTCTGCTTGATGGTTCTCCGGAGTAGACTGTGTGGTCTGTGTCTCTGCTTGATGGTTCTCCGGAGTAGTATGTTGGTTTCCGAATAGGGCGTGACTTGTCCTCTCGCCGGTGTTTGTGATTTTCGTTGGCACCATCGAGTGGACTGTCTTCGGCCTCCTCTGAGTGGTCTGTGTCACTGCTTGATATGTCTCCCGAGTAGTGTGTTGAGTGACTTCTCGGCGGTATGTCGAGCCGGTTGTCACGATTCCTGGTTGTCCCAGTCTTTCGCACACCCTTATCCATTGTCCTTTGTGTTGGTGACTCAGGGAGTTCCCTGTCACTTCGTCTTTCATGATGTCTTACTTCTAGTCCGCTTTCGCCCTCCCTCTCTCGGGTTTTGTTTGACTCCTGGGCTTTCCTCGTGGACATGGGGGATGTCTCCTTTCTTCTCTTTTTGATTCCTGCTGTCCTGTCACTTTGTCTCTCATGGTATCTTGCTTCTAGTCCGCTGTCGCCCTCCCTCTCTCGGGTTTTGTTTGACTCCTGGGCTTTCCTCACGGACATGGGGGATGTCTCCTTTCTTATCTTTTTGTTTCCTGCTTCTTGATGGAGTTCTTTGGACGCTTTCCCCGCTGTGACCCGCTCTCCAATTTCGGCTCTCCTGATGATCTCTTTGAGCGAGAACCGCCCTTGAATGATCTTGCGCTTGGTGTCGGGTTTTGAACAGCCTTCAATCACCCGCAATCGAATTGCATCTTCATTTGTGAAGGTGTCGAAGTGGCAACATGTCACTAGACGTTGCAGTCGGGTAATAAAGTTTGGTAAGGGTTCTAATGGTTCCTGCCGTGCTGCGTTAAAAGCAATGCGTGCATGATCCACGTCTTCCTTCGCGTAGAAATGAGCGAGCAGCGTCTCTCTGAGTCACCTATATGTCTCTGTGTCTTTTGCTGGAAATATTTTGATTAAACGTCGGCCTTCGTGACCCACCAGCTGACACAGTAGTAGTCGACGTCTGCTATCCCTCCACTCACCGATCGTTGTGAGGTATTCGCCCACCGACTCCAGCCACTTGGACCATTCAGGACCTAAACAGTGAGCGTTGGTTTGTGCCACTGGAGGAGGTACTCTAATGCAGGGATTGGGTTTATGCGTGTCTTTCCTCATAGGCATGATGGTGTAGTACACAGGCTTCAGGTGGACAGACTTGATTTCTTGAGATCCGCTTGGTCGTCACTTGGTCGTTCGTGTTTACTTGCACTGGTCGTGTGCTCTCATTAGGGCTTGTTCACTTGTGTTTGCCAATGCATGTCGTGGTTTCCTCTAGTCTTCACCACTGATTGTTTCCTCATTCTATCTCTTGTGTCTACGCAGTCTTATTTTATACTTGTTTGTCGTGCATTCACTCAATGCTTGTCGTGTGTGTCAGTCTTAATTCGTCACTTGCATATTGCTTATTTCCTTCTTGCACTTGCCTGTGCTTGTTTCTTTGTTAGGCTTCTTGCCTCATCTTGCTTATATTTTCTGTTGGCTTCGAGGATTGTATTTTCGCTTATTTTCCTTCTTGCACTTGCCTGTGCTTGTTTATTTGTTGGGCCTCTTGCCTTTGCTTTGTGTTTTTCTGTTGTATGTTCTCACACTTGTTGGCAGATTCCACAACTGCCTGACTCTAAGATGGCTGACACATACAGTCTAATGGGGCCTATGGCTGGCGCCTGACTCTAAGATGGCCGCCGCTTGAGACAGACTCTGCTTGTGTTTGCTCGAGGTTTCTTCGTGTAGGTGCTGAGTTTAAAGTCTCTGATTTATTTATTTTCTGCCTCATTATGTGGGAGCGCAAATGCTCAGGACTCACCCCAAATCTCTCTGGTGCTGTCGGCAGGCAGTCTCAAGTCCGGTCTTCACTTTCTCTTTTTCGCACTCTTTCTGAGCATCGCGTCGGGACTCCTGCAGGCTCTCAGGCGTCGGGTCACCCTCTGGAGGCACACAGGTAAGCGGGTAATGCCTCCGCTGTGCTGATCAGTAGGTTTGGGGCACGGGCAGTAATTTCTGTAGAGCAGCGCTGATCTACGCGTTTCGAGCAGCATAAGCGCGCACTGCTGGCTGTGATCCTGGTTCTGAGCCCCCGCAGGCTATGCCGACACAGGCTGCAGACTCACCGTGCTCGGCGGGCAGCTCCCTTCTTTTCTTCAGTTATTGGTCATTCAGGAAAGGCAGCATTCAGGCGCGGCGTGTGGGGCATTCCATCTTCGCGCTCCTCACGCGTCGAGCTGACACAGGCTGCAGGCTCTCTGTTTTCTTGGCCGTCTACGGGCGGCAGGGGTCTTAGGCAGTGTGGGGCTTCAGTTGCTATCCCACCCTTGTCGCCAGTGTCGTGCCTTCCCCTCAATCATTACAGGAGCCGGAGAGTATGGTCTCATACATCTTTATTCATCCATGCTCTATTCCTAACTGCCCCTTGATTTCCTGTCCCTCCCATTCCTGTTCCTGGTTCCCGGCTCCGCCCCCCAACTACTAGACTGTATCACGACATGACAGCGATGTTTGTGCAGGCGCAGATACCCGCCGAGCTATGGTACTTCATGGAGGATTTCTTTTAAGCTGGCAGTTCGAGAAGTTTGGTGTTTTTCCTTGGAGGATGAGTGGGCTGCACCCCCCCTCCCCCGCTCATGTTTATCGAGGGATAGGGTGAGGCGCATGCAGGAGGTGAGCGAAGTACAGGCCGGTTAGTGTCAGCCGTACTTGCTAAGAGGGACGGTGGCACCTCCACAGCCAAGAGGCATTCTGCATACTATAATTTGTGAGCCCATACGTACAAGTTAAAAGCGAAAATAAATGTCCCAAAATGCATTTGCGGTTGAGGGGGGAAACACAGGGCTGGTGACTATGTGACACGTGAAGTGGGGCCGCTCGGACTGACTCCAGCTGTCAGTGCAGGGTCAGCTAGCCTCTGATCAACGCTCAGATAACCAGAGATATAGCATGACTGAGAGCCAAAGGGCTAACAACAAGGGGTAACAAGTCACGGAAGAGATGGCGTGGCTTTCGGCAATTTGAATTCTTTTTTTTTTTTTTATAATCTTTCTGTCCAATGCAATTTAGTAGGAACAAAAAAAAAACAGGCCTTTGCGTGGAGCCGCGGCGAGCTGGACCGGCTGCCATTGGTTAAGAGCCGAGCTCAACCTCTTCCTGGTTCGCGCGGGTGCATGTTATTCATGAGGCAGTCCTCGATGGGAGGGGCCTGCCGCCTCTCCAGGAAGGAGGCTCCGCCGGGCGATGGCCATGTCTGTCAGCGCCGATGACGAGAAGTACGATTAGGAGCAGGTGAGAGGCTGCCTCTTTGTCCACGAGCTGTGCAGGAGGGTGAGAGACCGCGCTGTGATTAGGAGCAGGTGAGAGGCTGCCTCTTTGTCCCCGAGCTGTACAGGAGGGTGAGAGACCGCGCTGCTGGCGGGTGTTACTAGAAAGCTCCCCGGACGTGCGCGGGGGGGGGGGGTTGCCGGCGGGTGTTACTAGAAAGCTCCCGGGACGTGTGAGCGCGTGGGGGGGGGTCGTAGGGACGCACCAGAGAACCGGCTGCCCGCATGGGCGAGGCGGCGTTCAACCAGCAGCTCTGGTAACCATGTGGGCGGAGCCTCGTTGGGCACGGCGCCGTGTGCGCCCACGAGGTACAATCTCGGCCGGAAAAAGCTCGTCACAGTCTGCTGTCCACATTCCCCCAAAAGTAACTACATAAGTTGTCTCGCATAGACAGCAAAAGCTTCGCTTTTGCTTTCGTCTAGCGAGACCTAAAAAACATGGACACTGCCATTAGGTATCACAAAGGCGAAACTTATCGGCTTTGCCAATGGTTTTTTCAACATGCAAATGAATGCCATAATCAGCTCATGCTGTGTGAAGTGTTCTGGCCGCTAGTTCTTGCGGTTTCGAGGTTTCTAACTGCACGCTGATTGGTAGTCAGCTGGTCATTATGTTAGATAGCTTGAGAAATGTGCCGAGAAATGTGACTTCAGTGAGAATTCAGTTAGAGGTAGAGTCATCGTAATGATACTGGAGAAACATTTTCATGGCATTGTCCTCCACTGACTACCTAAATTCTCACTTAAATCACCCTTTTTCACACAGTCATGTATACAAAGGCGGGACAGGATGTGGCGTAATGGTCAGAGCTGCCAACCTTATAAACAAAACTGCAAAAAAAAAAAAAACTACAAAGGCAACAAGTAACAACAAAGTGAGAGGGACAAGGAAACAACGAGAACGGGAAAAGGCGTGGGAGGAATGGGGAGGGGTAGAGAACACATATACTCTTAAAGAGTGCTAAATTAAAAATAAAAAGAAGTACCTGTACAAGCGGTGGCCAGTGGAAGAAAATTGTACTTGGATCAAGCTCCATGGATGAGCAGAGGACAGGAAGAACCAGAGACAAAGTGGAAGCAGATGCGGTGAGGGAGCCAATCAATCGCAAGCAACAGTAACTATGGGGCAGGATCGAAGACAGTTTTTAAGCTTTATTTTATTCATAATATCTTTCGCTGATAGCGGAAGCGCGCTCTTGGCAAAAGCCAAAAAGAGGACAAAGAAACAGAGAGACTTGGAAGTTCCCTCCACACTACTGAAAACTCAAAGAGGCATGCAGATCTCTTAACACAGAGAATCATAGGCATCTTGACAAGGTAAGTACAAAATCTAGGCATCTGGAGACAGCCCAAGGGGGCAGCTAACTCCAAATCTGAAGGCAGCTAGTGTAAAGTAGCTGATAACTCACAGTAGGGATAGTAAGTGGGTGTCACCTCTAGTAAATAGCTTGAGTTCTGAAGGCTTTCGGGTAAGCATTAGGAGCATGTACATGTGCTCCCTTCATAACAATTCAAGAAAGCACACAGATAATTTCTTTGCAAAGAAACAATCTCTGCGGCAAGTTGAACAACTGCAGAAGGTGAACACTATAAGAATGAAGGAGGTCATGGAGGACGTTCATATTGCACTAATAGTTGAAAAGTAATTTAATTGCTAGAAACAGGAGTATGTGTCAAATTAAAAAAATTACATTGGATTTTTTATCCTTATTTTTGCAAAGACCCAAAGACTGAACTTCAGTGTGAGAATGCACATACAGCTGACAAATATGCGCAAAGTTTGTCCTGTTTGAAGAAGAGGCAAGAAGAGTTATCACTAGGCACTGATGTGGCATCAAAAACAAAACTTGAAGCAATTAGATACTTGTATAAAAAATATGTTCATTAATTAGTATCTACAAGCCGCAACTTTAGGCATAAAGTATAAAGAATCCCAACAGGAGTATGGGTTTCAATGAAACCAACACTGTGAACAGAAAACAAGGTATTCAATGAAATATGATATCAGATCTTAAAAGAATGTTTACTCAATGTATTTCGTATTGTAGAAGAATTAACAAAATCTCAGGATAACACTGATTGGAAAAAGCTTGTTTGAAAAACAATTCAAAGAAAATTGTCCTAAAATATTAGAAGATACTAAAAAACTATTGCAAGGAGATCGAACCCAAGAAAATGTATACATTTAAAAGAGACGTCCATGAATAACAGATAAATAACTCTGGATCACGGACGTAAGAAAGTGAACAGCCTAACCTGAGAACAAACTATTAAATATAAAGGAGAAATAAGCAACAGAAAAGTGATCTTGAATCAAACTACTCATGGCAAAGTAATTTAATTAGAGCAGAAATAAGGAAATATTAAAATTTAGTCACAAGATATGTTGATTCTTAAAGGTTTGCTGTGTAAAGAATCACAATTTTAATTAAAGACAAGGAGGCTAGCTTCATGCATTAACTTTTATTCACTTTCCTTCTGAGTAAAAGTTATTAAAAGTTCCAAAAAACAGAACACAAACTACATCACAATAAAAGAGAACTCTCAAAACCATATAAATCTCCCGGTCTTCCGTGTTCTTCCTCTTTTGTTTCACTTCACCAAATTATCCTCTCCTTCCATGTTCGTGATCATCACTTCTTTACTGGTCCGAAAAACATGTGTATCTTTTCTTCTCAATCTTAATCTGTTTATTAACTTAACCCTTAGGGGCCGATTCTGATATGGGTCGGAAAGCACTCCGACCGAGCTGGATCCGGGGTGCTTTCCGACCGATCCGGACTCCTGCAGTCCGACCGAGCGAGTACGATGCGGCCATATGCTGTCAGACTCTGTTCAGTCGGACTCCCATAGAAGTCAATGGGAGCTGGATGTACGACGCATTGACTGAATGGGTATGTTGTGGACAAGTGCGCCCCCTACAGTGGGTACGCGTTGGTGCCACCCGCTCCGTCCATGCCCCCTGTGTCCGAGTCGTAGGGCTGTGGGTGACAGGGGGTCCGACGCAGACCCCCAAAGGCAACTTCCCGGACCTTTTGCGAGCTGGACACTCCAGCTCGCACAGGCTGTCCGACGCGTGCATCGTACTGGCTCGGTCATAAATCGCATCCATTGCATGCCACGGTTAGCTTACGGCCGAGACGTATGGAGTGGTTCGGACCCGGAAACGACTCAGTCGGCAATTTTCACGTAGCTCGCATCGGACTTACTCGCTCGTAAAGCTGGACGAGTTGGGCGGAAAACATGCGTACGGCTCGTAGTTTTTCCGGCCTGATCGCCTTCGGTGCCCCTCCGACCCGGATTGGAATCAGCCCCTCAATTGCTTTATCTCTTCAATCTACATTTTCATTATTTGAAAAGAACCACGTTCTCCAAGTAATCTGGGATGGTATGGTGAGATAATGCTAGCCTCCTTGTCTTTAATGAAATCGCAATTCTTTATACAATAAACATTTAAGAAGCAACATTTGATGGCAAGACAGGAGGCTAGCATTATGAGTGTTTAAAGTTTTTCAAACCTCAGCTGGAAACATGTTCTACCAGCCTAAAATAATTTTTTTCTAAATGTGTCTGAATTAGAACAGTCTGCTGCTTTCATAATTTCATCTAACCTTCCCCTGACATAAATTGTTTACTTGTCATGGCACCCCTTACCGAATGTGCAGAGTACTTAGTCAAATTAATAACTGCTTCTTACATTACACATTTAACTCAAATTGCAATGGTTGCATTTGTAACTGCGTCAAACGTTTTTGCATACGAAATCAATAAGTGATCGACTCCAGTACTTCTTTTTTCCAACATCCTTCACTCATATTCTTGAATATATTTAACCACACATTATTTTGGCTTATTGTCAAAATTTGGATTAAATATAGAAGTTTGCATGTTTTTTGTTCTCTTCTAAATCTTGAGCAACATTCCTGTTGGTTGGTAAAGTCTATTTGATACCTCCAAATCTCCTACATCTGAAACTCTTCTAAAAGAGATTAAACACAATAGAGACGTTAATTTCCAGTATAACGCTATCACGTTTAAACACACATTACTAGGCCATCCTAGAAACAGTCTTAAAACTAAATCTACATTCTGAAGTGACGGATACTTTGGTTTCAGACACCTTTTCAACCTTATTCCTTTCATCACCCTACAAATTCAGAGATTTTTCCGATTGAAATTCCTTGATTCAAAGAATGACCTGCCGCCATTGCAGATCAATAACAATTAACACTTCTATAGGAAAGTCCTTTATCAAATAAATCTGCTTAAAAATGTGCCATCTATATTTTATCAGCTGCCACAAGATCCAAATCCTTTGCCATGCACCAGCATAACATTGCTCCCCATGCACTCCTATATTTTTTTGTGTGGCCCATTACTCATTGAGCAACCCTGAACCAGACTCTGAATGTTTTGTGAATCTTACCGATTCCCTGAAATTCTCCAAACTAGAAGGTTGAGCAAACCCAATAGAATTAACAGACGCTCTCTCTCTTCTGCCCCTTTTAACAAACCTCTCTTGGAACTGATTAAATAAGGTGGACTCCATAGTCATTTTCAAAGCAGTCAGAAACAATGTGTGAGTTTTCTAAAAAACTATTTCACAAACTCTATCCGACAACTCAGTCTTCTGCACTGTAACAAAACTCTGAATCATTGAAAAGGGAGGAAACTCATATGCGCTCATCCCCACCAATCATGCATAAAGCATCCACTTCTAGTGCGCCTTGATCTGATCTCCAGCTGACACAGTTTCTTAAGTAAAATGTCAATCTGGAAGCAAAAAGATCCACCTCCAGAGGACCCAATAAATCCTGAATTTTATTGAAATAACTGCTCTCGAACTTCCAATCGCTGAAATCAGTTTGATGCCTCGAGTTTCTGGTCGAGTTCCACTCCAGGAAAAACTCCAGCGCTCAAACCAATCTTGTGTTCCAAAGAAACATTCCATCATTTCTTTTGCCAAGTCTGCCAATCTCTTTGATCTGCTCTCACCTAGCTTGTAGATATTAGTCACCACTGTACCACGGTCCATTTTCAACAATACTGACATTCCCTGCAGTTGTTTGAAACTGAGAAGGGCAAATTATCCTGCCCTCATCTCTAGACAATTGATATGTTCCTTTCTCTGCAACATATTGCAAACATTACCGGTCTCTTGATCTGAGCAAACTGCTCCCCATCTTGACATACTTGCATCTGTCTCCAGAAGAAAATCTGGTCTTGTTCCAAATTTTGCACGCCCATTCCATGCCTCCAAATTCTCCAGCCACTATCTCAATTTTTCCTTTGCCTCTTTACTCATTGTTATCCTGTCTCGGTACAATAAGCCTCCTGCTAAAGCAGTTCTCTTTAGTCTCTACAATGCTATGTAATGTAACATCCCCATAAATTCTACTTGTATTGAAGATGAAACTAGTCCAATCACCTGTGCTAAATCTCTTAGATTTATATGCTCTTTTTTCATTACTTTCTTTATCTTCTCTCTTATTTTCTTTATTTCCCTCATTGGAAGCTGCAACTGTCTCTTCATTGTATCCATAACAAATCCTAAAAACTCCAAATTCTGGTTCGGAACTAACATTGATTTTTCTAAGTTCACTATGAATCCTAATGAATCTACTAGATTTCTCACAACAGTCAAGTGTTTTCTCAACATTTCCCCGCATTAATTCATTATCAAAATGTCATCCAAATAAATGATCATCCTTCCACCCCTCTCTCTCAAGTAACTTACTTCTCCATATACACTAACTCTTTGGAGGAAGAGTTGAGGTCAAGCGTTATAGATTGCCCAAGATACAACAACACACAGGTTGTCTCCCTTCTCTACGCGGATGATGCGGTATTAATGGCCAGAACAAAAATAGGAATCCAGCGTGCACTTACTACATATACTGAGTTCATGTCACATAGGGGCTTCAAACTTAATGCCAAAAAAACATTTGTCATGGAATGCGGAAGAGGTCATTGTAAAACTAAGAATCTGGTCACGGGCAATGAAAACATTGAATCTACGAAAACATTTTCTTACTTGGGCGTCCTCCTTGAGGGAACAGGCGCCTGGGTTCCAGCAATCAGAAGTAGGACACTTTTATTTAAAAGATCAATAGCAGCATTAATTAATTTTGCACGTAAATTGGGTAAAAGACCGCCCGACATACTGCTGAAAATTTATGTAGCAAAATGTAGGAGTATTGCCATGTATGGGGCGGGCATTTGGGGTTTTAACAACGTGGCGGCGATCCAAATAATAGAAAACTTGTTTCTTAGATATGTCCTTGCAGTCCCACAAAGTACGTACGTTTTTAACTGCCATGCAGAATTAGGAATTGAGCATATTACTGACCTTATTAAAATGCAGCCAGTCCTTTTATGGCACAGAGTTCGGACCTCGAAGGCATTAAGCCTAAATAGAGATATAATTAAGGACATAATGAGTTTGGACCAGTCTCATGGTTAAACTATATAAGAAAGTTTTTAAATTACCTTAATAAACCTGAGTTCTACGAAGATCCGGAGCTTATTTGTGCTATATCTAGGAAGGCACTGAAATTAACATGTAAGAGCCACCTTGAGGAGATAAGATTGACCGGGGAACTGGACAAAAGATCGGTGATACAACACCAGATGACGCTAACCAGTTACAGGATCCAACCATATCTATGCTATTGTATAAATGGATTCGATAGATATATATTAACTAGGTTTAGATTCGAATCCTTTCACCGGTTGGTAACTTTTCCAAATAAACATGACTGGTCTAGAGTTTTGGCTATTTGCCCCTGTGATAATGTCTCCCAGCAAACAACAATTCATACCGTACTATTTTGCAAATTTTATAGGTGTGAACGTGCAAAATGGTTAAAACAATATCTACGACAAGGTCGTTGGCAGCAATATCGCCCAGCCTACCTGTTTTTACAACAATTGAATGATGAATATAGTATCCTACTCATGACTGGTTTCTTAAAAAGTTTATTAAAGAGAAGGAATGCAATAATGTGCTGTACATAGTGCAAAATGGTACCTTCTGCTTTTTAGTTAAAATGAAATTAATGCTGCACGTACTGTTTTTAGGGACGCTTGATGAATTATGAAAGAAACTGTGTATATATAGAACTTGTGTTATTTTTAAATTTTGCTGTTTTTAAACTGTGGCTTTTATGATTTTTGTATTTCACAAGATCGAATAAAGCATATTTTTGACTGACTTCTACTGGCCGCAATACTTTTATAAAGCACCAAGGCGCTGATGACAAACTGAAGGGAAGACATTGAAAGTGGTATAGCTGACTCATCCATCTGAATTGTAATAATTTTTGGCTCAACAGATTAATTAGAATTGTGAAATAAGTATCTACAAAATCCAATTTTACAATCCAATTTCTGTCTAACAACATGTCTCTTAAAAGATGGATACCCTCCATCTTGAAATACCTTTATATAACAAATTGGTTTAACTCCCTCAAATGTATCACTGGTCGCCACCCTTTGTCTCTCTTTTACACAAAAAAAAGTGTACTGACAAAGCCTACTTTGTTCTCCTCCATTCTTACAATTGTGTTTTTGCTAACATCTGCACCACTTCCTCTGTCACAATATCTTCCAAATTCTTTTAAAAAACTTGACTCTCTCTGTTCCTTCTCATGGTAAGGATACATATCCAAATCTATCAGATAACCTTTTACTGTTGATATTACCCAAGGGTCGTCTGGCATCTTTTCCCACTGTTCTATGAGCTGTCTTCGTCTCCCACCAACCCCTTCTTGGGTAGAACCAAAATTTGTGCTCATGTTCACCTTGATTTGTGGATGAACTTTGGCATTGTCCTCTAGCTCTTTAGGCTCTAAATCTGCCTCCTCTCCCTATCTGGGGACAGAAACCTGATTACTGTCTATAGTATAATTCGCCTTGATAACCACTTGCTTGGCTCCCTGAATAATGGGTCTTATGGTACCCTCGGCTGGGAGGTTGACATCTTCCAGTCTACCCATAAAAACTGTTGCCTGAGAATACTCTCCTCATACTGTGCCTTATCTAGGCTTGTAAATGTCTGAACACATTTTCCAATGTGCTTTACCATCCCATCCCCAAATAACAGCCCTTTTGCTTCATCACTGGACTCTTTAACAGAATAATTAACCAATTTTTGGTTAATACGCATTAAATTAGTTTTGCGCCACTCGGCCAACAGACCAGCATTTACATTACCTACACCACATATAGCTCTTTGGCACCATCCTCTTAACAAATGGATATTCATATCTGTCTCTTTTAGATATGCCTCCTCCACTAAATAAAAAATCCTTGCCATGGACCAAGGATATCCAACATTTTGTCCTGACATGACTTCAGGGATTTCTCCAACCCTTTCCTCTGGTATTTGCCAATTTTAAATAGGTATGTGATCATTTCAGGATCAATATTTAGGGTCCTAGTTACTTTCTCCTCTATCATAAGAAGCGAGCATTCGACTCTCATTATGTTCCTTTCCTCCTTCTCTAATACCCTTCTTTGCCAAAATGTAATGTAATGTACCATGTGATCAAGTGGCCACCGTTCCTTGCTCCTTGGGTGTAACCTCGCTAGGATTGATTAATTTTTAACGCAAAGTGTCCAACACCATATTTTTCCTTACATTTTCATTAACTTCTTCATCCAATTCATCCTTATAGTATAAGCATAAAATGTACTCGTCAACATCTTGACACTCATCATTCTCCTCAAACTCGTAAAATTTTCCATCCTCAAATGCAGTGCTGGACTGCTCCTCTTGTATATCGCCTTGGACATCTATCGTTTTTGAGCTGTTAGGAAATCCTTTCTCAAAACCACTTAATAAATGTTTCCTCTTTTTAACACATTGTAACACATTTACCTCCTGGATCCATTTGACCCATTCTGCACAAATCCTATTACTAAAATTATCTCTAGTACTAATTCTTTTTATTTTACTCACATTATAATAGCATAAGTTAACTTTTTTCTCTCTACTGAGCTTCGTTTATTACAATCGCTCTGTCTCCGAACAGTTAAACTGCCAGCTCTGAGCATTGCTAGTTTTGCCGCTGCCATTTTTTGTTGGCCATTTGTAAGCCTTACGAATAGCCACCTAGGAAGTGTATCAGATTTTAATAGCTCATTCTCTAGGAAGCTCCAACCAAATGTCAACATGGGCAGGCCCTCCAGTCCACAGTCATTACACCCAACTATCGAGCATCGGTTAGAATTATTTTTGATTTTTGACACTTAAACATCGTTACAGGCGGGTAGACCGCAAGCAGACCCAAGCCAACCATTTCCTATGTGACTCCAACCATAACATCTTTACATGTGATACATATCATATACTCATCAACATGCCCTCCATATTAAAATCCTTAAAAAAAATCTCTTAGTAATATAACTCAAACAAAAGCACCAGCGCAAGAGCACCTAAAAATTCAACATTCAATATAATGTGATTTAGCTAGATTATTGCAGCGTCATTGAAACACAGTTCTCCCTTAGGGCTGATCACTTCACTGTGCTGGTCGATAAGTGTTTTGTTGTTTAATACTTTGATTTCCTGCTTCATACATTTTAAGAATCTCGCTGTTTGCTGACCTGAATCATCCAACAAGGGCATATGAACGAATGTTTAGCAATTTAAATATCGCTTTAACCAAAATGTCCATAGCTCCAGAATTTGAGTAGATACATACAATAGGAGTTAATGTTTCAGATGCTGCCCTACATAACTGACAGAACCTGTTTTTTAATCTGCCATGCCAGTGAGTTTTTAGTAGGATCAGACCAAATATGTAGTGCATAAGTTGCCATTTTAGCCCTAGTGACCATGGTTGCTTCAAATATTCTGCAATGAGAGGAGTTGGCCAAACGGCTAGGTCAGTCGACCTAAAATTTGGGGAACCGGGTTCGAGTCTCGGCAAGGACTCACAATATCCTGTGATTCTGGGCAAATCTCCCAGTGCCTAACAAAAATGAATGTGTCCTCATGTAACACAACTGGTGCTCATGTAAAGCGCTCTGATACCCGATACCTTCAGGTCAAGTTCGCGCTATATAAAACTTTGTTAAATAAAATACAAATGTCAATTTGGAATGAAACTTATGGCTAAATTATTTCCTGTCCAACAGGCCTGACAGTAACTTTGCCTGTTTATTCTAACGTTTAGTAGTTTGCTTAGGAGGTCACTGAGCTTCCAGGCCGTGTTAAAGACACCTGCAGATACGACTTCCATGTGGAAGAACCTTTCTTTATACAGGCCCATAAAGCGCTTTTTAAAGTGTCTGCTTGCACCTCTTAGTGCTTAAGGCACTAAGGGCCATATGTAGGTAGCTGAATACCGGTCGGTAACGGCCGAAAATCGGTAAATTTCCCATTACCGACTGGTATTTAGCTTTTTCTAATGTAGGGGGCTGGATTTAAGGATTCGGTAATTTACCGATTCGGTAATTTAAGGAATCAGTAAATTACCGAATCCTTAATATACCGAATCGGTAAATTACCGAATCCTTAAATCCTATGTAGGGATCACTCAAGTGAGTGCATTTTTGATTTAAGGATTCGATATTTACCACCAACTACAAGTTGGTGGTAAATATCGAATACCTTTAAAAAAGCAATTTTAAAGCTTTTTTAAAAGTGCCATGTGGCAGACATGCATATGTGCACCACATGTGCACACATGCGTGATTCAGGGGTGCAACAGGGTGTCAATGTGACACCCTGCCACACTTGAATATGCTCCCCCTATCACTGATTCGGTATTTACCAAATCGGGAATAGTGAATGGCTTCTAATTCATTCCTATGGGCCTCCAGGCACATAGGAATGAATGGGAAGGTATTCCTTATTACCGATTCGTTAAATACCGAATCGGTAATAACAAATATTACCGAATCTGTAAAAATTACCGATTTTTTTACCTACATACTATTTACAGATTCTTAAAAACCGAATCAGTAAAATTTGGTATTTAGGAATCGGTAAATAGAAATTACATACATCTGGCCCTAAGTGCCTTGATATTCATGAGCGTCCTGGGACTCCGGTTCATTTATCGGAATTTGTCTTAACATCCATGTACTATATCCCTTTTTTACAGTTGTCGCTACTGTGTACTTGTAGGTTGGATGTAGGCATGTGTATGTATGACAAAGCATTTGAGATACCTACATTAATTCTATTACAGAAATCACATATGGAAGAGTAGTAGTTTCCCTGATGAATGCTTGAGTGCATCACTTCTCATCTCCTTCTAATCTGTTTAAGAATCCTAAACTCTGGTATAAAGCTGTTTAGTTATAAGCTGTTGCCTTTCATGTTTGTAGTTGACTTGTTAAGTGCTACCGTAAATTACAACTTTATTGAGACCTCTTCTCAAAAATGAGACTGTCTCTCAGGGAACAACACTATATTTGCCCTCCTTATGGCTTGCTAGATGCACATTTAACAGAAATTAGTTTTCTAGTCACCCTTCATCATGATCTGCTAGCTTAAGTTGATGGACTGGGTGAACTTACATCTTGTTTTTAAAAGTTACCAAACATCTTTGCTATTCTGGCCTTTGACACTCAATGATGACCCATAATTCTCCCACAAAAAAAACGTTTGTCTGGAGTTCTTGTGTATGGAAACGTCTTTCCTTGATAGGTCCCTAGCCCTACCTGTAGCCTTCAGGATGGCCTTCTCTTTGATTAGGGGGGACTAGCTTCACTTCTCCGCTTTGTGGTGAGATGAGCGTCATTTTCCTGCAGGTAGGACCCATGCAATTCTGCAAGTATAAGTACAAAACAACAATAACAAACGCGCAAAATCCTAACAGATATTACAAACTTTCAGCCTTTGGGGAGGTGGGAGGGTAGATGTGTTCATTGCTCACTGATGTTTGAGAGAGTCTGGAAAGGCTGCAACACTCATAAAAGATATTACGATCTCACAGGACTGGTAGATAAAAAAGCAACAATGGGATACAATGGATTATCTTGTATGTGTTTCACCAAGTATTACATTTATTTGGTGGATGTTGTAGTCTAGTAAGAATAAAGAAAGTATCATTAAAAAAGGAAATTGGTTGCACCAGTATTGAATTTCACTAGATCACTGCCAGGCTGTGAAGCAGAATTAGAAGTATCAGTTCTGCAAGGCACATAAATCACCTCAGAGGATGCTGCACGCTCTTATTTAAATACAGAAGTAGGAAAGCTGCACTAGAGTGCGTGATACAATATCAGTAAATAGGCAGTTAGCTATCACAACTCAAGACAGTTCTAATTAGTGTAGTTTGTGTCTGTCTTGTTAAACAACCAACCAAGCCTACAGAGGAAAGAAAAAGCCATACAGAAAAATCTATCTTGGGGATATGTGGAGGTGGCTCAATGAAAGCTGCATTCGTTCTGGAGCTTGGATACCACCCAAGGACCACAGGTAGAAGAAAGAATGCATTTGTATGGAAGCAAAGTCGAGAGGGTAACAGTAGGCATGTGAAAATACAAAATCACCCAGGAAAACATTGTGAAGTGCTCTTGCACACGAAGTCCTTAACATTTTGTAGTGTTGAGTGCATTAAGACTGTGGTAGAATACCTCAACTCCAAAATGTGTCAGCCCATTTTTTTCTGTCTGAAGTTTGCTGGCAACATGCTGTGTAAGTAAGTGTGCTCTCGGGCTATTTTGCAACTTTCACAGAGCTAATGGAAGGAAGACTCTCAAAGCTCACTATGATGTTCAGCCTTTCTGGAACAGGTGCAACTCTATATACTTTGAACAAGTGATTGGTTCAGTACCCCTCTTTCCCTGCTAGGGGGCAGCCATCGGATATCTGCAAAGTACTCTTGGGCCACATTGTTTTAGATGATCTTCAATCACCAAGGTAAATGACTGTTTTCTGGGTAAAGGGCTGACCCGGGATTAGAAGTAACATGAGTCTGGTTGAGATAGCAATTAACAAGGTCCAAACTCTATAATTATCTCTTTGACCACAGGTCTTGGGCCGCAACTAGGTGAGTGCAAATTGGTTAAATACCTTATTTCTGACATCCAAGCAACACCTTTAATTCGGGCTGATCTTCAGACATCGGTACTTAAAACTTGCAGTCTTTAGACTTCATGATTGATGCACAGTACTTTCCCAATTCTTGTATTTTTTTATCATTTAGGCATGATTTTGATCGGTCCTACAGAGAGTTCATGACGGTGTTGATTTGGTCTTTATTTTTTTTTAAAACTGATTTTTATTAACTTTTCTTCAATCATCCTACAAACATTCAGCATAAGAAGACCACCATCATCGTGGGGTTGATTTGGTCTTTAATGGTGTTTTCACTTGGTTGCTCCAAATGATTCGATTTTCTGCCACCAATAGCACAGAGGGTCATTCCCTTGAGATCTCTTATGGCTAGATACTCTTTCGCAGCCACTCCAGCGAGAGAAACCTGTTCGACTATCAATCACAACTCAAACGTTTCATGGGAGGTAGCATAGCTCTTTTGAGGTGCTTTCTCTTCTCTTCCATGGATATGTCTTACTGACTGTAAATGCATTGAAGTCGATGTTAATTGATGTTTCCGTTTGTCAAATCTCTTTGGTCCTTCTGAGAGTTACAACGGTATGAGTCTGGATATGAGTTGTGTAGCTGGCTTGCGAGCAGGAAATGCAACAAAGTAATGTACAAAGTTCCCCAGGAGGTAATGCTAGTGTGGCAGGGTAGTCTCTCTCTCTAAGGATGAATGTGAAATCAGTGGTCAGGAAGCCAAAGGGGTCCCTTGTCGGAACTAGGAAGCCTCACACAACTAACTAGCTGGACGACTTGTTTCATCCCGCAAGATAGTTGTCTTGCCTCATCAACGGCTACCTGCTCCAACGTCAAGCCGGCGCTGCAATGCCTGACGGGTAACACAAAGTGATACACTTTTATGGAGATCTTTTGTTCCTTGCCGTTGTTGAGTGCCTGTGAGGGGCCTGGGAAAGTGAAGTAGTGAGCGAAGGAAAAGTGTATTTTAAAAAAGGTTAGTTTAGTCCACTAAGACAACTTTATTCACGTGGCTAACTGCCTTATTAAAAAGGGTGAAGGGAGGGGTATCGAGACCCAAAGTCAATGTAGTTTGGCCTCGTTCAACCCTCGTCTGTGGTCAACATGTTTCATGCCCTATAGGCAATTCTTCAGGACCTAATTGTGCTCATAAACTTAAAAGGAGCCCAGAATGGGCAACAGTGTATGCAATATACAACATGGTGGGTCAGTAACCAGAGCAGGCTGATGGTCCTGCGTAAAAATCAGACCCTAGTAACCCATGGGAAAATCCACGCAGACTGTTCTTGTGGGACCTGTGCTTCTAGGTGATTACCTGGTCAGCGCGAGGCCAGTGCCTCTAGGAACCTACCCCCACACTCCGGCGTGTTATGACACGCAGAACAGCTGGAAAGCGAGCAGGAAAGGCATATCTACATATTTTAAATATGTGCAGCCCAGGATATGAATGTTGTTTCTCTGTGATCAGGCTTCAAGTCCTTGGTCTTCTGCACTATTTTCACCTATCTTTATAATCTTTTCCTAGTTGCTCCCATATGTCCTATAGTATCTGTAGGGCCTGGCCCTCTCTGCAGCGTCACCACCAAACTGCTTTGCCTTCACCCCACTATTTTAATCAATTTCTTTTTGTTGGCCGTAGGACTCTGTGCTTTTTACCACTGCTAACTGGTGCTAAAGTGCTTGAGTTCTCTCCTCTAACCATGGTGAAATTGTCTTACATTCAATCAGCACACTTAATTTACTTGTAGGTCTCTAGTAAATTGGTGCAACATTAACCCAGGGGCTGCAAATGAAATGCTACTTGTGCACCTACAGCATTAAGGCGATCAAAAGCGAGGGAATAGGCGAAAGCATACATCAATTTATTGTACCAAGTCATCAAAAAGGCACTACCCATCTATCCTGGTTCTTAAATGCTGTAGATGAAGTTTGGGTGTTTTGTACAGTGGCAAATAAGAGCCGTAAAAGCTAACACTCAGTTTTGGAAGATGTCTTGTAAGATTTAATTCTTGAGAATCCACTTGCGGTTTTCTAGGATACACCAGCTCAGAAGATATGTATGACAGTTTTGAAGGCCTGGGAGATGCACATCTTGAAAACAAAAGATTCTTTGCAAGAAGCCGGTTGCAAATGACTCGGTCTTTCAGTCATAGAACTCTTGATCTGGAGCCGTCCTAGTTGTTGCGGTAGAGCATTGTGGTTGTGTTGTTTGTTTGGTTCTGTATTCTGTTAGATGTTATGGAGGGCAAAAATGTCTTTTAATCCAGTTGGACTTCCTTCAATTACAAAACAATGATGTGATAAGAGTGTTTCTTTGACCAAACCCCTGCACTTTTCAGGTTCAGAAGATGATCTCCCCATCCCATCAGAGATGTATCTGTGAAGTTTGTGATTGCATTTGTTGATGAGCAAACAATGAGGTTAAGACATATTCAGATATTCTGTTTGCGGAGATGAGCTGCCACACCGACATATACTTTGAAAAGATCAGAGACACAGATTGCAGACTGAAAGGAAGGACTGTGCACTGGTAATTGGAGTGGTCTACTGTGAACCTCAGGAATGTGTGTGCTTCCTTACCACTGAAATGTGGAAGTAATCATTTTGTAAGTCCACTGCCCAAATCAAATCTCTTTTCATGGGTTAATGATATATCTGAGCTAGAGCCAATATTCTGAACTCCTGTCTCCTGATCAATTTGTTGGCTTACATCAGGACCAGAATCAGTCTGAATTCTTACCTGCTGTCCAAAAAATCTCTCAAATAGATACCTTTTGCACTTTTGAGAGGGAAGAATGGACTCTATTGCATGCTTTTGTAGCAGACAGTAACTTCTATCCATAGTAAATGCTGCTGATGTTTTCGAGCAGACTTGTGAGGGACTGAAGATGGAGGAGATGTGAACTGAAAAGTGTAACAATTGTGTATTATTTGCAAGACCCATCCGTCAAATGCTATATACTGTCACTCTCCGAAAAGATAGGAAACACTCCTTCCTGCTTGAGTGGTGTGGGCAGGTAGTGGAACAATCAGTCTTGAGTGATATTGGCACTTCCCTGAGAAGGAGGGTCACTGGTGTTGTTGCTGTTCTCTACCTCTTCTAGATCTTCTGTGGTTTGAGGGTTATTGCAGCCCTTTCAATTAAAGTTGATGGAACCATGAGTTGATTGAACATTCAGCCTATGGTGGTAAAGGTGATCCCTGTGTCTGAACTATGACTTGAAGTTTTTCTTCTTCATTCTCATTCTTTGCATCACATCAAATGTTTGGGATCTAAATCTAACTGATCCAGTAAATGGTAGGTTAATAATTTTAAGCTGTGCATCAGGCTTCAAGAATGTTAATCACAGCAATGAGGCACAGGTGAGAGTGATGATGTGGCATAATTTGGTGACTGATGAGTCTCAAGAGTGTATGGAAGCACTGATCACTTGATCTGACACTTGTAGTCCTTTTTGAAGGACTTCCAAGCAGTGTTGTCTCCAATGTCTTGGGAACTCTTCAGAAAGTAGTTTGGTATTTCTAAAGGGCTCTCTTATATTGCTCTAGAAACACTTTGGGGCCGTTTTGAACACTGTTGCTGTGGATCTACAAACAGCCTGCTGCAGCCATACACTTTCTGTCACTGTCGGGCAAAACAAAGGTGTCTGGCAGATGTATTTTCTTCCTGATTGCCGATTCAGGATTGTGGCATAAGGAATACACTTCCTCTGTGGACCAAGACGCCAACCATGTTATTGGTGGTGAAACATCGAATTAAAATTTAGAATAGGAGTTGAAAAATCCTGACGGGTTTGACATTGTGTGCTCAACACTGAGCAGACACACTGCAAGTGCTCTGAAATCAGCAAATGTCTTAATGTTGATGAGCTTGGAACTATGCAGAATACCTTCTCTGGTGGATGGGATCCTCTTGACATTGAAGTTGTACCTCCTGTACAGCTGGCTTTCAATGGTCAACACATTGGTTACAAACCATAGTTTGACATAGAGACGTTCAACATCGAATTGTGATCTCGGGAGTGGTGGATGTGTTGTGAGTGATGATAATGGAGGCATGGCTTCTTCTGTCTAGCTCTCCCTCTTGGGAGACCTTGCCTGGAGAACACAAGGACCGAGTAGAAGAAGTACCTTATTGCCCGCTTGCAGTGTTTTGTCTCTCCTTCTACCCTGGAATCTTCTAGCTTCCTACTCAGGCAAAACTCTTTGCAGTCCTTTAATGTTCTCTGACATTTTTGCAGAAACTCTCTTTGAGTGGATAAGAGGACAGTATGCAGATCACACACACAGAATGTGGATCAGAGGCAACCTCAGGAGAGGCACTTCACAGAACGTGAAGGCATTTGTGAAGAAAATCCCTTCAAAGGTGACAAAAAACTAGAAGGGAAATACTGCAATTACATTTAAGAATTTGAATGCTCTCAAATGACACAATCTTGAGTGAAAAAGCAGGGTGAAAACCCTCTGCTGTCTTCTGTTATTCATCTACCATGAGCAAGAAAAGAAAACAGAGACTGTGAGGCAAACTGATGGTTCAGTGCCTGCTGGTAAATGGAACTTGCTGGCTCCTTAAAGGTGCAGTGCATATTTTCAACCGTGTGCACTTTTGGCCTAACTGGCCCCTTTTCCTACATGTTTTCTACTATCCTGTAGAAGTTTTCAATACTAAATGTGATAGCTTCAGCACTGTTTTTAGGTCTCGCCTAGCGAATGCAGCGCATGCGCTGCTTCACCTTGGCGAGACTATTGTTATCGGTTTGGTGCACGAAGGGAGACAAAACGCTTGGTAATACCTGCCCGAACAGGCGATGTAAAAGCGCATGGTGTCTCCTCTCTGGTGCCTCCTCTCTAGTGATGGTAGCTTTCACATGCTCAAACAGCATGCTTGATTTAGCTTTCAGTTTTACTGCTGCCACTTAAACATATGCAGGTGCTTTACCTTTGCTTGCGCCTCATAAATCCCTGCTTTCTTTTGGGAGGGAAGCCTGTTTGGTTCCCTCCCTGTCTTCCTTCGCGTGCCTGCCCAGACACGGCATGTGCACGCGTCTGGACTCCTCTTTGCCATACCTCCACGTGGGCACAACGCTTTGGTGCACTTTTACTTTCATGAATATACAACAAGAGGTATCTAGGAGTCTAAAACAAATCACAAACAACTATTGGCATGAAAGAATAAGAGACAGGTGGAGACTACATTCATCAATTGCATCACGTGACTAGATGACACATTCGCGTGAGGCACATATTCTAGGTGGAAAAATTTCCCATCAGTTGTCTAACTGTACCGCCACTATCACATCATTTGGGTTCTCCTTACCCAGGAGTCAGTGCCCATTACAGTCACACAAAACGTAACAGAGGACTGTAAAAAGTGAAGAGCCCCATATAGTTCTTATCGATTGGGCGGACACAGTAGCAAAAAGCAGTGCAAAAGAAATGACAAGTGAGAATATAAAATTAGGTAAGACTGAGTAGAAGAAAAATTTTTTTTTTTAATAGTTTCTCTCAGCTTCCTAACTCTAAAATAAGTGTACAGGCAGATTTAACAAAATATCTGCTCAGCGAGCGGTCAACATGTTTCTGCATCTAGGGAAGTACCCATGCATTCATCAGGACCTAGATGGTGCTACTGCTGGAATGATAGTGATAAATATAAAAGGAAAAATGTCACCTGGTTTTCAGGTTCAAATGCTCCACCACAATCCAATTAGTGTGGGGTTAGCGCCTCACCTCACCTGGCTGCAGCTCAGGTAAATGAGGAGCACCGCTCTCTCCGTCGGTGTCTCCAGGCGTTCCTCTGCGCTGGACTTGGGGAAGCGCATGGTGTCTCCTCTCTGGTGCCTCCTCTCTAGTGATGGTAGCTTTCACATGCTCAAACAGCATGCTTGATTTAGCTTTCAGTTTTACTGCTGCCACTTAAACATATGCAGGTGCTTTACCTTTGCTTGCGCCTCGTAAATCCCTGCTTTCTTTTGGGAGGGAAGCCTGTTTGGTTCCCTCCCTGTCTTCCTTCGCGTGCCTGCCCAGACACGGCATGTGCACGCGTCTGGACTCCTCTTTGCCATACCTCCACGTGGGCACAACGCTTTGGTGCACTTTTACTTTCGCCTTACTCTAGGTGCTGAAGGCTGCTGGAGATGGATGCGCCCGGTAATGTCAGCATTTTGACAAAGCGCAAAGGTGAAATCTGAGCAGTGTCCAGCGGAGAGAGAGTACGGGGACCATGAGGGAGCTGACTCCGGCGGACTCTGGAGCAATGAGTAGGCCCCTGAGCTCCACAGGCAAGTAGTCCATAGGAGAAGCCCTCGCGGGCAGCGCGCTCTACCATACGCCACTGCCTGCCTCTCCCGGTCATCAGCACTTTCCGAGCAGCATGCTCTTGCTACACCGCTGCCCCTCTTCCCAGCAACATGAGCCACAAAAGCTTACTTGAAAGTCCCTCACTCCACTGGCAGAGTGCTCCTGGCCACACCGCTGCCCAACTATTTTCCACAGCCAGGCAGCACGGTCTCTGAATGCCGCTGCCCACCAAAGCCATAATTCCTAGGCAGCACACTCCCGCTGATGCCTGCGATCCACTGCAGGCCACTGTTTTTTCATGGGTAGTGCTCACTTGACCAAGCCGCTGCCCGACTTCTGCTGCACATGGGCAGAGTGCTCCCCGCATGCTGTTGCCCCACACAGAACCTCACAATCTTCATAGGCAGTGCAATCCTCACCACGCCACTGCCCGACTTACTGCAAAGCCACAATCTGATCAGCCAAAACACAAATCGGGCAGCGAGCACTCTTCACGCCGCTGCCAGCACTCCAAGTTGCAGTCCCTTTCAAACCATGACTTGGTGGCCCTTCTCTACAGCGACAACAATCAATGAACAGCGACAGCACATCTATTGGCAAAGGCACATGTTTTGTTAGGGGGCCCCCCCACACCCTTATAACTCTGGTGTCCCCCCTTGCCCACCGCTGATTGGTCACTTCAAACTAAGCTGACCAATTGGCGCAAAGCATCTTCCCAGGCTCAGCTGCTGTCTGCTCTCTGTTTCGCCCCTCGGTAGGAGTGTGTTGCAGGCCCTTCATCGGTCTGGCTGCGAACCACCGCCCGCTTATTATCCTCCTCTTATCTCTGCCTAAATGTTGGCCTGTCTGCAGTCCTAATGTTTGGATTAACAACAATTGAATTCTGAGAGTGTAATTTGCTAACAAAATTGTAACCCTGCGTTTAAAAATTTCTGCATGACAAATGCTGTTATTTCAAAAGCCAGAACTGGTTGAAGCTCACATACATGTCACACACGAGATAGAAATATTTGAGTTATCATAAAAACAGAGTTTGCAGATATACGAGGTTCATGCATAAGTGGCTCATCCAGTTAAGGGACTTTTTTGCTCTGCTTTCTGGGACTTTAATCCTGATTTTATAATTGGATAAATTAAACCGCAAGTAACAGAATGCAAAGCAAACCCTTGAACTGGATGAGCTGCTCATGCATCACCATGGATAAGTTGAGAGCACTGCTGGCAGCGTCCTGCTATTCTAACTCTTGCAAGATGGCTCTAATAATGCTTATTGGTTCTACCTGCTCGCAGTGTCTGACCCGACTGCTGTGTTCATTCCACTGCTCTTGGGATTTCTTGCAACACCATCACAATGGACGTGCGTTGCTTCCGTTCATGTGGCTTTGCAAAGCTCCAGGGCCGGACTGAGAACCAAAACCAGCCCTGGCAAAGTGCTCGGCCGGCCCCCTGGGGGTGCGACCGAGCTCTTTGCTGGGGCCGGTTTTCAGCCAATTTTGTTTCAGGGACGGTTTTGCAGCTATGCTGCAAAAACAACCCTGTAACAAAAACGGCCCCCAGGGCCTAAAACCGGCCCCCACCCTTGCGGCGCACCGGGGGATTGCCCAGTGCCTGCAACGACCAGTCCGGGCCTGCAAAGCTCACCCATGTCCCGATATAGGGGAGACAAAACAGAACTTTCTATTTTCTCACTTCTCTGACCCCCTGCCTTTAGCTCTTATTAGGTCGAGGCTGCACATGCGCTGCGCTACTGCGAGGCATGCAGTTTTGGAGTATGGCTTTGAAGCCCTGCACAACTCTCTACCTATATTTTTATTGGATTGTGTCATTGGCCTTTGTAAATGCTGGCTTCCAAGTGGTTTTTAGGCTTGTTGGTCCCTCCTTGGTACCGCCTTGTCTGCATTTGTTACCTCCCATGACGACTGGACCTTTTACTGGTATTGTTACATGGTCTGCTTTAAAGGTCAGTGAGCACTATTTTATTTAAAACTGTTCCCCTATTCCACCCACTAACTTGCAGCAGCCGCCCGCTTTTATTTAAATTTTTACTAATGGCAGTCCGCTTTAACTATAGCGGCCACATATTTTATTTATTTATTTTGGCAGTGCAGTATGCATTTAGCTGCGCACTTATTTATTTATTTAGTTAACTAGCGCCCATGCGGCGCTTTCACATTTATGGAGGACGCGCCCCCTTTCTTTACACAAACCGCATCTAAAGAAAGGTACGCGGCTGACAGTAAAGTGAAAGCGCGGCATGGGCGCTTTTACCAACAAAAAAAAATCTGCTTGTCAACTTGATAAAACAGATGCTTTTTTTGGTCAAAGCCCCCATGCCATGCTTTCACTTTATTGTAGGACACACCCCTTTCTTTGGACGCGGCTTGTCTAAAGAAAGGGGCGCAACCTCCATAAATGTGAAAGCATGGATGCTTGTAAAACAAATATTTGCAATGCAATAGGACTCACGTTTGAGAGAGTTTTAGGTATTGCATTGCCAATAGCTTAAACTCTCGTTAATGCGAGACCTATGGCATTGCAATTGCTTGTTGCTATATGCTGCAGTGTTACCTTTTGTATTGTCTATTTAATTTATTTATTGAATTTTTAAGCAAAACATACAACATATCTCATATACATGCATGTGTAGAAAAACATTCTCTTGCTACAGAAACAAATATCAATCATGGTCGCCTAAAATCAGCTTTAAGTGTATGAATCTGGAGGGGGAGAAGGGATGCGGCAGCATGGGTAGAACAGAGATACATGAAATAAGGTGTGCGGCATCGCTAGAGGGAGGTAGATACACTATAGGCGAGGAGTGGGATCAACAAGTAAGGGGGACGGACTTAACCTTTTGTATTGTCTATATATGGCTAATAGAGAGAGGAAAAAAATGAAAGAGGTGGCGTCTTTAATTTAGGGAAGTTGGGCACTCATTGTAAAAAATGACAGGTATTACCTCCAATACGAATTATGGATGATGGTTTTTATGTTATGAGAAAGGGTTTGGGGTCCTCGCAGGCCCACGAGAAGTCTACATTTACGACTATCAGTAAAGATTCTACAATGCAAAACATATTTTTTACCTAAGGTTTGTGGGTATTTCTTTGGATTTTTAGTCTAACTTTGCTCCTCCAAGTTTTTTTACTTTCTTCTCAGCTGTCTTTGGTACAGAGGGGGATTTTGCTAGTCTATTTAGTTATGTTCTCCTGCCAATTCCATGGATTGTCTACATTTTGAACATATGAGGTGATTTTTCTTCTAGATTTTTTGACTGGTAGGGCAGTTGTTTCGCTCTTACTTTGCTCACATTTGATGGGCTGTGTCTTTCTAAGCTCCACTGGTATTTAATCTGTTTGGTAAGAACTGGCCTGCTTGCTTATACAGTTCCCATGCTAGAGTCACTGAGGCTGAACATCTGGATCCTGACATACCTCCCCGTCATTCAGAACTGTGGCAGAGCATGATTTTTTTGAACCGAAGAGGGGTTCCTCTGTGCAGAAACATTACAATCTCACTAAGAACTCTAAAACAGAATTTGAGTGGGTGAAGGGTCTCTTCTGCGGTCTATTTAGCCGTAGCATGCTGATATTGCAGAGACAACCGCAGTGATTAAATTTGTTGTGAAGACAGTTGAGAACAAGCTGGAGGATATGTCTGATGGGCTCACAGTGTGGTAAAGCAGCAGAGATAAGTGAGGGGGAAATGCCAAGGTATAGAGGCACAAGCGTTGATGTTGGAAGTTAAGATGGCAAATTTGCAGACCTTCAGAAGTAATGGTATTAATGGATAATTAGGTTGGGTGGTAAGATGAAGAGTTTGGTCTTTATCCGAATTTTTGGAGAGGGATGTTTCTGTGCATTGTTGAGGTACCATCATGCTCCAGACGGAGTCTCACCCATTGGAGATATTGATGGACCTTTTGGATTTGCTGGGTCGGATAGGTGAGTTGCACTGTAAAATCTACAATGGGTGGCAAGGTTATAAGCATGCTCCTTTCTGCAGGCTTGAGAGGTAAAATTGTTTGAGTGGAAATCAAAATAAAGGAGGTGCTGCTGGATGGAAGCAGTCTCCTTTTTCCCAGGCATCAATCAAACACACTGATTAGGAAGTGACGCTTTTCAATACAAAGAAAAAATTGGCCACAAGTCTCCTGGTTTATTTCCAGATGTTAATCCTAACACACTAACTAGGAAGACAGCCCTTTTCAAAACAAAGAAAACTATTGGCCAAAAAGAGCCTTGTGGCATCAGTGGGTCACCCAGGGTATCTGAGGGTGGAGTTGGAGGGAGAGTTCTTTCACGCAAGTTGACTCAGCCCAGGTCTTGTTGGATAAATGTTATGTCAACTATGAGAAGAGATGAGATGCATGTGCTGTACTAGCATCTACATACTTCCTGTGACTTATGGGGCGGGATTTACTGAAACTACGGTTTGGTTTAGCTGTCCTGGAAAAGGTGGGGAATTGTTAGTCTTATGACATATTTGGGTTCTTCCATGTTTTTATTTTTCTGCTTTATCTTTTCTAACCGGGGTTAACCTTGAACCTCTTATATATAAAGAGCATTATTACATGAAGTCAGCTTAAAGTTTGAAATGGACCTCTGCTAATCTATTCAATCTTTGCCATAAATGTAATCAATGCTGGGAGGGTTCCAGAAACTGTATTTACCTATATTCAACCAATCCTACAGCAATGTAAGGATTTTTTTTTAAGCCAGCGACTGCCAAAGCTATTACTCCATGGAGAGAAAAAAAATCAAATCTTTGTCACAAGATCTGCAATATATTAGGTTTCATATGTAACTAGGACCCCTAGCTGCAACGCATCTCACCATAATTCAGGTACCAATAAAAGCAATCCTCAATCTTGTGATCACCAAGCTTGACTACGACAATAGCCTATATCTTGGCACCCCCTACTTCAGAATATGCACAATTAAAAAAATACAAAATGCTGTAAAGACTCCTCCCCCACCTTTAAGACCAAGAACACCACAGTCCTGCAAACACGTCACTAGCTACCTGTAGAGAGCCGTTCAATGTCCAAAGCAATGTGCATTGTCCACAGAGATGCCAACTAAAATAAAAATCGCTATACGTACAAATTACATTTGAACAATACAAACAAAATAGGATAGAACATAAAATAACATAACGTGTATTTGTAAAGCGCACATTCACCCAGAGGTCTCTTGGCGCTGAATCACAGATGTTCATTGTTACCCAACTCAATGGTTCTCATTTTATCGACCTCGGATGGATGAAAGGCTGAGTGAACCCGCCAGGATTTGAACCTGTGACCATGAGGTCGAACACAGGCCCCTGCAATGGATGCATTAGTCCACTGAGCAACCAGACCCTGCACAGTTAATCTAGTCTTTTTTATGTCATCCCTGCATCAATTTGACTTAATCCAATCAATTTCATATACCAATTCATTACTTGATCCATCATGGTCAATAACACAGGACAGGCGATTTATGCATTAAAGGACCAGGAAAACCTTGCTGTCAACTGGATTGCACAAATGCATACTCACCCAGCACGATTAAATAATCACAGAATACTAATCACACTACCTAACCATATGAATGTCTGGCGAGATCCACAGGGGGCTGCAGGGGTGTTTAAGGTCAGTCGTATAGCCCTCTACCTAAAGTGTCAGCTATGGCAGTGCGGTTTGTCATTTTTGTGGTTCCAGTGAATCTCTATAAGGGCACATTTTACCCATTTGGGAAGGGAGAGGCTTCACTCATGGTAGTGCAGTGTTTGTGACTGATTCGTTTTTAATTTATATTTGTATGTTATTAATATTGTTTAATGTATTTACTGCATGTTGTGCCTTTTTATAGTCATTTATGATTTGTGTATTTACTGTATTTGTTTTTAAAATACATATATGATATATTGCTGTAATGCTTTCTATGCTTTTATGATGTTCAATTGAAATTGAAGAAAGTTTACGAATGAATGAATTACTAATCTGTTCTTATCTAAGTTTAGTAACTGTCACAAGTAAAGATGGAGCGGATACATTCCTTCTGCACGAGCTTGTATGTAATGCTGATCTGATCTTAACTCAACCTTTTATTATTGTGTTTGACAACTCACAATTCCTATCCCTGTGTTTCCCTGCTCCCTGACCTAGTGTTGCTTACTTCTCATTACTGAAAAAACATTGCCTCTAATATTCCATAAGCTCAGGCCTTAGTTCATATCTTTTTGTGAGATGCCCACCTCAGTTTCCCCTCAGATTCTGGTCTGTCCGGTGCCAGGACTGTCTGACAATAGATAACACTCAGGATCTCCCTTGTTGCATGGTTTTGTTTCTGATTCTCTCACTGTGAGCCTAACATTTTAGCAGAGTGTGGTTATCTAATTACTTATATACTTAAGTGTGTTGTACAGTGACAAACCTCTGGAGAAATCTTACACTTCAACATGGCACAGGTGCGGTCAGGTCAATGTACAGGATGAATACAAATCTTGCATTAACTGGCTGATCCAGAGCCTCCACAGACCAGAGCATGCCTAGTTCAGAAACACTCCTTTGTGCAGGTCTACCCTCTCCTAAGCACCATCCCTTCACAGCAATGTGGGACAGCTATTGTATTATGGGCTAAATGTTTGGCTTGTTAAATGTGCTATTGCATAAGAAGAGGAGAAGAGATGTTATGGATTCTGTTTTTGTGTATTACAGAGCATTGTGATGGTGAATGCTGTGGAGTTAGGAGTATGGAGTGGGAAGGTGTGGTAGTATGTTGCGTTGGTATGCAGATGTGTTATATGAAGAGGTGGATGGAATTCTGTGATGTGATATTATATAGGGTGAACTGGCGTAATGTGATTGCTATAATATTGCCCATTTATTTGATTTGGTTTAATTTGTGGCATTCAGAGGTGTGGTAAGGTGTTGTGCTTTGTGGCTTTGAAGGGTGGGTGTGAATGTGGTGGATAAGATGTGCTGCTATGTAGTGTTGAAGGTGCTGCATGGCTGTTTAATGTGACTGAACGATGGGAGGCATGATGCAGTATCATTGTGTTTATTGGTGGTATGAAGTAGGTGAAGTGGTGTGATGCATTCTAGTGTTCTATGGTGTTGCGTGTTCTGATGTATTCTGATGTTTTCTGAGCTAAAGTACACAATTTGTGATATAGTGTGATGTGGTTAATGTGATGCATTCTAGAGTGCAGTCTTGTTTTAAACGGTGAGATGTTTTGGAATGTGTGTTAGGTCTGCTGAGTTTTGGCAGGGTGTGGCACCGTAGTGTATTGTGCAGTATTTTTATGGTAGGTGTTATCTGCAGCATCGTAATTTGTTGTATGGTGTGCTGAAATTATGTACTTGTGGCATTATTGGACATGGTGGTGGGTTGGTGGTATGCTTGATAGGTCACAGTATGGTTTCTAGTGCAAGACAGTTCCTGGAATGGGACCTAAGAGGGGTGTTATATGATGGTCTGTGTGGTGCAGTATGTTGTAGCGTAGTATCATGCAAAGTGATCTTGAGTATGATCATATGTGTGTTGTGGTCTCCGGTACACTGAAAACCTGCACAGTGTCTTATGCCTTTGTGTGGTGAGGTGGTATAGTACTGTATGTAGAGCTGTGTGGTATAATATGTTGTGGGGCCGTTTGGTGTCACCAGATGTGATCTAGTGTGAAGGCTGTGTACTGGTGTAGCCTGTTAAATGGTGCAAGACTGGGGTGTCAGTGTCTGAGTCATCCTATTAATGCCCTAGAGAACAGGATGAAGTTGGTTCTCAGAATAAAAAAGAATCATCATATCCATTCCAATGCACCACAAAATAGGGAAGCACATAAAAAAACTAAAAAAGAACACATCTTCTCAACTTCATATTCTTCCGGGCCATTAACTAGTCGTTCTAGTAATTTATCCGATCAGTATTTGATCATAAGATACAAGTACAATAAAACAAAAGATAAATACAATATTAATAAAGTTCTTACATCATCATTAAGTTTAAGATACTTTATCATAAGTTGATATAAATACATAATAAGGCAAAAGGGGAAATAGCCCCTTCCTAAATTCCAGTAAACATTGGGCTTTTCTATTTGTTGACTTAAATACAAGAATAAGGCATATGGACAAGTTAAATGGTATTAGAAACTTTTTCATCCTTAAAGTGCAAGAGCCTATAGCAGCAGTAAGAATAACTTATAATGAATTCACATACGAAAGACTATATATAAAGCCAGTCTGCAACATAAAAATAGTAGGTTTCAATGTGAGTACATTTTCATAAAGTGTAAAATACATTATCATGCAATAATAAAAATTCACTAAAAAAGGAAAATAGAATCACTATCTAAATTCCAGTAGCCATTAGATACCTACATTTATAGTTTTAGGTACATGAGGAGGGATCTAGGCAATTTAAGATTAAACGTTTATTCAAAGGTAAAGTGCAACTGCTTACAACAGCAACCTATGTTTGGCTATGTTAAACTGGCATAAATACATATGCATAAAACCAGTCTGTACTATAAGATATAAAGTTGCATTCAGCATATTACAACGGATACACCATGCATACATTAAATACCTTGACACTGAGAACATGACCCATTCAGTATTTCCTGATCTTAAAATACAGATGAAGTCTATGAGTCGTGTCACAGATAATAACCGACAAACCCAACGTATCTATCGCCTCCTATTTTTCATACACGCAGGGCAGAAGAACATAAAATGCACCACAGATTCAGAGATGTAGTTACATACTGGGCATAAAGGTTTAGTAGGGCTCAGCTCTCAATTGCTTTTTACTGAGTTTACCTGCAAAATCCCAATATCTAATTTTAAAAACACAGATCTTACTAGTAGGGGTTCTATTCAATGCATAAATTATTCAAAGGTCAAAGTGCATCCCATATCAATAAAACAGTTAGTTAAAGTGCCATGTGCCATTAGAAATAACTAATTACCAAAGATATAGTCCCAGCATCTTGACTTCAGCTTGACTATCATTCCTTTATCCAAATTGTCTGGCTTATCCCATGCTTCTTATAGGTCCAATTTATACAGCCAAATCTTAACACTCTTAAGCCAAGGGCTTGATCCCACTTTATGCAGCGCTTTGACCTAATACAGCTTGTTTAATGGGGATCCGCGACTTACCCGTCCAAATCTTAACCCACTAAACTAGAGGTTTAAGTGCATCAATATGTGATATATCCTTAATTCCTAGATCTAAGTGCATCGGGGCAAGTGTGGCACTTTGTGGCACTTTGTGGCATAACCAATATTGCTCCGATAAATTTTTCCTCAATTTTTTCCATCCCTTTTGTTTGGTCAGAGCCCCACAGTTCTGCTCCGTAAAGGGCTTCACCGAGCCCTCTAGCGCGATATGTTTGTTGCGCAGGAGAAATTGGTTGATAATTGAATCCATTCAGTTTCTTTTCAATTGCAGACTTAAGATGTTGGAGGGTCATCTGACTTTTCAGAAACAGGTCAGCCCAAGATAAATTACTTGCCAGTCTTACTCCTAAGTAATCAAATTCCTTGACCTGTTCCAGGTTCCAGGAACCAAACTTTATTTTCCCTTTGAAAGGCTTAAAAGGCTGGAAGGTCGTAAATTTAGTTTTAAGTCCATTTATTTGTACCTCAAACAACTCTCATGCCTCTGTGAACCGGTTCAGAATGTTTTGTATGCCCATAGATGTTTTTGATATTAACTGTGTATTGTCGGTGGGCAGGGATTTACTGACCTGCTAAGTTCGGGCGGGCACCATTAAACTCATAAAGCATATTTATTAGCCCAGTCATGTAAAGTGTAAACAAATTTGGGGCTAAGACTCAACCCTAGCGAACCCCACAGGAAACATCAATATGTTCAGTCAGTTCGCCCTCCCTGCCCCACCTTACTTTTGCATAGTTCCCCTTATGAAAACGAGTTACTAATATAACAATTCCATAGGCATTCCCATTTCCTTTAGTGCATCGCACAACTTCTCCTGGGGGATTAAATCAAAAGCAGAATAAAGGTCCACAAACACTACGTTTCAATGCCTCTTACTAATTAAAAATCCACTTCAATAAAATCAATAAAAATAACACACCTGGGGGCGTGGCTAGCTGCCAAGCATGTTGGCTGTGTGAAAGAGGAGCTCTGTGACCGAGGCGGCCCCAGCCCATAAATCCGTCCATTAATCCGGCAACATCTTTCCTCTGGAAGCGGATCCCGAGGGCGGGAACCGAGCGGCACCGTCCGGTGTAGCCCCGGTAAACATCAGATACCGGAAACCACAGGAAACGTTCAATTTCCATCTGAGGCCTACATGTGAAACGGCGACCCCGGTCTCAGGTAGCAGCCTGCCTGAGCGGAAGTGGAAAAAAGACGGGAGTATCGGCCGGAAGTCGGCCCTAACGTCGGAGGTGCGCAAAGTCATCGAAACAACACGACCTACACCAAACGGACAACGAAGGCGCAGCATCGGCAGAAACCGTACAAGAGGAGACCGGAGCGTCTGTCTAGCACCGGGACCTTGGGGGAAAGCATGAAGCCGGGGATCGCGCCCCACTGTCACAACTTTGTCCTCCGGACCTATCTGCGTGGCGACTGCTCTGTCGTCGTAGGGCTACAATACCGCTCGTTCCTATTCCCCCCCCCCCCCCCCATCGGAACACCGCTGGCACAAGGACACCACATGGCCTGGAAGCCCAACAGGGGAGCGGAGATCGCACAGGCCCCGGAGAGTACAAACCCACTCATCCGGCGGACAGCATCAGGAATACCGGGCCCGCGCCACACACACGGACACCGGAGGGGAAGCGGGAGGCCCGGCTGCAACACCGGTTGACCAAGGAAGTTGGAGGAGAGTGGCGGGGGGGCACGAGCTCAGCGGCGGCACCTTGATCGACGGAACGGAACACAGCGCATCAGAACACAGGTCCCGGTGTGTGGGGTGGCCTCTGCGCGCAATTAGGCACAGTTGACAATATATAATCGGGGGCATAACGGCGCGTGGAGGCAGCGTCATCGTACTGTGAACCCATACCAACGATCCCTGGTAGGAATGAACATAACGCATCTCTGGGGATCTAGAATACAACAACAGCATAAAACAAACGTGCATAAAAGTGCCTCATTGAAGAACGCCCTAGAGCAGTGAAATTCGCACGAAACAACACAGAACCACCAAGGGCAGCACACGTATCAGTGGACATCACATACGCCCTGCAACTCCAAAACTACGAATAAAATGGCAGGACGGGGGCCGAGATCCGCCACAACTCAGGCTAAACTGGATAAATACGCCTATGACAAGAGTAATTCGCAGCCGCCATCAGAGGGGCGCACCTCCACAGGCAAGGGCTCGGAAGTCGAAGGGAGCAAAAGAATAACATTGGAGGACATAATGAAAACACTGTCCAATGTACAAACGACCGTGGGATCGATAGCCACGGAGGTTAACTTACTGTGAGCGGACTTTCGCAAAATGGCGGAGCGAGTTGCACAAGTAGAAGTGGTCACGAAGTCCCTAGTGGAAGACACCTCAGAGCTACAATCCGCGATGGAACGCATGGAAGCCATGAATAAACAGTTGCAGGAGAAACTGGACGATCAGGAGGGGCGCTCGAGGCGGAATAACATACGAATTTTGGGAGTGCCGGAATCGGAAGGCAAGCGAGCGATGGATCTATATATCGAAGAACTAATTACGACCAAACTGCAGCCCAAAGGTCTGTCACATTTTTTCTCAGTAGGAAGAGCACACAGGGTACCCGGAGGTGCACCAAAACAGGGCGCTGCACCGCGACCAGTGCTGGCCAGACTGTTCAACTTCAGAGCTAGGGATGCCATCCTTCAAGCAGCAGGGCTTTGCCGCCAATCAAAATACAGAATTCGTCAATTGCCTTCTTCCTGGACTACACGGCGGAAGTGGCCCGTCGGCGGAAAACTTTTACAGAGGTCAAGAAAGCACTGAGAGCGAATGAACTGCCTTACTCGATGTTATTCCCAGCAAGGTTGCGAGTAGTTGCCAATAACAAGACATGGTTCTTTGATACGCCCGAAGCAGCACAGGATTGGCTGGAGGGTTGGCATCTGGTGGGAGCACCGCGCCGTGACGACAAAAATCGACGGAACCAACGAGACAGAGTACAGACGGAGTCACAGACGTCAGGCCGAGACATTCTGGAAAACCCACCGGAGGCAGGTTCGGCGGATGGTGAATTGCAGCAGGACCCCTGAGCACCCATCACTCGTAGGCATAGCAGCTACTATCCGCTGCGATGGACGTGCTGCCCTTGGGCCCGGGATAGGAAGAAGCTGAAGAGGGTAGTTGGGGCTGCTGCCATCATAAGAACACCTTACCCCCGCAAGCAAGTACAATGGTTGGGGACAGGGTTGAGCACTCTGCTAAGTTGGGGAGGCGGGCGGTTCTATGTCCGTGGAGCAGGGAGGCAGGGAGGGGGGTTGGGGAAGGGGATTTAGTTGTTACTGTTAGAGTTACACACGTTGCAACAGGACACGATGTTGAGTGCACACACGCCACTCCAAAAGACAACAGATATATTGCACTGATGACAGACGTGGGACTAAGCTCATTCAAAATATCCCACTATGACACAAAGCACACGAGCCACAACACATAATGCCATAATGCAGCACACCACGGTGGCACCCCTACGGATCCTAACTTGGAACGTAAGAGGGCTGGGGGACAAAATCAAAAGAGGGCTGGTATTGCAGGCCATTAGGCGGCAAGGCCCAGCACTGGTATTGTTGCAGGAAACACATCTTACGGGGAGGGCCTGCCAGGCACTGGACCAACGGGGCTACAAAATGGCAGCACACTCAGAATTTACCACAGGCTCTAGGGGGACAGGTATTCTGATGAGAAAGTCCCTCCTGTTTATTCTCATACAACACAGGGTAGATGACCAAGGACGTTTTGCAGCGATACATGGACAGTGGGAAGGCCGTCTTCTAAACATAGTGTCAGTTTATATACCTCCAGCGCTTCAAACAGTAGCGCTGCCGGCGCTGGGTGAGTTCCTTCTGAACCTCCCGGCAGGAGACACCATCATAGGGGGAGATTTTAACTCAGTGGTAGACGCGACATTAGACACACTCCCGAAACGGACGCGCTCGTCCGGTCCTTCCAATCTTCAGGGATTCTTAGAAGCACTGGGCTTGACGGATATCTGGAGGCACAAACACCTCACCACGAAACAATACACCTACCACTCAACAGTCCACAACAGTCTATCCCGAATAGACTATTTCTTGACGCTCGGTGACGGCATGTGCGGCGTAGACACCATAGACATACTGCCCAGGGGAATATCAGATCATTCTCCAATAGTATTAACCCTCTCCACCTGGGAGACGACTCGTGCCCGGATTTATCCAATATATCCTAATTATCTGAAAGTCCCCAAAATTAGAAAAGATCTCAAGGAAGCAAGGACATCGTCGGTAGCCTCTCCTTCCATTCTTTGGAAAGCATATAAAACAGTCCTTCGAGGACAAGCAATGGCTTCCATTACTGGGTACAAGAAAACGCAACGACAGGAGCTCTCAGAGTTAGAACTATCATTACACACGGCGAACATGGCAAACCCCACGGCGGAATCTGCTCACACTTTACAGTTGCGCCAACAGCAACATAAAGAACATCTCAGGTTGCAGGTAATCGCCAATATCTCGGCAACAACCCATAGAATCTACGATGTGGGAGATAAGGCCGGTAAAATGCTAGCCTGGTTAGACAAAAAAAAGGGAAGCAATAAAGGCATACAACAGTTACACACAGATATAGGGACACTTCAGACACACCCAGAGGAAATAATACACACACTGGCAGATCACTTTGAAATGGTTTATACCCCAGAGAGAGAGAGAGATCACGGAGGATGCCGTGTTAACCTCCCTTAGTCACATCGTAACCCAAAGGCTCACACCGGAAGCAGTCCAAGAACTAGACGCAGATTTTACGGTCGATGAAATACAATTGGTTATACATGCAATACAAGCCGGTAAAGCCCTGGGCCCTAACGGGATCCCCATAGAATGGTACAAGCTTATGTCTGAAGCACTCGGTTTGCCACTACTGGCAATGTACACGGAGAGCTTAGCGAAAGCAGAACTCCCTCAAGACCAACGAACCGCAACAATAGTTGCGATCCCAAAGCCTGGTAAATCGCCGACAGAATGCACGTCATATCGCCCGATATCTCTTCTCAATGCGGAAGCAAAAATTCTTGCGAAACTCTTAGCCAACAGGCTAATGACCTATCTCCCGCAGTTGATCCACCCAGATCAATCGGGATTTTTACCGCATAGGAACACTGCCCTTAACCTCAGACGTGTGCATGGAGTCCTGGCTCGCGCCCCGTTATTAGTGGAACCAGCGGTGATCCTTTCCCTGGATGCCAAAATGGCGTTCGATATGGTGGAGTGGGGACACCTCTGCGCAGTCCTGACGCATATGGGGTTTGGCCCCAAATACATAGCATGGATACGTCTCCTTTACTCCAACCCGGTGGCTCAGATTACTGCTAACGGCCACATCTCACGAACGATCAAACTAGCAAGAGGGACCCGACAGGGCTGTCCCCTATCACCCCTGCTATTTGCCCTAGTTTTAGAGCTGCTGGCGACATTGCTTCGAACAACATCATTATTGAAAGGGATTAGCTGGAAAGAGGGGTGGGAGGATCATGTATCACTTTATGCCGACGATATGTTGCTGTATCTGACAGATCCGGACAGGAGCATACCAGCACTCCTCCAACTCTGCGATGCTTACGGGAAAACATCGGGCTGCACTTTAAACTGGTCGAAATCTGTACTCAACGTGCTGAAGGGGCCAGAACCCTCACTTGCTGCTGACTGCCCGCAATACCTAGGCATATACATCACTGATGACCCAATGGAATTCTTTGAGAAAAATCTGAAACCGCCCCAGAGCGTCTGCGCAATGATGTGAAACATTGGGCATCATTGCCACTAACACTCCTCGGTAGAGCAGCACTCTACAAAATGATGGCCCTCCCAAGATTTTTGTATGCCCTAGAGAACACCCCGTACCCAGTCCCACCGCGATACTTCCAGCAAGTGACATCATTGGTATCCAATCTATTATGGGGTAACCGCCCAGCACGCATAGCGCATATCAAACTAAACAGAAGTTGGTACGAAGGAGGGATTACCCTGCCGAACCTCCAGATGTACTACTGGGCTGCACAGCTTAAAATTATTAACCAATGGACCCACGCACCTCGGGACGATCCAGCTTACAGAGCCGACAGGACACAATTAGGCACAGACAGCATGCTATCAGCGCTATATAACAGAGGACAGGTGGCGAAACTGATAGGACCCACGAAACATACGACCACGCTCTGGCACATGGCACAGGCGAAATTGGGGTGGAAGGGAACACTCACGAAGCTCACCCCACTCTGGAACACGAAGACGCTGGGGCAACTAAGGCGAAGCAAGGGGTTTACACAATGGGACAACATCGGAATATCTACAGTAGGAGACTTTTGGGATAAGGGAACAGTGATCCCGTTCACGCAGCTTCAACAGCAATATGGCCTGGGGCCCAATGAAACTTACAGATACATACAGATAAGACATGCCCTTCTACAGGCAATACCAGTAGACACCGAGGTATCGGAATCCTCTCCGTTGGAGGACAGGTTACTCACGGACTTCGTGCAAAAGGGTGCAACATCACTTACCTACCGCAAATTGGTCAATAATTTAACAGACCCAACACTGAGACTGCGAAGGAGGTGGGTGGAAGAACTGGGCGACATGGACCCGACGGAATGGAATGAAGCATTAGCATCCCCTAGAGAAGTGGGTATTTCGGCCAAGCTCAGATTAGTACAGCTTAAAATCCTACACAGGATATACTACACTAGAACCACATTACACAAACTACAAAGGACCCGCATCCCTACTGTCTTCGTGGCTGTGGTGAGAAAGGTACACTACTTCATACTCTCTGGGACTGCCCTTTCATAACCGAATACTGGCGACAAGTGAAGCGTACTGTGTCACAAACACTTAAGGTCTCCCTATTACCAGAGCCACGTAAATGTATTTTGAATATCTGGGATCCAAATGACTTATCCAGGTATGGGCAAATATGGGGCACATTGGCGATCGTGGTTGCAAAAAGAGACATAGCGCAAAAATGGGGCGCCTCAGAACTGCCCACTTTACCACAATGGAGCAGAAAAATTGACATACTAATGATAACGGAGCGAGCAGTATATGTAACTAGAACGAGTCCTCGTAATGGAACAAGGTATGGACTCCTTGGAATGTGTATAGAGGAGAGATATGTGATCCACTGCCAGAAGAAGATATTACCAGCTCTGATGAGGAAGACGATGGAGAATAAGATAGGACCTAGGGAGCTGCTGAAAAAGGTGGGGTGCAAAGGGAAATAATAAAAATTGTTTAAAAAAATAAAATAAAATAACACACCTGATCTATAGCACTCCTGTAAACCCTAAAGCCTGCTTGTAAATGGGATAAACTCTGTTTCTCCTCCATCCAGGCCTGTATCTTTGTCAGTATCGGTTTGCTAAACATTTTTTAGGCTGTGTCTATAAAGATGCTAGGTCTATAGTTGGCTGGGTCCCGTTTGTCCTCTTTCTTATATATGGGGATAATTTCAGCCCCGTTCTAGGTGTCCGGGATTTCTGCTCCCCCTGCTATAGCATTTGAAATCCTACTTAGTATATAGCCCCAGATAATTGGCTCTGAGCTAGATAGATCACCTGATATTTTGTACAGTCCTGTCACCTACCCGTTTTTCCATGCTTTCAATTGCTAAGATGGTTTTCTCCATAGTGAATGTGACAGGCAAGATACTACCCCAATCTTGGGCACCAATCTTACCATCCTTTCTCATATCTTGAGTTGTACTCCCTTCTTGCATAGAATATAGTTTGGAGAAGTGTTGCTTCCAGATATAGTGTAGGATGTAGAAATCATCTTCATTTACAATGTTTATGTTTGAGTTTTGTAAAGCGAATGGCTGCCTGAGGGCTTCCCCGCGCTGGTGAGTGTTGAACTGAGGGCTGCGTCCACACGTAAATTAAAGGGCATACAGCCACGTCTTAAGGTTTTTCCTGAAGGAGATTTCATTAGGCAGTGATCTAAGGTCGAGTGGTAGGACATTCCACAGCTTCTGTACCAAATGGGCAAATGATTTGCCTCCCCATCTTATCCTTTTCACTCTGGTTTTCCCAAGGAGCTGCAGTTGGGCGGATCTTAGGTGCCTAGTAGGGGTTAGGTAGCTATCAGATGTCGGAGCTTAACTGGGCCTTTTTATATATGGCTCTGTGAGCAATACAGAGGGATTGAACTTGATTCTCACTTCGATTGGCAGCCAATGGAGCTGTTTAAAAGATTCTTTTACTGAGACGTAGCTAGGGACTTTTGGTAGGAGCCTGGCTGCCGCGTTTTGCACCACCTGGAGTCTCTTTATTACATATTTCGGTGAGCCTACACAAAGAGAGTTGCCTTAGTCCAGGCAATAAACTATAAGGGACTGAATGACGGTCTTTTTGAGTGATCTGGGATCAATTCGGTAATCTTCCTAATCATTCAGAGTAACGAAAAGCAGATTCCCGACAATTTATTTGTTTGATAGTCCATTGTGAGCATACTATCCAGCCGATTTCCTAGCTTTTTTATAGCGGATGTGGGATTGGGAGGGTTGCGCATATCGTTTGGCCAGTGAATCAAGGTTCTGGCGATGGCACGGTTTCCTAGTATCATGAGTACCGTCTTGTCTCCATTTAGCTTCAATCAACTGTTCAACATCCAGTTGGCTACCTTCTGCAGACATGGAACCAACTGTTGGTTCCCTGAATTGGGACTGTTTGTCAGAGATACAACCAACTGGTGTCATCTGCATGGGAAACAGCCGATATGTCAAACTCCTGCACTATGTTGGCAAGCTGTCACACATAAATGTTGAATAGTGTTGGGCTGGGTGACGATCCCTGTGGTACACCACAAATGATTGACAAGCGATTAGAAACAATCTTTCTCCGTTACTTGATAAGACCTGTTCCCCAGGAAAGAGGTGAGCTTTAACCTGGATTCCTTCTTCCCTTAGTCTGTTTTTTAGGATAGCAGGATCAATGGGTATCAAATGCCGCGCTTAGATCAAGCAAAAGAATGGCAGCAGAGCCACCATTATCTAATAGCTTTGAGCTCCTCTGTAACCACCAGTAGTGCTGCTTCTGTGCTATGTTGCACACAAAAGCCCATCTGGGAGGGGTGAAGGATGTCATTAGCTTACAAAAAATTGGCTGTCTGATTGACATGTTTCTCCAGAAGTTTGCGGAGGAACGGAAGTAATGAAATAGGACGCAAATTGCGGAGTATTGCTGGGTCAAGATGAGCTTTTTTTTAATAAGGGTCTGATTACAGCGTGCTTCCAATGTTTTGGAACAGAGCTGCATCTATGGAGTGGTTAAGTAATCCCATTAATGACGGCAGAATGACGTCTGTCGTTTTAGATAGGATATGTGGAGGTGTTGGGTCTAAACGGGATCCAGATTTGGTTACTTTTATCAGGTTGAGCATAGTCTCTTCCTCAAGTCTAGGGAATTGTGCTTGAATTGTACCTCTTGGCGAGGAGGTGCCAGAAAGACAGACTGTCTCTTAATATGGCCACCGTGATCAATTCTCACCAGTTTTTCTCCTTCCAGCTTTTCTTAGCATGTACCTGTGTTGTATTTTATAGGCTTCTCCCTTTTACTATAGCAGTCCTATTCCCACCTTTTACAGCAGACACCAGCTCCACTTTGGCTAACTTACAATCCACATTCAACCATTCTGCCTCTTTGCATCTAGTTGTTATAGCCTTAGGTATTCTCTGAAAGATTTTCCTAATCGAGGTAATTAGGTCATTAATGCAAAATGCAAATGCATAACAACTGGCTCACTTTGTACTCAGTTCCCAATCAGATTAAGGGCACGTATAACTTCAGTGTATTGACAAGCGAGAGTATCTTTATTTATTTGAATTCAGGACCATTTAACCCTCCTTCTATCATTAGATGTTATAATTGGCAAATCCAACCTACACTGGTTTTGATTGCTAGATAGATAAGAGGTATTCTTCAGATCAAGTACAAAGGCATTGTGGTCACTGTAATTTCTATCGATGACCACTATATCATTCAGATTAGGCCATTGGACTACATATTAATATATATTCTATTCTGCTTTTAGAATTCGCCCTTCTATAGGTATCATTTGCTCCTTGGTCCGATTTCGTGCATCCATTAAACACATGCAGACCACAAGTAAGGGAAATAGATGCTAACTGCAGGGCAACCTTAGAGCCTCTATTTAGGCGTGGATTCAGCAATCTTGGGATACCCTTTTTCTCATCTTCCTCCTGCATAAGGTCCTGTATAAAGTCTACGTGTTCAAATGAAATATTCATATAACTGGCTATGACAAGATGATTCTCAATGTTATGCTTCTCCAGAAAATATACTAATGCCACCAGAGTTCCGGAGCAATGGTTTGGGTTTGAGGAAAGATTATACAGGTTAATCAGTCTTACTACAAACCTAGTATATCAGCAGAATTAAAACGTAATTTCTTTATCCTAAAGGCTGACAGGTCTTAACTCAGGTTATTAGGCCACCAGCCAGATATGCTGCGGTCTAGATTCTATGCTAAACTCTATCTTGAAACACACATATGTGAAACTTATCTATGAAAGTTCCCCATTCTGGGTCTATTACGTTACATGAGATTTACGCGGAGTTCCACAAGAACATATTAAATCGTGAGCTGTCATCCTTATCCTATGGCAAATATTGTGCTGATACTCCTTTCACTGCTTCATCCAGCCACCCATTTTCTTATGTGTATCTAATTTACTGTTTGCCTGATCCCAAGTTAACATATGGAGTGTGTGTAAGGACAATGGAAGATTCCCTCTTGATAGTGCATCACTATAGTTTCCAAGTCAATGAATCTCATTACGACCGTTGCCTTTCTCACTTGCAATAGTAAGATTTTTGGGGCCAATGGTTTGAGTTATGCGGGGCATTTCGTTCATGTTAATAATGTGGTAATCCGTAGGGGGCAGCTTGTGCTTAAACTGGATTAGGGAACACTTGGGAGGGGGCAGGTGCACAAATCCACATTCTCTAGTCCAACTGCATACTCCTCCCTGCTTAAATGTAATCAAGCTGTGTGTTCTGTGAAGAACAGCGATTCACCTCCAGATCGGATCTGATCAAGGAATAACAATGTCTGTGATTCCTCACCCAGTTGATCACTTTGTTTTAAAGAGACTCACTATTTTCCTTAGCTCCCAGAGGTAATTTAGGGACATTAACCATATACAACTTTTTTGATAAATTCCCATTTGAGTTAGTCTGGTTATGCAGACTTTCCCTCTTTCTGATTCCCGAATTCCCGAATTCCACCTTTCACCATAAAGTCTCACAGGCTGCAAAGGGGGAATTTGGGATAGTCTCCTGTTTCTACTATCATCATTTATCTGGTACAATGGAACACGGTGTTGGGATATACAAGCGGCTATGGGGATACCAAATTTCCCTATTTCCCTTATTTCTGTCCCCTTTTGTATTACATTCTAACCTGTTATTATTTATGTTGATTTGTTTTTTCACATGAGGTGTACTTCCTTCCATATTCAGCCCTCCCATTTGGCTACCTGATTTTAACCTTCTTAACGTTTGGTTCAATTTCAAGCGTTTTCGTTACCTAATAGGTAAGCCCAACCCACCCTCTCAATCATAGACCACAACTGAGTAACTTGTACTCGCAAGCTACCAATTTCACTCCTCATTTTCTCACTAAGCTCTATAAATTCCTGTATGGAGACACCCTCCGTCATTGTAATACGTGTTATTGTACCCACATGAGACACTCCATCCTGTATCACCATTCTATCAACATCCCTGTCAGCAAGGGGACTAAATCGATGTGTGCAGGGTACCTCAGTGATATAAATAGTCTTGGTAACACTACATGCCCTTACACTGGCTGGGGACTGTCTCTCCAGATTCACGGCACTCGCAGTTTGTGCTTCCTTGTTTAGGTCAGCAGGGGCTCACCTCCCTGTGGTAGTCTGGGTTTTCTCCGGGATTAGGGTCGTAGGTTTAGCAGTTTTCTGTCCCTTTTTAAATATTCCAACAATTGTTTTAACACTGTCTGGGCATTCTAGCTTCTTCCCTTTATTGAAAATGGTTTCTACTTCTTAGTTGAGGCTGTTGTTTTAATCTATCACACGGTTTCCTGCAGCATGTTGGGCAGGCCTTTTGCTCTTTACAGGTCCCTGTGGGCTACTCTGAGCTTTTCTCTTCTCCATAGTTCCATCAATTTAACAGGGGGGAAAAAAGGGCCAACAAGTCTGGTTTGGAAAGCCCATTAAATAAGGAGCTAGAGCAAGAGATACCACTCAGCGCTAGCTGCTAGTCCCACACTCTCATGGACTCCTCGTTGTTCCAGCACTTAATACGAGATGCACAAGATTCTCTCTCTGCTCAGGTCCAGATTAAACAAGGGGACAGGGGGTTACAATACAAGGAGCTGGGTACTCTTAGGTCCCGCTGGATGTACTTGCTACCCTGCTAGCTCTATAAGGGCGTTTGCGCTGGTAATGGGAGAGAGAGGTGGTACCAACCTCCAGGAAAGTATGTGTTCATTCCTGGATGCAAATCTGGCTTCGGGCATCTGGACCACAGTGGGCTGCGTGCCTGACAAGGTAAGATGCGGAACAGCTGAAGGAGCCATTAATAAGTAGTTGATGAAGGAGTTGTGATGATCGGCCAGCAAATGGACTGTTAACAACATGTTTATCTGTAAAACATACAATACTGGATGCATTTTCCAAGAAGGAGGAAGAAATATGTAAACAGCAGTTGATAGCAAAGGGACCATAGAACCAAGAGCTTAACTCCTTCCGAATTCACCTTAAAGGCAAAAATTGAGATGACAGCCAAACCTTTTCTCAATCTTTTATTCTAGGGCTGCCTTGCTCATTTTATTAGCGACCTCTTGTATCCGAGCTTTGAAGGCTTGTAAATTAGTTGGTACGTCCTTTTGACCTTTTGTAAGGTATAAAAAAGCTCAGAAGCCGCAGTAACTGGCTTGTCATCTTTTTATTTCAAAAAGGCAAGACACAAAAATGTATAACATTAATAGCAAAGAAGTGGGAAACCCTGGACAGAATGTGCACAATTACTATAAGTAAACTCTGCAGATGGTAGTAGATTTTTCCAGTTATCTTGAAAGGTACTAAAAAATCACTGCAGATAGTGCTTAAAACTTTCATTTGCATGCTGTGTCTGTCCATTGGTCTGTGAGTGAATATTGCTTGTTGTATTCATACGCCTATACATAGGGTTTTCCAACATAAGAAATATATGGGAATCTGAAACTATTTTTGGGTATAACCCACGGAGGCAGAAAATATTTCTAAGAAATAATTGAGCTATTTCTTTGACAGCAGGCAACTAAAGTAATGGACCAACATGAGGCATCTTACTGTAAGTGCTGATGGCCTCCATAACAACTGAACACCCTCAGAAAATTGGAAGCTCCACAATAAATTCAGTGGGAATAACTGTCCAAGGTCATGAGAGATTTCTAAAGGTCTTACAAAACCTTCTGGTAACTGTCTTTTAAGTATGTGATTGTGCGCAAACGGAACCTTCATAACACCTCTTGCCACTCTTTAAAGATGGCCACACCAAAAAGAGATGCCAGTCATATAATGGTTTTGAAACCATGATATCCTGAAATAGGTATCCCATGCTACATCTTCATGACCTGTAATGGTAAATCTGTATTAGGTAACTACAACTTCATGGACACAAGGTAGCCGATCCTTAAAAACATATTCTTCAACGTTGTGTTGTGAAAAAGTTGGAGGACTCTGTAATGTAAGATATGCTTCTTTTACACTATCAAGAAAAGAATCAACTCCCATCAAAAAACAGTGAGGTGAAAAATGGGTTCTGGTACTTCCTCTTGATGATTAATCTTACCTTGATAGCACATCAGTTAGTATATTTTGAGACCCAGGAATGTAAGATATATGAATGTCAAACCAGAAAAAAAAGATGTAAGCCCATTTACTCTGCCTGCTGTTCCAACATTGCACATATGTACTGCTATTCAATGTCTGGCCCCCAGAAACAAATGTCGCCACTCTGTCAAAGCTTCATTCATAGCAAGTAACTCTTTCTCTCAAACAGAACTGACCTTACAACTAGTCAAAGAACAAGAGTAGAAAAAGACTATGTTCTAATTTGTCATTTTTTGGTTTATGTAAAGGAACTGCTGCAATGGCTCTATCAAAAGCATGGTTTCCTCTATAGGAGGAAGAAGGGGATCAGGATGATGTTAAACTAGGGCCGTAACAAAGGCTTACTTCAGCCTACAAAAAGCTTGATTAGCATTGGAATACAAGAAAATACATTCCCTTTCTTTAAAAAACTAGTAATTGGCACAGTACACTGTGAAAAATATTGATAAATCGGCTGTAACAATTGACAAAGCCAAGCAAACACTGGGTTTCTTTAATGGAAGTGGGAACAAGCCAATTAGAGACAGTTGAAATCTTACATGGATCCATCGAAAGACCCTCCAAGAAAGAATATAACCAAGATATTCAACCTATTACCTCAAAGACACATTTCTCTGGCATATCTGTAAACTTGTAGGGTCATAATCGTTGTCGGCGTCATGTTGAGTATGGTGATATAAGGTAGATGAGAAAGTCAAGGTGTCATCCAAATAAAAAATGACTAACTGATTAATCATATTAACAAAAGCTGGATCCATAAACCTTGAAAAATTTAAGGTGCATTGCGAAACCCAAACAACATAACCCTGTATTTATAATGTTAAATAGGTATACAGAAAGCAGTTTTCCATTTGTCCCTTTTCTTAGCAAATGAGAAGCACCACAATGATCAAATTTTGTAAAGACCTCAGCTCCTTACATGGACATAAAATGTCCATTCACTTCAGGTCAATTAAAGTTCTATATGAGGCCTATAATGCAAAAATAACTGGATGTGAAATTCTTCCTAAACAAAAGAATACAATAAATCGAAAGAATAGAAATTAATATTTGGAAAAACATGCTTAGTTTACTAAGAGGTTCTGTGAATAGTGAAATAAGACTTGAGCTTGGGCTAATGAATATGAGCTTCAGATATGGGACGGTATCTTGAAGGCGGCATTGGGTTCGATACAACAATTGATTGATCAGCATCTACAACTCAAAAACCAAACTTCATGGATGGATAACATAAAAAAAATATTGGTTCATCTGGACACTGATACAGTAGCAAAGATGGGCGAGGGATGAGCACAGCAAAGGAAGCAGCAATACAAAAATGGTGCAGATCAGAAGCCACACTAAAGGATTTAAAAGATTGTAGTGAAAGATATTAACTCTCTTACCTTTTGGCTACATACTATACATTTGTTTTACAACTATACTTAAAAATATAAAAAGGTCTACTGTGATAAGATAGACTGGGCCAAATTTAGGCTTTTATAAAGTGGAAGCATTTGGTTAAAAAACTTGTGATTATGAACGTAACACCAAATATATGTCCCTTCTGCGAACTGAATAGACTGTCACTTTCATATTTGATTGTAGTTTGCACAAAGTTTGGACAATAAAAGAGAACTGAAGATTTGACGAGTAATGGAACTGATGATCTTAGATCAGAGATGTGAAAATATAAGACTCTGCCATCAATTCGGTACATATTTTGGTATTGTGGTGGAGAAATTGGCTGATTTAAAATAGTATGTCTATATGTATAGCCTTTTACACTATAAAGCATAGCAGCTATATAAAGGTCTGAGAAATTGATACAATAACTGAATATGAGGAGTTAACACTTGCCACTTTGCACTTTCACATAAAGCCTTGTTTTACTATTATGTAATATTTTTTACTTTTTAATTACGTTGTAAAGACTGTTAAATGATTAGAAGAGCCGACAGGATAAAGAAGTTGAAAAAGTTACAATACACACACGTTTTATAAACATGTATGGTGCACTTTATTTGAAATCCTCTATATAATACCATTAAATTGAATTTTGTTACCGCTCTTTCAACTTAATAATAAGCTATAAACAATTACATCTTACTAGAAATTAATATGATATCATTAAATAATTCTAGTGTTGTTGCTTCTTGTCTAAATTGGAAAGAAGGTAAATGGAAGTTTGAAAAAAGGAACTCTATTAGAAATTAATTCTGTATCTTGACGGAACTTAATCAATGAGGTGTCTTGATTATAAGTGGTAGATGATACATCATATAGTACATAGTAGGTGCATAGATATTTTTAAGTCTGTTTTTACATGTTTTAGAAATGCAATGGGCTAGTTTTCTTTTTTATTCAATCCTTTAGCAAAATTTAGGCGATCTGAAATTAGATTTAGCAATTTTGAAATTTGTGTCCACATCTTTTTCAGATGCATAGAATTGCTGACATAAAATATCCTTAATTTGGGGTAAAAGATACCAATCCTTGATTGTCATTCCATTCCATCACCTGTAATCATTATAAAGTCTTAGTTGTGAAGTCTCATTGTAGGCTACAAATAAGTGTTTTCCCAGCTGCGGAGCTAGACCTAATGAGGAGACCATTATTCAAATGACATCAAGATATCATTCAGCGCCTTCTTTGCAGGTCCAGACAAAAAGTATATTCTACCAAAATTTATTTTGTTTTCAGGAATTATGTCAATATGACAATCCCTCTGCCATGAGGAAGGTAAAGAATGTAAAATAGGTTTTTCAAAAAATCATGAAATTTCTGATATCTGGAATATGTGCTAATGAGGCCACAGGCTTAGGCATGGTTTTAATTCAATTATCTACAGATAACAATAGTCCAGAATCCCAATACTGAGTAGATCACACGCAGTACGAAGTACAGAACTCTGAAGAACTCTTCATGATCCAATTGATATATGGATTGTGTCTACACAAACACTGATACCAAATATTAGTGGATAATGAGGTGAAGCAGTTAAGTCGAAATAGCAAATTTCAATCGGATTTTCAATGGATATTTGTAGTGAAACTGTTCTTTCAGTAAAAGATTTTGAACATAAAACAAATCCAACAACTGCATGGACGGGAACAGCATGTTCTTTTGATACAATGGGTATAATATTCTTTATGGCCCAAATTGTGTCCAAAAAAAACAAGAAGCCCTAGAATCAACTATGATTGGGATGAAGATGTCCCTGTCTAAATGCCAAGAGAGATCTGCATGAAGTAACAGCAGGTTGTGTGGCTAGCCAGCCAATATGGTGGACGCAAATCTCTAGTGCTCCGTCCATCAATCCCGTCTTATCCATAATAATTATCCTGAGTTCCATCTATGACAAGGACCAGGAGTCGGAAGGCGCGCTACATCTGAGAAACCTTGAATTGAGCGAATTGACCCGCCTAGAGCGCAGCGGTGCAGGTGACAAGCGCGCGGCCCTGCTAACGGTGAGGCTGTGCCTGGACATTTTGTGCCAGAAGATGGGCGCCCGCGTCTGCCCTGAAATCACAGCGTCTCGGAAAATGGCGTGACCGGACAGTGAAAGCGCTCCCGCGTAACCAGAGAACTGGAGCCTTGCTGCGGCGGTATCCCTCAGGACTATCGCTGACGAGCTGTGGCAGACAAGATAACAAGGCGAGCGAAGAGTTCATTCACACGGGGTGGCGCGGAAAAGAACAGTGACAAGCTCCCCGTACCGGAGCTAGGAGCGCCCAAGCACACAGACGCTGCAGTGACTACGGCACACCTCCACCCAAGCTCTCCTGCCGCCGGAGACACCAAACGCCGTGGATATACCACATTGGGGCCCATATGCTGAAGGCTGCGCGGTGTCGGCGGCTGAGTGGTGAAAACGCCTGATCAAGGAGCAGCCATCTGAGACGGGATAAGCTGCGTGAAAGGGGACTGTGAGCTGGGACCCCTGTGGCGCGCAGGAACAAGAAGGACCGTGACAGACATCACCGCTGGTCCCGGTGGGAACTCTTGGTGTACCACTGCCATTACAGTAGTGCGACCAGAGGTGAAGTACAGAACCCGGGGAGCCTTGGCCTGGATTGCCACTGGGGAGCTGGAGAGGCCCGGGGTGAACAAGTAACCAGACCTAATTTCACCGGAGAAGGAAGCATATGAAACACCGGTGAGGAGGCAAGAGTGGATGTGCGGGCGGTGCTCACTGCGGGCGGCCTGAAGGGGACTAGGCTGATGCTGGCGAGAAACTATGGTACTGGCAGGACCCCCATGACCAGGGCACTAACGCCACGCGAGGACTGCCACTGGGGACACAGCAGCGCCTCATCAACTCTCCTGACTGCAGCCCCCTGTCTCCCGGAACGCTAATTATAGCGGTGATGCGGCCCGGGGCCCGTAAACTGGGGCCACGTGGATCCGACAGCCTGTAAGGGGGGGTTGCCCACACTGAAGGGAAAGGCAGGCGCAGGGCTGGTAACCTCGCAGGCCCTACAACATCACGGACACTATATGCACACCGGGCGTCCCGCTGAACCTGAATGACACGGGCCCCAGCGCACTGCAACTCCTAGGGGGACCCTGCTGTGATAAGGGGTGTGTAGCTGCGGGCGGCGGAACCACCGAGACCACTGTGAGGTGAAGCTGGATCTGGGCCGCCGTGTAGGTGTTGGCGATTCGAGGTAGCGACTTGTGCAGGCCCAGGTTGAAGCATCCCACCGTACTTCATCAGTGCGGCCCAGCAGCACTACAGGAGGTGCCGCGCTGTGTACCTGTGAGCAGGTTGTGACCATCATGCCGGCAGCGCATGGGGAGGAATAACTGAATAGACCTAAGAGGACAAGAGTGGGTGGGTGAGATAACTGTGGAGACTCTCGCAACCCCTTCAGCCGGACTCTGAGAGCCGATCCAACAATGCACGGCCGGACAGACACGGCGTGGAAACACCGAGTAGACCAAGGCGCTGCAGTTTTCCCCCCCTTTTGCACATGTGAACCGCTGTGACCTGCGGAGACGGTACTCACGCGGACGGCCACCGCCTCAGTGCATAGCCTCGACCTCGCATCCGAGCGGCTGTACCGATCGACAACGTGTTGACTTACCTGGCAACCAACCACGAATGCCCACGGCGCAGCAGTTGGTAATGGGCCAGATTAGAGCCGAGCTCCAACAACAGCCTCTGCGCACGACCTGTTTGGACCCCGCCAGTATAAATGCAGGAGGGAGGATAGAGACAGCGACCACGGCCCTTGAGGCCAAAATGGACTCAGTACTTGCAGCAGTGGAAAAGATCGGGACCGCGCTGGATCACACAAGAACATCCCTAGAGACTCGGATAGACAAAGTCACCTCGGACTTCACCTTACTCCACGCAGACCACCGCAAGTTGGATGACATAGTCGCTGCATAAGACTAAACACTGAAAGAACTCCAGCCTATAACGCGAAACCATGCAGCTGCATTGCAAGATCTGATAGACCGGGTTCACGAACTCGAAGACAGAGCAGAAGATGCAGAAGGACGCTCCCGCCGCAACAATGTTCGCGTAGTGGGCCTGCCGGAAGGCGAAGAAGGGAGAAACCCGGAACAATTCATGGAAAAGTAGCTGCGCGATCTCTTACCCCAAGGAACACTGTCAATGCAATTCGCAGTCGAGAGAGCCCACCGCATACCGGCACAGAGACCCCAACCAGGAACCAGACCTCGACCGTTCATTTTCAAATTGCTAAATTACAGGGACAGAGACGTGGTACTTCGGGAAACACGCACGATGAATGGCCTCAAAGTGAGCAGCAATCAGGTTATGCTCTTCCCAGTTTACACTGCCTTAGTGCAGAGACGCAGGAGCAACTATACGGCGGTGAAACACCAACTCAGATCTCTGGATATACCATATTCGTTGTTGTTCCCAGCCCAACTGCGAGTGGTCACGAAAGAAGGGACTCGCTTCTTTGACTCCCCGGAAGAAACGTGGGTCTGGCTGGAAGATTCGGGTTGTGGACAGGCGTGTGGCCTTCGGACCCAGAAGGAGATAACTCAGCGAGCAGACGACCCAAGAGGGGACGAAAGCAAGGACCCACAAGGAACGTAAAACCGATGACTGCGGCACAGAAAGACAGGGCGCACTACCAGCGGTCACAACTCTCTGATCTACTCAGCCCACAGAAAGACCGGACTTCTACACGCAGGAAACGCTGGTAGCCAGTGGATCCTCGTCTCAGTCAACAGAGATATCCGAAGAGTTCAACTTGCCAATGGTTACCCCACAAACTGCTGATGGTATCATATGAAGAGGGACTGACGTGTTAGATGATGGCATGAGCAGCTCACGCAAGTAGAACTATGTTTGTTGACATCTTTGATATTGAAGCTGGAATGTGAGGAACTGGGCCCACTAGGTTAAATACGACACGCACTTCACACTGTATTGATGTGGCAACAATACATCCGCGGTTAGCCGCTACACACATAATATTGGAGGGCAAGCTCACACTCTACCCAAATAACTGGGTCAGCATCCTATCGGTCCTACGAGAAGACTTTCATGACTAGATAGATGGCGCATCGAGCACACTGGAACTAAGGGGGTGGCCAAATCACAACACCACTAGTGCACGCACCCCAATAGGCAACACGTTGGCCTAGTTTGTACCACTCATTTGTTGTAAGAGGTTTGGACAGACATTTCGCAATGTCTGTCCCAGATGTTATGTTGTTTTTAGTTCACTTACGGTTGATGTGTTAGGGTTTGAGCTGTGTTCAGGGTCAGACCACAGACCTGTGAGGCGCACTTTTCAAACACTCCCTTAGCCCTCTAAAGGAACGCCTCGCACGTAGCCTGACGCTTGGCTTACTGACTCGTTCCGTGACCACGCCCCTTCCTAATTCCGCATTGTTCCCGGTTCGGCGCTGCTTCTTTGGCGTCTTCGTGGTTTGGTGTACCGCTGCCCGGGTCCTCGACTCAGCTTCCCTCGGAGTCGGATTCCTCCTGGAGGTGTAGCGGTATTTCCTTTTTCGCAGCACCCCCCTTGGCTGCATTTCCTTCCCAGCCTATTTGTTACGCGCCTCATTTGTTTGACTCGTGTGCCATCTATGCTGTTCTGTGAGAACGGGAGTTTTTACTGTCTCTGTTTGGCACGCTGCTTGCATAAATTATCCTCACCCTTCCTTGAGGGAGTAGTTGTTGCGCTCCATATTCCCCAGTGGAGCCGGACAGCACACCTCATCGAGTGTGTGTCTGCTCCGCCCTGCTTTGGCAAACAGGGCCGGTCGGAACACCTCGGACCCCATCCTACCTGCAGGGGAGTAGCTGTTCCATTCAATTATTCCCCGTGGAGCTGGACGGCACACCTCGTTGAGTGTGTATCTGCTCCGCCCCGCTGTGGCCAACTGGGCCGGTCGGAACACCTCAAACCCTTGTCCCTTTAGTTTGGCTTCTTTCCTTGTCCTAGGCCTTATCTCTCCGCGCTACTTTGTTTACACGCTATCCCCTTTGCCCATCCACCACAGTTCTCCTAGGATGAATGGTGAATGAATGTGTGTTATGATTACCTCAGCCCGAGACCTCCTGTTAGGGTACAGATAACCTATCCTCGTTCCAGCCATACACAAAGAGGTTCCTGGATATTTGGTGATCCTCCTCTTCAAGGAGTCTTCCAGACGAACTCTGGTGAGTGCAAGACAATACTGAACACAGCTCAATGTATAATATGTTCTAAAGTGATATAGCATTATTTGGTGGTTACTGTTTTTTCCTTCCAGCATCTGCATTCCCTGGCTGCCCTTCTACACGACCTCAATCCTCATCTTATGGGGAGAGTGGTGGACACTCCTTGGTTTTATCCCCCCATACTTTTTGAGCGCAGTGTCTCAAAGTGAGTGTCACTATTCCCCTTTGAGGGCTGCTTTTTGGAAGTTGGGAGTATTTATCTTCGCTCCTGTGGAGTCTGGTGACTGTTCCTGACATGTTGATTTTATTGCAGTACATCGACACGTTCACACATGCCCCTGTCTTCCGTACCCTGTGGTGCACCCAGCCCTTGGCATCCCGATCACCTAAACTCCACCAGAAATGAAACGAGCTGACATAATCACATGAAACATACGTGGTATGTACACAACTGCACGTCGCTACTCCATATTTGCGTACCTTCAGAGACACTCGGCTGCAATCGCCCTACTCCAGGAAACACAGACGCAACTGGACAAGCTGCGCAAACGTTGGAGGGGACAAGTATATGGCACGACGTACTCAGCGCAAGCGAGAGGAACATTATTCTGGTTGAGGGCGGGCACCACATTCATTTGCATGGAAACAGTGACAGATCCCGCAGGCAGATTCTCCTTTGTGAAGGGAAACTCAGTGGCCAACAGCTACTACTAGGTTCCATATGGGCCCCGAACGCAGACCAACCCTTGTTTCTGACACAGCTGACTGCTGCACTGACCCCCTACGTTGGACTCCCCTGGCTTTAGGCCGAGATTTCAACTCAGTGCTTGAAGAGCACATGGGCAGATCCTTCCCACCCCTCCGGACGACAACAGCTGGATCGAATGCGCGGGCGCTTTCGGACTAGCTGTCGCAATGGGCGTTACTGGACTTTAGGGCGAGTCCTCCATCCCACTGACCGTATCTACTCATATTACTCGGCAGTACATGACTTGCATGTGCGCCTAGACAGGGTGGTGGGTTCCCAATCACTGATCCCCCTAGTTGAGGTGGCGGAATACCTGGGACGGACACATTCTGACCATGTTATGTTATGTTATGTTATTTATACAGCGCAACAGCTGCCCCAGCAAAGGGGCGTCCTGGCGCTATGAGAAGGCAGACACAACACAACATCGGTGAGGCGCAGAGAGCAACCTAAATTTAGACAAACAAAAAGGTTTTAATGGCGCGTATAAACTGGAGAAGGTCATCAATTTCACACTTCGATTGCCACATGGAACATACACAAGCAACTGTCTTTGTCGCTGAACCACCTCGAATCACAACTACTACAGTATGAACATGAAGGAGAGGGCGGGAGTAGACAGTCCGGCCAGCTGGAAGGCCTTAGGACGCAACATGCGGAACTCATAGAAAAGCTAAGGTGCCACAACTACACTGCTCACACAGCCCGCACTCATGCAAAAGCGGATAGGGCAGGTCGCCTACTAGCCTGGCTACTGAATCAGGAAGGTAGACATACTCCAATTGGAGCCATACGCACACCAGAAGGGGCCCCCTAGTGTACACACAGAGGGAGATACACAAAGTAATGTCGGACCACTACTCACTGTTGTACCAATCCAAAGTACGCTGCTCCAGCCCCGACCTAGAGAGGTTCCTAGAACCTGCTCAATTACCTACAGCCACAGGAGCACATCAGGAGGCATTTAATGGTCCCCTCACTCTAGAGGAAATAAAAGAAGCAGGAGGGTAGACCAGAGGGGAGGAGAATGGGGGCAGAGGCACGAAAAAGGGGGGGGGGGGAGAGGCAGGGTGCAAAAGACACACCTGAAAATCGATGCATGCTGCTTTTGTTAGTTTTGAACTTTTGTTGGTTGTTTTCTTCTGTTTACAACATCTGTTCACTTGCCCAAACTGTATGATCAGCAAAGACTCTGCAAAAAACGTAAATGGAACCACGTTGAATGTATGACGGCTGTTATCCTTGTGGAACATGCACTATCTGCCAAGATTCAGCTCGTAGCTGTGCCTACGACAGCACCGAATGTATATCTGACATAAGCCGCTATGCAACCGTAAAATATCTTTGACGTAGACAGATGGTTCACTATATGGCCAACTTTATGTGATAAATGTTATCTTTCATGATGCTGTAACCTTTAAAAATTAATAAAAACAGATTTAAACAAAAAAAATGAAGTAACAGCAGGTTAATAATAGGATGTATTGCTGGAAACTGAACAGAGTAGCTAAGAAGTAGTACCTACACTCGCCTCTCTCAGTAGAGGCTGGTGTTGGAGTTTCCTCATCTCTTCAGGGCAAATTGTACTGAAGTGAACCATGTACACCTTCTTATCACAATGAATACATAGTCCATGATCTCTTCTTCTCCTACGTTCCTCTCTGTATCAGTCCCAGTTGCATTGTTTATTCTGTAGATTCACAAATTGTTTCAGATGTCTTAGGAACTGGCGGCCTTACCACTGGGCGCCATAAAAGCTGTCCTCTTTCCTTCTCAGCCCTTCGGTCCTGTAAACAATAGTTGATTTGAGGAACTATATCCATAATTTGTTCAAAGTCTCTGGTCTTGCTACTCTGGCCAATTTGTTCTTTTTTTCTTCTTTCAAACCTTGGTGCAATAAGGGCTTCTAAGACTTTTCTGGCCAACCCACTTCGAAAGCCATTTGCTTAAAGCGGGTTACATAAGTAAGCATGTCTATTGAGCCTTGGTGAAAATCAAATTAGGCTTCCTCAGAACAATCAAACACAGTCTTGAAGCTCTGATTAAAAAAACACTTAACGTTACTGAGTGGCCCCAGTCAAAGCATTTCCAGTTAGATTTCTTATTAAAAATCCCACCATAGATAGATGTGGTGAAAAGGAAACTGATTGGTACAAGCATTCAGGAATTCTTTCAGATGCCAAGGGCACCAGACATATTCAATTCCTCCTACTCCTGCTAAAGGGGAGTCTAAGGTAAAGGAGCCATAGAAGCCACTGATTGTTGCAAGGTGTACTTATCTGCAGACAAGGCCAGAACATGTTGATTTAGAGCTTGTACAGTGGCAACAAAATCATCCATTTATACCATGATAGTACTAGTACTGAAAGATGCTAGTAATCTTTGGTGTTGCAATCTGCAAACGGCAGGGCACACCTCTTTTACCTTACCCTGCCCTGGAGTTTGGAGCAAGGATGAAAGGGGTGATCTTCCCCAGCAACAACACTGTCCTCCAAAGTGACTAAAGGGCCGAAAGGAGATGCTAGGTAATGGTACCCAGAAGAAGCACAGAGGAAAAGGAGCCACAATTTTAAGAGCTTAAGAGACAACATACAAAACCAAACCATACTTGAGCAAAAAAAGCAAAACATGAAAATATCAAGCACAAAAACAAGGCCAATGTAACCCGGAAAGAAGAAACAAGGGACTGGCGTACAAGGGGCGCGAAGTACAACAAACAGACCATATGAAGCACTGTAGAGTATACAACATCCCTTGCATAGTAACTTGTACTGACAACCCTAAGGATAACCTGGAAACCCATTTCAGCCATCTAGCATTTTAGCAGACCTCACTGAAATAAATGGTACTTCCTGTACCCAGTTCCTTGGGTGGTGTGTGTCAGGGGAAGAAAGATGTGTTCTGAACGTGCAGCAACAGGCTTGTCACTGAAGCTAGAATGTCCAGTATCACAAAGATGTGTACGTCACAGACTGCATGAATCTCAAATATGCAACAATGATTTAGTGACATGGTTACTTCATGTTGAGTGCCTGAAGGCAGAGTTAGGTCATGGAGGATTAAGATATATCACTGAGGTCCACTCACATCTGAGTTGCAGAGGTGGCTCGGAAACACCCAGGCATCAAATACCACTATCTGGTCCACCCAGGTGTCAAGCTTGCTAAGAAAGACTTGCGCCTCAAAACCAGTTCATAACTATTTAGAATTATGTTATCCTCACTAGATGGACACAACTGTCTAATTGGAAGAAAATACATCCTCCCCACCTCTTTACTGGGCTGTGAGTTTCCAGAAGGGAGGTAATTCAGAGCAGTATGGTAGTTTTTACAAGTCCTCCACGCCTTCACTGTCACCCCGGTATGTCCCATAGGCCTCTCAGAGCCAGCTATGGCAGGACGGAATCTCTCTCCAGAACTTTACTATTGTTCTTTGTATGAACAGATGAATGAGACTGGTGCGGCACTATTTGGAGTGTAACTACAATCATAACTTTACTGGAAAAAAAAGTCTACTCGCCAGGTGCCATAGTTACTCCAAAACAGCTATATACCGTGAATGTAAGAGTAGTAGGATGGTGAACTGCTGTGTATTGTACTACATAAGAGCGTGACTATGTCGGTCTATGAATAGGGCTGAGTACTACTCTCTAGTCTGACTACCTGAGGTGGTGGGGCAAGATCAAAGATAAGAACGCTTACAAACTATTCTACGAGGAGAGTGGAATTCTGTGACTAGTGCAATCACCACACGTGTGAGTATCCTATTATCTACTTATACATGTATTCACTGTTGACCTGCTGGGTCCAGAGATCCTTGTACCTGTATTAAGGTGTAGAAAAGCCAAATAAAAAAAAGTAGCAAAAAATAAATAAAAACAAAGAAAATACCTTTACTCTTTCCAATAAATGCTGACAAAAAGTGCAAGAACAGGTTATTCTTCTATAGGCCACCATAAATCTATTGAGAGCATCATAATTCACCGGCCACAAGCCCAAAGTGTGGATAAGCAAGTAACTAGGGTAAAATGTTTAAATTGTCACATTCTTAATGATAAAAGCTCCCCCTTACACACTATTAGAAATTGTTTAACATTAGATTTTGATGCACAAGCTCGAGGACCACAGGGGTCATGCAACCAACTTTATAGTTTCTGTATACTACTGAAGAGTTTGTATGCTCATCTTGTGATGTATTCCTATAGGTTCTGAATCGATCCCCCTATTCCTGACCCTATTCTGGTTAACAAACCAACAAGTTAACTAGCAGTCAGCCCATGAGGCAGCAAACCCCCATGATGCAGATACCGTTATCTGACGAAGCCACACTACGGCACAGGAACGTGTTATCTGATTAGGTTATAACGCTTGCGATCTAATTAGACAAGCGATATTTCTCCAGCCCCTGATAAGGCATACGGAGTTCTCAAAACAAATCAAACCTATGTCAACCTGGGAAAAACCCTGCGGCCATTGTTTTGATTTCTTCGAGAACTTCAGCAAAAGAATGTGCTAACGACCAAGTCGTATGACATCCTTATTGACGTATCTATGTCCATCCTTACGTCAATCTCGGCACCTTAAAGGTATAAATATTACCGATATTGCCCTATGCAAACACACGCGGTGGTGACGAGACGGAGCAGCCATACTTGCCGAAGCCCAGAGCAGAGCAGACCCCGCTGGCGCAGCCCCGCCTTCCTGACGCGCTGAGAACGAGACGCGCTGCTTTCTCCTGCCGAGAGATCCAGCACCGGCGCTTCCGGGTAGCCCTCGCAGGCAGCCTGGAATATCGAGACCAGAGAGAGAGATACCATCCCTCATTCATCCTAACTTCCAGGTACAGAACTGAATAACCCCTCACAGAGAATTCTTTAGTCAGTCACTTGGCAAAAGCAAACTTAACTTAAAACTGTAACTTTCTATTCCCGCCCACACATTAGGCTTAGGTCAGGTACACGGGGTAGGCGTAGTTAGAAACACCAGTTGAGTACGTTTAGTCAAATTTATATGTGTATATATCTATTTTAATAATTTTAAACCTTCATATGGCTTAGAAACCATATCAATGTTTTTACAGTATTATTTTATACTTCTGCTTTTAATGTATGCACTTTACTTAACTATAAGTATTGCAATAATATCGATCTATTTCTCTTGTATGAGAAAAGAGACTGATCAATAAATAACACCTTTTATTGAACACGCCCGTCTCTTCCTTTTCTCTACAATCTGATGAGACTAAGAATGCACGTACTGACTGAGTAAAATAAATTGCCTTTTGTTCACACGACTCTCGAGATACACTCTTGATTAGGGGAGAGCAAAGTTGTCATGTTCTATGGTTGTCAGAAACTAAATCCCTTCTTGTCTAATCAGGGAAGTTAATTCCTTCCTGAACATTCGAGAAAGTTTCTAGTGAACTCTGAGCTAAGCTGGCAAACCCAAAACTTTCAGTCTAATATCGACAATAGTAGACCTAGTTAACGTCTGGTCTAGGCCTATACTATTGAAGGTATTATTCCAATGCGCAGAGCCTATTGGGATGATAGGAACTACACTACATGGCGCCCAACGCGTTTGGAAAGGGCGATAAAACTAACGTAAGACATTTAGAGTAACTCAGTCATGCTTTCTCACTCAGACCCCTTTTTCCCCATAAATACTCCAAAGACGTCTGGAGTGGGTGAAAGGTAATATCCTCCAAAACCTCGCAGGAGGGAACTCCTACGTATGGTTCTTGGTTTAGTCAACGTTGAAGGATACATCGTTCCAAAATATTGTGCATCTAATCTTTGTTTCCATAAGAAACCTGATCTGCAAACAAAAGAAATAACCATCCTGTCGGTAAAATGGTAGACAGTGATGATGCAAGAGAGGCAGTTAGATTAGCAGCTGAAATAGCAGCAGCTGATACTGCCATACAAGATGCAGACCAGGATATAATACTCATCCCGGTCATCAAAAGGAAATCTATAACCTTAAAACTTATAGAAAATGGACTGACACCTAGAGGTGGCACAGTCATATTCGTAATTGAGGCAAACGAATATCGGCAGACAGAGGTATACTATTCATGGATACATTTTCCAGCAGCAAATGCTGTAACAAAGTACTTCCACTATTACAAAATAGATGAACCTCCTGAAACGTACACTCCTTTCGAGGAGGTGGAAGTACCACTCAAATTTCAAGAGCACCTGCTCTTATTTGATGGCGCCCTAAAACATAATAATCACATCACCAGGCTCGGTCCTTTAGGTAGACCAGGAGCAACGTGGCCGGTCCTAGCCGGATACACACCACATCCAGACATCGACGGGATGTCTGCAGCAAACCTTTTAACACAGCTAAAACAACTAATTAAAATACACAGACAATTAGTCCAGTATGTGATGCGGACTTCAACAATTCAACCAGCAATTAAAATTCCACAGCTGACCCCTCACCATGGGAACACAAATAAAATTACACCACAGAACATACAGTCCTGCCTAGGTAAAGTACCGGCTAAACGGGAACAAATACCATTCTGGTTGGCACAGAAAATCACCCAAATAGAGGCGGTGTTTCCAGACACCACCCCGCTAGAAAAACACAGGATTCTGACTATCTGTCTTCCAATGGGAATCGCACCACACATTGAGGACTGTGACACTTGGGGTACAGTCTTTGCTTCCATCTACACAAAAACGCACGGTGTTCCATCCATTTCGGTAATACCAGATGTGCTAAAACAAATTCAAGACGAATACGGTCCAGAACCCGCTTTAACTCTTGGTATGAAATTACTGAAAGACTTCAAGCAGGTCTCGGCTATATTATTAGCCAACATAAAGGGAGAAGCAGCAAACGTGGCGATCCGCCAGAGGTTAAAAGAGACAGATATAGCAGACCAACCAGCTGAAATTGCCAGAATCATAGAAAAATCCTATGAGGAACTAGGTAGGGATAGTTTAGGTGGAATACCAGTAAAACCACAACTGATTGAAAGTCCTGAAAAAATATTTTTTAATAATAATTCAACATCACAGAAAAAGAGCTGGGATGGAAACAAACAATCCAATCCTAAAGAAAAGAAATTCCAGTCCAGAGGAAGGTCTCCTAGGCGAAGAGAAAAATCTCAGAACCAAAGACACAGGTCACCTCAGAGTGACCCCTCTGGGAAAAGATACAACCTTAGAAATAGGGATAATATAAAGAAGCCTGATAGATATCAAGACATTGATACACGTCCCTCTCAATCTTTTCAGACTTCCTCGCAGAAATCGGAAAGAAGAGGACGATCAGAACAAAGAGAAGAGCACGCCAAGTCCAAAGACAAGGAACCTGCTCAGCTAAAAAAGAAATTACAATTTCCAAAAAAGAAGGTAGCCAGCATTAAAATAGTTAACAATGCCGAGAATTCTGAGGACACAACTGAAAAACGGAGAATGGGCTCAGACAATGCTAGACAGCGCAGCAGAAGTGAGCATAGCTCGCAAAGTCCTTATGAATCATCTGGAGACAGCGGACACGAATGAATATCTTCAAGTGGAAACTGCAGACACCAGAGTTAGCAAAGCTCACAAAATATATGAAATAACATTATGTATAGAGGGGGATAAGACTAGAAAAATAAGGGGACTATTTTGGGATAATCTCTCAAAGGGCTATGACATCCTTCTAGCTGAAAAAGACTGGCCACCAGAGTTTGTCAGGGAGTGCCCTCATGGCGAAGAAGTAATTATGCCTGCCTTCTCGAATCATATCCCAATTCATAAAAAATACACACTTGCTAGAAAGTGGGCAGTAGCTCAAGCTCCTGCTTTATATAAAAATCGTGTAGGATGGGATGAGGACTCTCCTCCTCACAAAATCCAGTTAAAATCACAACCTACTGCACAAAGACAGTACCCAATTAAGCAAGAAGCTAAAAAACAGGTAAAAGAAATCCTAGATCAGCTAGAATACCAGGGGGTGATTGAAACTTGCACCTCACAAATGAACAACCCTTTGTTTCCGGTCTCCAAACCAGACAATTCATATCGTCTAGTTTTGGATTACCGACACCTTAACTCATGTTGCAAAACTTTTGCAGTGCAAAATTCGCATAGTGCTGCACTAATGAATAACATAGTGCGCAAAAAATACAAAACAACATTAGACATCTCTAATGGATTCTTTTGTCAAAATATAGCACCAGAGAGCAGATATTTGTCTGCGTTCTCCATAAATGGCACTCAAAAACAATTCTGTCGGTTAGCCCAGGGGTACAAGAACAGCCCGGGAGTATTCTCAGCGAGAGTAACAGAATTACTACAAATATATGACGACGAAGCATTATCTTATGTCGACGACATATACTTAACAGATGATGACTTGGATACTCACTTGAAGAGAGTGAACACCATAATACTTGGGTTCGCAGCAGAGGGTTACAAATTCAACTTTAAAAAATCCAGAATTGCCCATCTAACAGTCCTGTTCTCAGGATATGAATTATCAAGTGAAGGCAAAAGCCTGGCTGACAATTTCCTAGAGAAATGTGCCGTACTCCAAGCACCTAGAACACTAACAAACCTACAGTCAATTCTAGGCTTCCTAAATTTCGGAAGAACATACATTGCAAATTACGCAGAAAGGGTCAAACCCCTTTATGATCTAATAAAACCTGATTTTAAAAGAACTAATTGGACTCAAATACACACAGAAATTTTGAGATCCTTACAAACAGACATGTTAATTAAAACAAAATTAGAAACACGTGATAACACACGCAATCTCGTGATTCGAGTCATCCCAGGGAGATGCGGATTCACATACCTGACCTCTAATGAGGGAGAAAAGGTACCAATTGCATTCAAATCACACTTGTACACAGAGGCTGAAAAGAAGTTAAGTATAAAAGAAAACATTGTTCATGCAGTTCAAACCGCAATAGCTAGAGAAAAAGATCAAGCGGACGGTAGACACATCACAGTCAGAACAGCTGAATCAGCCTTTGAGGCATTAACAACACCGTGTAATTTACCAACAACAACATTGAATCCGGAATGGATACAATGGGTGAATTCAATCACAACGGACAAAGTGTATTACTACTTTGATCCAGAACTAGAGGAATTAAAAAATCTAGAATATAAAAGAACATTCCCTCTGCCAATCGACATTTTGCCTTTACGACAGTACGCCTGTGTAATCTATACAGACGGACATGCTCAACCCCCCGTTTGGGGAGAACAAGCATACAACCCCACATGTGGGATTACAAAAGAAGTGTGGCGCGGAGGTAAACTAAGACCTCTATTAACAAAAACACACTCAGTAGAAACTAATTCAGAACAACAGACTGAAATATTAGCATTGAAAATGGCGCTAGATAATGCGGATCGCGAATTCCCGACACTTATAGTGTCTGATTCATATTACTGCGTCAAATCATACAACAAGGATTTGCAGACATGGATTCAAAACGGTTACAAAGATGACACAGGTGCAACAATAAAGCAGAAACTGCTCTGGGAACAAATAGCTCTTTTACAAAAAGAACTACCAAAGACTCACGTGACACACTCACTGAGTCATCAGCGTGATGGCGTTCACGTTGCAGGGAATTCATTGGCTGAGACAGCCACAGCGGTAGCAACTAAATCGGCTTCCGTAGTTCGAAAAAAGCATACAATGAAGTACATTGACGGTGAAACAGTGCTGGCGGTGAAAACGTCATCAAAAGGCGACTGCTCAGCGCTACCGATCAACTATCCACTCAATTATACATACATAATCGATGCAAACTCCGTCCCTTTTGCTCGAATCCCTGGAGTGGGGGATAGAGTGATTCCAAACATGGACAGGAGAAACTTGTTAATCGCAGAGGCACATATGGGCGAGGGTCTCAGACACCTCAAACTAAGAGATTCTCTGGAAGAATTACAGTCAAGGTACTGGTGGCCAGGCATGAGCCTGCATCATACCATGTTTGTAAAAAACTGCCCGAACTGCAACAGGAATCGCAGTGGTGAGAGAAACGGTGTAATACCGTGTCGTTTCACTCCAGAAAAAATCAACAGTAAAAAGCAAGGCTTGCGATTAACATATACAGGCTAGTTTCCACTTATAATGTAGATCACCAGCACTCGGCTGACGTCTGGACTGTTATACAAGATTTGCGAGTCTAAATGGCATATACGCTAAGAGCATGCTACGTTTGACCATTGTTTTCACTCTAGCCCTCCAGTCTGAAGGGAAACATGGCCAAATGAGCATAGCACAGCGGGAATCTTCTCACTTCCTTCCTGAGGGATACGGGATGGTGTAAAGAAAAAACCAAGGCATAAAGCAATCTATAACGGAAAGGATATTAGGTTCGGGAGCTGGGTGGGTCAAACATCTAATAAGTGTCCAACGTAGTCTAAATAACTTGCCAAGAAATTCTCTGAAGGGATTCAGTCCGTACGAATTATTATTTGGAACTAGGATGTTGATCTCTGACCTTGATAGTCAGACTTCAGTGGTGAAAGAAAAAAGCTTTGATATCAAAGACCGTTTGGCTATTTTACAGGACTTAAACAAAACAAGAAAAGACCTGAGCAACATAAAGTTGAAACAGCAGCCAACAACCACTGAAGAACCACCACCTGTCCCAGCAAGACCTGTCTGGATTCCAAAAGTCGGGGATCTAGTCAGAGAAAAGATCGCGGTAATGAAGGAATTTGGGCCTTCTTACAGAAAAGCAGTTCCTGTCTTGTCTGTCAACGGGACAAGATCAGTTGTACTACCGCCACTTGCTGGTAAAAAGGAGAACCGAGTTGTATCCATCGACCTGGTAAAACCACAATCATGTGGCCGATAACAAATAGTAGGCCAAGTGGACTCCCAATAAGTAGCAGAACACCAAGGTTTGCTACCAGTACAGAGGTCCTAACAAAGAGGCTAATCACTTTCGAAACGCCTACAGAAGAACAACAAGGACTATGCAACAATGCAATGGAACTTAGACCTCTAAAAACCCAAATAAAAACATTTAGCAGAGACACACCAACCTACAATGAAGTAACAAACGAATGTGCAAGAAACAGTAATCCTGAAGCAATTGGAACAATTGACAGAACTGCATCCGGCTACTTCATAAACTTCGATGATTCCTCTGAAGGCTTCAGTGAATCAAAGACACAGCCATCATCAAAAACCTTTAAAGATAAAGTTAAAGATCTTTTGAAACAACTGAAAGAAACATATCTAATTTCTCCATGGATTGAATTTTGGGTGGGTTTTGGTGCATTTATCCTCATACTTTGGCTCATCATGATACTAACATTGGGACGCTTCATTGAGGGAAAATATGCTAAAATGGACACAGCAAGTCAGAAAATCAACTTGATCCTCAAACCACACACATCTTCACACGTCGAGAAAAGAGAACTTTCTTCAGTCAACTTCACAGCCAATCCTATACCGGGTGGGGTAGCATGGGACAACACTGACTACGAAATCTATGGTCCGGTTGAAATCCTGAAATATCCACACCAAATTAAGATCTCATTGAGTGACTTTGTAAAACCAAGCTCATTTGCTGATGATTGGGACTTCGAAAGTATAAATAACATGATGTCTGACTTAGTAATGTCTGCTAAATTTACCAAACATGAATATTTGCAGGGTTCTACAAATTATGATAGTATGTATTGCTACAACCACTATGGTAACCATTTTTTACATAAATCTGCACAACCTAGAAATGTTTTAAATTATAATCAATGGCAACATTGTGCAACCTCACCAAAAGGAAGCTCAAGAACCTTTTATGACAAATATTCATACTTTTCAGGTTTTAACACAAGTAATGCTGAAACATTTTATTTCAAATTGTCAAATAAGACAGGGTCAAAGTCCATGATAACAAACACGAAATTGATATATTCAGACTCATTCTTTGAACAAATGAATACTTTTGGGTTTGATTATTGGGACAAAAATGTTGAATTGAAAAGTGTTTGGGGTACAAAAGAATGGCAAGTACAGGGTATAGAATCTTTGTTTAGAGCCTGCATGATCCCAGAACAAATTATATTTTTAAATGACACTGTTCAACAAACTACCTGTCTTGGCTTAGCCAAAATCAAAGACTTAAATAAACCGTCTATTCCAAAACCAACAATGAACAGCAATAGCTCTACAGATGAGGAGATAGACGTGAACTATGTATTAAACCAAAACAGAACACATCCTGATTGGAAACAGTGGTTGATCTGGCCCACAGATACTAATAACTGTCAAAACAGATTCCTGAACAAAACACAGGGGTTCAAAATGACCAGGCCAGACCCTAGATATCCTCAAAGACAACACCCAGGGATAATCACCACCTACAGTGTGGGCAAATTATGCCTTCAATGGCTACAAACTTCCACACTGGCAGAAATTAAGCAACACCTATCTTTACTTACTGATGGTGCTGACTTGCGTGATTTCATTATGGGACCACGCAAACAGCGTCAAAAGCGTTTCATAGCAGCATATAACGAGGCCTGGAAGGTTACTCAAATTGAGACAGCAGAAAGGATACGGGAAATTGACCGTATTAATTTGGAAAAATCACTTTCTGTAGTGGACAATGGGTTAATGACTCTGTCCTCCAGAATTTTTTCTTTGGACAGCATTGTGTCTTCAGCAATCGACACGGTCAGTCACAATTGCGTTCTATTGTACAGCTTGGCTGGACGTTACAGAATCTGCGTTCAGGCTATGTGCCTTGGCGTTTAATCAACACAACGTCACTATTCCATATCTTTAACCTTACTGATAGACAAATCAGTATGGCACAGAAGAGTGCTGATTATACAATCCTGAGCATTGAGAAACTTGAGAGATTACCAGTGACAATGTCAGAACGACCTGTCAGTGAATGGATAATACATGGGATAATTAATATTCCAATATCAACCTTCAGGTTTCAATACTGCCAAAAATATATACAGGCTGGCATGTACGAAAAATTGGGAAAAGGGTACATTAAAACAACATGGAACCTGCCCTATTCACATGCATGTGTCAGTAATAAAGGACAGAAAGTGTTTCTTAGTGGCAATAATTGTGCAATGTCACTAAGCGGTACACTTCTGTGTAATGGAATTAGTTTGCATGGAGCCTGTGAAGGGAACTCAAATAACCTTTCATGTCACCAGCAAGGCGCACCTGCAACAGAGATTGAACCATTCTTTCAAAGACTCTATAATGGGAGTTACATTCTAATTGTAGACCGCAGATGCTGTAGTCTTATGCCCGGGACTCCTTATCTCGTAACTACGACTGCGAAGGTCAAGTGCTGTGGACACTCATTGTTCCCCAGCTCCTTTCCAGACAGGGAGGCAAGGGCATGGCCCAACTTGAAAATTACTTCTATTCGAATAGATACTTTAAGCAGAATAAAAACAGTGCTTCTTCAGACGCCTACCAGGCTCACGTCATCAAAAGAAACGTATGATCTCCAAGTCGCAAGGACGACTGCAGAGATACATTCATTGTTATCAACTAATTCGCCCATACATTTCGCAGAAATCCTGAATGAAATCTTAAATATTTCTGATACCAGTGGAGTCTCACAAGTATTTAAGACAGTATTTTCGATGGCATGAACACCATTCAAAGCCATACTGGGTATTTTTCCAGATTTCGTCCATTCGATTTTTGGCGGACTTCCCCTCATTTTAGGACTGATTGCAGGAATCCTATTCCTAGTCCTTATATTTCGTTATGGCAAACCGTGTCACAGACAAAACACCTGCGACAAGGGAAGAAACAATCCGAGCCATTGGATACCGGGACCGGATATCAAAAATCCTGGGACTATCCCGGCTTAGAGACCTGAACATGACTTGGTTTCTATCATTTCGACCAATGTGGCATCGATGTGTTTTACCTGTATTAAGGTGCCTGCTATGCGGAGAAGAATGCGTGTTAGACACCGGTCTGACGCTACAAATCGGATGCGCCAATGGATGCAGAGACATTGTTGAGTCCAATCAAGGCTCATGCTTTGTGCTGCCCTCAACGGCTACCAATCCTGATGACGGCATTCGTGGAAGCTTCACCACTACGATTAAGGGGTAGTGAAGTTCAAGATGAAAGCAGCATCGATCAGGTACGACCTTCTGTCAGCAATCCAAATCAGAATGTCAATGGAGACAATCATGCGACCGAATGCATGGTTACACCTTTTTCCGAGTTAGTGGAACTCTCCCAGGAAGCTGTTGACAGCTTTTTCGAAAGCCTAAATATATGATGTTCTCACCAGAGCAGAAATAGAGACTTTTGAGCAAGCTCGCACACGGCGTTCCCTGAATTTGGCCTTCAACTTTAATAACAGAATACCATGAACAATTTTCCCTCCAGTTCACGGACAGCAATTTTTTTCAGCAGCCCCAAAATATTTTTGCATATTTTTCGGGACACTATCTTCTGCTTAAAGTAAGAACTATTCTTAAAGAACTAAAATTTCTAAAATTTTAGATAGCTTATAGACATTAGCTGCCCGCAGGAATGTTCATAATTATTTTATTCTGTGATGAAATGGTCTCGAACTTTTTTTCTGTATTAAGAGCCATTTCATGTGTAAATTTTCATATACCAAATAGCAATAATGTATACAAATGCGTGCTTACTTTAGCAATATTCTACAGCTTGAGTGCATACTATACATATGACTGCATTTTTCCGTATATTTGATAATTTCAAAATGCATTTATGTATTTTGGGGTGGTAAGGTATACACATTACTCTATAGTATGTTTTACTATGCATAGATTAGTAAATATGTCCATAGTTAGCGTGGAGTGGGTGTGATGTATTCCTATAGGTTCTGAATCGATCCTCCTATTCCTGACCCTATTCTGGTTAACAAACCAACAAGTTAACTAGCAGTCAGCCCATGAGGCAGCAAACCCCCATGATGCAGATACCGTTATCTGACGAAGCCACACTACAGCACAGGAACGTGTTATCTGATTAGGTCATAACGCTTGCGATCTAATTAGACAAGCGATATTTCTCCAGCCCCTGATAAGGCATACGGAGTTCTCAAAACAAATCAAACCTATGTCAACCTGGGAAAAACCCTGCGGCCATTGTTTTGATTTCTTCGAGAACTTCAGCAAAAGAATGTGCTAACGACCAAGTCGTATGACATCCTTATTGACGTATCTATGTCCATCCTTACGTCAATCTCGGCACCTTAAAGGTATAAATATTACCGATATTGCCCTATGCAAACACACGCGGTGGTGACGAGACGGAGCAGCCATACTTGCCGAAGCCCAGAGCAGAGCAGACCCCGCTGGCGCAGCCCCGCCTTCCTGACGCGCTGAGAACGAGACGCGCTGCTTTCTCCTGCCGAGAGATCCAGCACCGGCGCTTCCGGTGCTTCTTCAGACGCCTACCAGGCTCACGTCATCAAAAGAAACGTATGATCTCCAAGTCGCAAGGACGACTGCAGAGATACATTCATTGTTATCAACTAATTCGCCCATACATTTCGCAGAAATCCTGAATGAAATCTTAAATATTTCTGATACCAGTGGAGTCTCACAAGTATTTAAGACAGTATTTTCGATGGCATGAACACCATTCAAAGCCATACTGGGTATTTTTCCAGATTTCGTCCATTCGATTTTTGGCGGACTTCCCCTCATTTTAGGACTGATTGCAGGAATCCTATTCCTAGTCCTTATATTTCGTTATGGCAAACCGTGTCACAGACAAAACACCTGCGACAAGGGAAGAAACAATCCGAGCCATTGGATACCGGGACCGGATATCAAAAATCCTGGGACTATCCCGGCTTAGAGACCTGAACATGACTTGGTTTCTATCATTTCGACCAATGTGGCATCGATGTGTTTTACCTGTATTAAGGTGCCTGCTATGCGGAGAAGAATGCGTGTTAGACACCGGTCTGACGCTACAAATCGGATGCGCCAATGGATGCAGAGACATTGTTGAGTCCAATCAAGGCTCATGCTTTGTGCTGCCCTCAACGGCTACCAATCCTGATGACGGCATTCGTGGAAGCTTCACCACTACGATTAAGGGGTAGTGAAGTTCAAGATGAAAGCAGCATCGATCAGGTACGACCTTCTGTCAGCAATCCAAATCAGAATGTCAATGGAGACAATCATGCGACCGAATGCATGGTTACACCTTTTTCCGAGTTAGTGGAACTCTCCCAGGAAGCTGTTGACAGCTTTTTCGAAAGCCTAAATATATGATGTTCTCACCAGAGCAGAAATAGAGACTTTTGAGCAAGCTCGCACACGGCGTTCCCTGAATTTGGCCTTCAACTTTAATAACAGAATACCATGAACAATTTTCCCTCCAGTTCACGGACAGCAATTTTTTTCAGCAGCCCCAAAATATTTTTGCATATTTTTCGGGACACTATCTTCTGCTTAAAGTAAGAACTATTCTTAAAGAACTAAAATTTCTAAAATTTTAGATAGCTTATAGACATTAGCTGCCCGCAGGAATGTTCATAATTATTTTATTCTGTGATGAAATGGTCTCGAACTTTTTTTCTGTATTAAGAGCCATTTCATGTGTAAATTTTCATATACCAAATAGCAATAATGTATACAAATGCGTGCTTACTTTAGCAATATTCTACAGCTTGAGTGCATACTATACATATGACTGCATTTTTCCGTATATTTGATAATTTCAAAATGCATTTATGTATTTTGGGGTGGTAAGGTATACACATTACTCTATAGTATGTTTTACTATGCATAGATTAGTAAATATGTCCATAGTTAGCGTGGAGTGGGTGTGATGTATTCCTATAGGTTCTGAATCGATCCCCCTATTCCTGACCCTATTCTGGTTAACAAACCAACAAGTTAACTAGCAGTCAGCCCATGAGGCAGCAAACCCCCATGATGCAGATACCGTTATCTGACGAAGCCACACTACAGCACAGGAACGTGTTATCTGATTAGGTCATAACGCTTGCGATCTAATTAGACAAGCGATATTTCTCCAGCCCCTGATAAGGCATACGGAGTTCTCAAAACAAATCAAACCTATGTCAACCTGGGAAAAACCCTGCGGCCATTGTTTTGATTTCTTCGAGAACTTCAGCAAAAGAATGTGCTAACGACCAAGTCGTATGACATCCTTATTGACGTATCTATGTCCATCCTTACGTCAATCTCGGCACCTTAAAGGTATAAATATTACCGATATTGCCCTATGCAAACACACGCGGTGGTGACGAGACGGAGCAGCCATACTTGCCGAAGCCCAGAGCAGAGCAGACCCCGCTGGCGCAGCCCCGCCTTCCTGACGCGCTGAGAACGAGACGCGCTGCTTTCTCCTGCCGAGAGATCCAGCACCGGCGCTTCCGGGTAGCCCTCGCAGGCAGCCTGGAATATCGAGACCAGAGAGAGAGATACCATCCCTCATTCATCCTAACTTCCAGGTACAGAACTGAATAACCCCTCACAGAGAATTCTTTAGTCAGTCACTTGGCAAAAGCAAACTTAACTTAAAACTGTAACTTTCTATTCCCGCCCACACATTAGGCTTGATAGGCGTCAATCCCAAGCCCCGCCCCCTTCGTATATTATGCTTATGAGTTAGCGGAATGTGTCTAACTAATTACTTGCATTTACGCATTTACGTTTATGTTCTCATTATGCAGTTATTCACTTATGCGTGTGATATCGTTTGCAGTGTTCTTAGCTTAGCGTGTGTGCCACCATTTTGAATTATTTCTCTCTACGTGCAAACTGTACTTGCTCATTCCCCCCCGTAGGAATAGGAATAATTCCTCGTGTCAGCATATATGCATTTCTTGGTTTACTGTAGCTGAAGCTCCTGCTAGCGAAACTCCTTATCAGGCCGTTCTCATACGCTGGGGATGTAGCGGCCTGGCTCTGTGTCCTTGGGAGATGATAACAAGTGTTGCTATTGCAGGTGCAGATGCCTCTTGTATGAGGCCATTGTCCACACTCCTGGTGGACCAGTACTTTTCCATTATGGGCGTGTTTACTCTGCCTTCTCGTAATATAATGTATCACCATGATGATGTGAGGCAGTCCTTCTCGGCACACTCTTAGGGGTGAGGTCGATATAGGGCCCTCTCATATGGGAGTTTGTGGCCTAATAAACTTGCTTTGTTTATTCTTCTCCACTGTCCCGCTGACTTATTTTGGGTAACTGTAGGTGAGTGAGGTAAGTCACTCGGGTGGTATTTTAGCCACGCTTATCAGATGGCGCCCGAATAGGGACTCCGCGATTAGGACCTTTCTCACCCGTAAGTGGGTAGCAGAAGGCCGGAGACCCCCTGGTCGGCACGGTGGGCCTGGGTACCCACTTTGATGCCGAGCTTGGTTCTCGCAGCGCTGCCCCACCCTGCTGATCGGAGGAGGTCTCGGTCCAAGATCCTACGCCGGAGTCCGGAAGGCGGAACCTTGGAGCTGACCGTGTTGGTCCAGCCAGCCGGAAGTGGAGAACGGTAGACGTCGGGACCGCGCACGGAAGGTAAGTGGTCCGACCGGTGATTGAGGGGCCGGAGTGCTCCGTGAGACCGGTGTGTCTCTGGTGATTGGAGGAGCCGGTGTGCTTCTGGGGCTAGTGTGCTCCGGGAAACTCAGGGTGCGGATAGCGCTCTGACAGACTTGATGGAGATTGGGGAACGTTGGTTTGTGACAATCCGACTGGATAGTACTGCGGGTTGGCGAGCGGCTTGCTGCGCGAGGATTTTGGGCTCGCCCGAACACCTGATGTGGTGATTTGTGGGAGAGTGCCGGGTCCCGCGCGGTGTGGCGCCTGCCGATTTGTAGTGTTGCCCGGGAAACGGATTGGTTTCCCAGTCTCGGAACAGCGGGTGTGTGCTGTTCAGTCTGCGGTAGGGTCCAGGTTTCCCAGGACTTGGTCGACGGGCCTTGTCCCATTTTGGTAACACGTGTTTTGGTGCGGATTCTATTTGATCGATATATGCATATTGAAACTGTGATTTTTTTCGTTGTGCTGTTGTGTGTTTGTAAGAGAACAAAATGCCGTGCTTTAGTAAATTGCGGTGTTTCGGGTGTTGTGATGAGGTTTCAGATGTGAGATTGGCTAAGAGCCAACCTGCCCCGCAGGAAGGCTCTCCAAATTTCGACATGTACGTCAAACACGGCTTGCCTCCTATTTTGTTTTCCTCTTTATGGCATAAGTATACAATGGATAATGTGGATTTGCAGTGGCCTTTGCTGGGCTCTTTTGACGCAGCAAAATTAGACTATTCACAAGACAAATTGTTTGCTAGGCGCAGCCGAGTATGTTTGATTCTTTGCGAATGTGGCAGAAGGAGGCACGAGAACGGCAGATAAGGGAGGAGAAGGTAGCTCAGAAAAGATCGGCACAGACCATGGCGCAGAAGGCGAGGGAACACACTAAGAAAGAGAATGAGCTGCGGATTGAGCGCGCAGATAGGCGTTTTAGGTTATTGGAAAATAAGTGCTATGTGGTAAAGGAAGAGGATATAGACGAGATGGAAGATATTTTGAGCGCCCGACCCCCTCCCCCATACGCTCCACAGCCGCTGTACCCCGTGCTCGGAGATTCCGCTCCTCAGGCGGTGGTTTCAGTTCCCCAAGTCAGTGCCCCTCCCTTGTCCGGTACACCTGCTTCCTCTGCAGGGGGACCTACTTCCCCTTCTACCACGGCACCCTTGCTCCCTTTCTCGGCGGCGAGCCCTGCGTCTGCTGCGCTATCCCCGGTGTTCTCTGCCGGCCCCGCTATCCCCACTGTTTCTGCCAGCGCCACCCCTCAGAGCGCGTTGCGAACACCTGCTAGAGGAGCGGAGGGAGGACTACTCAATCAGGTACGAAAGTTACTCACACGTGCTACTGTACCCCTAGACGAGAAGACAATGGTAGCTAATCAAGCTTGTCAATGGGCCAGGAATAACATTTATTCACTAGAGGATATTTGGTCTACTATGAAGGATTATGAGCCTTTGATGCAACAGCATGCTTTGTGGCACATGTCAACGACCCTAATAGCGCTATGGGAGCAGGGATATGGTGGTGTGGCGCCAGCGATTCTTCGCGATATTAAGACTCATGCTTACAGGGCTAATACTGGAGCAGCGGAAGTGCTCCGTAGTTTGAGGTATTTGTTGGAGTACAGGAATGAGCTAACAACAACAGGTGAGACCCACTTCCCAGGGATACATCCAATGCGTGAAGTGCACCCTATATTTCACCCTGAGGTATCTGAAATAGTAGACCCGACCACCCTGGTAGTGACTAGACCACGTGTAGATGCTCATTTCCAAGAACAATGGGTGTATACGCCCTGGAAAAGGAGCGAGGTTTTAGCTCTGAAGGCGCAGTTACCAGACTCAAGAAAAAATCCAACGGCTTATTACAAAGAATTAACCGAGGCAGCCTCCTCGACAGTAATGACGTTAGCAGATATTGAGCTGTTTTTTGGATTATTGGTCCCCGTGGATGTGTGGAGACAGGTGAAGGGTTCGGAACATAGAGAGGAGTTAGGCGGAACTTGGGAAGAATTCACAGATTGGGACAAGGAACGAAAGCCAGGTGAAAAGCCGAAGCCTGAGATACTAGCACTACCCGGGCGTATAATTAAATATATGCATTCACTCATTCCTCCTAAGAAGGTAGATTGGGATAAGTTAACGGCTTGCAAACAGAAAAAGGAGGAGGCAGTTTCAGATTTCTTCACCCGCTTTGAAGAAACATTTATGGATTTTAGCGGACAAGATATCTCTCAAGATGGAGGGCTCCGTCTTTTTGTCAACAGATTCGTTACGAATCTGCTGCCAGAAATATCGGCCCGACTGCAAGCGTCTGAGAGTACATGGACAACATCTACCCCCTCAGGCATTTTGAGCATGGCCCAGTATTATGAACATAGAGAGAATGAGAATAAGGACAGGCAAGAAAAGAAGGCGAAAGATTTGAAGACAAAGGTTTTGTTGCAGCAGGTAGCGAAGGGCAGAGGACGGGGAGCCCCGCCCGTGTCAGGTGGTCGGGGAAGTAGCTTCGGAAGGGGAGAGAGAAGAGAGCGTTTGGGACCCAACCAATGCGCCAACTGCAAACAGGAAGGGCACTGGTGGAAAGATTGTCCACTACTACGGTCCCAGGCTGGACCTGGTAGGGGACGAGGTCGGGGAGATGCGAATAGAGATACTAGACAGTCCGAGGAGGGCAGGAGACCGGGAGGAAATTATTTTGACGGAGGAAGGGATAGACAGCATTCTCAGAGGGAGTCCGAGGACGGCAGGGATAGACAGTTCTACAACGATACGTACGCCATGGATGATTTCACAGGATTTTCCTAAAACTAGGACAGCGTAGGGCAGAGTGAGGGACCTGTTTCTGTGGATGTTGATCAACGTGGGCCTTATGTAACGGCAGACTTGTCGGGATCCCATCAGAAATTTTTATTGGATACAGGTGCTACGAAAAGTTCTGTGGCACGTTCTCAGGTTCCAGGGGCGGCTCTGTCTGGCAAGACTAATGTTTCAGTGGGGTTCTCTGGTACCCCGGTGGTTAGCCCCATCTCTAAGCCCTTGACACTTACGATCGGCCCCTTTACTGTTGACTCCCCTTTTCTCTTGACTTCGAATTGTGGTGAGAATTTGCTGGGTTTGGATTTGTTAAAAAGGTTGCATGCTACAATTTACTGTTCCCCGGATGGTGTGTACCTTACGATGGGTCCTTCTGTCGCGCGTGCGCAGCAATGTTTTTCAAAGGATGAGCCCCTCCCAGTTGAGTTCAGGGATGTCCCTCCGAGTCTGTGGGCCAGCAGCGATACTGATGTGGGAAAAATGGACATCGCACCGGTGTCCATAAATGTTAAGGTGGGAGCGAAGCTGCCTCGCATACCTCAATACAAGATCTCTAGAGATGGAGAGAGGGCTCTGTTGCAGATTATACAGGATTTGATTGGATCGGGGGTAGTCGAGGAAACAGACTCAAATATCTGTAATAGTCCGATACTTCCGATACTTAAACGATCCTCAGGTGTTGCTGGTGAGAATACACCTGATGTCTATCGTTTTGTGATAGATTTACGCCATGTTAACAAGGTTGTTGAGCCCCAGTACCCAGTGGTTTCTGACATTACTACCATTTTGACTATGATACCCCCCTCAGCTAAATACTTTTCAGTATTGGACCTTAAGAATGCGTTCTTCAGTATACCTGTACACCCGGATAGCAGGTACCTCTTCGGATTCTCATTGGCTGGCCGCAGTTTTAGGTTTTCTAGAATTCCTCAAGGTTATACAGAAAGCCCTAGTATTTACAGCCAAGCATTAAAAGCACAGTTAGATGATTTGGAGCTCCCGCAAGGCAATGTCTTGTTGCAATACGTGGATGATATTCTCATCGCCTCCGATACTGAGGAGGGGTGCCGAGATTCTACTGTTAAATTGTTACACCATTTGGCTCGTAAGGGACACAAGGTGTCCCTCCCTAAATTCCAATACTGTCGACAGGAGGTCACCTACCTCGGTCACCTCCTATCGAAGGACGGGAGAAGGCTGACACCAGAACGCGTTAAGGCAATAACTAACATGGTAGTACCTAAAACACAGCGAGAGGTGCGCGCATTCTTGGGCATAACATCGTACTGTCGCCAGTGGATACCTAATTATGCTTTACTAACAAAACCCCTGCTGTATCTGACCACGAAAGAGGTGTGTGAGCCCCTACCTTGGACACCTGCATGCCAAGAAGCGTTTGAGTTGTTGAAGACTGCTCTATGTTCTGCGCCCGTTTTGGGAACACCCAATTACCAGAAGCCTTTTGTACTCTATGTGCACGAGGCGGAAGGTTGCGCGTTATCTGTCTTAACACAAGATTTTGGAGGGAAACAGAGACCGTGTGCTTACTTCTCTGCAATGCTCGACAACGTGGCAAGAGCACTTCCGAGCTGTCTAAGGGCTACAGCGGCTGCTGCAGTCTCGATAAGACAATCGGCAGGGCTCGTACTGGGTTCAGCTCTTACGTAATGGTACCACATGCAGTGGACATTTTGCTAAACAGAACACAGACGCAACATTTAACTAGCGCTCGTCTGACTGGTTATGAGATGACACTATTTGCCCCACATGTAACGATAAAAAGATGCGCTACCCTGAATCCAGCCACACTGTTGCCTCTCCCTTCAGATGAGAAAGATGGTGAAGTGCATGCCTGCCTGTTCCGAACAGAAGAGGAGACAAAAGGGAGAGTAGATTTGACGGATAAGCCCCTAGATGACCCTGACGGAGAGTTGTATGTTGACGGGTCCTGTTTTAAACTAGCGGACGGTACCACAACAGCAGCATATGCAGTCACGACATTACAAACAGTGGTGGAGACTTCTAGAGTCCCGTACAACTCAGCCCAAGCTGCAGAGATAATAGCGTTGATGCGTGCATGTGAACTGAGTGAAGGATTGGATGTGAACATTTATACTGACAGCCAATACGCCTTTGGCGTGGCTCATAGTTATGGAAGACTGTGGGCAGAGAGGGGATTTTTGACATCACACGGACAACGAATTCAACATGGCCCATTGATATTGCACCTGTTGACGGCTCTAACGCTTCCCAGGCGGCTAGCAGTAATAAAGTGCAGTGCACACAAAGCGGTGGTTGATGATGTAGGGCGGGGAAACGCGTTTGCAGATCAGACAGCCAAAGAAACTGCCAGGAACAGACTCCCGCGAATGTTTGTGGCTGGACCGGCCAGATGGGTGCCAGACGTTAACATGTTTGCAGATACTGTACAGAGTGTGCGGAACATACAAGAGAAAGTGACTGAGGAGGAGCTGAAGGAATGGAAGAATGGAAAGGGACAGTTGGACTCGGATGAGTGTTGGACGGATGTGACAGACAAAAGACGATGGTTGCTCCCAAATGCATATGTCCTCCCAGTGGTGACAATGGCTCATGGACCAGCTCATATAAGTGCCAAGGGAATATGTAAATTATTAGACCCAGTATGGAGTAATAAGAACATTTCCAGGGTGGCCACACGTTTGGTGCAACAGTGCATGACTTGTTTACGACACAATCCTGGGAAGGGAACACCTGTCCCTGTGGGTAATTTTGCACCCCCAACATACCCCTTTGAAGTAATACAGATGGATTACATTGAAATGGAAAGAGTGAACAACCTTAAGTATGTACTTGTGGTGGTGTGCGCATTCAGTAGGTGGGTGGAGGCTTTTCCAACAAAAGACTGTACAGCCATGTCGACAGCTAAAATGTTGATTAAGGAATACTTTAGCAGGTTCGGGTTACCTAGAGTTATCTGGAGTGATAACGGTACATCCTTCAATGCTGAACTGATGAAAAATATATGTAAGGGATTACAAATCTCTCAAAAATTCCACGCAGCCCTACACCCACAGGCTGCGGGTTTAGTTGAAAGATTTAATGGTACGTTGAAACTGAAAATGGCCAAGATACAGGACAGTACTGGGCTACGCTGGCCAGACGCTCTTCCCCTTGCTCTACTCTCCACACGAGTTACAGTAAATTCCAAGACAGGTGTTTCTCCCCACGAAGTTGTATTCGGCAGGCCCGCGAATGTGTGGGGAGTTCCTAGACCTAAATGTTTCTCAGAGATAGAATATCCTATGTTGACAGACTACTTGTATGCTTTGACTAAAGATCTCCATTCTGTTCACCAGCAGGTAGCAGACACACTGAAGCCGCTGCCTGAGGGGCCCGGCCACGGCATCAACCCAGGGGACTGGGTCGTCGTTAAGAAGTATCAGCGGAAGTCCTGTTTGGAGCCCAGGTGGTCTGAGCCACGGTTGGTGCTGCTCACCACCCGCACCGCACTTCGAGTGGAGGGTCGAAAGGCGTGGACGCACGCCTCCCACGTAAAGAAAGTTCCACTACCTTTACCCTATGATGCCTGGGTAAGAGGTGGCATTGCAGATCACGAAACAGAATCGTTGCCCAAGTATCTCCCTTTTTCTGATGCTGTGTTGATTGGGGAGGAGCACGACGACAAAGAACGGAAGCCAGCCCTAAGTACGAGTAGCGAGGCTTCTATCGGTCACGGTGCTCAAGCGACCGAAGCCACCTCTTTTCCAAACGACCCACCAATTCTGTTTTCAGACCCCGAAGTGCGGGGGAGCACTCGCTATAACTTGCGGCCCAGGAAAGAGAGGCAAACGCATTGAGCACTGGAAGAAGGGCTGAGATAGGGACTAGGAGTGGACTATAGTTGATAGGTTATTGTAGCAATAGGGACGGACTGCTGAAAGGAGCCCTGGTGCACTTCTGAGACATTGTTTCTGAGACATTGCTGGATGGAACATTAGAGTTGTGCGTGGGCCCAAGTTTTGTGTTCCTGAGTCACTGCAGTTGTGTGACTCCGTCGAGGGAATAGGGTTTGCGAAGTCGAAAGCCTACCTATGAGGCTTTAACGGACATAGGGAGAACAGCCCATCGAAGGGTGAAGAACCCCTCTGGCCGGTTTTGGAGTGTCTGAACTTTTTAGTAGTGTCCCTAGCTTTTGAACTTTTAGGATATCCCTTGCCCCGTTCTCTGGCAGAAATGTATCCTTTTGGTCGTCCAATACCAGATGAGGAACAGCCCTTTGCTGCCCCTCGCAGACCAGAACCAGATTCACCATGGCGTGCCCTATCACGGAAAAGTAAAATTGTGGTTATTGTGGTGCTCATTATTGTTTTTCTGATCATGCTTGGAATACTGTTTTTCCTAGATAAAGCTTACCCCGTCCACAAATTGGTTCCTACCCCTTCTCCCTTACCAGAACATAATATGGTTACTGTTGATTATGGTGAACAATGTATGAGAAAAGGTTACCGTGATAATGTCTTCATAAAAACGCTACATCATGCACACGCTGTATACAATGTGACAGATTGCTGGGTATGTGGGTTGCTTCCTTCTGCAGCATATAAGAAGGACAGGTTATTGGCACTGCAAATGACCCCCGTGAATAGCTGCGTGGGCTGGTATACCTTGATAGGTAGGGTGAAGTTTTTCCAGCAGCCTGACTCTCTCACCCCACGACTCCCCGACAGTAAGTCTACACTGACGATGCGAGTACGCCCTTTGCCTCCCTCATCCCTTGGACGATTATTTACTGATGGACGTTTTGACCAAACATTTTTAGAGACTTGCTCGAGAAAGTTGGACAAATTTCTGATACCTAATGACACTGATAAGGTACGAGAGAGTTTTCTACAGTTAAACTCTTCTCTAGCATACCGACGCCCTCCTGCTACAAACAGTAGTGGTCATTCTCTGGTGCCTCTAGCAGTAGTGGGACCCTCGCCTTATTTCTGTATACAGGGTAGAGGTCCGATAAAGGTGGGTGACAGCGTTTGTAATGTGACTACTTCGATTAGGTTGACCCTTAGTCCTTCGCTTGTCACTCCCCCTAATGTCTACTTTGTATGTGGAGATAACGGGTACCTGTGGTTGCCTGAGGGTTGGGGTGGGACATGTTACCTGGCGTATTTACTCCCTCCTGTTTATGTAGCGCCTTCAGATTATCATAAGACACATAGGAGGTTTGACGTGGTGCAAGGACAGCGTAAAAGGAGGGATCTTCAAGTTGATGATGTTGATCAGACGGACACCGCTGGACAGCAGTTTAAGGACTTTTCTAAAGGCCTGTTGCCATTCTGGGGCCCTATTTTTAAATAGTAGATCCATCAGACGTCTTTCACGGGTTATGGAAAAGGTAGTGAATACTGAAGCTGATATTGCTGCTAATATGTCACTGGAGATGCAGGCTATGAGATTATTCACGATTCAGAATAGAATGGTTCTTGACGTCATCCTGGCAGATAGGGGTGGAGCTTGTCGCGTCATCGGGACGTCTTGCTGCGTGTATATTCCTGACTCCGCCCCGACAGTTAACTTGGCTGTGCAGAAACTTCATAGGTTGGCTGCCGAACTTCATCAAGATACTGGTACCTGGTCCCTACAGACATGGTTATGGGGTCTTTTCTCTTCCTGGGGTTGGAAAATATTCATGGTCATTATAGGCGTTATAGGTTTTCTACTGTCATGCTGCCTCTGCGTTTACTGCCTCCCCCCCTGTTGCTCCATGTGTGCCAACAATATGAAAAGGTCTACGAAAAGATTGAAACAATACCCTGTCTCCAATGCTGTTGAGCTTACGGATGCTAATTGGTTGATACTCATTCATGATGATGTTCTGGTTTAAGTATGTCTTTCCAGTTTTCCTAGCCCATAGATTTTTGCTGTAAAGGCCCTCCTTTTGGTTAATAAATGGAAACAAACGTGTTAGCCACAGTCCGCTAAAAGGAGGGTCTGATAGGCGTCAATCCCAAGCCCCGCCCCCTTCGTATATTATGCTTATGAGTTAGCGGAATGTGTCTAACTAATTACTTGCATTTATGCATTTACGTTTATGTTCTCATTATGCAGTTATTCACTTATGCGTGTGATATCGTTTGCAGTGTTCTTAGCTTAGCGTGTGTGCCACCATTTTGAATTATTTCTCTCTACGTGCAAACTGTACTTGCTCATTCCCCCCCCGTAGGAATAGGAATAATTCCTCGTGTCAGCATATATGCATTTCTTGGTTTACTGTAGCTGAAGCTCCTGCTAGCGAAACTCCTTATCAGGCCGTTCTCATACGCTGGGGATGTAGCGGCCTGGCTCTGTGTCCTTGGGAGATGATAACAAGTGTTGCTATTGCAGGTGCAGATGCCTCTTGTATGAGGCCATTGTCCACACTCCTGGTGGACCAGTACTTTTCCATTATGGGCGTGTTTACTCTGCCTTCTCGTAATATAATGTATCACCATGATGATGTGAGGCAGTCCTTCTCGGCACACTCTTAGGGGTGAGGTCGATATAGGGCCCTCTCATATGGGAGTTTGTGGCCTAATAAACTTGCTTTGTTTATTCTTCTCCACTGTCCGGCTGACTTATTTTGGGTAACTGTAGGTGAGTGAGGTAAGTCACTCGGGTGGTATTTTAGCCACGCTTATCAGACTTAGGTCAGGTACACGGGGTAGGCGTAGTTAGAAACACCAGTTGAGTACGTTTAGTCAAATGTATATGTGTATATATCTATTTTAATAATTTTAAACCTTCATATGGCTTAGAAACCATATCAATGTTTTTACAGTATTATTTTATACTTCTGCTTTTAATGTATGCACTTTACTTAACTATAAGTATTGCAATAATATCGATCCATTTCTCTTGTATGAGAAAAGAGACTGATCAATAAATAACACCTTTTATTGAACACGCCCGTCTCTTCCTTTTCTCTACAATCTGATGAGACTAAGAATGCACGTACTGACTGAGTAAAATAAATTGCCTTTTGTTCACACGACTCTCGAGATACACTCTTGATTAGGGGAGAGCAAAGTTGTCATGTTCTATGGTTGTCAGAAACTAAATCCCTTCTTGTCTAATCAGGGAAGTTAATTCCTTCCTGAACATTCGAGAAAGTTTTTAGTGAACTCTGAGCTAAGCTGGCAAACCCAAAACTTTAAGTCTAATATCGACAATAGTAGACCTAGTTAACGTCTGGTCTAGGCCTATACTATTGAAGGTATTATTCCAATGCGCAGAGCCTATTGGGATGATAGGAACTACACTACAATCTGAGAGAGCAGAGTGTTTTAAGGGGATAAATTATAAATTAGCACATCACCTCTACTTTAGGAGAGGTAAAAAAACAATAGCAGTCTCAAACAGAAAGGATTCATCAACATCAATTTCATACCACCTTTAGCCTGACTTTGCAAATTGAACAAGTTACTTCCCTTTGGTAATGCATTATCTGGTATAGACAACAACCAGCCACAGATTCCTTACCGTTGAATTTCCCAGGCATGAGCAGTGCCCCTGCTTGCCAGTAGGTGGCACTATTAGGTTCCACACAGTGTTGGTGGGCGCACCGGAATTGACGTTTGATTCACCTATATAGGCGCCACCTCGGCACGCTGACGTCAGTTACCTTTCACGACTTTCCACACCAGGAGCACAGAGCTATGAAGTGCACGACACTGGTGTATCCAAACTAGGGCCCTGAAAAGGATCAGTTCTGACCCTAGAAACTTGTCTGCAAAGTGGGGAGGATGGGTGAGTCAGTAAGGAATCTGTGGCTAGATCTTGTATCTAGCAGATAATGGGTTACCAACGCTAAGTAGCTAATTCATCTGATAGAGACATCTAGCCGCAGATTCCTTACCTTTGACAAATTTTAAACTAAAAAGTCCTGCAGGACTGAACAGGCCAAGTGCCCATCCCTACAGACCTGACTGTCCAGGCAGTAGTGTTTGGTAAACATGTGGTTGGACGCCCCGTTGCTGCCTAGCAGATGTCCAGGTCTGCAACTCCACATGCTAACACAGTGGTAACAACCTTAGTCCAGGAGGAATGAGTCCTTAAGGCCTCAGGGGGCTGCTTCTTGGCCAGTGCATGGCAGATTTTTCATAAGAGAATGGCCCAGAATGCAACGGTACATTTATGTACCGCCCAAACCTTCTTCGCTCCAACATACCCCATGAAGAGTTGGCCATTCACCCGAAACGACAATGCTGTTTCAGGGTCCAGACAGTGGAGTTGCTCCTCTTCTTTTGAGGGATGTGGAGAAAGTGTAGAAAGTGGATAAGGTGACGGACTGGCCAACATGGAATTGCGTTTCCACTTCCGGCAGGAAAGCGGCACAGTGAGAAGCACCAATTTGTCTGGAAAGACAGATAGGAAAGGATTCTTGGATGATAAAGCCTGCAGCTCATTCAACCTAAGGGCAGATGTTATTGAACTAGAAAGGCCGTCTTGGTGGAAAGCAGCCGGAGGGGACAATTATAAAGAAGCTCTAAAGGATCATGCATTAAGAAAGTAAGAACCAAGTTATGGTCCCACTGAGGCATAATGAAAGGGGCAGGAGGAACCCTTTACAATTGTTTTAGGAAACCTATTCACAATAGGGGACTTAAATAAGGAGGGTTGGTCAGACACAAATAGGCAGACAGAGCAGAAAGGTAACCCTTTAGAGTCCCCATAGCAGAGCCTTGATGGGCAAGGGTAAGAATAAAAAGGAGGACATAAGGAGGACATCAGAAAGAGAAGCAGAAAGAAGGTCTATAGACTTTTATGTACAATATATTAGAAATGTGTTCCACTCGCATGGGTACACAGTCTTAATGGAGGGACGTCTGGCTGCCAGAAGAACACTGCCGACTTCAAGAGGAGGTCGAATGCTGTCAACTGTTACCGCTCAATCTCCACGCAGGACGGCGGAGAGTTGATAGTTTCAGTTGGAGGACTCGCCCCTGCTGCTGTGACAGAAGAATCTCCCATAGGGGCAGCCTGATCGAGGGATTGATGCTTATGCTGAGAAGATCAGGATACCAGACTCTCTGTGCCCAGTCCGGAGCCACAAGGATGACTTGGGCCAGGTTGTTCCTGATCTTCTTGAGAATTGTGGGCAGAAGTGGTATGAGCTGAAAGGTGTACAGGAAGCCTGAGCTCTACTCAAGACGAAAAGCATCTCAGAGCAAATGCCGCCTTGGAAACTCCAATGCGCAAAACTGGCTGACATTGCGCATACTCGGCAGAGGTGAACAAATCTACCCAAAGCTCTCCCTACCTCTGAAGGAGACTTTGTGCTATCCCTGCATGGAGATGATATTCGTGATCCGCTAGGCATCAACAGCTGACTTTGTCCGCTCTGGCGTTCAGAGAACCTGGCAGGTGTTGAACCACCAGGGATATGCCATACTCTTCCAACCATTTCCAGAGACACAGGGCCTCTTAACAAAGGGTCAGTGACTCTACCCTGCCCTGTGTGTTGCAGTACTACATGGCGGTGGTGTGGTCTGTGAGCACTTCCACCAACTTACTCCAGATGGAGGGTATAAGGGCTTTCAATGCAAACTGGATCACTCGAAACTCCAGCATGTTTATGTGGAGTCCGGATTCCACCGGAGACCTGTGTCCTCTGATCTACACCGATCCCAGATGGTTGCCCCATCCCAGGAGTGACACATCTTCACTACAGTGAGATCTGGTTGAGGAAGGCAGAGAGTTTTGACTCTGACCTAATTGAGGTTAGTTCACCACCACAGCAGGTCCTTTGCAGTTCCCTCAAAGATCTGGATCATGTAGCAGAGATTCCCCTGATGCTGCGCCCACAGGAACTTAAGGTCCCACTACCGAGCCTGCATATGCCATCTGACATGTGTCACTAACAGGATGCAGGAGGCCATGAGGCACAGAAGCCTCAGTCATTCCCACTGAAATGCAGGATAGAGGCTGAAACATTGGTATCATAGCCTGAATATCCTGGCCTCACTGCTCAGGAGGATAAGCCTGAAATTGCACTGTGTCCAGAACAAATCCAATGAAAGGGAGTGTCTGAGAGGAAATCAGGTATGACTTCGGCACGTCGATAGTGAACCTCAGCGAATGCAGAAGGTTCGCCGTAGCCTAGATGTGGGAGATGACAGCCTGGGGTGATCCCACCTTCAGTAGCCAGTCATCAAGATACAGGAAGACAGGCACCCCAGATCTGCACAGATGAGCTGCAACCGCCGCTATCACCTTGGTGAACAACAGAAGGGCACTGGTAAGGCCAAAGGGGAGCATGATTAATTGAAAATGCTTGTGGCCTACTATAAAACACAGCTAGCACCGATGGGCAGGCAGGACGGGAATATGAAAAGAGGCGTCTTCAAGTCCAATGCTACAATACAGTCTCCTTGGTCCAGGGCAGCCAATACCCGAGCCAAAGTGAGCATCTGGAACTTCTCCTGCTTAGGGAAGAGGTTGAGTTCTCTCAGATCTAAAATAGGGCGAAGCACCTTGTTCTTTTTGGGAATCAGAAAGTAGCGGGAATAGCATCTAGTGCCTACTTTTGACACTGGAACCGTCTATATGGCTCCCTTGGCCAAGATTGCCCTAACTTCCTCACGGAGCAAGGACAAATGATCCTCCGTCAGCCAATCGTGAGATGGAGGCAAAGGAGGAAGGGAGGATTCGAAGGGAAAAGAGGTACCCACCAGACTAATGTTATGGACTGCCAGTGGTGGAGATGATGGCTGATTCTGCCACCAACTGGATGCCCATAATCTTATAGGGCAAGATTTGGAGGACTTAGAGTTGCGGCTGTAGGGGGATTAGTGTTTGTGGCCAACCTCTAGCTACCCGACCCGTGGGATCGGTATGAACCACATCCTCGCCCCCGCACAGACTGGGAAGCTTGTGTGGGGCGGTGGCTGGAGTAAGGTTGGCATGGTTGAAAACTCCTTCTGTAGCCACAAAAGTAGTTGACACCCATGTTGTGTTACTAGGCGGTAGTGGGAGGTACGAGGGCGGACCATGCCTTTTTGGGGATGGCTTGTTTGGTTGCTAAGCGGGGTGTTGGCGAGAGGGGAAGCAAAAAAAGACGCCGACTTTTAGAAGGTAATGCACAGGAGTGGACTGTTGCACACACGGGAGAAGCTGATTTTTTAGGCCCGTGGTTGCCCTAAGAAGCATTACCAGAACTAGGGGAAATGGTGGAACTATTATGGCATTTCAATATGACAAAGCACCGCTACACACTATTGTTGTCCGAGCCCGTTACCATGTCGTAAATTATATACTGATCAATTATTGCATTGTGTTATGCTGTGTTTTGCAGCAAAACTTTCAATAAAGTCAGTTATATTTTTTTTATTGTAATACTGCTGTAGTCTAGTAGGATTAAAAAAAAATATTTTGGTTGGTTTTGCTGGGGTGGGTACAGTATGCCTACTTTGCCCCAATATATATATATATATATATATATATATATATATATATATATATATATATATATATATATATATATATATATATATATATATATATATATATATATATATTTATTTTTTTATTTCTTAAACTCAGTCCAGGGGACTAAGTTCTGTAACGTCTGCCTGCAACATTTTCCTTTATGTTGCAGGCAGCCAATCTGAGTGCTTGATCAGTGGCGTAGCTTGGTCAGTAAGACTGGAGGGGTGTAAGCTTCACATTTCCTAAAAAACATGCTGACATATCTTGTTAACATACACTATCTGAGATGCAAGACATTGGGGGGGGGGGGGTTAAGGTGCAGTGGAAAGGGTGAGCAGTGCAGACGGCTAGTGGTACTGAAAACAAAATATTTTGTAAAATAACCAGACTTTAAGAACTTCGAGAGAGAGAGTGTGTGTTTGTGCGTTTTCATTTGCATGCAAAAATCCTAGGTACAATCTGAAAGCACACGTTCCCAACTATTTACTACAGAATACATTTACTAGGCAGGGTGTAACACCCCAAATACCATCCCCTAAAGCTACCGTCCTGTGATTGCTCCCACAGGAGAGTGGCTCCTGTGGGAGCAAAGTGGCCCATGGCAAAAAAGCGCCCTGGGCCAATCAGAACGCTCTATTTTTTTTTTTATTGAGATTGAGGGGCTCTTATGAGAGTCTGCTGACTTGTATTACTAATATCTGAAAAACTACAGAACGGATTTACATCAAATCACAAAAGTACACGTTGTAGACCAAGATCTAGCTACCTTCCAAGTTTGATGTAATTCCATTCATCAGTTTTTGCGGTAGTGCTTTTCAAAAAAGTCTATGGAAAACGCGTGGGAATTTTGTATTTCAGTCTTCTTAAGAATCTCTAAAGATTTGTTGTTGTGTTGGAAGTAGTATTGACAGAGGTCACTCTTGGAGAAGAGGATCGATCACAGCACAGAGCGAAGGTGTATGAAGTGGTCTAGATCTTAACTGTCAGGGGCATCAAACAGCTACAGTTCCCAGGCCTGGGCTATTTTGGATTCATAGCATGGGGCAGGATAAGAAACAAATGAATGTCAAATGAACCACCTCCTTTCTCTTCAACAACATGATGAGGGTACATTCCCTACAGTCCCCAAAAACAAAAACAAAAACAAAGACCTGGGAGTGGGAGGGGGGGAAGGCATACAGGACAATGTGTGATTGATGAGTTGGAAAGAAGGGATGTCCACAAATTAACAAGCCTACAAGCAACAAAATGTAGCTTGGCTTAATTACTAACAATGACAGATGAAAGTTCAGGGACTGCAGTAGACTTAAAGAATAAGAGGAGAGAGTATTAAAATAAGGATCGAGATGTAAATGGTTTACTACCTTCTCCACGTAGAGATTCCACCGCAGCATAGAGAGAGCTAGAGAACCCAAGCTTAGGGAAGTCTCTACCTTACTTACTCACCCCTACTGCGCCTGTAAAAGGCAACATGCACCCTACAACATTTTATTGCAATGCAGCACATTTTTACCTACAAAGTTTCATCCTGCATACAAAATCGACATCAGAGAGATACAAAAAAGTAATCCTGAACAATGCTTAATTTTGCATCTGTAGCAATAGTTTTGATGGAGCCTTTGCGTGCTCCCAACCCAGGTTTCAAGCCCTCAATGTCCGGCCTCTACCACTGAAGAAGGCCCACCCACTCTTGATGGTGCAGTCCGAGAACATGCATTAGTATCATAGAGAATAAAGCTCATACAGAGTAAAAGAGGTAGCCTTATGCTTGCAATAAAAAAAATGCATATCATTTTAATTTTAACAGTAGGAGTGCTTACAAACCGGTAGGTGTACCCAGGCCAGGGATGGAGAGACGTTTTAGTTTTAATGCACATCAAAGAAAAATCTGGTACAAAGAAAAGGTACTATGACTTTGAAGACATTAAACATGCATGGGTAACTTAAACAATTTAGAAAAAGTTTAAACAATTGAGGAAAAACATCGGCACAGTAAAGTATTCGCCCACCAGCCTTGGTATGAAAGTTCACTTCTTATGAGGCTGATTTGCACATGTGATCAGGGAAAAATGCCATCACTCACAGTGCACAAAAGCCAATTACTAAAGTGAGCAGATCCATTGCCACATCTTACAAGCTATGGAGGGTGCAAACACAATGGGAATGACAGTTGAATAGACCAATGGGTGAAGACGACTGAACTAATACACATTGCATACATAGTATGAATACATGTACATATAGTATTTATTTAGCTTACTTTTTTGTCAAAAGGTTGCAAAACAGCTAGAGCTGTCTCTAGGCCAGTCCTAAAAATGGAAATTGAAAGGGTAGAAAAGATTAATGACATTGAGAACATGAGAGGTGCTGCAAACTAAGTAGTAGCAAGGAAAGAATGGAAATTGTGAATTAAGTTAAAAGAATGGTTAAGGACATCATACATTGTACTTTCAGAGAAAAGGTTGTAGCAAACCTGATGCTGAGGTATTGAATAGTATGTATATATTGAACTATGCATCTCCTGCACAGTCATTAATTGGGGTTTTCCCAGCAAGGGGTGATTAATTTGCTCTAGCCACTATCAGACAAGCACACTCGTGTTTTCCTTGGCCACAGTACTCTATGGCCTGTATGATGCTTATAACCCAGTCAGAGAACAGAAATTGACAAGAGTATTGAAAATCATCCTTGAATGGATCATATCCTTTCTCCCCGATTGAAGCTAGTTAAGAGTTGGTCTACTGGAGTCACCTTCACACAGTTCTGCATGGTGTGGCACTGCGATTGTGCCTCTCCTGCTTAATGTTCAGTCAACCATAGTTTCTTGGTTCAGCTTCTTGAGCATCAGCAGATGAACGAAACCGATACACCTGCAATGCATTTCAATCGATAAAAGCCCTTCCTGTAAAGGAATGAAATCAAAACAGGTTTCTGATCTTGAAAGTAGAAGAGCAAGAGCCACTGCTGTAAAACTGGCCTTCACATTTAGGAGTACATGCTTCTACAATACGGAAATCAAGGAATCTGGAAGTTTAAACAGCCTTACTGTGGCTCGGCTTACACTGGAAAATGCACCCACTGCTCCTAACCGATCATCAGCGGAAGAGAGCTTGGTGTTGGTAGACCACTGCCGCTTCATGCATACGGAACTTCAAAGAAATTCAGCGGTGTTCAAATGCAAAAAAACAGGTGGAATAACAAGATTTATCTTCAAAAGCTTAATCTGATACAACTACCCATAAAATAATTCTATTAGAGCATCAAATTCAAGGTTCTTTACAGCATGCATTGAACCTATCAAGCCAGTAGGTACACAAAGTGATACATCACCACGTGATGCCCAACTACACACTCGACCAACCAGCCAACAGTCAATTGGCAGAAACATGAAGGCAGATCAGTGGGAGTCAGGAGCCCAGCCTTGGAATACCACGAGTACAAGAGCAGAAAAGAACTACATAGGTTTAGAGAAAGGACTGAAAATTGACTGACCTGAACACACTTACCCTTAATTAAATTGCATGCACAATAATATCTGCACCTGATCTCGGAAAGGAGCCCCCCACCTACCCTAGCTTGAAGCGTCCCTGCTTTTTCAAAGTCCTTGCAAAAACCACAGTACTCTAAAGTAAACAAAAAACAAAATACCACACTTCGGACAACTATCAAGTAAATAATTACAAAATATTTAAAAACTTGGCACATCTTCTCAGGATGGTGACTAGGGTACTGAAATCACATAATGCTCAGCTAAACAAGTTTTATTTTAGGTTAAGGAATCAAATTAAGAAAAGGTATAAATCTAGCTCTATAACTAAATTGGCATTTAGAAGGCCAAAAGATTTTTAGAAGAACAGAAGTCCCTTCAATGACAATTTTGAAAATGGCTGCACAAGGGAAAGATTCAGTGAATTGGGGGGGGGGGGGGCATGCAATGCAAGTTTTAAGTCCCAGGGATCCACTTACATCTGTAGAAAATAGCTGTTGGAGACATGAGAAATGATGCCTTTATTTTCATGAAAAGCCTTAATTTGTAAAGAGGCACCAATATCTGAAGACAGCAAATTAGGTGGCTTAATGCTAGGGAAGCCTAGTCATTGCTCAATCTTGTAAATAGATGTAAATAACTGAAGGGAAGGAGGCATTCTTAGGGGCTGAATTAGTTATACATCATAATGTTTGAATTAAGCGAATATCTTTTCTAGTTGTATAGCAAGGGAATAGTTAAAGAAACACTTCCATTTGAGGTAACAAATACAGACGCCAGTAGAAAAGCTTTACTTTGTTGAAGTGTTTATCACTAAGTACGCTGTGAAGTTACCATCTGCAAAATACACAACAGCACTACATCTTTGTAGTGTGGGAAGATGATTTCACTGTGGGACGAGTATGTGCCACCACTGAAAGAACAACATGAACTGAAGAAACTAAAAAAAAATGTTTATTTCAGGTATACACACCTAGTTCTGTCGCAGGAAAGTAAGAGCTTCTCGTAGTAAAATGAATGCTGCAGAAGGTAAAATATACTACATTAGAAAAGCAAAAGCCAACCAAATATTAGGCCTGCGCACCACCCTTGGAGGATTTTAAGAAATTATTCAAGATAGTTTCTGGTATCTGGAGTTTTAAAAAATCATTAAATGTATCAAAGTCAAAGTAGATGGGCGTTTTTCTTGATATTTAATTTTCTAATACATTTTTGCTCAGGAACTAAGAATAGCGAAGCAGATGTTTGGTGCGGACCTTGAAGAAAACATCTAAACCAGAAACGTTAACAATTAGTAATTTATTAAAAGAGCACCAGAATAGATTGAAATAAAAGAGTGGTATCAACAAGCTAATGTTAGTTCAGTGAGAAAGAGACCTGGTTTTAAAGGTACATGTTTATAGCCAATCACAAAGTAGATGCTGAAAAACGGTTTATAAATGAGTACATGACAGCTTCACTGCTGACCATCCCAGTAGAATAATTATGAACTTCATTCTGTAGCGGGTTTGGGGGACTTGTTTGCATAAAGCAACTGAAGAATATGTGAACTTATTCAGATTTATGTCTGAGATAAAGCGAACACAGAAATACTTGGGCAACAATTTTTTAGCCATCAAGAACCTTGGATCCGACATATAGTGATTTTGTTGCAGATCCTCCACGTTCAGAGCAGAAAACACATATCTAAAGTGTCACATTTTAATGATTGGGAAACTTTCTATCAACAATAAAACAGAAGATTTTTTTAAATGACTAACTTTGGTTATAATAGCTTGGAACCCCCAGATTAAACGTATCTCACAGGAGAGAGAGGAGGGGAGTGTCAGGATCTGGCTAATGGAAAAGCTAAAAGCACTTGAAACAAGCATTTACAATGCAATGGTCTCGGCATCATTAAAGGTAGAGCTATTGGCATTGCTCATGACATTTCTTTTTTTTTCTTTAAATCATAAATACATGGCATTGTCATTTACATTGTCAATACACAGCACTCTGCACTCAACAGCACACACCACTCTGCACTCAACAGCACACACCACTCTGCACCTGCACTCCCTACCCTGCCCTCACTACTCTGCACTCTGCCCTCACTACTCTGCCCTCACTACTCTGCACTCTGCCCTCACTACTCTGCCCTCACTACTCTGCACTCTGCCCTCACTACTCTGCCCTCACTACTCTGCACTCTGCCCTCACTACTCTGCCCTCACTACTCTGCACTCTGCCCTCACTACTCTGCCCTCACTACTCTGCCCTCACTACTCACTACTCTGCACTCACTACTCTGCACTCACTACTCTGCACTCACTACTCTGCACTCACTACTCTGCACTCACTACTCTGCACTCTGCCCTCACTACTCTGCCCTCACTACTCTGCCCTCACTACTCTGCCCTCACTACTCACCACTCTGCACTCACCACTCTGCACTCACCACTCTGCACTCACCACTCTGCACTCACCACTCTGCACTCACCACTCTGCACTCACCACTCTGCACTCACCACTCTGCACTCACCACTCTGCACTCACCACTCTGCACTCACCACTCTGCACTCACCACTCTGCACTCACTACTCTGCACTCACTACTCTGCACTCACTACTCTGCACTCACCACTCTGCACTCACCACTCTGCACTCACCACTCACTACTCTGCACTCACTACTCTGCACTCACTACTCTGCACTCACTACTCTGCACTCACTACTCTGCACTCACTACTCTGCACTCACTACTCTGCACTCACTACTCTGCACTCACTACTCTGCACTCACTACACACACGATAACAGCAAGTTACCCGGGCTGTGCCCAGAGGCATTAAAGTCTTTGACAGGTGCTGGGCACACTCACTTGCCTGCGCTCGTGGTTACCTTCCACTGCAGGCTGCACACTGCACCACTGTGCCAAGAATGCCCACTGCTACCTTTTACCAGCACCCGCTGCTTATTGGGGGCATTACACTGGCCCTGTACTTATAACTAGTTCGGGGCTAGTAGGCAAAACGCACTTTTCCAAAGCTGCTTCATGTTCATAGTCAAAGGCGACCAAAGCGCTGCGCGGCACAGTGGACTACCCTTACAAACTAATACATTTTAAGAATGTAAAGCTCTTGCACCAAAAGGCGTATGCCTACCAGGTGGCATTCACTACATAAACGCTCATAAATTCACTACTAAATAAATAAAAAAGTATTTAGGTGGACTGTTTAATCCCCTCTGGACAATCCAGTGCCTTGACATGTTTGAATGGCTATACTTTCATGCAAAAACATTCTCAAGTAAATTGCTTCTACACGCTAAACTGAATGGTCTGATTTTGTTACATATAGCAATTAACAGTCTACCCAACTTTGTTTCTAAAAAACACCTCTTTATTGCAGCAGATCGTAATGCTCGGCACATGAAAGCAATTTGCCCAGGAACGCACTTTCAAATGCATTTTGTTTGAATGAATGCAGTTGTGAAATAAGTAGACTGTTATAATCGATGTCGTGATGCTCAAGCAGTAGTTTATTTTTGATTCTGGCTGCTTCCGAGTTGTCAGTGTAGGCAGTGGCCATAACAATGGTACAATTGGGTGGCGTAGTAATTTAACCAGGTGAATAACTGTGAGAAGTTGCGGCCGCCGCATAAGAAAGATTTTGAGCACCGGGACTTATTTTTCTACAAATTAAGCACTGCTTACACTGTGGCATGGAGTCATCCTGCTCAGCTCTCGGCCTCGCGCGCGCGCCACTCCAGGCATATTTTTTCAATTATCTCCGCCGTGATGGCGAGATAATTGAAGATATATGGCCTTCTGCTCTTAAGACAATGCCTTTCACGTCTGCCCTACACGGAAAGAAAACACAAGAAAAGCACGAACGCGCGCCATTCACTGCAGACTGGTGAACGCGCCCACAACATCTGCATTACATTATCGCGGCACCCTGACAGCTCCTAATTGAAATTAATGCACTGCTGTGCGCGTAACCACACAGAAAATGCCAACATGGCGAAGGACAAATTACATTAAGCCTATCGCGTCAAGGCTACTAAAAACATAGCACAGCGAAGACGAATCACTATGCAGATGCCATAAAAAACGCGCGCGCACTAAGGAATGTTGCAGCCCGGACCCCTAAAGAAACTTTTTTTTTTTTATATAACATAAGAGCTCGGAGCTCCGCCTCCCCTGCTGACGCAGGGTTGACGTAGGCCGAGCCCTAAAAACGCAATTGCAAGATTCTCATAAGTAGCAGCTACAGCTTGTGGCTGGTTGGCAGGGTATTTGTTCAGGAACCAACACTGCCCAGAGGATGATTAGTTTAGCCGGGTACAAAGCCATTGAATAGGTTTCTATGAAATCTTACATGGTTGATGAGCAATTCAGCTAAGATCCACATCATTGTTAAAGACATGTAGAAATGAGATTGTGAAGTGGACTGAAGCAATTGGAAGGCCTAATATAAACTATTTGTGATCCACTATAACAGGCTTCATAACCCTACTACTGATTAATATTATTTACTTGATAATTAGCATACTCTTAGATGAGGTAGGTCTAAATTTAATACAGATTCAATTTTAAATTCCTACTGCACACATCTTCGCACAGCCAAACAACTTCTTACCTCCTTTCAGATGTTCAATGTTATTGCAGTCAGCTCATTTAAAGGTAACTCCCGGAGCCACACTAAATTTGGTATTGTTTCCAGCAATTTGCTCATCCAGTTCTAAGAGGCACTTTTGCAACATGAATCGTGGCTCTGGCAACAATCGCTGCAGGAAGTAACACAGAGCATCACCAAAGAGGCTCCACAAACGTGTGATGTTAGTTCTGCCAAATTTCCACTGCTCTACAGAGACCAGGTTAAACATTTATCAGAAAATGTTTTATCAATGGTGAGTAACTGGTGCTTCTTAAGGATACTCTTTTCCATAAATGCCTTATATATAAAAAAATCACAGCATTATTCACACTATGAAAAGTACTGGTACTGCAAGAGTAGTGTAAACACCAGAAATCCTGCAAAATCACCCATTCATACCAACCTTCACACCCTGCATCAGAATCAAGAAAAAGCTTGTGGTGAACATATGACGTGAATATCAAGTTGCTGCAAGACAAGTTTCAGAGACATGCAGCGTTCTATGAAGGAAATAAATAGTTACTCTACCCTTTTGCAGTGAGAGACTTCACTCTGTAGGAAAGTCATTGTGAGCCATTCAGATTCATAGTACAGCATTTACATTTAGGGAATTTTTTAATAATCTTGAATATGCTAGATTTCGCAATGTAAAAGCCTAACGTACTTTTAGGACCAAGACAAAATCACTCCAGCACTTTTGATGGGTGCAGAGACGGATAACCATAGATAAAGGAATCTTTTGGGAAAGATGACATTTAGAAAATAATTTCTGGAATGAAAGGGTAACACTCAGAATCACCTTATCTGGAAGACTGTGTGGAACCTATTTTAAAGTGTTTTTCTCTAGTAAACATAAGACTTCAGTATTTAAAAAGTTTGTATGACAGAAAGGGATAATTGCCCTTGATCCCAAGAGGAATATGGAACCCTTTGAGGATGCTGAGTTATAACTGCACATACAAATATGCAAGTGTCGAATAAATAGAACACAAGGACCGTACGCAAGGGGGTAGACACAAGTCACAGGGTTTTAAGCAGCAAAATGAATTGAGCTAAAAACAGTTCCGATGAACTGATGAATGTCCAACTTGAGGGAGATCAGAAGCATGTGTACTAGAAGTGGTCAATATATTGGCACTATTTACTACAAAGAATATCACTTTACATAGAGTGGTGATTGGGTAAGGTTGTTTATGAAAAAAGATTATTTGGATAGTACCAACTACATTACATTTTAGCTTGATAGCATAATAGCTTTTAGGTGGTAGGTTGAAGCGGAGCATAAAAAATTCAAAGCTTTTAAGAAGAGACTCCGTATAAAACAAAGAGAAGTGTCTATGAATAGCAGTGGTTCAGTTTGCAAGAAGAACTAGCAGGCAAAAAAAACATTATGGGGTTTTAGACAGAAAAGTAAACAGTTTATGTAAATAGTTGCAGGTCCCCTTCCAATTCTGGAACTTATTAAGATCAAATGATGACTGTGCTTCATGCTTTAGTGGTAGCACATTCCAAACCCAGTGATTGGGAAGCTTTTTCAAATAAAAATTCAAACATTATCTTGGAGGGATATTTGTGATATCAGGAATGGTCTATATGGACTAACAACATACTGCAATAATATGGATGTCAGGGAACCCCAAATCAAATACTGCTCTTGACACTGAAAAAAAAGCTCTATGAAAAAAATTACTTAAAAAAGAAACACATTGAACAAGTTGGAACTCATATAGCTTTATGATGTGTACAACAGTTTTTTCAATTTCTCTTTGAAACATGGTCCTTTGATATGGCGTGAGAGGTAAACAGATTATTTTCCATATCAAGGATGAAGAAAGAATTGTACTTGACACTCATCGAAATAAGGATGGCATGGTTTTAAAATGGTTTTAAAATCTTTCATTGTTAGGATTGTGCTCCTCAATCAATATCTATGATGTTGAAGGGAAAATGTAATAATAGTTGTATGTAAGCATATCGAGGAAAAATATATTGTGCAACAAAAGTATTACAGTCTGAATACTGGCTACCAAAGAATTGTGTAGGAAAGTATAACTTTACCATTCTTCACTCCACATTGCTTTATTTATCTTATATTGGTTCATGTAGTGCTATTTTCTGGGATTCCTCTATCAGCATCTTCTCAATCTAATCAAGGAGTATATCACACTTAAGCATCACAATTCACAAAAATACATCTGCACAATTCCTTACTGCTCGAGGAACCTTTACCTGAAACTTCCAGGTGGTATTCGCTTTCTTCCCACAGAAGGAGCTTTACCGTGCCACCACAAGTTGGGCAAACCACAAGTCCCAGGTGACTTTGCATCAGGAGCTGCCGACGCCACCTGTTCGATCCCGGAGGTGATCTTCATAACCCATTGGGGGTACCACAGCTCCCGGAGGAGCTTTACAGCCTCACCGCGAGGGGGGCAAACCACAAGCCCCTGACTTTGCGCAGGAGCTGCCGATGCCATCTGTTTGCACCCTGGGGCGGTCTTCATAACCTGCTGTGGTCCCCAGACGGGCCCAGGCAAACAGCAGGCTTGTCTGCGCCCGTCAGGACCTGGAGGAGCTGGGACCTCCCGCTTGTTTTTTTAAATTTTTTTATTCACTTTGTCTTTCGCCCACCGAATATCAAGATAAGGTAAGAAGTGTATCGTACCTTTAGTTCTTCTCTTTTCAACTTTTATACTTAATTTAAGTGGACTAATAATTACAGAACTATGGTGAAAAGAAAGCTATTGGAAAGTAGTGATGAGAAGCATGTCAAGGGGAAACCATCAAACTCAATCACAAACCTTTTAACGGGTTCTGTGGGACTAATAGAAAACAAAATTATAAATGTGGAAGAGCAATTAGCTGTGGCTAAACAAGTTGCAGATGCGGCTTTGGGCTATGTTACCGTGCATGTACACAAAAATCAAAAACAGTCGGCTGGTAACTCAAGAAAGAATTATGTAAAGCCGACAAATAACCCAAGCATCCTAAACAACACCCATGAAATAGAGTAGATTACGGATACCTCAAAATTGATTTCACCACCACTTAAAAGGATCAAATCACGTAATAACACTCCCATCCTAGAACATACATCCCAAAAAACTGTTTAAAACAACTTAACCCCATCTGACTGAAAAGAGGGATCAGGAGGAAGATCCGAAAAAGCTGCAAGACCCCGAGACTCAACAAATTCTAAAATTGTTGGTGGAAAAATGATACACTAAGTTAGACTTTAGGGAACAAAACGTTCTACGGGATCTAAATGAGATAAAAGAAAGGGTTGCTATCCTAGAAAGACACTGCAAAGATACCTCGATCCTTTTAGGTACAAATTCAAAGAAAATTCTGGAGATATGAGACCGACACGCTAATAAAAATCAGTCAGCAACATCGATTCCTGTAGGACCTATTCCGCCAGACAGTTCAAGAAATCCATCATTCCAACGGCGACCTGGCTCCTGTGGCAGAACAAACAGGGAGACCAATATCAAGGCACACACATCGAAGCATATGGAGGACGGGCACCTCAGCAGCACACTGATCAGGAAGATCAAGTTACTCTTCATCTTACCCCTGATTCTGCACCCCATGTTATTGTTTTAAAAGGTGTAACTAAGCTGGAATCTGGGACCAAAGAAAGCTGGGTCAATCTATTTTTTTTTTTTTAACTTTTTTTTTATTTTCAATGGCAGAGGCATACAAAATACAAGGATGAAAAAAAAAACAACAAAAAAACATTTTAAACAATGACAATCATTCGCATAATTACTAATACATTATTAACAAAGCCAGGTAAGAATTAGATGAAAAAGAAGAGAAAATAAACCGGTGAGATATAGAAAACATGAGATATCTCTTTTTACAGATGTGGTCGTTAAAAAATTAAATCCAATTATCAATAGGAGACCATAATTTCCTAGCAAATATCTTCTTTCTGTGTCCTTTCAGTTTGTACACTGCTTTATCCATTCTATATACGTTTAACAACTTTCCCAACCATTGCTCAAATGATGGTGGGTCAACATCTAGCCATCTTGAGGTGATACAAAAACGGTAGATAGACATTCCGATAAACAGAAAATGTTCTTGATCAACAGATAAACTCTCGGGAGGAACATATAAGCCAAAAATAATCACAGATGGACATAACTTGATATTAGTATTAAGCAAATTAGTCAGAAACTTTTCTATCCTATCTATATATACAGATAGTTTAGAACAGCTAAAAAACATATGACATGAGTCTGCTGCTAAAGTACCACATCGACTACAATTAATACCTTTCGTAGCTTTCCATTTGGCCAGTTTTGCCGGTGTATAGTAAAGATCTAAAGATGCCATATAATGTTGACTTTTAAGAGAACTGTTGATTAATGTTTTATTGCTGATCTCAAACGCCCTTACCAGATCTATCCCTTCTATGCACAGTTTCCTTTCCCATTTCTGGGCTTGTTGTTCGAGATCATCATGCAACCTGTTGACCATTAGCTGATAAACTGTGCCGATGCGGCTATCCCTCCTACCGCTCTCCATAACAACATTGGTCTCCATTTCATCGCTATATAAGAGATTTTTTTTTCCAGAAAACTACGAATTTGTAGATATTTAAAAAATTTGTTTCTGGAGAGACCAAATATATCTTGAAGTTCGAAAAAAGACATTAGAGCCCCATTTTGATACAATTGTCCAATTGAATGAATCTGTCCTAAGCGGAATCGATTCGTGGGGATATCTTGAAGGGTACCAGATAACGAGATATTACAACAGATGGGTGTATAAAAGTTAAATTTTGGGATTATCCGTAAAGCTTTATTAATTTGTCTCCAAACCAAAAAAGCAGAAAGAAGAACCTTAAATTTTGTTTTTTTGTAATAGCTCGGCTCCATAAATATTAATAAACATTGGCGCACATGAGCTCCCATAAGCATTTCAAAAATGGATGGTGACAAGAAGGTTTCATTGACATGATCATGAAATAATAAAACCTTAATTGTTTTAAGAGTTATAGCCCAGTAGTACATTCTAAAGTTCGGAACTCCCAACCCACCACGCCCTTGCGGTAAGATACACCATTTTAAAGATCTTCTTGAACGGCGGTACCCCCAAAGAAATCTAGACAACATCCTATCTATTTTATTAAAAAGAAACATGGAGAAAAATAGGGGAATGGTTCGAAAAAAATAAAAAAAAATTGGAAAAATCAACATCTTAATAACATTGGTCCGTCCAAATAAAGATAGATGTAGATTATTTATCCTTTCTAAGGTTCTGTTAGTGGATATAAGTAAAGGATCCAGATTTAGTCCAACGATGTCATCTACTTTGGATGATATAGTTACACCAAGGTATGTAGCAGTATCGTTTATTGGGATATCGGTAGGTGTACCAGTTTTAGAATGTACAATTTGGGTTTTTGAGATATTTAATTTGTATCCAGAAAATTTTCCAAAATCACTGGCAATTTCTATTATTTTAGGTAAGGCGGAAGAAGAATCAGGGGTTACAATGGCCACATCGTCTGCGTAAGCTAGGACTTTGTGGTCAATCTCATGGAGTCGGACAGGTAGAATACCAGGTTCTGTAGTTAATCTATTCAAATAAGGTTCTAAATAAAGTGCAAATAAAAGTGGAGAGCAGGGGCACCCTTGCCTGGTCCCCCTGGTGATTGAAAATGGACTAGAAATATCCGCACCTAATCTTATTACACCCTTTGCATTTGAATAAAGTGACTGTACAGCTTGAATAAATTGTAGTGGAAAACCCTTCCATTTTAGCACAGACCAAAGGAACCCCCAATCGACTCTATCGAACGCTTTTTCAGCATCAAGTAGAATAACTCCGACTGGGGATTCCTTTGCCTGAGCCCAATCCAACAGTGCAATAACACGTTTAACGTGATCTGTGGTGTCCCTGTGTTTAATAAACCCGTGTTGAATATTGGAAACCAAACCCGGCATAACATCGTTTAGTCTATTTGCGAGAATTTTAGAATAAATCTTGCTGTCAGCTGTAATCAGGGAAATGGGCCGATACGAGCCTAATTCCTTTGGATCCTTGTTCTTTTTGACAAAAACGACTATAGTGGCCGTAGACCAGGAATCAGGAGCTTTGTCTTGAAATGCTATATTGAAGATTTTAAGCAACTCTGGTTTCAGCAAGAATCTGAATGTTCGATAAAATTCAAGAGGAATCTGGTCGGGCCCCATGGCTTTACCAGCTGCGAGGCTCGTGATAGCCCTTTCAATCTCTTCCCAACTTATTGGCCTGGCAAATAGATCTATATCACCTGTACTCAAAGAAAGTTGGTTAATGGTTTGAAAATAATCTGTGGGATTGAGAGTCTTGTCAACTTCATTGTTAAAATCGTTATAAAGCATCTTATAGAAACCCTGAAATGCCTCTAATATGCCTTCCCTACTTTCGTGGAGGACTCCATTTGTATCTTTAACACATTGTATTTCGTTATAAGACGATTTTTGTCGTAAGCGCTGTGCTAAAATTTTTCCTGTACGTTCGCTAAATTCGTACCGTTCCGTTTTGTATTGTTTAAATTTTGCGGCTACTTCTTCAGCAATATGTGTTCGAAGACCTGAGCGTTCAATGGTTAATCGTGTTTGTACATCCTCTATGTTAGCATTATTTTTGCATGCGGTAGATAAATCCAACTCGACCTGCCTAATCTTGTTTAACCTGTCCCTAAAATCTGTTTGTTTTTTTTTCCTCTTATAATTTGCAAAGCTGATTGTCTCGCCCGTACAATGGATTTAAAAGAGTCCCAAACTACTTGTGGAGAGGCAGTATCGTTATTTATTAGAAAGTAATCTTTAATAATATTAACCATAAATTGAAGATATTCTTCATCTAATAATAAATTTCTTTGAAATGACCAGGATCTAGTGGAGTTTGGGCAATCAGTGGAAAATTGCATCTCAGCGATTATGGGATTATGATCTGAGATGACTTGTGGTAATATCTCAATACGAATTTTCTCCCAAAAAATTGAGGATACAAAAAAATAGTCTAAACGAACAAATTTATGATAAGGAGTAGAAAAAAAAGTATATCCGGGGTCATTATAATGAAATTTATTCCAGACATCAGTTAACCCATTACTAAGTACCAAGTCTCTAAGTGCTTTATAAGTTTTGACCTTCCGACCCATATATCTCTTCTCTGATCTAATATTCCAATCGGCTGACATGTGTATATTTAAGTCTCCACAGACTATAATCGGTTGTGTCCAAGTGGATAATTCTGTATTCATAGTGTTAAACAATTCGGCATCATCCAGATTGGGACCATAGATACAACATAAGGTAAATTTACAGCTTCCGATTTTTAGCTCAGCCAGTCCCCATCTGCCCCATTTATCAGAGAGTGTTTTTAAACATTTCCCTACTCCTTTTCGCATACAAATGGCTACACCTCTTTTGATACCCATTTGCTTAGATGTAGTCAAAACTTCCAATCCCAAGTTATTCAAAAGAAAACGTTTATCCCATGAAATGTGGGTTTCCTGTATACAAAGCAAATCAATATTCAACACTTGGAGCATTGTTCGAAACATAGCAATCTTCTTTAAATCATTAAGACCATTGATATTAATGGTACATATTTTCACCTTTTTATACATATCAAAAGTAATAGAAAAAAATCATCGACCAACATCACAAGTATTTGCTCTTCAATGTTATCATTTAAATGCATTATAATCATCCCTGCGTTGAACACCTCTGCCTTACACCCCCACCACCAACCCTTGCCCTTGCCCACCCCCACCCTTATTCCCAGAACCCCTCCCCCCACCCTCCCCACCATATGAGGCACAGGAACTTTCAGTTCCTGGAGCGTATGGATGCCGTGTCCCTAGCCCATGGCGTCCCTACTAAAAATAAAGAAAGGAAAAGAAAAAAAAAAAAAAGGGAAGAAGAAGGGTAAGCGAGAGAGAAAGTTCAAAAAGTTCAAGAAAGCAAGAAAGAGAGTGTAGAAATAGAGAAACATAATGGTCCTGCAATCAAATAGTTATTAAACGGTATAGTTAATACGCTCAAATTCTAAATTCTAAATTTATCATACTATACATTAAAGTTCCTCTTTTTTATTCAAAGAGAATCCAAGTACTCCTTAGCTTTAATAATAGAAATGAAGTATTTTGTTTGGCCCTTGTATATAGTCTTTAATTTTGCGGGACCCTGAAGAAATACTGCTACTTGCTTCTTCTGAAAATCAGGAATTAGTTGCTTCAGTTGCCATCGTTGAGCCACAGTAGCTTGACAGTAGTCTGGTCTCACAAAAAACTGACAACCTAGGCCATCCGCTTTCTTATCTGGCCTAGCGTTTAGAAATATCACTTCGCGAGCAAGGAAATTGTTAAATGACACCAAGATGGCCCTAGGATAATTTTCCTGTCCTTGTCGTGGTTTCCTTGTTGTAAATGGGAATCTGTGTGCTCGTTGTACTTCCCGAGCCCAATCCCAATCAGTGAATTCAGGAAAAGCATTGTTTAGTAAATTAATGATAAATTTCCTCGGGTCCCCTCCTTCTTTATTTTCAGGGATCCCCAAAAAACGCAAGTTGGTTCTACGGGCCTGGTTTTCCAAACTAGCTAGTTTGTCAGATAGATCGTCCTTTTGTATTTTAAAATCTCCCACTTCTTGTCTTTGGGCCATACATTCTTCTTCTAATACGGATATCCTGGCCTCAGCTTCAGTGACCCTATCAGCAGTTTCTGAACATAATTTGATTGCACGTCTTACTGCGTTTTTGACTTTGGCGCATGTCATTTGCGTTCGTTGATTCTCGGCCTTGCTCTCTGCTCTATGGCACATCATAGTATCAAATATTGTTTTCAGTGTAATCTCGTCGTTGTTCTCTTGCTGTATACTAGGACCATGTATAACGCTATGACTAGACCCCGGGATATCATTGGCAACAGAAGCAGTGGATATTAGATTTGACGACAAAGGATTCGTATTATTTGGAGAATTAGAAGCAACCTCTTGGCTCATTATACGAGAAGATCTCTTCTTTCCCCGCTTCTTTTTTATAATGGTTGCTGCATTAGTATTATCAGAACTCATACTGATCTCACCCTCAGAAGATAGGCTCTCACCTCTAATGTCTACCCAGTCTTTATTCGCCTCGTCGGATGAGAGTTCAGATAATGAATAAAAGTTTTCAGGGAGCTCTTGGTTATGTTGCTGTACGATGGTTTCTTTTACATTTCGTAATTCGCTTGGCGCTTCATCTGATAGTGATACCAGCGAGGCAAGAGAACACGCTCTATTGGTGATAACTCCACCCAGAACTGGAACTGCAAATCCCATAATACCCCTCCTTGAAGAGTCGGTCGGTATCAAAATGGGTGTCAAAGTAGAGGGATTATTAGAGTTATGCTGATTATCACCGCTTACAGATGATTGATTAGCGGATTGTGCTACGGCTATATCAGTTATATCGGTACTTTGATTTTCATTGTCAGTTATTTTCTTTTTTGCAGCATGCTTTTCAAATAAATCTGGTAAAGTTTGTAGTGCAGAGCTTTTTGTACCGAGTGTTTCATTAGGTTTAACAGCAGCCCCCTTATTGAAGTTCTTACCCTGTTTGGTGATGGTTTTAGTTGCCTCTGCCATCTCGATCTCCTCGTTCTCTTGCTCCACGTTATTCAGTTCAGACCCAGGGCCAGTTTTTCTGTTGCTGCGTGTGGCGATAGAAAGTGGAAGTGGCGTCCTCTTTTTCTTCCGTGAGCCACCTCTGCCGGGAAAAACACTGCTCTGTGCCCAGCACAGACAAAGTGTGGCACGCCACAGCGGAGACCGCCGATTGATCTCAAAGAAATTTAGCAACATTCGTCTGATGCAAGGATAGTTTGTAGCAATTTATTGCTGTGTGCTGAAATAACACGATATAGTTATTTTCTTCCCCGTTTTTTTTCTTTCATACGTTTATGTCACCGTGACTCCGTGGCTTCTTCTGACCTGCACAAGTCAAACTCCGGTAAGATCAAAATCAATTGTTGGATGTTTTTCGCCGTTGCTGGGATCTGCTCGGAAGTGGTCGACGCCTTTCTGCCTCTCTTCCAGCGCGGAGCTTCGGATCCAGCCCTCCGGCCAGAAAATGAAAAAAGCCGCCTTTCAGGTTCCGCGGTGCTCCGTTTTCCGTCTCTCTGAGCAGTCCAGCCCAGCTCAGCTCGAGCGGCGTCCACGGCGGCGTCCACAGCAGCAATAATGGCAGCAGCTGATCTGTGCTATTCCACGGTCACCGTCACCAGGTGAAATGAGCCCGTTTACGAGAGCCCCATAGCCGGCTTTCATACGTTTAAGCTCGCAGAGTAGCTAGATTTCTCCTTCTCCTTCTCTGACGATAGAACGATAGGACGCCAGGAGCGAGGGAACAAGCTGCTTACACAGCCTTCCCCACGGCAGCCATCTTGCCTCAAGCTGGGTCAATCTAAAGAACAAAGTGGTGCACTGGCTGTCAAATATACATTTTAATGTAACTCTTTTACAAACAGATATCATCATGGTGAGGAGGATTAGTTGGGTGGGCTCCGGATATAAACGAGAAAGTGGTGAATGCGCCATAGTTAATTTCCGCATCCCCGCCCTGGTCTTGTCACTTCTTTTTTAATCTACAACAACGCCAGAGGAATCAGGGATGTCATGGTTAAATGACTTTGGCAGTTCCTCTTGCTTATTTTTATAAGCCTTTAGAGCCACTGCAGAGAGGCCAGGCACGGTGATTCACAGTTACTCAGAACAACCATGGAGAAATTAACACAGTACTATCTACCAAATGATTTGCTCCCCTCCAGACTCTTGATGATCAAGATTGACGCTATAATGAGAACAACCAGAGTTGCACTGGTAGTGTCCCCTGTGATGATGATGAAAATAATGGGAAGGCGAACATATCTGTAAATATTGCCTTGAAGCGCTTCATTTTTAGATCCTGTAACATTGTGGGTGTGAAAAGTAAGCTGGCCAACATTGAATGGTGCAATTACATCTGTACAGCAGATATTTTGTGTTTCCAGGAAACCTGACATACTGGACATTATTCAATAAATCAGGATACTGCTATAATTAGCCCAGCAATACCATCAGCACAAGGGCAAGCTAAGGGTGGGTTGTCTGTCCTGGATTCAACTACAGCTTCGGTGACTATTAAAACGTTTTCCACTCTGTCACCCTTTTCCAATTGTTCTTATTTAAGACAAATGTGAGATTACTTATTGTCTTAGTACATTTTCATAACAATGTTTTAGTAATAAATGCTGTGAGGTTGTAAGGTCCCTTGAAAAAGAGCTGGACTCTTTTACAAAGGATACTGCTGGTGACTGGGTGCTCATTTGGGCAGGAGACTTCAATATTGAGACTTGTGCATATTCACTTACTGACATTTGTGGCTATGAAGACACTAAAGACAGGAATATAATCTAGAAATCCTGATTCAAAGCGGATGTACTCCTCTGCCGAATTTCTGTGGAACTAGTACTACTTCATGTATTGACCATATTATCAGAAAATAAAGCCAATTTATCTAGCACACTAGCCATTGACGTATCTTACTATAGCTACCATTTCCCACTTACACTTAAGTGTAAATTCAGCCACAAGAAATGTTTCAGCTGTCAACCTCGGTTGCAAAAAACATGGGTTTAGCTTAAAATGGTCAGGAGAAAATGCATCAGTGTTTTTAGAAGAATTAGTAAAAAGTAATTTAGAAGACTTTATTTGTACGGAAGCTGAACCCCCACCTGATGAAGTAGTTTTAGCTTTCAGTAGAATTACGTCAGCTACAGCAGACAAATTAAAGAAGAATAACTCTGTACACAGGCAAATCAGAACTCCCCTAGATACAGAGAAGAAATTAAGCTCCTTAGGTCTAATTATAAGCAGGCCCGAGGGCGATGTAAAGCTGAGTTGCAGGTTCAAGCTTGGGTAGGCTTAGAACAAGCAGCACATACAGTGAATAGTGACTTTTTGCGTTAAATGATACATTTGCCTTTTCTGTCAGATAGTGCAGATCTTAAAACAAAAGTCCTAGTCACTCCATCTACTTGGGTCGAACATTTTGAAGGCATTTTTGATCCCTGTACAGACTATTAGGCAGAAACTCAGAGTGATACAAGTGGGCTGTATTTAATCCCTCTAAAATTGATCACAGTGGAGGACACCGCTGTTTCAAGGCTCCTGGCCCTGATTGGTTACCAGTCAACATTTTTAAGGCCGCTACCGATTTATGGGCACCAGTCCTTGCAAATGTTTTTAATGCTGCTGTATGAGGGATCACCCCTCAAACTTGGACTGATTCCATTAGGATCCCATATATAAACAAGCATTTGCAATGCAATAGGTCTCGCATTCACGAGTGTTTGAGCTATTACCATTGCAAATAACAATGCCTTTTATTTTTGTTTTAATTTTAAAAACATAAAGGGCTTTGTCATTTACAATACAAATAGCTTAAACTCAAGTAACTGCGAGACCTATTGCATTGCAAATACTTGTTTCAATTGGCCCCTGTTACTGTCCTTTTTAAATGGCTGTTTTGAAACCTCCTTTTCTCCTTTCGGAACCTCCCACGAGGACTGGCCCTCTTACGTTTGTTGCTGCTCGGTATGTTTTATTTACAGTCTGTAAGCACTATTTTCTGAAGCAACTTTCTCCTAGTGCGTGCTCAACATGCTTTCCGGGCTAGGGTGTCAGCTTTTCCATTCTCTGCTCGACTGTCTGCTCCGTATCCCGTCTCGACCCCCGGAGTTGCGTTTTAGGTTTCAGCTCACTTTTATACTAACAACATGGGCGCCGTGCTAAATGTTGGAGCAATGTGCCTGCTTTTCCACTCTCTGCTCCTCATCACTATCCTGCCACAGGCACCGCGCTTTAGGTTTCAGCATGGCGGGCACTTTTATATTAACAACATTGGTGCAACTCTTAATATTTTAGGAGGCGCCTGCTATTAAGATAGTTTTTAAAAAAATAGTATTGATTCCTATAAAAAAAGTTTTTACTTCCAGTTGTGCGGCACACCACACGTAATCACGTAATCTTCAACAATGGCAGCCGCGCGGCTTGCCCAACTCAACATCTTTTTAATGTTTTTTTTAAGCACCAAAGCACCCCTCTCCTAATCGGCAACAATGGCAGCCTTCCTTTCTTTTTTTTTTCTGGCCAGCTCACACAAATTCCATCCCCGCAAACAAAAAAACTTAAAAATCATTAGCATTTACAACTCCAATAGGTCTAACTATCAGATATTCAAGACCTATTTCATTGCAAATGCTTGCGTCTTATGTGTCTCGCCACCTCTTTCACGCACTCCCACATTTGTCTCTGCTCTTTTTGCATTCTACCGCTGCCTGTCCCTCCTACTTGTCTTTTTCCCTCATCCCGTCTTCCTTATGTTTTTCCCTTTCTGTCCCCGCTCCTCACTTAGGGGGAGGGGGGGGGGGGTACGCGCGTGTGTCTGTGTGTGTTCGAGTGTGTCTGTGCGTGTGTCTGTCTGTGTGCGCATGGGTCTGTTTAAGGGGGGTGCGTGTGTGTATGCAGTGTGTGTGTGTGCCTGTGCATGCGTGTGGCTGTGTATGTGCGCATGCGTGAGTGTGGCTGTGTGAGTGTGTTGCGCATGGGAATATGAGGCACGAGAGGGGCACGGCGCCGTGCGCGCCCACGAGGTGAACTCTGCGCTCGTGCCCCTCTTGTGTCTACATTCCCAGATACGGGCAGCAATAGGTCTCGAGCAGACTCTGCTGGACCTAAAAAGGACACAGGGGGGACCCTAGGTGCTACGGGGGGGCCCTAAGTTCTACAGTCCAATATCCCTCCTGGACTCCGCGGCCAAAATTCTGTGGAGAACTGTTTTTTAGATTGACTGTATGATTGGATGGTGGATAACCATGTGCTGACAGATGTTCAATATGGTTTCAGGAAGTATATTGTGACCATAGAACAATGTATAAATCTCCATCTCATAGTCAGCAAATATACATTAGTGAAAAAGAGTTGTATTTATCTTGGTTTCACTGATCTCTCCAGCGCCTTTGATCTAATCAATCACGCAACCCTTTGGAAAACTTTGATTGATATGGGTGCCCATAATGATATTGTCACTTATCTTTCTCAGATGTACTCTTCAATGACCTCGGGCCGGAGGGAGAGTGTATATCGAGATTTAGTGTTAGAAGAGGGATAAGACAAGGGTGCGTTATAGCTCCCACTCTCGGCTCCTTCTATGGGAATGGGATCAATAAGGAGCAACAGAAGTTAGACGCTAATGCTCCCAAAATTGGACCTCGTTGTACACTGGTGCTCTTCTATGCCGACGATGCTTTGTTAATCTCCAGAACCACAAATGGTTTACAAAAAATAATTAAAGGTTTTGTCAGTTACATGGAGCACAAAGATCTTAAATTAAGTCTTGCTAAGACCTACACCATGGTTTGCGGAAGAAGTAGATCTAAAAAGAAATTACACTTTGTTAGAGAACATAAATTATCATAAGTACACTTCTCTTATTTGGGTGTACTATTTTCAAGTTCTGGTTCTTGGACTCCCCACTTAGAACTAGCAAAGTCACGATTTTTTAGGTCGACTAATGCCTTATTTAGGTTTATAAACACAGTTGGCAATAAACCCATTCAAGACACGTTGCAACTTTATAGGACCAAATGTATACCTTCAGCCATCTATGGAGCAGTCCTCTGGGGGTGAGGCAGCACAATATTTTGCAAATACAGGAGAATTTATTTTTGGCCAGGCTCCTTGCTGTACCACTTACAACTCCTACCCTTATTACTAACTGTCTTGCCCTAGAGTACTGTAATAAAATTCCTTGACTGGTGCACATTAATAGGTTAGTTAAGGAAATTGACGTAGAATTTCAAATTAAGAATCCAGCGAACATTCTATAGCATGGCAAGAAAGAATTAAAAGCCATTTTTATCATCAAACATTCAGATGAGAGGCAACTCAAAGAAAGGCGAAAGATTTCAGTAATTAACTACCTGGAAGGGCCGCTACAGTGTGGATTGCACGGCTACCTTTTGATGGTCACAGATACTCAGAAAAGATTTTATCTACTAGGTTTCGTTTAGGTATTGCCCATCGCCTTTTACTAATACCAAAAAGAGACACATGGTCTAATAAACTTCCTAGATGTCCGTGTGATGGAGTGTCAGTACAATCCTCAATGCACTTTACATTATTCTGTGGTTTTTACTGTGGAATCAGGAAACATGTTTTTCCGTCCTGTCTTATTATCAAGGAATTTTATAAAGCACCAGGAAGCCTAAGGAGCAGATTTACAAGCCCCATGTGACACTTTTATGCCGCTGTTTTGTCACTTTTTGTGACGCAGTGACGTCGTAAACAATTCGCATATTGTGGCCCAATTAAAACGGGATGCATTTAGGCAGATGTGTCACGTTGTAAAGTCCTGCCCCACATTATACCTGCATCAGGTATAATGTATGCAGGGTGGGCGTTCTCACGCAAAAAGCCATGTAGAACTGACAGTGAAATTCACAACATTTCACCACGTCACTCTACGCTTTCACTGCTTCAAAATCCCCACGCCTGCTAAGACGTAAGGAATGACGCAGGGCTTTTTGGAATGAGACTCACCTATCTGTTATGGCACAGTGCTGGAGTTGCTTCACTTTCATGAGTAACTCCAGCAATGCGTAACTTTTGCGCCAACAGATGTGTCAGAATTTCTGACGTATCTGTAAATACAGCGCATACATGGTGGCGCAAGGACATTTGGAGCTGGCGCAAGGAAACTGACGCATCAATGCAGATGTGTCAGTTTCTTGTAAATGAGGCCCTAAGTTTTTATGTACCCTTGCGACTGATTACATCTGTCATGCTGTTTCTCTTTTTATAAAAGTGGTGTGATAAAAATAAGGAATACTCTTACCCTGTATGGACTAGTTAAGCTGCCATATATTGTGCTTATTTTCCTTGTCTGAGACTCTGTTATTATTGTGTATTTTACTATTTTTAAATCCTCTTGTTTTTATGCGTTTTTAAATTGTGGTTTTTATGTCACAATGAATTTGTTGATAGATGTAATTAATTATGTGTGCTTTTATGCTTATATAATCTTTTAAAGCTGACTTTGACTTTAACTTACTGAAATGCGTCCTAACCAAGTCTGATCTGGTATATGACTGTAATGGCATCATTTCCTTTGCCTGCATTTTCCCAACATATTGACACTTTCTATCTTTTTGACCATACTTCTTCAGAAGGGAGACACTGAGAAGTTCCCTCGGAGTTAGCTCTTATTGACTAGTTATGTTATGTTAAAAGATTTGTAGAGCGTATGGGTGTCTTGGCAAAAGGACGTCCCTGTGCTGATTGCAGAAAGGAGAGGGTGGGTGCATGGAAGGAATGCTAGATCTGCAGAAAAGCCAGGTCTTTACTGCCTTTCTAAATGACAGAAGATTGGTGATATTTCTGTTAGAAAGAGGCAGATAATTCCAAAGGGTGGGAGCAAGCACCTTAAAAGAGCGCCCCCCTGCTCTAGCCCTATGGAATCGCAGCACACAAGTGAGATGTAGATTAGCGGAGCAAAGGGCGGGGGTAGGGGTGTAGAGATGACAAAGATTATTCAGAATAGCAGGACCAGTGCCTGTGATCATTTTGTGTGTGTGATGCAAAGCGTTTTGAACTGGATTCTTTGACCAAAGGCAACCAGTGAAGGCGATGCAGCAAGCTGCCGCATTCATGGTGCGTTGTAGTCTGTTGATGACGGACTTATTGGATCCAGGCAAAAAGCTATTGCAATAGTCCAGCCTAGCCAGAACCGTGGCTTGAATGACTGATGGGTGTGGGAGTCAAACAACCCCAATATGGGTTTAAGTCCACGCAGTAGGCTGAAGCAAGTCCCAGCCACGGATTTAGCATGGTCCTCAAAATATAGGGCATTGTCAAACCGGACACCCAGATTTTTTGCGACGGTTTTGGGCTCCAGAGAAGTGCCCAATGTCGGTGGCCACCACTTGTCTCCCCATAGATGAGTCTCTGCCAAATAGGAGTATCTCGGTTTTGGATGAGTTAAGCTGGAGACAGTTCCATTCCATCCAGATGACTATAGCAGATAGATCGTCTCGAAATTTGGCAGCATACTTACTGGGATCCTTAGTAAAGGGTATGATCAGCTGCGTGTCATCTGCATATGACACCAAAGAGATATTACGGGTTTTGGCCAACATGGCCGATGGTTTAATGAAGACATTAAACAGTATCGGACTTAATGCCAACTCCTGAGGAACGCCACAACAGAGTGGGTGTCTCTGCGAGTAAAAGGGAGGGGCAATGACCTGAAGGGACCTGCCAGACAAAAAGGAAGTAAACCAGGCAAGAGCACTACCAGTAATTCCGATCTCCTGCAGTCGATTAAGCAGGATGTTATGCATGACTGTATCAAAGTCATCACTGATGTCCAACAGAATGAGAGCTGCCGTATTTCCCTCATTAGAGAAGCTCTAAGTTGCTCCGTAACTTTCAGTAGCGCTGACTCAGTGCTGGTTCTTGGCCTGAAACCATTTTGCGAGGAATACAATATACAATGGGATTCCAGATATTTGACCCCTCGAGGAATGCTTTAATATATGAGAAGATAAACAGTTTTAAGATATCAACAGAAAATTTCTATTATGTCAAACCATCTGAATAGGTGCCCCATTATGAATTTTATGAAAACCAGATGTCTGTAACATATTCCCATCAATACCTAAAGCATATCAAAAGGTAGTGAGTAGATTTTTCATGTGCTCAGATAAAGCTCCTCTGAAGAATTGCTAATCAATACTCTTAATTGTAAGTCCACCCCTGTATACACTGTATAGTACTTTTGAAAACCAGGATTTGTTTATTTAAATAATGTGCTTATCTCCCGCACAGCTAATGGTTTGCAATTTCTACTATGCCGATTTTACGACATTATGGCAAATTTGGGTCTAAAAATCAACTACTTTAAATCGTATACCATGACCATGGGACCCAGAAATACCAAGACTAAAACTTATATGATAAAGGATAACAATATAGGTAAGGTGGACAAGTTCAGCTATTTAGGCATCTTGCTGGATGATAAATTGTCCTGGGATCCTTTACTGAAATCACATATTCAATCCTTTAATATGGTCGTCTTTTGCATTGATGCCTTTTCCAGTCGTTTAGGCTACAGTCATATAAAGTATGTATTACATCTCTATAATGCTAAGTGTGTCCCAATAGTAGCCTTTGCAGTGGAGATTTGGGGTTAAAAATCTTCTATATCTATGGGGGCGTGGCTAGCGCCCGTAGGAGATGGCGGCGTCTCTGTAGCTCTCCCGGGAAGCGGCGGTGAAGGAGGGCATGGCGTGACTTCTACCTGCGGCTGAGATGCCAAATATACGGGTCTAATTGAGAGAAGTACTGCACTCTTGGAGCGACGTCTTTGCTGATGCCTACGGAGCCAAGTGGGTCTGCTTACACACTCCGAGTGTGCAACGGTGCCTGGTGAGGTTCAGGCCATTCCCCAGACCCCGCTGATGGAACAAATGTTCCTAGCGGCAATTCGTTTTACACTCGCTTACTGCGAGTGGCTTCTTCTGGGCTACCTCCCTACTGCTTAATTGCTCTCATGACCCTCTTTATGTGGCACACTACTAACTTCGCATGTGCAGCGTCTTAATTGCTCGTCACGCATTTAGCCTGCCTCTGAGGTGACGCGACCGCCATTTTACGAGCCTCGCTGACGGAGCTCGGCTCCAAGCGATAGCTCGGTTTCCCTGCTGTGGGCTGCACGCTATGTTCATTCCGCCTCATTTTATCTACTGCTGCTCCTCAGAATAATGACTTATAATTGTTGCCACACGATTATTCTCCTTCATTGTGCATCGTTTAAATGTTAAAATGAAGTTACTCACTATTTCTTCAGCAAGACAGCATGTTTTACAGCACAGCTTCTGAATTACACATGAGGAATTCGTTTATTTCTGCTCTTTTATTTCTTCGGCGCTGCTTCAGTTTTCAACTTGGTTTATGTTCACGTTCAGTACTACTGCTACAGCCCTGATGTTTAACTGTGCATGAGTCTGCATTTCATGCCTCACCTTCATCTTTCTCCCTGACTTTTTTGACGCCTTATTTCTCATATTCATTCAAAATGGCGCTAGGTTATTTCTACCTGCTACATTGACTTTTATTACAGAGAACTTTTATACTTTTCCTCACAGGTTTCTTTATGCATTATTTACTGCACTGGGGTTTTTATAAAATGTTTTCTTGAGCATTTATGTGCATGTTCTTCTTCGCCTCCTTTTCTATTATGCACTGGTTGGTTTTTGCAGTACACAATTGATATTTGCCTTATTATCACATTTTGTTCTGTAATGATATGTCAGTACTAAATGCATAATAGGATTTTGAATTCACTTTCTCTGCATTAATTGCATTTGCTTCTTTACTCTATTTTATTGTTCTCTCATTACATGCTCTTCAGTTTTTTTACATACACAGTGTCCTGTAGTAGTATTGATTTTACTCAGCTCTATTTTTGCTTTTAATTCTAACTAAATATTTTTGCTTTTTTGTCATTTGCATATTTATGCTGAATTTTATGATAGTGTGACTGGTCTCTTCGCACATATATCTGTTTAATTTTACATATAGTGAAATTTGTTTTCCTCCCTCATGAGTAGGCTTTCAAAAGACTTGCATAAACCCTTGATTCCTTCACGTAAGTTCTTAATTCAGACAAGTTCCAGATTTCAGTGTCTTGACATGGAGGATTCACAGGAACCATCTTCTAAGCAGACGTCACCATCATCGAATTCGTCGGTCGCTTCAGTTAATAAAGGTTCAACGAAAAGACTTAAAAAGGATCCTCCCTCCCCTCCAAAGCAGCCTAGCCTGGCTACCATGGATATCCTTTTGGAGGAAATAAGAGCATTACGTCCCTTCATTGATGAATCTAGAGCTACTCTCCAAACTATAACGGACAAACTGTTAGCTGTTGATGGTCGAGTCACCCAATTGGAACGTGATGTTGTTTCCTTGACCTCGTCTGTCTCAAAGGTGGACCCGCTTTGTGCGCAAGTTTCAGCCATGCACAAGCAACTCGAAAATTTGGAAAATCGTAATAGAAGGAATAATTTACTAATTTATGGTCTTCCGGAGGGGACAGAGGGATCAGACCCCCTGGGGTTTTTCAAGTCCTTCTTACCAAAAGTTCTTTCATTGCCTGACAGCACCAATGTTAATATACAACGGGCGCATCGCTTAGGTCCCCCTTCGAATGCAACTTCTTCTTCAACTGTCAGGAGACCTAGGGGAGTTATCATTTACTTCCTTGAATATACAGATTTGCTCAAGATTATCTCAGCAGCACGAGCTATGAAGCGTATCACATGGTCAGGAAATTCCCTCTTTTTCTCCCAAGATTATGCTAAAGCAACAGCTGACAGACGTAAAGAATTCCTGTCATTAAGGCCTCAATTGCGTTCTCTTGGTGCAAGTTATGGTTTATTTCATCCTTGCATTTTCAGAGTGACTCTCAATAACAAAACCACCACTTATGAGGACCCGATAAAACTGAAGAGTTTTTTATACTCTCATAGTTCTACTAATATGGAAGTTGCTTCTGCTTCTCAATTTACTTGATGTTTTCCATGGTTATCATATGGCGCTGCTTGCGTATTTTCTTCAATATGTTAATAGGTTTTTTGGGTTAATTCTCAGATACTGTTATGTTATGTACTTCTTCTTCAAATTACCTACTTGTTAATACTTCTCTTGGTTTTTGTCTCCATTTTTATAGATCATTACCCTTCATGTTTATCCCTCTCTTCATTTTTATTCCTGGAGTTCGCTGATTCGTCTCTCCCTCCCGCCTTCCCTTTCGAGTTACGTACCCGTCATTATCCTATGTGGCCTCCATCCCTCCCACTCGTACATGTCTTGGATGTTCTGTAAGTCATATTTCTCTCATTCTCTCTTTCTATTTTGTTTTTTTTCCTCTCTTGTTCTTTCTTGCTCATGTCTTTTGCAGTTTAGTCTTTATTCAGCTTCTTTCATTCCTCTCTTTTTCTCCTGGATGCTCTCCTATTTTTTCTTTTCTTTTCTTTCATTTCTCATACTTTTAGCTCATTTATCATTCATCCTGTTTTCTTTGAATATCTATGCATTCAGTTCTTCTCTATCGTATTTTTATATTGGAAGTTCATTGTCATACATTTTTAATTTTTTATACATACAAAATTGTTGCGTTATGTCTTGCTCCTTTTCACACATTTTCACAATTATTTGTCATTTATTCTCAAGATTGATTATTGATTGTTTATTTATCATTCTGTTTTTCATCATATTATTGAATGATCTTTACCAGCTTATTATGTATTTTATCTTGCTTTTTTAAATGACTTTAAAGATTGTTTCATGGAACGTTAGAGGTTTGCACTCCCCCATTAAAAGGCAGAGAGTTTTGACACACCTAGCCGAACTTAAGGCTGACATTGCCTGTTTACAAGAATCGCATCTTTCAGTTGAGGAATCTATCAAACTTAAACGAAATTGGGTTGGGGAGGTATTTTCTTCCCCAGGTGATGGTAAGCGCAATGGAGTTCTTATTTTATTTAATAAATCCCTTTCTGTCAAATTTGTTGCTGACTCAGCGGAACAATCTGGTAGATGGGTTTTGGTCAAGTTTGTTGTAGATAATACCCCAGTTTCCCTACTTAATATTTATGCCCCTACTACTGGTGATGCTTCTTTTTGGTCTTCCCTATCTCCCCACATTACCCAACATTATGAAGATAACTTTATCTTAGCGGGAGATTGCAATGAAGTTCTCGATCCCTTTCTAGATAGGAATTCCATCACCACGTATAACCCCCACAAATCACACAAATCTTTTACAGCACTCATACATCAATTTAAACTCATTGATGCTTGGAGATTATGTAACCCCACTCTAAGAGAATATTCTTTTTTCTCTCCACCCCATCAAACACAATCTCGACTAGAAAATTTCTTTATCTCACACCATCTTTCTCAATCTCTTTATGCCTCTGATATTGGTTCTATTTTGATATCGGATCATGCACCAGTCTCTATTCAACTTGACATTTTGCAGAAACCAGCTCTAAACAAAAAATGGCGTTTTAATAATTCCCTTCTACTTGATTCCGACTTTGTTTCACTTTTTACTGCCTTTTTCCACGATTTCTTCTTACGTAATGAATCCTCCGAGGTATCTTTTCCTGTTGTATGGGATGCCTTCAAGGCATCTGCTAGAGATTTCATTATTGGCTACGTATCTCGTAAACACAAGAAGGCTGAACGAATCACTAGCGAACTCTTTGTTAGGATCAAAAATCTAGAGCGTGCATACTTTACATCTAAATCCTCTGTATGCCTGAATGAGCTTATAGCTACTAAGTTGCAATTTAATAAGGATACCACAAACAACGCTTCTAACTACTTACTACGTTCCAGTGCTAAATTTTATGGAGGCCAAAATAAAGCTGGTAAATTATTGGCTAATTATTTGAAAATCAAAAAGAATAAAATTAATATAGACAGTATTTATGATCAGGATTCTATTTTAAAATACACAGATGAGGACATCTTGACGGAATTCCTTCAGTTTTATAAATCATTATACTCCTCAGAAACAACCTCCTCGTCGCAGGATATTTCTCATTTCCTCTCTGTTATAGATTCTCCTTCCATTACCCCCCCGGATTTTTCTTCATTAGAATCACATATAACTCAAAAAGAGCTTCTTGATGCTTTGACGGTTCTCAAAAAAGACAAAGCTCCGGGTCCGGATGGATTCACTGTCGAATTTTTTCTTCATTTCTCAGCTTTACTTATTCCAAAACTAACTTCTCTTATTTCTTCTTTTCTTGACTCTGGTTCTTCCTCTGGTTCCTTTTCAGACGCTCTTATTTGTATTCTCCCCAAACCAGGCAAGGATCCGCAGTATTGTAAAAATTATAGGCCCATTTCTCTGGTAAATATTGATTACAAAATTTTCTCTAAATCCTTAGCGCTTCGTTTAGAGTCCCTTCTACCGGATTTATTAGGGAGGGAACAGTCCGGTTTTGTTAAGGGTAGATTGCTTTCAGATAATACCAGATTGTTCTTTGACATTCTTTCCAAGACTTCACACTCCTCTCACTCTATTGCTGCTATTGCCTTAGATGCGGAAAAGGCTCTCGATAGAGTTGAGTGGTCGTATCTTCTTCAAACGTTGAAATGGTTCGGTTTCGGCCCACGTATTTCGACCCTCATTTCTCTCTTATATTCGCACCCCAGAGCTGCTATTGCAGCGAATGGAGGCATTTCTTCTTATTTCCCTCTAGCCAGAGGGGTACGCCAAGGTTGCCCTCTTTCTCCTTTCCTATTTAATCTTGCCCTAGAACCCTTCCTTTTGCGAATACGTCAAAATGCTGACAAAGGGTTTTACGTTTCATCAATCCACAATTAAAATGGCTGCTTATGCAGACGACGTTTTATTATTTTTGTCTGACCCCACTACTTCGCTACCTGCTTTTTTTAACTGAAGTCGACTTATTTGCCTCTGTTTCAGGATACAAATTAAACAAAGATAAGTGTGAAATTTTACCTCTCACTAAATTTACTTATAAATCGGATTTCATCTCTTCTGGTTTTACGTGGAATCCTAATTGCATCAAGTATTTGGGTCTTCACTTCACTCCCACTCTATCAGGTACGGTCTCACGTTGTATGGATGATTGCCTTAAAAAATTGACAGATCTTACCTCTAAATGGCACCCTTTATATCTTTCATGGTGGGGTAGACTGGATACGATCAAGATGATGCTTTCTCCCTTGATTTTATTTATGATTTCTAATATTCCATTTTCAATTCCTTTATTTCATTTCAAGAAAATCAATTCCATTTTGTCTTCATTTTTATGGGGCCGCAAAAAGGCCCGCATGTCCTTATCCAAGTTGACAAGACCAAAGGCTGAAGGTGGGGTGAATTTCCCAAATTTTTCTTTGTATCATAAATCTTTTTTGTTACGCCAAGCTTCTAGATGGCTTGATGGCTCTCCCACTTTCTCCCCCCTTTGGACAGCATTGGAACTGGAATATATATCTCCCTTTTCTTTCCCAGAATACCTCTCTTTTTCGCGTTCACCACAGTCTATTTCTACTCCGATTCTCAAACATACCTTAAAAATTCTACCGTCTCCTTTAATCTCTTCTTTCCATGAGCAAACTATATGGCACAACTCTTCGATTTTAATAAATAATAAACCTTTCTTCTGGAAATCCTGGAGAAGTCGTGGTCTTATATGGGTGCATCAGTTATTTCATCACTCGTCAATTCTCCTATTTTCAGTAGCTGCAGACTCCTTCCATCTCCCTTCTTCCTTCCATACCAATTATCTCAGATTAACTCAAGCACTTCAGTCCGCTTATGATTTGCATATCCAGTCATCCTCTACACTACTTCCGGAGTCTCCCAGCATATCTCAATTGCGCACTTTACTTACTAGAGGTGCTAAGGCGTCCCAAATCTATTCCTTTTTACACGCTCCAATATCACCACGCATCAAGACAAAGGTGGAGGTGGCATGGGAAGTTGACATGGGTATTTCATGGCCTGTAGATCTTTGGGACAGATTATGGGTGAAGTTACGGAAATCATCAAGGGCTGCAAACACTATCCAGACTCTATTTTTCATATATAATAGACTCTTACTTTCCCCACTAACACTTAATAAAAGATATCCTGCTCTATCACACGCTTGTTGGTCCTGCTCAGCTCCTCAAGCAGATTTGTTACACATGCTCTTCAATTGTACTCTGGTTCGCTTATTTTGGGTTCAGGTATGGTCTCAAATTAATACATTTTTTTCCACTTCACACCCGTTTCATATTTCCAATATCTTTCTAGGAAGTTTATCACCTATTTGGACTCATTGTAATCTTAATATAAAAATAATTGACTTACTTCTTGCAGTAGCTTATCAGCAAATTACCAAGGCTTGGAAGGATTCCACTAAACTCTCATATCAGGCTTGGTGGTACTCTGTTTGCTATAACCATAGATTGGATACAACATATGTTTACCCACTTGCTTTAGCCCCAAAGCGAAAACAGTTATGGGATCCGGTTACCTCATTTTTTGATTCATGTGCTCTTCGTTCCCTGCCTAAATCTCCCTTTCAACAAGAAGTTGCTAAACCTCCTTGAGTTCCTCTTATTGTATTATCTTTCTTCTCTTTCATATTACTTGCATTATTGCCCTGTTGCTTATTATTGTATTTAAAAGTATTGCATTCATTTGTATTTCCTAGCTGGTATTTTCTGTATTCACATTTTACGAATTGTTATCTCTTATCTACTTTTGACTCTCATTATTATGTATTTTATCTTATTTTATTTATTTATTTATTTATTTTTTGTATAATTTCATGTTTTTATTTCATTGATTTATCTATATGACTGTTAACAATTTTTCAATAAACTTTACCTTGAACTTAAAAAAAAATCTTCTATATCTATACTAACAGCAGAAAATAAATATTTAAAAGGAAAATTGTTATGAATCCTCCAGAATGTCCCTGCAGAAATAGTACATAATGAGATAGGGACTGGCTTCGTTGCTGATTACATACGTTTGCGCCCTATACGTTTATGGTCTTCGATATGGACCAAAAAGGACTTGGAATTCAACAGATTAATACGGAGTGATTGTTTGAATATGGACTACAGCTTGCATATTCCCTGGTTGAATTATATAAAAACGATCCTGTCAAATTTGGGCATACCACATCTTTTTATTTCACCAGAACTAATCTCTAAATCAGATAATGTAGGGGTTAAGAAAGCATTTAAGGTGCATACCCCAGAAGCTAGAACTTTAGACTAACATCGTAAACATTGCTATACACATATCATGGTGCAATCTACAGACAAAATGTAATTTTATTTAACATTGGATATGCCGGGTACTCACTCACAGAAAAATGTTTTAAACAAATTTTCGTTTGAATATCTTGCCTCAATTACTAGCAGGCTGGCATCAGCCATCAGACCCTCCCATTTGCACATGTGATGAGTTCTCTGCATTAGACACTTTACATATTGTCTTAATTTGCCCTATATGGGCCAATCTGTGACAAATATATTCGTCCATTACTTGTACCTCTGAATTTTAATCAAGCAAGACCAGCTTTTTTATATCTTCAATTTCTAGATAATTTCTTTATTTGCTGGTATTTATACAGGTTTTTATAAGGAGTGCATTTTGCTTATGTTGGACACTTAATTTTTATTGCATTTTATGTTATTGACATACTTACTGATGTTATTATTGTACTTTTATGATTGCCAATGCTAATCGAACTAAAGTAAAGATTGATTAATTGATGTGCTTAATGGAAAAGTTGAGAAAAAAACAACCAATACTAAAACAGTAGAAGGGTAATAAAATATTCACTCAAAATGGTTACAACCCATATTAAATCTGACTGAAAGTACAATTCTAAACTATGAAAGCTGTTCTGGATGATTAGACTGCAGAGAGACTGCCTAAACCAGGACTGCATCATGGAAATCCCAGAAGACAATGATAGATACCGAAAATCCTACAGTGTTGGTACAGAATGCTTTAGAAGTACACTTGCCATTTCGGTTTTGAAATATTATGAGAGAGACAAAGTCTAATCATACATTTGTTTGGCAGGTCAGCCTTAGACTACTTCTTAATGAACAGGCTGAAGGATAAATAATGAAACAGTTAGATACAAAACCTAGTTATATTGAAGGGCTTAACTGTTGAGAGTTCATGACATTCTGAATAGATGTAATTGCTTAATCGCTTTCAGGTTTGCTTGAAAACAAACATGGTAGCAAACCATTAATAGGGAAGACAAAAATGCCTTTAATGAAATTAAGAATGTGTTGATGGTGCAGGCAAGGACAGGTGAAAGGAGTAAAGGATTACTGAGAACAGTACAAGACAAATTTGATGCACAAAAGGGACAACATGGGAAAGAAGAAGAGTCCTGATAGATAGTCCCCAACTGATTGTTTTCATAATAGACCAAAGAGCCAATAAAATCCTGATGCACCAAGTGGCAGAAGGCAAGGGAACAAAACAAAGCAAGCCAACCCATTAGATGAGCCACAGGACAAGCTCGAGAGGAAGCAATGACCTCTCTATGGACCTGAAAATGTAACCTTAACTTTATTGCAGCATTTTATTTGTATTGGTAATAAGTATCTTAGATATTTGCTGGTGTAAAAGTGCTACAAAGGTTAATGCAACTATACTTGCCTCGTTATCCTTTAAAAGACTAAATGTTCACTCACATCAGTAAGCAACAGTTGCATCATTTGAGGCATAGTAAGTGAGAAAGGGAAGAATGGAAAGGGTGTAATGCTGTGCAGAGAGCAAAAAGAGAAATGTTCAAGTGAGATGTAGGGAGATGAAAAAGAAGCGGGGTAGCAGACTGGATAGATTTTGGTTAAGTATTACATTTCAACATGATAGAGGAGTGGGAAAGAGGATGGTGAACTGTGTTAACTGTACATTTGAAATGTGGGCACTCCCATTTGTTCCCCTTCAATCAGGTACAGGACCAATTGATGAGGCAAGGGTTACAGCCTCAGTTACTACGGATCATTTGCTGTTTGTCAGCGCTCATAGAGAAAACATATAATGCCACTGCCATTAAAGTGTGAATCACAATCCTCAGTCAAACCATCGGAATCAAAGTGTAAATCACAATCCTCTGTCAATTCATTCTGTTTATTTGATTTGTTTCAACTGTACACACTTCTGCCAATATCTCTAAGCTGGTCAAAACCAATTAAGTATGTATGTAAAAACATCACTCCACAAAAGTAGCCTGCATAAACAAATAACTTTATGTACCCTATTTTTTCAATGAAGAGTTCAACCATATTTACAGCTTAAGAGATCTACCATTGTGACTCTCGTCATAGGAATAAGTGGTACACACAGGCCACTACCCAGGGTGGCTTACTTGTAGGTTCATTGAAGATGGTCAAAGGCCAAAAACCAGTGTGATCTCCCTTTCATTTGGAGGGGTCCAATGTCATTGGCACAATTACACAGTATCCGACTGCTCGACATGTTACCATTTTCTGTCACACCTGGTTTCATTACAATCTGGAAGACTCATATCCCAAGTCCCCTGCTAGGTACTCTAATAATGTTTCGGAGTTGTTTTCCAGCAACCTAATCAACAATCCCAGCGATAGATATAGAGTTACTCAAAATGGTACCTTTTTAACAAGTGACTACCATTGCCATGATAAGGCAAACAGATAGTGGCGGCTGCTGATGTAATCGTGGGGGGGAGGGGAGGGCGGATAGCGAAAACGTTATTACTTGTACTCCCACTTGGGGAGAATGCCTGCCCTGGTAAATAACTATAGTGGGCCATTTAATTTTATTTAGCAGTTTCATTCAATGCTCCATTGCCTTAAGGTATTATGTGCTTTGCACTGAACAGAATACAATAAAATAAATGTAAGCACTATGTGAAGTGAGATCCAGGTTCCATTAGATGGAAGGGCATTTAGCTGAATACGGAAAAGGCAAGTTGTTACACATTTCCTGAATGACAGAGGCATGGATACAGCTGTTACGTCCAAGGCAGGACTGGCTATACCAGGCATTGGGCGTTCACCCAGGAACTTGGAAAGGTGAGGGTGTTTGTTGCTGGGGGCCGGTTTTGTTAATGGGGGCTGTTTTATTGCTGAGCTGGGGGCATTGTGTTTTGCAAATTGTTATAGGTTCAAAAACATCCCATGCAGAGTTCCTTTTATATCCAGTAGTTTTCAACCAACAATAAAAATGTCAAGGTAACGTTGGGGATTAATCTTTCTGCTGGGGAGAAATTAGAGTTTTGTCCAGAGGCTTACCATTCAGATCACAGAACTGTGTTTTATGTGGATAGCTCAGTGAGTTAATGCTTTTGTTATAGAGATCCTTTTGTTACTTGCAGTTCATAAATTACAATTGTAATATAGCACAATGACCTATGAATCGCCATCAAAGAGCTGCATGCAATCTGCATGATACAGGTTAGAAAGTTATATTTTTTTCCAAGTCTTTCATTAGCCTAATGTTGCTAAAAATGTTTTATTTGGGAAAAAAGAAATTATTTTTAGTTAAGTCAATCCTAACCACTGTGTTATGTTTTGAATCCTGAGTTTGTGCTTCACCAGACCAAACACTGTTAAATAATACCGACCAGTTTAGATAACATATAATCCTACACCTTCTATTCACCTTTGTCTTATATAATACTATACACTGATTTACACACGTATGATTCATTGACTATGTTAGTGATGTAACGTGCTCCGACCCCCTAAACTGGTATGAGAGGCGCAATAAAAAAATTAAATACTGTGAAAGAGGGGCAATGGAGAGTTGAGTAGCACTGTTAGAGAGTGATTGTGAGGGATATCTAGGAAGGAGAAGGGTCAGTGGAGGGAGGTGCCCAAAAATATTTTCGCCCCAGGCGCAGGCAAGTCTTGCCAATGATTGGGGTGGAAGATGCTAATATCCCTTAAAATAGTCTTCCACTGTTTTCTCAGCCTCTTGGCTCTGCGTAGCACTTAATGTGTGCACTTATGTAAAATTTAAAATCATGTTTCATTCTTGACGTTTTATTTTTTGTGTTCTCCGTGAGCTTGTCAGTGGGTGTGACTGGGTATCCTGGTGCACTGTAAGGGCATCACTAACTGTACTTTAAAAACGAATACAATTGGATATATAATTTAAAATGTGCTGTAGAATGCGCCATTTTTGCTCAGATCTTCTTGGGGAGAAAACCCTCACAAACTCCTTTGTAGTGGTCAGTCTAGCTCGCTAAGCCTGCTCGCTACGCACTGTACGGGAGCTGGTCTGACAAAATTTGCCAGGACTGCTTTCGGATTCACAGCCCGGCCCTGCTTATGTACAAGGGAGTGGAGTGCCAGAAGATTGTGGGAGCGCTTTAGAACATTTGAGTCAGTGCTTGTGAGGTTCTGAATATAGATATCCATACTAATATTATAAAGAGAGAGCCCAAACCTTTGAGGCGGGTAATCTCAGTAACCACAGCACCAATCACAACGTTGGAAAGGGCAGTTTCAGCAGAAGGACATAGGCTATGCAGACGGTCACCATATACATTTAAAAAAATTAAATTAAAAAAAATTCAATATTTTTAAAAACATTTTTTTTCAATTTATATTAGAAATATGTAATGTAATTAAAAAAAAAAAATCTAAAAATAAATACTTTAAAACAATGTAGTAAATTAGTATAAAAAAATAACAATTAATACATTTAAAAATTATCATTTACAAAACCTTTGGAATTCACTGAAAAAACCATAGGTTTCAGCCACGTTATAGTTAGGAATTAGCATTTAAAAAACCTTAGAAATTCACTGAAAAAACCATAGGTTTCACACATGTTATAGTTAGCTGGACATTTCACTCATACAAAACCATTGAAATTTCCCCGTTATAGTTAGTTCAGCTAACTATATCTTGCGCGCCCGCAATGCACTGCTGATGACGTCACATATTACATCACTTATGACATGGTCAGTGACATCACTCATGACATCACTGATGACATCTCAAATGACATCACTGATGACATCATCCTTGTGAAAGAGTGGCAGACCTCCTCTCAGTGTAATATAACCTTTGATACACACCTTCAAAAATAGAAACTAAAATTTTCAAAAAAATTGAGATACCAATACCAGTTAGAACAACCTATTCAGTAATTCCAAAATCTACATACACATCCACTCATTCACCAACAGTTCTATATAGTCACTCATACATGTACTCCCTCATCATATGTACTTATACACCTACACACCGATACTCATCCATACAGTTACTCACACATGCAAATCAACTATCAAACATCTATTTACTTGCATAGACAGCTATACACACACCACTACACTTACTTTTACAGAAACGTACACATACTTACTCTCTTAAACAATCACTTTTAGAAACACATACTTATTTATATAGGAACTCTTCCAATCTCTCACACTCTCACATATAATCACTTATGTACATCAATACTCACATATAGTAAATTAAAACATATGTAGTCCATACTAATATTATAAAGAGGGAGCCCAAACCTTTGAGGCGGGTAATCTCAGTAACCACAGCACCAATCACAACACCCAATACAGCGTTGGAAAGGGCAGTTGCAGCAGAAGGACATAGGCTATGCAGATGGCCACCATATACATTTAAAAGGTAAAAGAACGTGCCAGCATAGTAGTCCCTTGTGGGCGTGTCTGCGTTGTGCTGTGAGCGTGGGCTGGGGGCGTGACTAACGCTGGGGGCGTGTGGTACGGCCATCATATCGTATGCTCTGGGCATACGCTGGGGCATGACAAACGCTGGGGGCATGTGTCCGCCCTTCATGCCATGTGAGTCGTACATACAAGCGCCAATAACATTGCTGCGCAGCTTCAAGGGGCACGCTGGGGTCGTGACACGCTGGGGGCGTGAGAAACGCTGGGGGTGTGTGTCCTGCCTTCATGCCATGTGAACGCAATTGCGCCGCATCAAGGGGCACGCTGGGGGCGTGTGCTACGTTCCGCCCTTCATGCCATGTGGGTCGTACATTAATCAGAAGATCCTCTGCTGTGGCCTTGTGCTGGGGGCGTGACAAACGCGTTCAGCTGGAGGCGTGGTAAGTAACGTTACTGCAGCCTCTCCTGCGCGCCGTTACTGAACTCTCTCATTCAACGAAATTACACGAGCCTGCTACCATCAACCAGGGCTCTAGCCGGGCTCAGGCGGCGGATCAGTACACTAATTACACGCGCCTGATAACATCAACCAGGGCTGCCGCTGGGCCTCAAGCAGGGGAACACGCGCCTGCTAACATCAAACAGGCCTGTATCTGGGCCTCAAGCGGGGGAACACACAAATGAGCGTGTCTGCAGGGACAATTACTGCAGCCTCTCCTACTCGCGGTCACTCAACTCTCTCATTAAACGGATTTACCCGTGGCTGATAACTCTCTCATTCAACGACATTACACGCGCCTGCTAACATCAACCAGGGCTGTAGCCGGGCTCAGGCGGCGGATCACTACACCAATTGCACGCGCCTGCTAACATCAACCAGGGCTGCAGCTGGGCCTTCTCCGTCCCGATTTAGATGAAACAAAAAATGTTGTCTACCGCGAGATTTTAAAATAAATTGCCCTTGCCAAATACACACATTACACACATTCTATTTCATACCCAGACAACGTCGGGGCGGGCTGCTAGTTTAAAGATATAAAGAGCTCAGCCTGTTTTGACCACTCAAAACGTATTGAGCTGATTCGCTAGTTAGTGACGATGGTTTAGATGGATATGTTTTTTAAGCAAGACATCTGATCCTGAATTTAAGTTTTAGGTCAATGGGGAGCCAGTGTAGATCCTTAAGAATGGGAGATATATGGCTGAATCTCAAGAATGACAGATGGCTTAGCCTCTGAAATAAAGAGCTACTTTGAAGGGGACAAGAGAAAGTAGAGCAATCAAAGCAAGTTTGATGTTGCCACAGGCTTATCTGGAACATTGGTGGTGCTTGAACAGATGTGCAGTAGAGAGGAATGTGATCTTTTTGACAGGGTTGTGAATGGAAGCTGGCCGATTTGGTGATTCTGTTGATTTGTAGAATATCAATCAATCAATCAATCAATCAAGGCATTTATATAGCGCACTACTCACCCGGAGGGTCTCAAGGCGCTTGGGGAGGGGGGGGTCCGCTACTGCTCGAACAGCCAGGTCTTGAGCTGTTTCCTGAAAGCGAGGTGGTCTTGGGTCAGGCGGAGGTGGGTCGGGAGGGAGTTCCAAGTCTTGGCGGCCGGGTAGGAGAAGGACCTTCCTCCTGTGGTGGCTCTTCGGATGCGGGGGATGGCGGCGAGGGCGTGGCCGGTCGATCGAAGCTGGCGTGTGGGATTGTAGAAGTTGAGGCGGCTGTTGAGGTATCCTGGGCCTTGGTTGTGTAAGGCTTTGTGTGCGTGGGTGAGGAGCCGGAAGGTGATTCTCTTGTTGACCGGGAGCCAGTGCAGGTCTCTCAGGTGTCCGGAGATGTGGCTGTGTCGGGGGATGTCGAGGATGAGTCTTGCTGAGGCGTTCTGGATCCGCTGGAGTCTCTTCTGGAGTTTGGCAGTGGTTCCGGCGTAGAGGGAGTTGCCGTAGTCCAGTCGGCTGGTGACGAGGGCCTGGGTGATCGTCTTCCTGGTCCCGGTGGGGATCCACCGGAAGATCTTACGTAGCATGTGCAGGATGTTGAAGCACGACGAGGAGACGGCGTTGACTTGTCTGGTCATGGAGAGGGAGGAGTCCAGGATGAAGCCCAGGTTGCGTGCGTGGTCTGTTGGTTTGGGTGCGCTGCCCAGGGCGGGGGGCCACCAGGAGTCGTCCCAGGCGGAGGGCGAGGAGCCCAGGATGAGGACTTCCGCCTTGTTTGAGTTCAGTTTCAGGCGGCTGTTCATCATCCACTCGGCTACGTCTTTCATCCCTTCGTGCAGGTTGGCTCTGGCGGTGGCGGGGTTGTTGGTGAGGGAGAGGATCAGCTGGGTGTCGTCGGCGTAGGAGATGATGTTGAGGTTGTGTTGGCGTGCGATGGCCGCGAGGGGGCTCATGTAGACATTGAAGAGGGTGGGGCTGAGCGAGGAGCCTTGAGGAACGCCGCAGATGACTTCGGTGGCTTCTGATCTGAACGGGGGGGAGGCGGACTCTCTGTGTCCTTCCGGCGAGGAAGGAGATGATCCATTCTAGTGCCTTCACCTGGATTCCGACGTTGCAGAGGCGCTGTACTAGGGTGCGGTGGCAGACAGTGTCGAATGCCGCGGAGAGGTCCAGGAGGATGAGGGCTGCTGTTTCTCCGTTGTCGAGCAGGGCTCGGATGTCATCGGTGGTTGATGATATGAATATGAGACGTGCGTGATAAAGTGTGAAACCCAATGATTTTACTGAAGTTGAGAGGGTCAAGGAAAACCAGTTTATCTTGGATTTATTAATAAGAGCTAAGTCATAACTTCAACCCTCATTCAGGGAATGCATGTGTGTTGGATGACATATGATGGGCACCAAAACATATAAATATATACATATATTACACAGTAGGATTTCTAGTGTGTAGTACTACCTAGGCCAGACATCACACAGGAGGAACATTTTTAGATTGACACCTACCAGATAGCGCAGCTGTATGGTTTGCTAATGACGTTGTGAGGACATTCGGAAAGCTTCTTTGTGAATGCATTGTGCCCATTGCTTTCAATTGGCTTTGTGTTTTGTAACTCACATTCATTCACATTTACTTGTTTTCTATTTTCTAGCTTTATTTGTTTTGAGCTGTGCAGCTTGAGCTCGTCCCTTCCTTGGACCATACACACACTTAGATTCAAACAAAAAATCTATCACCCCACTATAGCGGCTGCTAAAAGTTGTTACTATACTTTACATATCGATCAGGCCAACAATAATTCCAAAGACATTTTTTCTATTGTGCAAAGTTTTAGGTCTCCCAGTGGCCAGGCTCGGGCTGCGCTAGTTTCGAAATCCTGGTACAATACTCTTGCTAAGTTTTTTCTGGACAAAATGTGCATGATACAAGCTTCTTTGTCTGCATGTACTACGGCGCCCACAGCTCCACCTTCTGGCCAGTCGGTAGCTGATCTTGGCATACACTGTCAGCCTATGAGCCAATATAGATCTGGCCTGCTCTCTTAAAATTCTCAAAGCCTTGAAATCAGGATCTCAAACTGATCCCTGTGCTGCTAGACTTCTGGCCGCTGTGGCGGATACTATCAACCCCAAAGTTAATCAAATTGTTAACATGTCATTGCAGGAAGCTCTTGTCCCGGCTTCCTGGAAGCAGGCATAAATTCTCCCTCTCCTCAAGAAGCCGTCCCTTGACCCGCTGATACCGGGAAATTACCGCCTTATCTCACTTCTGCCAAGTCTGGCTAAGGTCTGTGAGAAGGTCGTTACAAATCAACTGACCAATTTCGTTGAGGTCTCGGGTCTGCTTCAGCCGGCTCAATCTGAATTCCGGGCCTCGTTTAGTATGGAAACAGCTCTGTTAGAGGTGTCAGAGTCTATTCGTGAGTGTTTGGATGCCAGAGGGAGACCTGCATTGGTCATGCTAGATCTCTCGGCGGCATTCGATTATGTGCCCCATTCTTTGCTCCTGGATCGCCTCTCGGAGATTGGTATATCCCTGGAAGGCCGCTCGCAGCAGATCTGGCTTCCTCCGTGTGCCTCTGTGCCCCAGCGGGTTGTCACTGGAGTCCCGCAGGGGTCATCCCTTAGTCCCCTTCTCCTTAACATCTATGTCACTCCGCTGATCTACTTAGCGGAGTCATCAGGGGCTAAGGTGATGGCCTATGCTGATGACACCCAGCTCCTGTTTTCCTGGGGAAGGGATGATGACTCAGTTCTCTCGGCTCAACATTGTTTGTCCTCTGTCTTTTGCTGGCACGCTCAGGCGCAGCTAAAGTGTAATGAAGAGAAGTCTGAGGTCCTTTTGTATGGAGTTTTTTTCTGCTAACTTCAGAGAGAGGTTATGGCTCCCCGGCTACCCCTTGCCTAGTACAATGGGTAATGCTGCTAAAAATCTGGGGGGTTGGTTCAATGAGAACCTGACTTCTTCAACCCAGGTCAAGAAGCTGGTTGGGACCTGCTTCGGCACTCTGAAAGTTCTGAGGAAGTTTCTTCCTCTCCTTCCAAAACCTGCTAAAGAAACGGTTGTTCGCGCCTTGATCTTGTCCCGCCTGGATTATGACAATGCGCTTTATGTGGGCATTTCCGGCTACCTCCTGAATAAATTGCAGGTTGTCCAAAGTTCGGCTGCCAGACTGCTGTTGGGGTTATCTAGCAGGTGTGTTTGTGCATTCTTTTGCGCTCCTTACACTGGCTCCCGATGAAATCACAAATAAAATGTAAGTCTTTGGCTATTGCCCATAGGGCTCTTCATGGTTCAGGTCCTGCCTATCTACAGAAGAGGTTTGCCTCTACAATACAATGAGACAGTTGTGGTCTTCTTCCCAACTTCTGGTGCAGACCACTAGGTTCAAACGCCAAAGGCTTGGTGGGAGTTTCTTTGTGCAGAAAGCAGCTTTGGCATGGAATGCATTACCCTTAGCGCTGAGCGACAATCAAGCTCTTGCAATTAATAAAAAAAAAAAAGCAAAAAACCTCTCTCTTCTAGTTGTTGCCCTGGTTTATGTCTCCTTTTCCCAAGTATGCGCCGGGACACTCTGATGAGTATTCGTGCGCGAAATAAATTCATATAACATAACATACCTGATTTACTGTATTCTTCCACCTGAACTTTCTGTAAATAAGCATTTAAATCTTGTTCTTATCTTGGCACATTTGCTGTGCATTCAAAGACAGAAGTCAAATGTCAAACTCTGTCTTCCGAGGGAGCTTGGTGTTTACTTTTCTCTCGCTAATTTTAAAGTGAGAAGATTTATGAGCCAATCATGCTGGCTACCGGGGGTGTGCCGGAGAAAGGCTTACAATGTTATTTTGTTCTAGCACACAACAAAAATATCTGTAAATGAACTGTGCAGATAACTTAGACTATATCAGAATTAGGAAAGCACAAATAAAGCTAATGTTTGGTATTTCTGAATTTGTGTAGCGGAAACAAATATTTTAATATGATCACAACAAATCAATACACTAGGTGATGACATTTCCACACATTATCGTTTCTGCACTGTATACGTTTACCAGTAAATCTGTATGTCTGTGCAAATGTGAACGTCACTTCAATTGAAGATGTGTTGTCTGTAATTGCAATGTGCTACCACACATACTCCACTTTACCCCACTCCACTCGACTATGCACCACTCGACGCCCACTGCCCTCTACTCTGCACCACTCCAGACTATGCCACTCCACTCCACACTGAATCACTTTACTCTACTCTGCACCACTCCACTCTGCTCTGAATGACTCCACTCTATACCACTCTACTCTGCAACACTGTGCTCCACGCCAATATACTTTACTCTGAATCACTCAGCTCTGTACCAGTGTTCTTAATGCCAATCCACTCTAAGCCACTGTGATCTACTCTGCACCACTGCACTATATATTCTACTCCTCTGCAATCTACCCTGCACCACTCCACTTCACTCTACTCGGAAACATTCTACTCTTCAAGCTACTGCACTCAATGCCACTCTACTCCACCCTGCACGACGGCACTCTATGCTGCGCCACTCTACTCTAAACCATTGTAATCTACGTCACTGCAATCAACGCTAATGCACTCTACACCACTGCACTCTACACTAATCAACTCAGCACCACTAGGGTGCTCTACTCCATTAAACTATTTTCCTATACAACACTTTACTCTATTTCACTCTATGCCATTCAAATCTACTACATTACTCCACTTCATGCCAATCCGCTCTCTGCCAATCCACTCTTCAACACTCTACTCCACAACACTCTAGTCCACTCCACTCAATGACACTCTACACCACTCTAAGCCCTCCCACACATTGACACTCGATTCCTTCCACAACACTTTAAACCACTCCACTCTAAGCCTCTTCATGAACTCCACACCCATTCAACTCTATGCCACTCCACGACTCTCTATGCCACTCCATAACACTCCACTCTACTCTACGGCAGTCCACTTTACAACTTTCCACTCAACATCACTCTTTCTAACACCACTAACTTTTAGCCATGCTGATCAGCAGCCACACTGGTGTACAACATGGATAAAACACATTGGCAAAGCTAATAGCTTTGGTGCGGTTTGATGAATCTTCACAAAACTTTCCAATAAAAAAGTTCATCCACCTCAGCTCCGCCTGGAAAGATTCAGTGTTATCTGTTAAGCGAGGGCCAAGAAAAATATAGAGGGGTCCCAAGATGAAATTTTCACATGCAGTTTCTACAGGTATCTTTGAACCAGGATACAGAGAAAACGGCTGAACAGACTTACACCAAATTTGGGAGAAAGCAAAATTTTACCAAGAATGTGTGCTCTTGGGATTTAGTGTAAATCTGTTCAGCGATTATAGAGCAAGTAAGGTAATCAAAACTAGAGAAACCTGGACAGCTGCTCCAGTGGGACTCCAATGGGACGGCAAATACAAAAAATAGATAATTTTAATTGGTTGCAAAAAGCGTTTTTCTATCAATCAGTAAGTTTGGTCTCTTTGAACCAAGTATTCTCATTGACTAAATTGATTGACTAGATGCAACAGGAAAGAAAATGTTGCAGCCACCAATCGTGTCCTGAAACCTATAATAAAATTAAGTAGTAGGGGCAGGGTAAGTGTACTTTGAACCCCTAGCCCATACGAAGTGATCCCAGAGGGAACCCCTATGACCAAAATGTATATATATATTTATGTTTGGGCTGGCGGGCCAGCACTACTCTTGTGGGATATTTTGACAGCATGAGTCACCTCCCCTCCCTCCGTGTGACTCTCGTGGTAGCCAGCACAACCCATTTGCTCCTGCGGGTTTTCCACTGGACTAAAAAAACTTTGAAAAAGAAAGACCTCAGGACACCCCCACGCCGCATGGCCCTCCAGCTGTAGGCACCCCCTCGCTGCTGCTCGTTCTCCCTTCCGCCGCTGCCCCCATCTGTGCCTCATTGTATTCATTTGTATTTCCTCCATCTGTGCCTTACTGTATTTCGTTCGTATTTCTCCCATCTGTGCCTCATTGCATTTCATTTGCATTTCCCCCTTCTGTGCCTTCATTGTACTCCGTTTTTACCTCCCCCATCTGTGCCTTCATCCCTGTTTCACAGTAGTGTTGGACTCGTAGTGCTCTCTGCGATTCTGCCGGTATTTTTCCCCTGTTGTGACCCCCCCTCCGCCCCCTGCTTCCCGCCGCTGCTCCCTCGCGGCCCGACCCCTTTCATTTCTGTGTCCCCGTTGGCCGCCCCGCTCCCGCCTCCCAGCTGCTCCTCCCTCCCACTTCGCCTTATATGGAGCCCGCAGGTACGCGCAGCGGGCGCGCCGATTGTACGCCAAAGGCAAGCCCGTCCGCGTCTGGACCGCGCCCAGCGCCAGGCCCCCTGGTCCACATCAACGCCAACCCTCCCGACGGACCAACGACGCCGCCACCCTCCACTCACTCAACGCCGACCGGAACGCCGCCTGCTACCGAGCCACCCCGAAACGCACCCACGGACCCTTCACCTGCCAAGTCTGCAAGTTCACCTGCCTCCGGACCTGTTCCGCACCCGACAAGCCGAAAACCAGCAGCAACCACCTCATGTGCATCTTGCTAAACACCCGCTCCGTCCACAGGCACGCCGTCGAACTCTGGAACCTGCTCGACACCACATCACCGGACGTCACCTTCCTCACAGAAACCTGGATGAACGCTTCCTCAGCGTGTGACATCGCCATCGCCATCCCGGACGGGTACAAGATCACCAGGAGGGACCGCGTCAACCAGACCGGAGGAGGCATCGCCATCGTACACAAGAACACCATCCACATCACGACCAACTCCAACGACACCCTCACCGCCGCCGAACACCTCCACTTCGAGATACACACCGACCCCAAGACGACCCTCAGAGGCACCCTCATCTACAGACCCCCGGGACCACGCACACGATTCAGCGAAGACATCGCAGACTTCATCAGCCCGCACGCCCTCCCCTCCGCTGACTACATCCTCCTAGGGGACTTCAACTTCCACCTGGAGAACAACAACGACACAAACACCACCACCCTGCTGGACAACCTCGCCAACCTCGGACTCAAGCAACTGGTGAACACCCCCACCCACTACGCCGGCCACACGCTTGACCCCGTCTTCTCCTCCAGCAAGCACATCTCCTTCAGCCACTCCACCGGACTTCATTGGACGGACCACAGCTGCATCCACTTCAGCTTCAGAAGAACCACGACCCACCACCACCCGCAACAGGTTCCTCGCAGGAGCTGGAACAAGATCACCGCCGACCAGCTCACCACCTCCCTCAGCCAGAACCCTCCCGCCAGCACAACGGACCCCAACGAAGCAGCCAGCAACCTCACACAGTGGATCACCATCTGCGCATACAACCTCGCACCACTGAAGACCCCTCCCAGCAGACCCGGCAGCAAGAAAGCCTCCTGGTTCACCGACGAACTCAAGAACTCCAAGAAGAACTGCCGTACCCTCGAGAAAGCCTGGAGCAACAACCAGACCACAGACAACATGACTGCCCTCAAGCATGCCACCCGCAAACACCACCAGCTGATCCGCACCACCAAGAAAACAGCATTCAAAGAACGACTGGACAACAACGTCCACAACAGCAAGGAACTCTTCAGCATCGTCAAAGAGCTCTCCAACCCGAGCGCCGGAAACAACGACATCACTCCCACGCAAGACCTCTGCGACTCACTCGCCTCGTACTTTCACAGCAAGATCGCCAACATACACAACAGCTTCGGCGCACAGACCACGCACCCAACAACCGAGCCAATGCCCCCCACCACCACCCTCCGCGCCTGGACCCCGGTCAGCACCGAAGACACCACCTGCGTGATGAACACCATCCTCCGGATCACCAACTGACCCCTGCCCCCACCACGTCTTCAACAAAGCCGACTCATCGCACCCCAACTCCGGGACATCATCAACACCTTCAACACCGCCACCTTCCCGGAGAGCTGGAAGCACGCCCAGCTCTGCGCCCTCCTGAGGAAAACAACAGCGGACCCCACCGACCTCAAGAACTACCGTCCCATCTCGCTCCTCCCTTTTCCTGCCAAGGTCATCGAGAAGACCGTCAACATACAGCTTGCAGCCTTCCTCGAGACGAACGGATCCCTCGACCCCTCGCAGTCCGGCTTCTGAGCCAACCACAGCACTGAGATCGCCCTCATCGCAGCCACAGACGACATCAGATCGCTGCTCGACAACGGGGAAACAGCTGCCCTCATCCTCCTGGACCTCTCCGCAGCATTCGACACGGTCTGCCACCGCACCCTACTGCAGCGCCTCAACAACATCGGGATCCAAGAGAAGGCACTGGAGTGGATCATCTCGTTCCTCACCGGAAGAACCCAGAGAGTCCGCCTCCCCCCGTTCAGATCCGAGGCCACCGAAGTAATCTGCGGCGTACCACAAGGATCATCACTCAGCCCCACCCTCTTCAATGTCTACATGAGCCCCCTTGCACGCCAACACAACCTCAACATCATCTCCTACGCCGACGACACCCAGCTGATCCTCTCCCTCACAAACAACCCCACTACCGCCAGAACCAGCCTACAAGAAGGGATGAAAGACGTCGCCGAGTGGATGAAGAACAGCCGCCTGAAACTGAACTCAGACAAGACGGAAGTCCTCATCCTGGGATCATTGCTCTCCTCCTGGGACGACTCCTGGTGGCCCCTGGCCCTGGGCACTGCTCCCAAGCCAACGGACCACGCACGTAACCTGGGCTTCATCCTGGACTCCTCCCTCTCGATGACCAGACAAGTCAACGCCGTCTCGTCGTCGTGCTTCAACACCCTGCGTATGCTCCGAAAGATCTTCCGGTGGATCCCCACCGAAACCAGGAAGACGGTCACCCAGGCACTCGTCACCAGCCTACTGGACTGCGGAAACACCCTCTACGCCGTAACCGCAGCCAAACTTCAGAAAAGACTCCAACGCATCCAGAACGCCTCCGCACTACTCATCCTGGACATACCCCGACACAGCCACATCTCCGGACATCTGAGAGACCTGCACTGGCTTCCCATCGGCAAGAGGATCACGTTCAGACTCCTCACCCATGCACACAAGGCTCTCCACGACCTGGGCCCCAGGTACCTCAACAACCGCCTCACCTTCTACACTCCCACCCGCCAGCTACGATCCACCAGCCTCGCCCTCGCCGCCGTTCCTCGCATCCACAGAGCCACCACCGGAGGAAGATCCTTCTCCTACCTGGCAGCCAAAACATGGAACTCCCTCCCCATCCACCTCTGGCTGACCCAGGCCCATCTATCCTTCAGGAAGCAACTCAAGACCTGGCTCTTCGAGCAGTAGCAGACCCCTCCCCCCCAGCGCCTTGAGACCCCTCCGGGTGAATAGCACGCTATACAAATGCTATGATTGATTGATTGATTGATTGTGGGGTGGGGGTCTGTGGTCAGCTGGTTGCTCATTGAAGCTTGAGCACCTGCGGGGGGTGTTGTAGCTAAACCCATTTTGCGCATGGCCAGGGCGTGAGCAGCAGGGGCCTGTGCAGCAGAAGGGTAAGGAAGTAGGATCTTAGGTTACGTTAAAAACAAAACAAAACTGAAATTCAGTGAAAAAAGGTGAAAGTGATGTTATATGTAAGTGTGATAATGATATCTAACTTTATGTTTTAAAAATAGCAAGTAATTCACTGAACACAACAGATGTTAAAGTGATGTTATAATTAGGTGAAAATGTCAGTCATAACCTTGTGTTTTAAACACAAAAAAACACTGAATTTCACTAGTTATAGTGTACCGAGCTAACTAGATCTTGCCCCCTACCATGCCCTGCATAGGACTTCATGTATCGCATCCCTCATGACAAGTTCAGTGGCATCATCGGTGACATCAGTGATAAGATCTCAAAGGGCATCATTGATGACATCAATGCTGACATCATTAAACTTACTGCTGTTCATATTACTCCATAAACCAGTACAGGATTTCAGATATGAAATTGAGAACAAATGGTGCATAAGCATGTAAATCATAAATTACCATTCACACACAAACTCCCTTAGGTGAAAGAAGGTCCTCCTATGCACAGATTGCGTCCTGTACCGAACGCTTTGTGGCTAGCTGAACTCATATGGGCAATTCAAAAGACAAGAGTGGGCAAGCCGCTGCTGCAGATGATCTTTGCCATGCGAATACTTTTTCATGGATAATAAACTCCGTCCAGACACTCAAGGCCCAGTATGTGTCCAAACCCTACTACAAAGTAAAATAGAATGTTTCCCTTGGCACCAAACATTCATTAAGCCCACATATTAATATTGAACACTTTAACATATACACAAGATAAAACAAACCAATACGTGTGTAAAAAACTTGTACAAATTTATTCTTATTAATAAAAACACAAAGAATCATATGTTAAAAATTATGGTAACACCATATTGCGATTAAAAAAAGGAGAGAAAGAAAACCTTTTCCTCTGACAGTGTGAAATCAAACCCAACACAATATCACGAAAAATATTAAACACAATATCCAACTGACAATGCACGATGAACTAATGGAATTATACTACAACACAACAAAGAGAGACACAGTAAGACAATACAGTTTTGTCATTGAAACTATAGCACACCGGGTATATTAATCTCGGACTGGCAATTTTGGGCACATATACTTATTGCATTTTACAAAATTGACACGGTCACTCGGTTGTGCAGGTTGTTTTGCGCAAACCGAGTGACCGTGTCAATTTTGTAAAATGCAATAAGTATATGTGCCCAAAATTGCCAGTCCGAGATTAATATACCCGGTGTGCTATAGTTTCAATGACAAAACTGTATTGTCTTACTGTGTCTCTCTTTGTTGTGTTGTAGTATAATTCCATTAGTTCATCGTGCATTGTCAGTTGGATATTGTGTTTAATATTTTTCGTGATATTGTGTTGGGTTTGATTTCACACTGTCAGAGGAAAAGGTTTTCTTTCTCTCCTTTTTTTTAATCGCAATATGGTGTTACCATAATTTTTAACATATGATTCTTTGTGTTTTTATTAATAAGAATAAATTTGTACAAGTTTTTTACACACGTATTGGTTTGTTTTATCTTGTGTATATGTTAAAGTGTTCAATATTAATATGTGGGCTTAATGAATGTTTGGTGCCAAGGGAAACATTCTATTTTACTTTGAATAAGTACCCTATTCCCCTGGTATAAGGGGTCTCTCTCATTCAAATCAAGTACAAACCCTACTACACACAATCTTTGTGATGTATTGAATCCTTCGCAGAAAGTCGACCTGTTGAGGGCAATCAACCACACATGGATGGGAAAGAACCTATTGAGAACAGTTTGCTTCCTGTGCAAAACCACTCCATGGACTGCCCACTCCTTCTACACACCCATGGTTCCTTAGGTGGGGAAGGCCTAACTAAGTATAGCCTTCCCCCTTTACCGAACACTTTGCAGACAGCCGACCTCTTGTGGGCAATCAAGCACACAAGGGTGGGTAACTACCTAATGCGTACAGTCTTCACTCCTATGTACAACTTTTAATTTAGAGATAACTCCTGCCAGACACTCAATGCCTCTCTGGAGAGTAAGCATCTACTAAGTACGACTATCGCCCTGTAGCAAAGCTTTTACAGATAGCAGACCTCTTGCGGGCAGTCAACTAGAGACGAATCAGTAAGCTGGTATGTTATCAGCGATGACATGCTCTGCACTATTCTCACCTTTTCCCAACTGACACCATTGAAGCTAGGTAATTGTATGTCTAGTTCCATTTCACAGAACTCTCAATATTACAAGGAGATATTATTTGCCCTTACCCTATTACTCCAGAATAGCTGCTCCAGGTCAGTATGAGGCCTGCAATGAAACATCATTTTTACAAAGACTGTGGTTGAATTCATGACAGTTAAGGGACATTTGTTTTTGAGAAACTAAAGTTATATTTGCTCAAGATGCATAACTCCCGGATTTGAAAATTAAAGGCCTGTACCTTTTCAGACTGGCTAGTTTTCATCCCCTCGCACTTAACACTCTCCAAGCATGTAAGCAGGCTCTCTCAGCCAGGGGCATACTCCAAGGGCTCTGTGGGTGTTTGTCTTTCACAGGAGTGTAAGTCAGAAGAGGCCGAGGAGGCACTAACTTTGCTCTAGGTGAGAAGAAGAAAGACTGTACCGCATGCTGAAACCTACCGCACAAGCCCTGAGAAGAAATGCCCAGGTGCGTGCAGCAGTAAGGTACACAATGTTGCGTAGATCAAAGACCCAGGCTCCTACCCGTTTTTTTTTTTCACAATGTAATTTTATAGTTTACAGCCGTTACGGGTTAGGTGTCCCGGGGGGCACCAAAAGTATACAGTAATCGACAGCATTAATGATCTCAACATTATCACTGTTATCATATCATTGTTCATGCAATAAATGTAATTAAATATATCTCTTAAACACAAACAATAGTGCCATACTAAAATTACAGAGAATAGTAATGGGTACATATGTCTGAGCCATCCATTTTGAGAAGAAATATGATCAACATCCAAGTCACAACACGATACAATCATCCTGGCAATTCCTAGACAGCAGATAGAGGATAAATAGGTTCCAACCACAACCCTCTGTATTCCTCCTCCATATTTTAAAATGTTTATGGGGCCACCCCCTCGCCTTGAAAACAGGCATCTCGAGACCCATACGAAAATCCAGGCCCTTCTTCCAGATTGCTACTGATGGCGGAAACTCATCCTTCCATGCCCTGGCGATATCGTGTTTTGCCAACGTGAGGCAGAGAAATAACAGGTGGCACTTATATCTGTTGCCACCCAATCCCTCAGTAATACAGAGCATGAATAGTTGTGGCGAGAGCGGGATATCCCATCGCAGGACCTCCTTCAGGCAGGTGGCCAACTCCATCCTGAATCCCGACAGGGTTGTGCACTGCCAAACCTTGTGTAGGAAAGTACCCTCAGCAGCCCTACACCATAGGCAATGAGGGGAGGCGATCAACCCAGCACGCCATAACCTGTGTCTATTAAAGTAAACCTGATGCAAATATTTGAATTGGATAAGTCACCGGTGGGCTGCAATCGCTGCAATACACGGGGACTCCAGAACCTCCACCCAATCATCCTCATCTAGGGGGCCGAGGTCCAGCTGCCAGGCATCTCGAGTTTTATTTAATGTATTAGGGGTGTTGTTTAGGAGTGTGCAATATATTTTGGTTATTTTATGATCACCCAGATCCCCCATAAAGACTAGCTTCTATGGGGTTGAAATCGGGTTGACAGACACCACCTGGTTTATGGTTTCCTATATATCTGGAATTGTTTTGTATAGTTAGTAGTTTTCGAATGCAATTTTGAAATGTGTAATATGTTGCTAATGTGAATGACTGCTCTGTTTCTCCGGTCATGGTATACTTTGAGCGCTATACGAAATGAGTCTAAGGTATGCAGTCGCAATGCAGAAGTTCTATTACGCCAATACTGGGCACTGCCATTACTGAACGTAAATGAAACACACAACAGCTACTGCACTACAAATTTGTTATGTGGTCTAACTGTGCACTGATATAGTTTGTTCTTCCCCGCCATACCTCCGTGTGAGTGGGATGGTCCACATACTCTGGGACTCCATGACTTAAGTAACAGCGCCTTTTACTTGCTATGCTTGCATATGTGTACTGTTGTATAATGACAAAATGCAATAAACATATTCAAACAAAAACATGGGGTTGAAATCGGGTATATCTACTTTCTGTACCAGGTACGGGGAAAGGGCATGTCGAAAATGGAGGTACCTATAAAATATGTGAGTGGGGCATGGCATATTCAGCCTGGAGTTCCTGAAAGGACTTCAAGATCTGACCGTGCATGACAGCTCCCACTGTGTCAATCCCGATGGCCTCACAACCCCGAAATCCAGACAGCTGCACCAGCTGCGGCAGCTGGCCGTTATGCCATAGGGGGGTTTCCTTCATCAGTTTACCACACCATCCATTTGTATGAAGTGCTTGTTTCCAGGTCATGAAAACTGTTTTAGTCGCAGGTGGCAATTCCCTAAGCGTCGGGCCAGAATTAGAATATAGGACCACATGTACTGACAGGGCTCTCATCAGCCAGCGCACAACTGCATATGCTGGGTCCCTTCTAACGCCATATCACCAGTCGTTAAGAAAGAGTAAGTGTGAGGCCGCTTGGTAGGCCTGAATATCTGGGGTGGAAAAGGACTCTTTGCTGAAGAAAATTGGCGCTGTGTGGACCCCTGGCTGGCTTTGTACTGACCTGCTGCCGCTGACTTTGGTGCCTTCGTCCTCCCGCCTCCCGCCGCCGACCCCTGCTCAATTCCTGGGTCTGGCAGCCGTGTGGAGCGCGGTGGAGGTCGGAAAAAACTACATTACCCAGCAGCACTAGCGGCGCTAATCGCGCCAAACGCGCGCCAGGAGGCGCTCAAATACAGAGTCACCCCGGTCGAGGGGGCGACTCTTTGCTGAAGAAAATTGGCGCTGTGTGGACCCCTGGCTGGCTTTGTACTGACCTGCTGCCGCTGACTTTGGTGCCTTCGTCCTCCCGCCTCCCGCCGCCGACCCCTGCTCAATTCCTGGGTCTGGCAGCCGTGTGGAGCGCGGTGGAGGTCGGAAAAAACTACATTACCCAGCAGCACTAGCGGCGCTAATCGCGCCAAACGCGCGCCAGGAGGCGCTCAAATACAGAGTCACCCCGGTCGAGGGGGCGACTCTTTGCTGAAGAAAATTGGCGCTGTGTGGACCCCTGGCTGGCTTTGTACTGACCTGCTGCCGCTGACTTTGGTGCCTTCGTCCTCCCGCCTCCCGCCGCCGACCCCTGCTCAATTCCTGGGTCTGGCAGCCGTGTGGAGCGCGGTGGAGGTCGGAAAAAACTACATTACCCAGCAGCACTAGCGGCGCTAATCGCGCCAAACGCGCGCCAGGAGGCGCTCAAATACAGAGTCACCCCGGTCGAGGGGGCGACTCTTTGCTGAAGAAAATTGGCGCTGTGTGGACCCCTGGCTGGCTTTGTACTGACCTGCTGCCGCTGACTTTGGTGCCTTCGTCCTCCCGCCTCCCGCCGCCGACCCCTGCTCAATTCCTGGGTCTGGCAGCCGTGTGGAGCGCGGTGGAGGTCGGAAAAAACTACATTACCCAGCAGCACTAGCGGCGCTAATCGCGCCAAACGCGCGCCAGGAGGCGCTCAAATACAGAGTCACCCCGGTCGAGGGGGCGACTCTTTGCTGAAGAAAATTGGCGCTGTGTGGACCCCTGGCTGGCTTTGTACTGACCTGCTGCCGCTGACTTTGGTGCCTTCGTCCTCCCGCCTCCCGCCGCCGACCCCTGCTCAATTCCTGGGTCTGGCAGCCGTGTGGAGCGCGGTGGAGGTCGGAAAAAACTACATTACCCAGCAGCACTAGCGGCGCTAATCGCGCCAAACGCGCGCCAGGAGGCGCTCAAATACAGAGTCACCCCGGTCGAGGGGGCGACTCTTTGCTGAAGAAAATTGGCGCTGTGTGGACCCCTGGCTGGCTTTGTACTGACCTGCTGCCGCTGACTTTGGTGCCTTCGTCCTCCCGCCTCCCGCCGCCGACCCCTGCTCAATTCCTGGGTCTGGCAGCCGTGTGGAGCGCGGTGGAGGTCGGAAAAAACTACATTACCCAGCAGCACTAGCGGCGCTAATCGCGCCAAACGCGCGCCAGGAGGTGCTCAAATACAGAGTCACCCCCGTCTCGCGGGACGCGAGCGGGACGCCGGGCTAAGCCCGGGCAAAGGGCGGGCCCTCTGTGGCCCTCAGTGGCCGAGGTAGGCCGGGCTGGGCCCTGTTATTTTAGTTTTATTTGTTTTTTGCTGCTCTGATATTGCAGCAAACTTACATATATCAATATACGGATGATCTCTTGACTATATTCCTGTTATCTGTTTATTGTGATCTCTTCGGCTATCCTCCGTAACCGACTATTTATATTTTTATAATTTAACGGAAGGACTATATCTTAAAGATTAATCATGTCTACCAAGAAACTACGTTCTGGGAAAGTACTAAAGGATAAAGAAGAGGTGATATCTGAACCTATACGCCTGAGGAAAAAATCAGAAAATAGTGCGTTAATAAAAGGTCAGATGCAACTGGAACATATTTGGGAAAAATCAGGAAATAAACTTGCAAAAGACCCAATAATTTCAAAGTCTGGTTTATAGCCTCACTCCCAATCACAAATTAAGTTAGAAATAGATTCAAATATTGGTGTACCGATTGAATTTAAACAATCTATTTCCCCTCAAAAGATGGATAGTATTTTCTTGGCGCATGATCATAATATTTTTACTGAGAGAGAAAAGGAAGGTGAAGACTTTGCTGCTACATCCATCTCCACTAGTATTGATCTTGAACTTTGCGGTCGATACATGGATAAGAAATCCTCTGCCCAGGTTGCGGACAGTAAAATTCCAATTAGAGCAACACCATCTGGAATGCTTCTATATAGTAGCACACCATCAAACAAATCTCAAGATGACTATTTAACAAACAGTGATTTGAAATCTCCTCACCTTAATATATCAGGGATTTGTTCTTTTGTTCAATCTAGCTACCCAAAAAATGAGAAACCGATATCAGAATCGTTGATTGCGCTTGAACAAATATTGTCATCTATACTGTTGCTCCTTGGTAAATTTGCTGTGAGTTCTGATTGTATTCTATCATCCGTGTCTGAGATTTTGAAGGAAATGTTGGCGAAAAAGGGTGCTAATGTCCAAGCACCGACCTCTGAACCTGTAGTAGAAAAGATTATATTACCTTCTACTGAATCTGCAGCTCAGAGCCTGTCAATTTGTACTAATCCTTTGCAGGGCAATATTCCTTCGAAATTAATTGTCAAAGTAGACACCCATCCACCCCCGAAGAGCTCTGTCCTATCTGGAGAGAGTAAATCTATAAAATGCACTGACAAAGATGATAGTCTAATAGAGATGGTGCAAACGACGGGAAATGATCTTTTCCCAATCTTTGTCAATGAAAAAAAGGGCCAAGATGGAGTGCAGGCTCAGACTAAAACTAGAAAAGAAAGAATAAAAGGAAAAAATAGGAAGTTATTACGTAAATATAAGAAAAAAAGACCAAGGCAAATTATTTTCCAAAGCATATGTGCTGATGCACGAGAGGAGCCAGGAAATGGGGAAAATCCACTATTGAATATAACTAAAAATAAAGCAGTGGCCGATGAACTTAATGATGTATTAGATGATAGTACGATTAAGAGCTGTACAAATGAGCAGTCTTCTGCTCATGTGGTACTAGTCCCGGAACCTCTATCTGTGTTGACTGATGTTATAGACATTCCGCCACAAATAGTAAAAGTACTAAATCCAACTGCATTTACTTTCCGACCCCAACTTAATACTATTAGTGGCCCAACTCCTCAACCAGTAAAATGTGAAATGAAAACAGTAGATACAGTAATACTGGATTTTCTTCCGTTGTTTGACCAAGATGTAAAAATGAATAGATCTTGGCTCCTAAACTGCTTTAAAGAAACTGAAAATTTAAAACTGATTTTGTCGAATGATATTGACCTGGTTTTCCCAGTAAAATCAAGCATTGGACAGCGAACAAGAGTAATATTTTATTCAAAAATAATTTCTAATCTTGTTTTACAACAAGCGGAATTTTTCCAATGTAGAGGAATTGATGTATTGCCATTCTATAATAGATCCACATCTACTGCCCCTAGAGACAGTATTAGTAATCCAGCATCTATATATAATGATGGTTATTCAGGTAATAAAGATCTGAAAATCTGGATCTCAAAAGGCAAAAGAATGGTATCTCAGGCCTTGCCATTGCCTGAACATGCAGATGTTCCTTTAATAGAAGACAATCAGAGGTGGAACTGGCTGCCGGGGGTTCTTTCTACTAACTGTGTGAACAACCCAAGACTTTTCCAACATCTTTAACAATAACTTAAAAATTGTCTCTTGGAATGCTGCTGGCATGTTTAATTCCCCTGAGAAATTTGACTTTCTATCTAAATTAAATGTCGATGTAATATGTTTGCAGGAGACGTGGTGTAAAAAGCTACCCTATATAGGGAATGAGTTTTATGTCCTAGAGGCCCCTGCAAAATCTTCAAAAAAAGGCCATGCGAAAGGAGGAATCGCTTGTTTGTTATCTACCTCTTTTCAATGGCATTACACGCATTATTCTGATTCTAGTAATCTTTTTCAATCTGTAACTATCACTAACCTGGGCAAAGTTGGAACGCGGTCTTCGTTTGTTATTTTAAACGCATATATTCCCCCTGAGGAATGTTTTAATTGTGTCATGAAGCGAATGTTTTCCTATGTAGCGAATCTAATGAATGCTGAATATCCCCCCTTTATACTAATGGTTGGAGATCTAAACAGTAAAATATCCAACTCTACTCTAGTTAAGTTTAGAAATAAACTGAAGGAAGAAGTATATAATATACCCCAAATGTCCTGGCCTCCTAATATAAAAACTAGTAAAAGAGGTAAGATCCTGTTGGAGGAACTAAGCCTTTTAGAAGGGCTTATTATTAATGGCAGAATGCCCTCTGATAGTCCTGCCCATTTCACACATGGTTCGTATAGGGGAGAGTCTATTTTGGACTATGCCATTACGGATTTTGAGTCATTCCACTTGATTGAGGATATGGAGGTCACTCATTCTATACTGAGTGATCACAAAATAATAAATCTGACTCTTCTATTAACCCCTTCTGAAACTAATGCTTGGTCCTTAAAGCATAGAGATCTCACTATTGATCGAAGATCAGGTAGATGTTTTTGGGGTTCCTCTTCCATGAAGGATGTACAAAGCCTTTTGGCTCAAACCCTACTAGAACTTGACCAGTGGGAGGGAATAGAATTCCTGCAATTTGAAACTTTTATTAAAAAAGTCATTGGATTCGCCAAGAAAAAGGGAGGTCCAAAAAAACCTCACTTCTCACCTAGTCCACTATTTTTTCTGAATAGGGAGATAAATGCATTAATCAGGAACCAGTATCTTAATAGAACGGTAGAAAATGAGTCCTTACTAGCATTATTAAAACGCAGAAGAGTTAGATTGAGATTGAAACTGAAAAAAGAAAAAGAGGATCTTCTTTGGATTAGCCTGAGGGAGGCAATAACCTTTAATCGAACCAGAGAATTCTGGTCTATAATAAGAAAAGGTTGTGGTACCATAATGACTCCCCGTCCTATATCCATAAGCGAAAAAGTATGGACAGTATTTGTAACCGCATTATATGCCCCAAATGAAGTATTGGAGGATACTGGTATGATGGAATCAAATGATTTACAAAAATGCAATTTACCTACAGAAAAAATAATAGTGTCGGCAATAAAGAGTATGCGCTCTACTGGAGCCATGGGCCCAGACGAACTCCCTATGACAATCATTAAGCAGGATATTTCTACTTGGAGTCGGATTCTTCTCCCCTTATTTCAGGCCTGCTTTTTAACTAGAATTGTCCCTGACTCCTGGAGGGGCAGTATATTAATTCCTATATTTAAAAAGGGGGATCGGGAGCTGCCATCTAATTACCGCCTAATTGCGTTATTAGATGCCATAGGGAAAATTTTCGCCAAATGCGTATTAATGTTAATTATGGAATGGGCAGAAACTAATAAGATTTTACCAATGGAACAAACTGGTTTTCGTGAAGATCACGGAACGCTTGATAATTTGACGATGCTACAGGTGATCAGTGACAAGTATGTACGTATCCGAGATGGTGGCTTATATGCCGCATTTATTGATTTCTCCGCGGCGTTTGACAGAGTGGACCGCCCAACGCTGTGGAGAAAACTGGCGACATTGGGTATGCCAGGATACTTACTTGCGTTGGTCCGTTCTTTGCACATGAATACATGGTGTAAGGTACTACAAGGTGGTGAAGAGGGTATTACAACATCTATTCCCTCTCAGAACGGCCTCAAACAAGGGTGCATGTTAGCACCTATATTGTTCTCTTTGTATATAGCTGACCTCCCAATTTTTATTTCATCTTGTGAGGGTGCTGCTCCGAAAATTGGAGGATCAGCTATATCTATCCTAATGTACGCAGACGATATTCTTATTTTGGATTTGACCCCGAAGGGTCTATCTAATCGCCTGCTTGCATTGCATGAATTTGCTGTAGTGCACCATATGAAAATTAATTCGTCTAAAAGTAAAATCATGTGCATTTTTGGTAAAAGAAAATGTAGATCAAGCAATTATAGGTGGTCTATAGGGGGGCAAAGGCTAGACGTGGTTAAAACATATCCGTTCTTGGGTAAAATAATATCATCTAATCTTAGTGAGACACCTCATATCGAACATAACTCTCGTAAAGCTTTGACCCATGGAAGGGGGTTATGTTCGTTATATAATGCTACGGGGAAGAGACATTTCTCTCTTTTTTTGGAAGTCTTTAAAGCAAAAGTGCCAGCTACTCTCCTGTACGGAATAGAATTAGTGGAAATGAAATATTGGGGATTCCTTCAAAAAATGGAAGGACGGGTGCTTCGGAAAATTATGTCCCTAAGCAATGCATGTTCTACCTCTTCATGCAGACTAGAACTTGGACTCCGCAGCTGTTGGACACAGGCATTGGTGGCATTAGTAAGATGGGTAGCATGCTTGGCTAGAGGAAAACCAGGTACACTAAGAGAGCTTGTTAAAAAGGAATTACTGGGTAATCTTAATGATTTTTCCTCTTTACTAAAAAACTTTAGGAAAGCTGTGGCCCTGTTGGAGGTGGATGAGGATACCCTATTCTCACTTTCTCCTTCTGAGCTTAAAATTTCACTAAAAAGAGCCTCGTGGGAGCTATGTTATAGGTTGGATACCCTTGTCCAACCCAAATTATATAATAGGGAACCTTTGTTGGAGACATACTCCCCCAAGCTGACCCAACAATATTTGACTTGGAATGTTCCTCATGGAGTGCGTAGGTTATGGTATCTCCTACGACATGATCTACTCCCACTTAATTCACTCCTAGCAAAATGGCACGGAAGCTCCCCGATATGTAATTTTTGTGATGTCGCTGTTCAAGATCGTAACCACGTCTTGTTTGTTTGCCCTGCCTTACGTTCTCTGCGACTTAAATGGATTAAGCCTATTTGTCTACAATTGGGAATCTTAAATGCTAAACTGTTTATACATGCACTTTACTGCCCTCCTAATGAATTGTTTTGTTGTAGGATTTTTAAATTTTTTAAAGGGTTCTTAAATATTTATTAGGTTGCTGTAATGATGCCGTGGCTCACTTTAAAAACTGATAACTCTTGTGCTTTGTCCTGTATTATTGATTATGTAAGTTCATATATTCATATTATTTGTCATTATTGTACTATGTAATGTCTATTTCTTTTTTTTATGTGGCCCTCATTGAGAGCCAAAACATAATAAATAAACTTGAAACTTGGGGTGGAAATGCCACCACAATTAGTGGGCTGGAAACAAGTCCTGAAGGCCACCCGCACCATGTTACACCCCCCCAAGGAACCTGGCGAGGATTGTGTTTAGTTGCCGGAATCATGTCGGCCGTATCAGGTATGGGTGGTTTTGAAGCTGTGTGATATTGTCCCACGGGTCGGGAGTCCCTAACTCACCCCGCCAGGATTGCCGCCCCTCCGATGCTCTCCCTTCCAGGGACCGCGGTCAGAGACAACCACAAAAGCGTCCATGACAACGGGAACCCCACCCCTCTCTCTATTACAGGACCCAATCCGGAGAGACAACTGACCGGAAAGACTTCACCCTGACCCCGGAAGTCCCGCCCCTTTGCCGACGTAAGGACACAGAAAAGACGGAAGACGAGATGCAGAAGCGGTCGGAGTATCGTGGCAGGAGATTTCGACTGGAGCTGCGGCAGAAGAAGAGGACGGGAGTGGAGAAGCAGAGGAGTGGTTCGAAGACTGGTGGAGTCCCCTGGAGGTGGCTGAAGAGCGGCCGCAACTCGATGGAGAGTTGCGGCAGAGCGCGTGAGTACCAGCTCCCTTCTTTGAAGCACGCTAGGTGCTCTGTGTAAATACTACGGCCCCCTGTATAATTACTCCCTCTATCCTAGACACGTCATTTGTAGTAGTTCGGCACCCTGTATATATTGTATAGCACCTTGCATCGTCCTCCCCACCCTTTCCTCACGGTCCTTTCTACTTCCCCACACCCTGGTGAAGGTTACGGTAAAAGACCTCTAGCCCCAGTGGGACTAACGGCTCCTTCTCCTTGTTTTTCTCCTTTTGCCCTCCGAGGAGCCTTCCCGAGGAGCCTTCCCGACCTCCCACAAGACGTCTACACCCAAGACCCGGACCCCCATCGAGTCCCTACAGCACCCGGAGGCGGACGAAGACTGTACACCCTGTTTTTGGAGCCATATATTTGTTTCCCCTGTGTTTGTTATAAGAACTGCTTCGTATGCAATAAAAGAACACTATTGCCCACTATATCCGGCCTCCTTGCCTGCATTTCCAGCCCGCTGACCGCCCACGTTCACATCTGGTGTCAGAAGTGGGATTTCCTGGAGGCATGGAGGCCGTGATGAAGAGAATGGCCGAGTCCCAGGAACAATTGGGGAAATTAATGGAGTGGTTCCTGAAGACCGCAGAGGACGACCGAGGTCAGCTCCACGATGTACTTAAAGGGCAGGGGGACACGCACGAACAGGTTATGGGGAAATTGAACGACGCCTTGGGACAACAGAGACCAATGACCTCCCTGCCTTCCGTGGTTCTCCAGAAGTATGTGCCGGGGGATGACCTGGACTACTTCTTTACAAATTTCGAGAGGTTAGCACAGGCCGCCTCTTGGCCTATCAACCGTTGGGGCCAATACCGTGGGCCCTTGTTGACCGGCGACTTGCAAGCCGCGTATCAACAGGCTAATATACAGGGCAACACCCCTTATGGGGACATCAAGAAGTGTATCCTCGAACGGCTGGGCATAGACGATGAAACGTACCGAGTAAAGTTATGCCACGCCAAGGAAGGGCCGCAAGAAACCCCCAGAGCCCTTTCCTTCAGGATCAAAGATTTAGCCAACCGATGGCTTAGACCCGATGCCTCCACCAAGGAAGAAATCCTCGAGAAAGTATACCCGGAGCAGTTCCTGGCTTCTTTGCATCCAGGCACTCAAAGGTGGGTCCGACAACACGCCCGTCTTACACTGGAAGCCGCAGTGGAAATAGCAAGCGCCTACAGTCGAGCGCAAGACTTACAGCGAGGCAAGGAGGAACACCCACATAAACCACACCCCTCCACAGGTATCCGACCTCACCGACTACCTCTACCAAGAAGACCGGAACCAACCCCTCTTTTACCCACCCCTATACTGCAACGACCTACCAACCCTGGACCCCAATGTTACAGTTGTGGGGGTTTTGGACACATCGCTCGGGTGTGCCCCCACAAGGAAGAGCCCATGGAGGTAGGCCTTGTCCAGAACTATGTCTGTTCTATTCCAGGTACTGCACCACCCCCGTTCCGTTGTCCAGTGAACATTGACGGACAAACAATCATGGCTCTAGCAGACACCGGGTGTCGACAGAGCGTCCTCAGACCACAAGACTTGGCCTCCCCTGTTAGCCCCCCATCTGGCATGGTCGCCATTCAATGCGTCCACGGAGATACGAAAAGATATCCGACCACCCAAGTACATGTTCAACACCCCAAGGATACAGGAACCACCCTCACAGTGGGTCTTGTACCTGCTCTTCCAGAACAGGCCATTCTGGGGAGCGACTATTCCGGACTGCCCAGGCTTCTACAGGACACGACCAATTCCCTGACCCGATGTTGGGCAGAAGCACCATTCCCTCAGGGCCTGTCTTCCCCATCGATGGAACCTAAACCCCACAAATCCAAAACACAGAAGAAGAAAGAAAAGAGAGAGTACACCTGTTTTTTCCCAGTGATCCCGGACGAACATCCCTGGCAGACAAACAAGAAGATCCTGTTCTGCAGGAGGCGTGGGAAAGAGCACTAGACAACGAGGATCCCCTTAACGTAGGTCCCTACTTCTTCAAGAAAAACGGGTTGTTATACCGCAAGGGAGGGACACAGGAAAAACCCCAACTTCTAATCCCTGGCCCCTTCCGAGACAAAGTCCTGTTCTTTGCCCACAGTCACCTCCTGGGGGGTCATTTTGGCGACAAAAAAAACCAGTCAAGCGATCCTAGAAAAGTTTTACTGGCCCGGGGTTTACCAACACATCAAGACGTATTGCCGAGAGTGCCCTGTGTGTCAAAAGCATAGCAGATATCGACCCCCTAGGGTACCCTTGCAGCCTCTTCCTGTTATTGATATCCCGTTCAGCAGAGTAGGGATGGACATTATCGGACCCCTCTTACCCTCCCGAAGTGGCTGTCGCTATGCCCTGGTTATCGCGGACTATGCCACGTGCTTCCCTGAAGCCCTGCCTTTGCGTCAACCCACTACACAGAACATCGCCAAAGCCCTCATCTCAGTGTTCTCCAGAGTGGGGTTTCCCCGGGAAATCCTGACCGATCAGGGCACCCCTTTTGTCTCAGCCCTTATGAGACAGGTCTGCTCCCAACTAGGGATAAAACAGATTAGAACCTCGGCGTACCATCCGCAAACATCTGGGTTAGTAGAGAGATACAACGCCACATTGAAACAAACACTAAAGAAACTGCTGGGGTTAGAAGCAAGAAGGTGGGAGGATATGTTACCACTTGCCTTGTTCGCCATTCGCTGTAAGACACAGAGCAGCACCGGGTATTCACCCTATGAACTACTGTATGGTCGACCCCCTCGTACCCTATTAGACATGGCTCAAAAAGTATGGGAAGCAGAACCAGACCGTACCCGTCCCCTTCCTGAATATATAGACAACCTAAAAACACACCTATCTGTGATAAGGGACATTGTCCGCCAAAACTTGGAGAGCGCACAAAACAACCAAAAAGGGCAATACGACAAGGGCACAAAAACACGGGCCTTTGCTGTGGGTGATCTGGTTCTTTTAATGATGCCGTCATCAGACCAGAAGCTCCTAGGACAGTGGCAGGGCCCTTATGCCATACTTCGACAGGTGACCCCTGTCACATACGAGTTAGACCTAGATCCCACATGAGGTACAACACAGATTTATCATGTGAATCACCTGAAAAAATGGGAAGGCCCTCGTCCCGTCCTGTCCGGCTCTCTTGATCATGTTCCCCTCTCCTTTGCCCCCTGTTTAGACACTGAATTAACTACTCAACAATGTCTAGAGCTCAAGAAAGTCCTATATCCCATATGACAAGTGTTTTCATCTTCACCCGGCCGTACCACCATCACAGAAGACACCATACAAACGGAACCTGGGAAGGTGGTCCGACAAAGACGTATAGGGTCCCTGAAGCCTGTAGGGCGGTTATACAGAGGGAAACAGAACAAATGTTAAAGATGGGTATCATAGAACCCTCGGTGAGTGACTGGAACTCCCCGATAGTCCTCGTACCTAAACCTGACGGGTCTGTCAGGTTCTGTATTGACTTCCGTGAAGTCAACAAGATATCCACCTTTGACACCTATCCGTTGCCTCGCATTGACGAGATGGTCCAACGAATAGGGAAGGCCCAGTACATCTCTACGCTAGACCTTTGTAAGGGGTATTGGCAGATACCCCTCAGAGAAGAGGACAGAAAAAAGACGGCGTTTTCCACCCCGGAGGGATTGTATCAGTTCATAGTTCTGCCTTTCGGCCTTCATGGCGCACCCGCTACATTCCAACGAGCAATGAACCACATATTGAGGCCCCACGCCCTGTATGCAGGCGCCTATCTGGACGATATCATCATTTATAGCGATAGCTGGACACAACACCTGGAACACCTCCACAAGGTCATCACCTCCCTAGGGTCTTATGGGTTCACGATAAATCCCGCCAAAACCACCCTAGCAGCCCAAACAGTGAAATATCTTGGATACCTCCTGGGTGAGGGCCTGATACGACCCCAGAAAAGCAAAACCGAAGCCATCCAATCCCTCCCGTTCCCTCAAACCAGAAGAGACCTTCGTGCATTCTTAGGCCTCTTAGGCTATTACCGGAGGTTTGTTCCCAACTTCTCACAGAGAGCAGCCCCACTCACTGACCTATTGAAGAAATCCACAAAAACCGAAACAGCCCTACGAAACCAGACGCCGTTGTTGTGGCGTGCCTTCACCGATCTAAAAAACACCCTGACCTCCAGTCCCGTGTTAGTGAGTCCTGATTACTCACAACAGTTTCTGCTCCAGACAGACGCTTCGGAACAGCGATTAGGGGCGGTACTGTCACAAAAAGACCACTTGGGGAACGAGAAACCCATCCTCTACCTCAGCAGGAAACTATTCCCACGAGAAACTATGCCATGGTGGAAAAAGAAGCCCTGGCAATCAAATGGGCTGTGGAGAGCCTCCGATATTACCTGGAGGGACGGGACTTCACCATTTTCACTGATCACGCTCCTCTGGAGTGGATGGCCCGGAACAAAGGGCACAATGACCGAGTCCTCCGCTGGTTTCTGTCACTACAACCCTACCATTTCAAAACAGTACATCGGAAAGGCGTTAATCAGGGTAATGCAGATTACCTCTCCTGCTACCCCATGTCCCCAACCCGTACAAGAAGGACAGCTAGGGGAAGGGGATGTGATATTGTCCCACGGGTCGGGAGTCCCTTACTCACCCCGCCAGGATTGCCGCCCCTCCGATGCTCTCCCTTCCAGGGAACGCGTTCAGAGACAACCGCAAAAGCGTCCATGACAACGGGAACCCCGCCCCTCTCTCTATTACAGGACCCAATCCGGAGAGACAACGGACCGGAAAGACTTCACCCTGACCCCGGAAGTCCCGCCTCTTTGCCGATGTCAGGACACAGAAAAGACGGAAGACAAGATGAAGAAGCGGTTGGAGTATCGCGACAGGAGATTTCGACTGGAGCTGCGGCGGAAGAAGAGGACGGGAGTGGAGAAGCAGAGGAGTGGTTTGAAGACTGGTGGAGTCCCCCGGAGGTGGCTGAAGAGCGGCCGCAACTCGACGGAGAGTTGCGGCGGAGCGCGTGAGTACCAGCTCCCTTCTTTGAAGCATGCTAGGTGCTCTGTGTAAATACTACGGCCCCCTGTATAATTACTCCCTCTATCCTAGACGCGTCATTTGTAGTAGTTCGGCACCCTGTATATATTGTATAGTACCTTGCACTGTATAAAGACTGCCCCTACACGAACCTCATCGAACACCCTTTGTACTTTACCTTTCCTCGTCCTCCCCACCCTTTCCTCATGGTCCTTTCTACTTCCCCACACCCTGGTGAAGGTTACGGTACAGGACCTCTAGCCCCAGTGGGACCAACGGCTCCTTCTCCTTGTTTTTCTCTTATTGCCCTCCGAGGAGCCTTCCCGACCTCCCACAAGACGTTTACACCCAAGACCCGGACCCCCATCGAGTCCCTACAGCACCCGGAGGCGGACGAAGACTGTACACCCCGTTTGTGGAGCCATATATTTGTTTCCCCTGTGTTTGTTATAAGAACTGCTTCGTGTGCAATAAAAGAACACTATTGCCCACTATATCCGGCCTCCTTGCCTGCATTTCCGGCCCGCTGACCGCCCACGTTCACAAGCTGGTATTAGAGGCGGGCCAGTGAGATAATTTTAATATGCCAGATCTACCCAATAAGGATAGTGGTAAGTGAGACCACGTACGGACCTGATCTCCTGTCTGCGCCCACAGCGGAGCCAAATTTCTGTCCCATGAAGTAGAATGAGGCTGAGAGAAACACCCCCAGATATTTGATGCCGTTAGGGACCACCATCACTTCCCGGAACTATTCGCCCAGCTGGTCCCACCACCCCAGCAGGGGCCACAAATAAGATTTGGCCTGATTTGCCCCAATTCATATAAAGGCCTGAGCTTTCACCAAAGATCTGTATGATTCAGAGCAGCCGCGGGCCACTTCAGTCGGGCAGCGTTAAATCGTTATGCGGTCCGATACCTCCTGCGACCGCTGGAAGCCATGAACAGGAGCATCCATCCTCACCCACGCTACCAGCGGCTCCATAGCCAGCGCAAACAGGTAGAGGAGAAGGGGCATCCCTGACAAGTTCCCCGCCCAATATCAAAGCTGCCAGACATAGAGTCAGCAACCTGGACAGATGCTGTGTCAGGCATAGAAACACATTAGGAATGTATGTAGTTGGATAGCATAAATGGCCCAGGACCATGCATGTACTGTCTGGCTATGGCACTAATAAAAAACACAAACTTCAAAAACTTCCCATTGTTCCCCCAACTAACCCCCCCCACCCCAATACCTCAGAAACATTGATGTATCTATTGTGGTTTGATGTGCCGCGGAACCCCAACTGGGGGTAAAGGCAGCATGCAGCCAATGGATCCCCAGTAACAGTCCCCTGCGCATGTGAAAGTCTAACGGCAGAGGAGCACATGTACATCTGTAGCCCAATTATCATCGTCACCTGAATTTATTTATTAGAAAGTTTTATATAGCGTGAACATGACCACCGAGGGTATCAGAGCGCTTAACAGATTGTGCAGTAGGACGAGTACCTGAAAACACAAATATTCAACATATCGAAGAGTACATAGACTTAGAATGTCCAACATTCTCATGAGCCTAGCATCTAGGACACAAATCAGCGTCGAATGGCCCGGTAGTCAAGTGGGGAAGGCAGACTGAGGTAGATATTTCTTCATCAAGAGCCCTTTAACTTCTGATTTGAAGAGGACAGTGGAAGGGATCACCCTGACTTCGGGGGGAAGAGAGTTCCAGATACTTGGCGCCATACCTGAATATGTTCGATTATAGGTCTTTTTTTCTTGAATTTATGTGGTTTGAATAAGAGGGTGCTGGCACTTCTGGAGGCTCTTGAACCACGAGAGCTCCAGTTTCTGAGCGAGGTACATCGGGGCCTTAAGGTGGATGGCTTTGTGTGTCATGAGTGCAATTTTCAGCTGTATCCATGCTTCATATGGGAGCCATTTCATAACTAGCAGGTCCAGAGAGATGTGGTTGAATTTATTTGTGCCAGTTATGAGCCTGGCCGCAGCACTGAAGGTCACCCTAAAGGGAGCCGTTTTCACTCTGGGCAGGCCACACAGCGTAGCACTGCCATAGTCCAGCTTTGCGATCACCAATGCTTGCACTGCAACCTTTAGGTCATGAGCAGGGAGATAGGGTTTGAGCTTCCTAAGGATGCTGAGTTGGAAGTTCGCTCCTTTGGTGAGGGAACTGATGTGTTTTTGCATGTTCAGACTCTTGTCTAGTAAGATACCAAGCGAGGATGCCGAGTCCACGAGGTGAGGTCTGCAGTCAAGAGCCGTAAGCTGATTCAACCATTGTTCAATGACCAGTGATTGCTTATGGGGTGAGATGAGGGGGAATTCTGTTTTTAGAGCATTTAGTTTCAGGTGGTTACGTGTCAGCCAGCTTTGTGTTTCTAGTAGGACTGAGTTGAGGGACTGAATGTCCTCAGGGGAGGCGATCTTCAGGTATGGTTGAGTATCGTCCGCATACATGTGATAGTGAATGCTGGATGATTTCAGCATTTCTGTTAGAGGCTCCATGAACAAGTTAAAAAGCGTGCAAGAGAGTGCTGAACCTTGGGGAACCCCCAGCAAAACCGGTGCAGGATGGGACAGGGATTGGTTCAGCTTCAAGCGTTGGGATCTATTCAAGAGGAACAAAGAGAACCAATTAAGCACAGGCCCGGACAATCCCATCCTGTGTTCCAGGAGGTCAATTAGAGTATCTTGTTTGACAGTGTCAAATGCTGACAAAAGGTCAAGAAGGATAAGTAGGCATGACTCATTGTGGTCCAGCATTCCTAACGCATCATTGACAATGTGCGTTAGGGCCGACTCTGTACTATGGCCCAAGAGGAAACCAGATCGGCATTGGTCCAGGAGTTGGAAATGGTCGATATGGTTGCAGAGTTGGGCACACACACATTTCTCCAGGAGCTTTGCTAAGGTGGGGATGTTGGAGATTGGGCGGAAGTTATGAAGGTCCAAGGGATCTGCAGTAGGTTTCATTAAAATCGGAGTGACTTGACCCATTTTTAGGCAATCTGGAATAGCACCTTGCCGCAGTGACGCATTGACAATTGTAGTCCACAATGTTAGTAGGGAGGATCTAACTTCCGGGAAAAGATTTGATGGCAACGGGTTACTGTAGTGGTTGGGAGGTTTCAGAGTCAACAGCGTTTTGCGTATAGCGCATTCATTCAAGGATTGGAATAGACTCCAGGAGGCATTGTTTTTGGGGAGGTGTGGTAGCACTGGGACCATGAAATCCCCACCAGGTGGGCATAGGGAAGTTATTGGACTGATTGACAGGTGGTTACAGGCAGATTGTAATTCAGTTTCTATCTTACTGGTCTTATCTGTGAAGAAATTTTTGAATTCTTCGCAGTTGGGTAATGTCCCTTGACCCAGTGATGCAGAGTGCGGATGACTACTGGCTTGGGACTAGAGTTCGAATAGTTTTTTTGGATGGTTTTTTGCTTGGTCTAACTGAGTTCTGAAAAAGGTGGCCTTTGAGCAGCTGATGTGTTTATTATAGGTGCTTCTCAGGGATCTTAGGTGGCAGAGATGCTCAAGGGATGGATTGGACCGCCACAGCCTTTCAGCAAGTCTAAGGTTTCTTCTTTCTGAATTAAGACTGTCAGTAAACCATGGTTTGGAGAGTTTGGAGGAGATTCTTTTGAGCTGTAGTGGAGCGACCGAGTCTAGTACATTCAGCATTGCGTGATTATAATGGGCCGTATGGTCGGTGGCATCCGACATGTTCGGTAGTGGGGGCAGGATGTTATCACAGAGAGCAGGCAGATCATGCGGGTTGATGTTCCGTAGGCATCTTTTCAACTGTTTTGGGTTCTTGTGATGGGCTTTACTTGTTCTTAACAAATCCAGGATACAGAAGGAGATGCAATAGTGATCTGTCCACACGGGAGGATAGAATCCAGGAGGATGGAGTTGGACTAACCAATGATGAGATCTAAGGTAGCTTCTTTGATATGCGTGGGGCTGTCACAGATTTGGATTAGGATGAGGTCAAGAAGGAAGGATTTATGGCTATTGACCACATAGTTTACATCATTCCAATGGAGGTTGAAATCTCCCAGGAAGATTTGGGAGCCGTGGAAGTCTACATTGGCTGAAATAATGTTCATGATCTGTTCTGTGAAGGGAAGGTTGTTGCGAGGGGGGTGGTAAAACGTGTGCAGTTTGCAAGAGTGATTGTTGCCCCCAGTCACTTCAATGCATAGGTATTCACAGGACAGCAGAAGGTCAGTCTGTAGTACCTTCACTGTAAGATTGCTCAGATGTAAACATGCAATGCCTCCACCTTGCCCTAAGGATCTGTCCAACCGAATGATATCATAGTTGGGAGGTATATAAGAGGTCCAGGAAGGGGGTAGCCGAGTCATTAAGCCAGGTTTCCGTCAGACTTACAAGGTCAAGATCCTGCACCAGGGTGAGGTCGACAATGTTTGCAACGTGTTTAGCTGCTTATCTACAATTTAGGAGCACGCATTTGAGACTAATGATGGCGTCTGTTAGAGCGTGAGGTTGTTTTCATTTACGGTTCTGGTGTTAGGCCTAGGTTCTCTGAAGGGATCCGTGGGGATGGTTTCAATTTGTTGCAAGTTTGCTATGGTGGGTGGGTGAGCTGGAACATAAGAATGTAGGAGAGAATGAATATCTGTATCAGACAGGGAGGCTCTGCATCTGAAGGGGAGAACAGGGTACTTAGGGAGCGGAGCCCACCTATGAGGTATGTGGGAGGCATGAGACGGTGACCTCTGCGCGTCAAGGGGGGGGAGCCCGTAACACCCACAATCAGGGTGCGAGGAGAGAAGGTGATTTTTTGTGGTGCTGTAGCTTGGACTGGAGTTTGCAGACAAGGCCTTAGTGATATGTAGTAGACTGCGGACCTCTGTCTTAAGTTGTTGTAGGCAGAGTGCTATCTCGCTCAGGCGGCCATCCAGTGAGGTGTGTGGATGGGATTGGGAGGCATGGTTCCAGGGATCCTGGAGCGGGAGAGAGCTAGTGAATTGTTCAATCTTTGTGCAGGTCTCAGCGGGGAATCAATTCGGATGCTACAGGCTCTGGTTGGTCATCTGCCAGCCTCTGGCAGGTTTTGGGCCGTTTCTTAAAGCGCGATCGGCGGCACCGTTTGCCAGCAGTCCCGGGGGAACCGAGCCCAAGCCCCCCGGAAGATGAGTCAGAGTCAAATCTGGGTGGAGTATGAGGCTTGGGTTTGACTTTTTCATCCGTCAATCAGAACACCTCCTCCGGTGTCTCAAAGAAATGTGTCCGTGACTGGTAGACCACTCTCAGGCGGGCTGGGAACAGTGAAAACACGCCTTGACCTCCACTAATGACGGTCTGCGATGCTGTACCAACTTAGTGTAACCAGGGAAAATCATAATGTGCTGTGAGGCAAACGTGAGAGTCCCCTTCAGTCTGGCCTGCAGCAGTACAGCATCTCTGTCTTTATAATTAAGAAGCCTCGCAATTATTGGTCGAGGGCAGGCGCTCGGTGGGGACTTCTGCAGCAGCGCCCGATGTGCACGCTCAATTATAAAGCATGGGGAAACTGTGTCTGGCGGTAGCCATTCCATAAGCCACTTAACAAGGAAATCCTCCACATGACTGCCTTCGCAGCCCTCTGGAAATCCAACGAAGCGGAGGTAGTTCCTACGGGCGCGTCCCTCCGCATTCTCCACCCACATCGCCAAACTCTTAGTAAGTGTTTCTAGGGTGGATACTTTTTTCTGGAGTATGTTCACTGTGTCCTCCACCGTTGAGATCTGAGATTCTGATTCTGTGATGCGCTGTACAGCGTTTCTAAGGTCCTGTCTGAGCAACATAATGTTGGAGCTGACGGCCCCAATCTTGGCCGCGAGCATCTCCAGGAACTGCGTGATCACCGCCAACAGCGTTGCGTTATTTGGCATACCGGCTTCTTGGTCTCCCGGACTCTGCATCTGGGCCACAGCACCAGTATATTTATCAATTGTACTTTGTTTGGAAGCTGCACCAGGTGGCTTGTCTTTGGCCATATTGTGTAGATGTGATATAATACAGGCCAATATCACCGGTTTCTCTCCCTATGAGGTCTCCAAGGGGAGGTGGCCAGGGGGAGGAGCTGCGCCTTCAAGCCGCATTGAACCTGGTCGTTCTGTGAGCTAGGAGCCCCCACCTCCCCTAGCAGAAGCCAATTCTCACCCCTGGGACCATGCAAATCCGATGGGCAACTGCCAGGTCTCTGCGGAGGCCTCCAGGAAAGGCCAGACAGCTAGGAACTACAGCACCGCAGCAAGGCAGGGCAAACAGAGTGGAATCTTACTTCGACGGGCGATCTCCAGAAGGAGAGGAGGAATATGGGCCCCTTCTATAGCTACGAAATGGGGACAACATCTTTGCCCCCCTCCAAACGCACAGCGGCGAGCCATCACTTAGGCTATCTTTTATACATCTCCTCTTTTATCCGTTTTAATCTTTGTTAACCATTAGTTTCAACATTTAACTTCATCCATTTCTTCTCAAGTTAGTGAATCCACACACGGAATTATTTGCCTTTTTACCAAGTTTCTTATATTAAAACAGTGTCCATCCAGACCTCATGTTAAAATACGACTGATGCAGGGTTCATCACAGACAGTGTTTTATTTTTCAAGGTCCCAATGCATTTCGGGCGTCTAACGCGCCCTTCGTCAGGGGTCGCTACAGATAATAATAAAAACAACAATTATCCATCACTATTATACACATAGATGCACATAATTCAATCATTTTAAACAGCGCACTTAATGTTCGATTTGTACCCGGTATCACATACAAAATTTCTTCATTTACTTGGTCACCATGTGAAAAACATTTTTAGCAGTATGTTTATCTCCAACGAGTCTCTCTCTATGCCACTCTCTTCTCCCACACATGATGGTACCCTCCTTTCCTTGACTATTCCTTGCTTCCATTCCATTTTTAACATTTCCATTTTTAACAAACGCTTCCCTTTTACCCAATTTTATCACCCATTAGAAAACCAATGAGGTTCTTTCCATACCTGCTGTGAGCGTTTTAAAAGAAACAGCCTTCCTTCTGTCTCGTTGTTGCAGCCATACTCGTCCTTTCATTACCCCTCCCTCTTTATCACCATGCTTTCCCTCCCAATTCGCTCCCAATTGGCTCTTTGTTAAACATTTCCCGCCACTGCGTTTTACTTGTCCATTCACTGGACTCCATTTCCCATGATGCCATATACCGGTATCCCGATAACATGTGATCGTGCTCAAAGTCACTTGGTGCTCTTGTTGATTTAATACAATTTGACCTCGTGCGGCGCTTCAAAAGTACACTGTCTTAGTCCTTCAGTCCATTGTGAGTGGTGAACCACGATGTTTCGTCAGTGTTGTGGATTCATAGAAATATGTTTTTCTTCTCATTTTATTCATCCTTTCAACGATGGGTGCACTCCCCTGTGCGGGCTCGTTTTACATCAACAGTCATGGGGGTCAAGGAATAGTCAAGGAAAGGAGGGTACCATCATGTGTGGGAGAAGAGAGTGGCATAGAGAGAGACTCGTTGGAGATAAACATACTGCTAAAAATGTTTTTCACATGGTGACCAAGTAAATGAAGAAATTTTGTATATGATACCGGGTACAAATCGAACATTAAGTGCGCTGTTTAAAACGATTGAATTATGTGCATCTATGTGTAAAATAGTGATGGATAATTGTTGTTTTTATTATTATCTGTAGCGACCCCTGACGAAGGGCGCGTTAGACGCCCGAAATGCATTGGGACCTTGAAAAATAAAACACTGTTTGTGATGAACCCTGCATCAGTCGTATTTTAACATGAGGTCTGGATGGACACTGTTTTAATATTAGAAAATTGGTAAAAAGGCAAATAATTCCGTGTGTGGATTCACTAACTTGAGAAGAAATGGATGAAGTTAAATGTTGAAACTAATGGTTAACAAAGATTAAAACGGATAAAAGAGGAGATGTATAAAAGATAGCCTAAGTGATGGCTCGCCGCTGTGCGTTTGGAGGGGGGCAAAGATGTTGTCCCCATTTCGTAGTTTATTGTTCATTTCAGTGGTATCTGGGCATGCCACTACACCACTCAGCACGCATTAAATAGTATATTGGATTATATATTCAAAGAAATTGGAATATTAAAGGTGTGCATCCCCACCCCCATGACTGTTGATGTAAAACGAGCCCGCACAGGGGAGTGCACCCATCGTTGAAAGGATGAATAAAATGAAAAGAAAAACATATTTCTATGAATCCACAACACTGACGAAACATCGTGGTTCACCACTCACAATGGACTGAAGGACTAAGACAGCGTACTTTTGAAGCGCCGCACGAGGTCAAATTGTATTAAATCAACAAGAGCACCAAGTGACTTTGAGCACGATCACATGTTATCGGGATACCGGTATATGGCATCATGAGAAATGGAGTCCAGTGAATGGACAAGTAAAACGCAGTGGCGGGAAATGTTTAACAAAGAGCCAATTGGGAGCGAATTGGGAGGGAAAGCATGGTGATAAAGAGGGAGGGGTAATGAAAGGACGAGTATGGCTGCAACAACGAGACAGAAGGAAGGCTGTTTCTTTTAAAACGCTCACAGCAGGTATGGAAAGAACCTCATTGGTTTTCTAATGGGTGATAAAATTGGGTAAAAGGGAAGCGTTTGTTAAAAATGGAAATGTTAAAAATGGAATGGAAGCAAGGAATAGTCAAGGAAAGGAGGGTACCATCATGTGTGGGAGAAGAGAGTGGCATAGAGAGAGACTCGTTGGAGATAAACATACTGCTAAAAATGTTTTTCACATGGTGACCAAGTAAATGAAGAAATTTTGTATATGATACCGGGTACAAATCGAACATTAAGTGCGCTGTTTAAAATGATTGAATTATGTGCATCTATGTGTATAATAGTGATGGATAATTGTTGTTTTTATTATTATCTGTAGCGACCCCTGACGAAGGGCGCGTTAGACGCCCGAAATGCATTGGGACCTTGAAAAATAAAACACTGTTTGCGATGAACCCTGCATCAGTCGTATTTTAACATGAGGTCTGGATGGACACTGTTTTAATATTAGAAACTTGGTAAAAAGGCAAATAATTCCGTGTGTGGATTCACTAACTTGAGAAGAAATGGATGAAGTTAAATGTTGAAACTAATGGTTAACAAAGATTAAAACGGATAAAAGAGGAGATGTATAAAAGATAGCCTAAGTGATGGCTCGCCGCTGTGCGTTTGGAGGGGGGCAAAGATGTGGTCCCCATTTCGTAGTTTATTGTTCATTTCAGTGGTATCTGGGCATGCCACTACACCACTCAGCACGCATTAAATAGTATATTGGATTACAATTTAAAGAAATTGGAATATTAAAGGTGTGCATCCCCACCCCCATGGCCCCTTCTATAGCTGCCACCAGCCTTCAATCAGTAACAGATGAGACGTCTTAAACATCTGCGCGATGTCACAAATATTACCAGCAGCAGATAATGCGGCGATTAGTCCCTTTATTGGCAACCTCCACAGTCCCAAAGATCAAACCCGGAAGGGAAAATGGAGGGAGTGAGGGGGAAGGGGGGATGGAGGGGGGGTGGAGGGGGAAGGGGGGATGGAGGGGGAAGGGGGGATAGAGGGGGAAGGGGGGATAGAGGGGGAAGGGGGATAGAGGGGGAAGGGGGGATAGAGGGGGAAGGGGGGATAGAGGGGGAAGGGGGGATGAAGGGGTGATAGAGGGGGAAGGGGGGATAGAGGGGGAAGGGGGGATAGAGGGGGAAGGGGGGATAGAGGGGGAAGGGGGGATAGAGGGGGGATAGAGGGGGAAGGGGGATAGAGGGGGAAGGGGGGATAGAGGGGGAAGAGGGGGAAGGGGGGATAGAGGGGGGATAGAGGGGGAAGGGGGATAGAGGGGGAAGGGGGGATAGAGGGGGAAGGGGGGATAGAGGGGGAAGGGGGGGGTCACGCGGTCCAATTCGGCCGCCGGGGCCTCAGCGAATCATGCAACGCAGGGTTTCAAGGTAGGTCGGAGCCTCCCACGGCCTCCATGGTGGGGACCCCCACTGTCCTCCGGTCTCCTCCAAGTTCCCAATCAGCAGGGCTACTACTGTGTTGCGGAGTGATCCGACTGCCAGAGTTTCATCAAAGGCCCGGGGAAGGCCGTAGTCCGCCAGTATGTGTGTCGCGCCACGTCTCCCTCGACCGCCCGGGCATTAAATGCTGTGGTTGGGACTGCCTGTCTCCAAGGCCCACCTGTACCCCCCTTGTCCGCAGCCCCCACAGGAAAGACGGGGGGTTGTTACTGGGAAGGTGCCAATAGCGCGCTGTGTCCCCCAGGGGATACCAGCGGTCCCTGTCCGCCCACGCGCCGCGGCCCGGTGCTACTACCCAGTTTGAGCCAAGTTGTACACTATAGACAGCAGTCACACTCATGTACACCTGCTCCCCAGTGTAAGAGGACAGAACTCTAGTGCAGGTCACCTTCGAAATAATGTTTTCCCAAGGGTGCTCTTTCTTCCCCTTTGAGATTGCCATTTTGTTTATTTGTAGACTGTGATGTGCGATGTGTGTTGCTCCAGAAGAACTTCACCACCCATGAAGATCAGGTTACACCCTTGGAGCTTGCACACTCTTGCTCATCACAGAGTTGAACGGCACAGAATACAGGCCTGCCAAGGCATGTAAGAGCACATCTGGGCACCATCCCAATAACGGATTTCTCACTGCATGTTCCCAACAAGAAACTATGGCCTTGGGCATCAGAAACACATTGGACCCAATGAAAAAAGCAACATAAAGTCACGCATCCACCAAAGGACCAGTAAAACCTACAACTAACTATTGCTCACCTAGAATTCTCCGACTTTCCCTGCAGGTAAGACACAGTACCTGTGCAACAGCACTAATGAGCCAAAGCTCTACTTTTATAATTAGGGTAAATACACATAGTTTTCCCTCTCTAACCTGAAAAAGACAAATTGTCCATGTTTAATAGTTTGACGCAATTCCCAGTGAGATTGGGAAGTAACAATTTTTTTTACAGGGCAGCTGGATGTTTGACTGTGTACAAAGCTTTACACAAAGTCATAGCACCAATATCTGTGGAATATATTTATTGAGCGCATGAGTAAAAAGCATAAAAAGAATATTCTTGCCAGCGAGTGATCCCCCACTCAATCCACTGATTCCTGTGGGTCAAAGCCAACAGACAATACTTGTCACACGGATTCCAAATATGCGAAAGGGGAGGGGTGGAGCTAGGGCCAAGTTCACTAGCGAGACTTGCTGGTACACAAAAGCTGCAATAAAAATATGCAGGTTTTCAGGCAGGTATATATATGTTTCACACCAGTTTCAAAACCAAGCTGTATATACACATTCAATTGTATCTAAAATAGTGCAAAGTGAAACACTTAAGACGTTATTCTATTAGTCTATATACTTTACATCATATAAATAAGTGCAAAGCACAACTTACTTAAAATACGGTAATATTCAAAGCATTGCTACTGCAACTCAACTAACGGAAACGTACATTTAACCATTTGGAAGCAGAACATCAAATACATATGAACGGAAGAAACAGAAGCGCATTAGGTTCATCAAGAATTACAAGGATTACTCTGACTTGGGGCAACATACAAATATTACTAGAATCAACATTTCAATGCAGGGTTGTGCTTCTCTGCCAGGGACTTGAAACTTAGCAAAACTCGGATGGACCAAAAAATTGCACAACAGCAAAAAGGGAACACATTCATAAGTGAAATAAATCAATTTCAACACAAGCCCAGGTGCCGCTCGCAGCCGTCATTTGTGGACCTACCCTGGAACTAACGCTGTCTGATACGGGACTAGTGGTGAGCTGATAAGGCTGTGTCAAACCCACGATCCCTGGAGGAACTTTTTCACCGCTGAAGGCGCGGGACTGCGAGGACCAGCAGTCTGTGTGCGCTGTTAACTGCCGCACCTGGGGCCTCTTCCTGCCCACTTCCTTTAGTATATAGACACGCCCATATCCGCGCCTCGCGGGCGGGCGCCGGGCAAAGGGCGGGTCGTCTACGGCTGTCCAAGGCAGAACAAGGCTGGGCCCCCTATCTAACTTCCAAGCAGCGAGGTTATTTCATTTCTCCTACCTAAGAAATTGTGTGGGTTCCCCTTACTTGTTTAATGTGTAATGTTTGTATAGATTTTTCGTTCTTTGCTTAGCATTGTTGTTAGTGTTGATAATTATGGCACTTCGTTCTGGCAAGGGAAGAAAGGTGACGCTTGCAACCACAGCTACGGGCACCCTTGACTATTTTATCAAAAGGGCCATAGCAGTTCTGGAAAAAGAGATCGCCTTTACAAAAAAAGACTCTCTTTAGATCTCCTATCCGGGAAACGCTCATCTTTGGGTAACATCCGGTTGGCGACTACTCCACCTGCCCAAATTACTGAAGGAGATCACATCTCTGATATTAGCATCCCCCCACAGCTACAAGATCAAACATCTTCAACTGAACGAAATATAGATGATTCGTATTTAGAACCACCCGTTGAAATCATCTCTGATGAACAATCATCTACGATATCCCCTAATCGATCTCAGAATAATAAAACTTATAAAAAAATAACTGGTCCAGCACAGATATTTAAAAAAAGAAAGCGTGGGGGGAATAGTCATAAAGGAAGAAGTGCAAAGTCATCGAAAGTAACTCAGAGCCCAACGAAGAACTCAGGAAACATGATAGGGAAAACCACACTAGATAATTTTCCCCTATCGTCTCAATCTATTAAAGAACTAATGGGGAGCATGGAGCAATTAGTGAAATCACTAATATTGCCATTAGTAGAGAGGGTTAAAAGACTGTCAGAACAACTGGGGACTATAGAAAAAACACTTACTACTAATACAGATTTGACCAGGGAACTTATAAACACTAGAACAATTCAATCTGTGTGTAATACGTCTTCGCTGCCGTTACGAGGTGACAAATTACATAGCAATGACCCACCAGTAGTACCAGAGGATATTCCCGAGACCCCCTTGGTGGTAGATAAGGGTCACACTACTCCCAGGGAAGAAAGAGGGATCAGGCAGGCTAGAAAACCCGATAAATCTCATCCAACCGCACCCAGGATGCCTTCACCTTCTAATCACCTAAGGGGAAATCAGAAAATAATTGACCTGCCACCAGAGGCGGCACCTTAAGTGGTGATATTAACGGGTGTCCCGGAATTAGAGACTGGGAAGACTGAGGGCCACCAAGAGCTTAAAAACAAGGTAATATACTGGCTAAGTCGCAACAGGCCACTTCCCGCAAACATCAATGGCGAAATTCTCCATGTTAGAAGACTTGGATGGGTGGGTCGTAGACCGAAGGACATAAGGGGGGGATCTCATCATTATAAATTTCAGGGATCGCAGAGTAATCAGACATATGGGTGACTGGTACACTGTGCAGGGAGAGGATGAAATCTCGACACGGAATCTAAGTTATTTTTACCCCCAATCCCTGTTGGTAAATCCCCCAAGAGTTTGCGCCTTATATAGCTGTAATAGTGTAACCTTTGGGTTTAACGTTCCTACTTTCAATCGCTTCTCCATGCTTTCTGGGTTGGAAGGAGTCGATTGACTTTCCAACCAGGCTTTTGGGGAGTATACTATGAACTAAAACAACCAGTAACTCTAGTAACAAAAAAGGCTAGCTTTAAAGGTAAACAGTCCATATTAGCGGATATCGGCATACAGTCATCAGCATTATATCACATTGAAGAGGCGTCAGTCAGCACTGAACTAACTAGCAAAGATGACAGGCTATTAGAAATTTTACCACCCATAAACGAGTGTGGAACTATCGTGCCCCATGAAAAGACGGAAGTTCCATTAGTAGAGCATGCTAAAGTGTTAGTGGATAATAACCCAGTTACAGTAGGTGCGCCGATAATGTTCCTTTTCTGGAATATAGCCGGACTACGCCCAAAGGTAGAAAATGGTACCGGGCTGGATTTTTTTCCGTAATTTTAATATAATTTGTCTCCAAGAGACATGGACCACCAGTGTAATACACTTGGTAGGTTATAAAACTTATTTCTCACCTGCATTACATGTAGCATCTGGGAGGGCGAAAGGGGGGTCTGAGTATTTTTATTTCAAACATGATAGGGGGCGTGCAAATAACTACTGTGGCCTTAGAGGCAAATTTCCAATTACTAAGTATCCGTTTTGGTACATTTTTATAATAATTTACCAGATGGAGAACTACTGATGGTATTGAGACAGCTGCGACTCCAGCTATCGGTATCAACAAGAGAATCGGCTGAAGCAGCCACCATCAACTGGGGAGGTGATTTTAACCAGCATTGTTGCCAACATAGTAATTGGAATTTGTGCGGGTTAACTGACGAATATGAGGATCCTATTATTCACTTTTACCACTCAACTGTGGGAACTATTTTAAATGAAACTCTTTTTTATTTGGATCTTCAAATCGCAAACAAAAAAAACCCTGCAACCCAGCGGCGGGATGCAACATTTATTGGTAGGGATAGGTATACTACCATTGATTTTATTTTAATATCAAACACGGTGGGTAATCGTGCTACTGGGTTCGAAACACTAATTAATGCCTTAAGTGACCACTGCGCTCTTAGTGTAACATTCAATCCACTTCACGAATATCGCACTCAAAGCATAGTTAGCGCATTGAGGCAAAATACATTACATTTGGACAGATTAAATGGATATTCTCTAAAATGGGAGAAAGTTGATCCCCCAGAAATCACCATGAGAGTCATAAAAGCGGTCTATCCTTCCATCCTTAAATGCTTAGACCTGTCCATATCGAATGAGGAAGTATTAAGCAACTTTAGGGAGGTTTTAAAAACAATCAATGATGTACTTTTCGTAAAAGTAAAAAAACCCCGGTTGAAAAAAAGTAGGATGGTTTAACCATAGGTGCACGTTAGCACTTTCCAAACTAAAAAAAGCTATGCAAAAACCAAACAGAGTACCTCAGGAAATAACAACGCTGAGGAGGGAATATAATATAGCTTTAAAGGATAGGAAAGCAGAATTGAAACAGGCCTTATGGGATCAATTACACAAAAGTAGCATTCATAAAAACAGCTCAGCCTTTTGGGCCGTGATCAAATCCCCATTTTTATCCAATCTTAAAGATACACCCACCATTGAGGTGGCCATTGATGAAGTGGCATGGGTAGAGTACTTCTCAAAGATTTTTGAGAAAGGTGCAGTAAACGAGGGTTGCTCACTGCTCCATCAGGATTCAAGCAAGCCGGGCCGACGAGGCTGAAATGCCAGAAACCGGTCCCCGGTAGCTTGTATCCTTTCTGGTGAAGAATTGGCTTGGTAGTTTGGTCTGCCCTGTTCCCATGATGCACTGGGCCAGGGACAGACTAATTTGCATATAGCCAGGTTCTGAGCTGGGATGGGGCAGTGAGCTAAATAACGGTGATGGATCAAGCCCTGATCTTTGGACTGGGTAAGAGTGGTCTGCTTAATTCAGACACTCTGTTCATCACCACCCCCTTTTCTGAATCGTAAAAGAGGGTAGGCATGACTCCACAACTTCTGCTCCTCCAGTGAATCCCTACCCATTAAACATTGAAATCACTATTAACAACGTCGTCCAGGCATTAAAAGCCAGCAAAAACGGTAAGGCTCCTGGCCCTGACGGGGTCCCAATAGATCTATTTAAATCGAACTTAGATCTCTGGGCTCCAATTCTGACGAGGGTACTTAAAGCAGCGTGTGAGGTGGGACTAATGGACTCATGGTCCAAATCTATTATGGTCCCTATTTTTAAAAAGGGGGAGCGTCAGGAGGTTTCCTGCTATCGACCGATCTCATTGCTGGATTCCTTGGGCAAAGTGGCGGGCAGAATTATCTTAGAACGCCTCCAGGGATGGGCGGACGATGGTAGGATCCTCTCGGATATCCAGTGCGGGTTCCGGGAGGGCCTAGGGACAGTTGAACAGGCCCTAAACCTTACAATGTTATTAGGGAAATACGTAAGTGCAAAGGCAGGCAGTATCTACATGGTATATGTGGACCTGTCAGCAGCCTTTGACTGCGTTTCCCATGAAAAACTTTGGTCCGTGCTACTGGACATGGGGGTGGACGTACCTTTGGTAAACTTCCGTGAATTATATTCCAATGCTTCAGCAAGGGTAAGGTTTGGGGTTAAGGGCGAGCTATCTGCGTCGTTTGGGGTCGAGAGAGGAGTCAGGCAAGGCTGCGTCCTGGCTCCCTTCCTTTTTACACTCTACACCAATGGCTTGGAGAAAGCTATGTTGAACGGGAGCCAGGACCTTCCGCTAGTGAAAAATCGTCTGATTCCTGCTCTACTCTACGCGGATGACGCCGTGATATTGGCCCGCACCCCCTTAGAGTTACAGAAGGCCCTAAATAGATATTCCGAATTTATGGGTAAGCTGAATTTACGAATAAATATTAAAAAACCTTTGTCATGACAGCTGGTCCTGGGGAAAAAAGGACAAAGGACATACTCTTAAATCAGGAGAAACTAGCAACTACAGCACAATACCCATATTTGGGAATTATCATAGACCATAAACTTAACTGGAATTCAGCTATTGAGTCCAGAAAATTCCATCTCATGAGAACTACTAAGGCCCTTGTAAATTTCTCAAAAAAACTGGGAAGCAGAGGAGCTTTAAAAAATATATAAGGCAAAATGCCAATCTGTAGCGTTATACGGGGCTGGAGTGTGGGGCTATGCAAATACAAATAAACTACAAGTGGTAGAGAATGTTTTCTTGAGATATCTTTTAATGTTACCTAAGAGTGCATCTACTTTCTCGTGCCATATGGAACTGGGGATTCCCTACATTTCGGATTTAGCCAGAATACAACCCCTTCCTCTCTGGCACCGTATATGGTCGTCAGATAAAAATATATTTACAGAGCAAATTATCTTAGACTGTATGGGTTTAGACCTCTCATGCAAAATAGGTTGGTTATCGTACATAAAATCTTTTTTAAATGACCTAGGATTGGTAAAACACTATATGGTTCCAACCTCTATTCGGTCATTAACTAGGAAGGCACTACAAGTGTTGTCCCTTACCCACCATGAAGAACTTCGGACTGCTAATGAAGCCTCGAAACCATCTGTCCAGCATTGCATGTCCGTTCAAACTACTTTTATTATACAGCCATATTTAACTTATGATTTCACCTCCTTTGAGAGATTTATTTTATTCAGGTTTAGACTAAATATGTTACACCGTCTAGTTGAATTTCCAACAAGAAATAACTGGGACGCTGTTCTACCAAGATGCCCGTGTGATGAGATCTCAATCCAGTCAACCATCCATACTTTCTTCTTTTGCAAATATTACAGAGAGTACAGAAAGGTTTGGCTAATCCCGTTATTAAAACTCATGGGCATCAGAAGATGCCGCCCGGCCCTGTTAGCCATACAATATCTGGGTGAAGAGTGGTCATCAAGGTACATTGTTAAGTTCTTGAAATGCATCTTTCGCCATCGACTGAAAATATAAAAATTATCCAATGATACTGTGAATTGATCATTTTAACCATGCGTTTAATAAGATGATTTGTCCCCCCAGAACCTAGTGTGTAATGTAACATGATGTTTTTTACTCAATACTTAATCTGTTTGTTTCTTTTATCAAACATGTTTTTATGAATTATTTTAGGAAGCAGTATTTTGTATCAATGTAGAATGTGAAATGTAACCTGTTTTATGAAAAAATGCTTTTATGGTTTTTAACATGACAAAAACCGAATAAAAAAATATTGGTTTAAAAAAAAAAAAAAAAAGCACAAGCCCCACAAACAGTTTAGTCTAGTCACTGCTATCAAATATACGCTGAATGATCAGACTCCGCTGTGGATGCTAAACCAATTTGAGCGGCGTTGAGGTGGGAGTTTGCGTATAGGAAGTTAATATTTGAACAATAAATGATTTGCAGACCTGAGGACAACATGCACAACCGTGGTTTCACAGTAAAAGGAATCACAAAAGCAGGAACGAAAGGATTGGGGACTTTCCAAGATATGAGCACAATCACCAGGATGTCACAAGCAATAACAGACATTTATTAGTAATTTATTTTAGATATTTTATATAGGACAAACCTAGCTCCACTAAGCAGTAGATCGCTTTATAGAGGGTACATCTGATATAGATGGATAAATATTCAATTGACAAGCTTTACATGGAACATTATAGCATCCTGAGTAAGGATGAGGCCCTAGTGTGTAATGGGGAAGTGGTGAAAAACGTACGTAAAACGGTAGTAAACACAACACTGCAATTAATTTGATAATATTTACATTAAGCACAAGAAGCATTAAGGCCAAAAACAGGGAGGCAGACTTCTGTAGACCCTCATGAGGCAACAGGCCAGGGGGGCGTGGCTAGGCGCGCAAAGAGGACGGCAGCACCCGGGTAGAGTTCCGAGCTGAGCCTCCCCTTCCCCGGGCTAATTATCCGTTAATTACTGTCGAAACCGCCTGAAACTGCAGGCGGACCGCCAGACAGCTATTCTCGACATCCTGGCCGACTTTCGATCTGGAGATCCACCACCAAAGCACCGGACTTTCTTGAAGCTCACAGGCGGGGCTCGCTGCCACGCGACCGGCGAGGAGATCTACGTGAGGCCGGGGACTGGGCCGTGAGTCTGGGCCCCGCCACGCGGCCTGTGATCCGGACTTAACAACATCCGACCCCAGCTGGAGACGGACCCCCGGGGACCCCCAGGCGGATTGCTCCCTGTGCCCCCCTCCCCCCCTGCCGGAGTGGAGCCGAGCGCGGTTGCCAGGGGGCGTGTGGCGACATCGCAGGTGAGCCGGAGGCCCTGCGCTGGCAGTGGCCGAGGCCGGGGCCGTGGGTGTTGGGCTCCCTGCCCAGACGCTGCGCTGCGGATGAACTGGGGAGCTCCTGGCGCCACTTGACAGACTGCAGTGACAGCAGGGGCCCGAGGCGGAGGCCCACTACCTGGGTCCTACGGTGAGACCCGGGGTGGCGGCCGCGCTCAGGGCCTAGGATTTGAAAATTGCCTGAGCTCACTGGCGGCTGCCCCTCTCCCCCTTGCGGCGGAGCAGACGCGGGAGACCTGGCCAGTCGATACCCGGCGGAACAACACAGCGAGACAGAGGACGCCCGGACTTGTGGTGCAGTGGACGGACCGACAGCCCGAGCGCCTGCGGAGGCGAGACCGGCGCTTAGAGTGCAGACCGGGAGCGGAGGTAAGAGGGCCCTGCCTGCCTGAATCGGGGAGACAACTTCAATCCCCCCAACCACTGGCGCTCCCTCCAGGGACAAGCCCGGAACCACGCAGAGGAGCTGGTATCCACGGCGACCGGCCCACACCGGCTGCACACACGTGTGGACAGTGCCCATACCCCACTGGCCGCGGTGTCTCCTCGCTGGACGACCTGTGGGGGGGGGGCACACTACTGGATTGGGACCCCCCACCCCCCCCCCTCTACATCATAGAGCAGCGGGCAAACCTGGGAGGCACAGTGCCAGCTGGTTGCGACACTTCGCGGCGCGGCCCCGCCTTTCAGGGAGCGGGAGACTGCACGAGGCGGACACTGTGGGCCCACACCGAAAGCTGGACTGATTGTTCCTTGGGGGGCCACTGGATCGCAACAACACTGCTCTGGGCGATCAGTAGACGGTGAGCATTAGCCGCGCTTGGTGTCCCCGGCCTCCCCAGAAACCACAAACCACAGGCTGACCCCTCCCACTGGCCTGGAAAAGACCTGCGGCCCCTGCGACTGTGGGATCGGGCTCACCTGGGGGCCCGACTACCAGCGGGAGACACACGATACCCGAGACTGGGATTGGCGGCCTGCCACAACGCGCCGCTACACAGGCCCACCTCTCACGTGGAAAACGCATAGAGGACAAGCTGCGCTGCCCCGTGGATACAGGTGCCGGGAGCACCCCCCCTGTGCTCTGACAACACGGCTGGACCTGGGGACGACGGTTACCCCGCCCCCTGGCTTTGCTACCGGTGGAGTCACCTCGCATATGTCCGGAGGAGTGAGAACCCGCACTGGCACCGGAGGAGCCCCGCCGAAGGGAAAATCAGACAAGACATTACGCAAGATGGCAGCTGACCAGGTTACATCACGGTTGGATAACATGCTCGCTGCCATGGAACGCTTGGAACAATCCCTCCAACAGACCAGGACGTCCCTGGAATCTAAAATAGACAGTGTCGCCATAGACCTTACCCACCTGCGAGATGACCACAAGAAATTGGCTGATCGCACTAAGGTGCTGGAGGGAACGGTACATGATCTTGGCCCCAAAGTCTCACAAACTGACAAGCAAGTACAAGATCTCCTGAACAGGGTAGAATTCCTAGAGGACAGAGCCGAGGACGCGGAAGGGAGGGCGAGACGCAACAACATCAGACTCGTCGGTGTCCCGGAAAAATGGGAAGGCGCCAGACCGACTCAGCGTGTGGAAGACTGGATACGTGAGCTATTACCTGAAGACACACTCTCGCCGCAATTTGTGGTGGAGCGAGCGCATAGAGTACCCACGAGACCTCACACTACCGGTTCCAACCCGAGGCCGCTACTCTTCAAGGTCCTGAACTACCGTGACAGAGACACTATCTTAAGGGAAACCAGGCGGCTCGGAGAGGTCCGGATCGATAACACCACGGTGATGTTCTTCCCTGACTACACCATACAAGTACAACGCCAACGCCATGATTTCCTGGAAGTGAAGCGTTGACTACGGGAAGCAGGCCTCAAGTACTCCCTGCTCTTCCCTGCAAAACTGATGGTAGTGGCACGAGACAAAACCTACTTCTTTAACAACCCTGTGGAGGTGAGCGACTGGCTCGATAGCGGAACGGACACAGCGCCGAGAAACGCACAACATCCGGAGACGCGACCCAGAGGGCGAGGACCGCGACGCAGACGCAGGAACAGAGGCCACGCGACCGACCGCCCGGACGATGCGACTCGCCACTCCCCGCCGCTGGACCAAATGCTCCAGGAACAACGGGACGCTCTCCTTAGGGTCTCCCAACTAAGTGCTTCACCGACCTCAGACAATGCTCAAGCCTCAAGCCCGCAGATGGCTCAAAGTGACGATGAAGCTATTTACGGGATTCCAGACTCTCAACTATCGGTGGAGCTTCCGGAGGTCACGCCACAAACGGCTGATATGCCCCATTGAAACATGACACATGCAACCGACGGCTGACACCGGGGCGGCGGAGGTGAGACTCATGGACGACCGGTCACTGAGATGCAGCGGATGCGGCTGCAGCTGGGGAAGCCCCTAGCCGCCCTGGGAACAGACGGAGAAGCTCTAGCGCAGTGAGTACCCACCCACAGGTATGGATGCTGAGAGGGCACCGTGGGGGTGGGTTTGTTATCTCAACCATCCATAACACGTGGACGAGCTTCTGCCCCGCACAATCGGGGGGTACAGTTTGTCTCTCTCACTGATGTGTGCATAGTCGCCCGGAGCCTGAACCACCGATGAGGACATGGCCTATTTGACTGCCGCATTTGACTATGAGGTGGGAATCGTTTGTGGCCCGGGGAAGGGCAACAGACAAATTGATCTCACTTGATTAGACATTGGAGAACTGCCTTATTGATACCTAGCTCAAGCTGCCCCCTAGACTTGAACGTTAATATTTTGCCCTATTGGCGTGTTTGGACGGCGACATGTTCCGTTGCCGACCTTTTGGCATTTACTGCTGTTTAGCACTGTTTGTAAACCCAGTTGCATTTCTCTTTCCCCACATCAGAGTACTGCCTATGCCCTGGATAGAAATGTCGGCGTTTGTGTCTGCGGGGGGTGAAAGGGGGAGGCGGGGTAACTTGTGGAAGCGGTTGCCTGGAGGGTGGGTGACGGGAGAGGCAGATGCCTCATACCAAGATAGTGAATATGGCTGAGATTAAGATCTGCACATGGAATGTGAGAGGAATGCACACACCATCGAGACGTTACCAAATATACTCATATTTACGTCGCCATAAATTCCATGTAGTTTTATTACAGGAAACGCATCTAAACAAGGCTGAGGTCCACACGCTGCGTAGGAGATGGCGCGGACAAATTTATGCCACTGAATACTCCTCTTATGCCCGTGGGGCACTTATATGGATACGGCCGGGGACACCTTGGGCAGACATGGATACACAGATAGATGCGGGAGGCCGGTACGTGATAGTGAGAGGCAGACTTGATGGGCACCCGGTGGTACTTGCCTCCATATACTCCCCTAACACTGAGCAGGGGGGCTTCCTCGACTGCCTCTCCACGACACTGGCGCCCTGGCATGGGCTTCCGTGGATCCTTGGAGGAGACTATAATTGTGTCCTGGACATTCACTTAGACAGGTCCACTGCTCCCCCACCTAACGCTCAGGCACACGTCACGACGAAGGCTCTCCTAAACTGGGCCCAACAATGGCGCCTACAAGACGCATGGAGGACCCGCAACCCCACGACACGCACATACTCCTATTGGTCAGGCGCGCATGCACTACATGTCCGCCTGGACAGATACATGGTCTCCCCTGACCTCCTTCCGTTAGTCCTAGATTCTCAATACATGGGCCGCACCCACTCGGATCATAACCCTCACACACTGACAATTGCATGGGACGCCCCACATCCTCCCATTCCCACCTGGCGCCTCCAACCAGACCTCTTACTTGACGCGACATTCCGAGAATCCTTGCTTACACAATCGGCCCAATACTTTGAACTAAATGCTGGCACGGCGTCCTCTCCCCAAACCGAGTGGGATGCTTTCAAAGTGGTGACACGGGGACTCTGCCTGGGAACGCAGGGACACATGAGACGCCAAATTGAACGAGACCTGACAAGACTGGAATCGGAACTACTAGACCTCGAATGCCCTGCGGGGGGGGGTGCGGACGCCCGACTGACTACTGCTAGGGCAGAGCATGACCGCCTACTAGACCGTCTGAAATGTGTTAACTTTGCGGCACACTCTGCTCGGATCCACAGACAAGGTGACAGACCAGGTAGATTGCTGACCTGGCTGATCGCACGGGAAGACCGATCGGCTCCAATATCGACCATACAAGCCGGAGATGGCAGGTCACTATACTCTCAGCGCCAAATACATGAGGCATTCACGGAACATTACACTGGCCTATACCACTCCCGACTCCATGTTCCGCTACCTGCCATTATGGACTATCTCTCTACCATACGATTGCCTACCCTGGTAGCGGCACAGCAGGATGACCTCGGAGCACCACTGGACCCCGAGGAGCTCCGCGACACCATCTTTAACCTCTCGAACGGTAAGACCCCGGGGCCGGACGGCTTACCGGCCGAGTTCTACAAGGCCGCCTCGGACATCCTGATCCCACACCTGGTGAAGATGTACTCCGCGGCTGCCGATAACTTCGCCCTGCCCCCGACCCTTAATGAGGCGACGCTTGTCTCCTTACTCAAGCCTGGCAGAGATGGCACGCAGATGGGCTCTTACCGCCCTCTCGCACTTTTGAACACAGACTACAAGATTCTTGCCTCCGCACTAGCCCGCAGGCTGGTCCCTATGGTTCCTATGTTGGTACATCAAGACCAAAACGGGTTTGTACCGACGAGGCACACGTCCCACAATATCCGACGACTGTTTCGCTTGCAGGAATACGCCACGAGACGATGGCCACGAGCAGGATGCCTTGTGCTCGACCTGGAGAAGGCTTTTGACTCGGTGGAGTGGCCCTACCTGCGAGCAGTGTTGGAGAAGTTTGAGTTAGGGGATGACTATCTGATGATGGTCGGCCTCTTATACAGTAAGACCACGGTCCGAGTCCACACTGGGACATTACTCTCTGACCCTATTCGAGTGCGGAGGGGCACTAGACAGGGTTGCCCACTGTCACCCCTGCTGTTCTCCCTAGCAATGGAACCCCTAGCCGCGATGCTCCGGTCGCAGGGAGCTGACTGGGGAATACCATTGGCAGACGGACTACATGTGGTGTCCTTATATGCCGATGACCTACTATACATTAAAGACCTCAACAACGTCCCAGACTCCCTTACTACCATCTTCGGCACCTTTGAGGAAATGTCGGGATTACGAGTAAACTGGGCCAAATCGGGGGCCTACTCCTTTAGCCCGGACGTTCCCGAATGTGACATAAGCATCGGGGGTGGAAGGTTGCAGTGGTACCCCAGTACGTTCAGATACCTCGGGATCCACATCTACCGAGACCCAATGGACATCTTGGAGGGCAACCTGATGAGGGCGATCGCCTCTACCAGAGCACAAGTGGGGTTCTGGAACACGCTGCCGCTCAATGTCCCCAGTCGCATAGCTTTGGCTAAAATGATAGTGCTACCGCGGCTGTTATACTATTTTGCGAACATACCAACATATGTACCTACCCGGGTGTTCCGAGACCTTGAAGTCCTGCTACGAAACCTGGTTTGGAACAAAGGTCGGCCTCGGGTCGCATTGACGAAACTCTACATGCCCACTGCAGAGGGCGGACTAGCAGTTCCAAACATGGAATTATATTATCTGGCAGCACAAATGCAGTGGGTGTCGAGCTGGTTAGGTGGTAAGAATCTGAGCGACACGGCTACAGATACCACCGTTTGGTCCCTGTTCCAGATTCAAATACTATTCCATCCGCTGACTCGGACACCAAGACCGCCGCAACTACTACTCGCAGTAGCACGCAGATGCTTCCTCCGCTGCTTACGCCTAACACGGACTACGACGCCATATGCGCCGATATTACCACTGTTAGGCACCCCGACGACGGCAGGGACCCTATCCGCTATATAGTTGGATAGCTGGATCGCCGCAGAGGTGGACACGATGGGCGACCTTTACTCTGACGGCGCCCTACTACCCTTTGCAACCCTCGTGGAGGATGCATCCCTCCCGGCTGGGCAGTTCCTGACACACGCTTCCCTCGTTCATGCGTTGACCACCGCTTGGGGGGACATGTCTAGTGAGCCACCGACACACCATTTCGTGCAGTACTTGCATGTCATGAGCAACGGCCCTCACATTATTCATTGGCTAACACAAGCGCTTCTCCTGCATACACACCCGGCGACAGTACAACTAAGGGAAAAATGGGCGACAGACAGAGGGCGGGACTGGACGGACAAAGAGTGGGCTATGATCCTGGCTGGTCCAGTGAACATCCCCCGCAGCCCTCGTTTTAAAATCATACAATTTTATATACTGCACCGCGCATATCTCACCCCTGACAAAATAAATAAATACTTTTCAGTAACAGACACAGCCTGCGGCCGCTGCTCTCTCATAGGCGCAGATCTCCTCCACATGCTCTGGCTCTGTCCTGCCCTCCAGCAGTACTGGGACGGAGTGACCACGATACTCCGACATTGCACTAGGGAACAAATACCGAACACGTGGGAAGCGTGCATATTGGGCTTGTATAAGCGCACACACCTAAATAGGGTCCAGACTAGATACTGGGATCTTGGACTTATCACAGCCAAAAGACTACTCACCAAGAGATGGAAAGCAGCCACACCCCCACACCTCCGACACTGGTGTCTGTCGCTGACAAACTGGGCGCGGGCTGAGAGCTCTGTCCTGCAACGGGAGGAGACAGCGGGGCTCAGAAAATTCCCCATCGCACAACAATGGGAAGACATACTACACTCCTTCCTGCAGAAATGTACGGAACGGGGAATTACGTGACAGAACACGTGCTGCCACCCCTACTCCCCGATACGGCACCTTAATGAACACACATGATGCATCATGAACCCTCCTGTCGCCGTCAGGCTCAACACACTCTCTGACTTGTACTCTCCTGTCACACACTGACGATTACCTGCCCCGCTCCCGGAGATGCACCGTCACATGTGGCGCTGCGTCGGGGGCCCGTGCCCCACACCGGAATGCCACACCCACCGGCCGCTCATGGGCCCACCCCCCCCCCTGCTAGCTCCGCTGCACTGGCGACTTGCACCTTCCTGAGCCCCGGCCCCCCCCCGCCTGCCTACCCCGCAAGACACTATTGGCACGCTGATTCAGACTTCCACTTCCTCGACGCTATGGCAAACTCTACACATACCTGCCCCTACCTACCTCCTGTATAACCCATGTCCCTGTTTGGTAGTTAGTTGTTGATTTGGTTTCATCTTCCCTTAGACCATGTCCGTACACAGGCAACTTCATGCTTTACACCATTTTGCACCACGGGACACCCTCGGGTGTGAAAACCGACGCTTGGACTCCTCGTCTGGGCACTGAGGTGCGGAACAAATCTTTTCACCAGAATGGATACACAGGGAAGTCACACGCCCCAAACACGCGTAGGCGCTGAACGCTCTCAACACTCCCTCATATGGCGCCGAGCCCGCCCGAATATCGGCCCGCACAAAGGTGCTCACTAATGACATGCATTAGGCATGACAGGTACGGCTGCCACCGCCGCCACTGATGAGAGTAGATTCGGCACATCCACTTTGATCCACTGACTTTATACAGGGAAAACCCATAGACCACACACTTACTAAATACTAAATGTATACATGCTATGGTATAATGTGAAATACTGACATACGCTGCCGGACCCCCGGGTTGCCGGACTTGAAGCTGTGTACTATTACCTTTTGTATTGCAAGATTCTATATCTGCTGCTGGCCCGGCTGGGTTGTAAGCTATGATGCTGTGTACACTAAGTGTTGGACAATAAAGGTCTTTTAAAAAAAAAAAAAAAATGAGGCAACAGGCCAGAGATGAATCTGAAATTCAGAAGGACAGTGCTATGGCTGCCGCTGAGAGGTGCAGAGTCAGAAGGAGCTCTACAAATGTCAACGTGGACAGGATGTCCAAAATTAAAATGCTGCAACATGTGTATACTTCAATTAGACAGCTATAAAATAGTTGCCTTTGCTCTAGAACATTACTACATATGCTCCCTCACCACAGCCATTCTTTTACTGTTGATGTTGGAGGACTTTTGAGAGCGGAGATTCAATATCCGTGCCCTAAATGGCAGGTTAGAAGCAAGATATGGAACTCTGGGAATCAGAATAATTGGAGATAAAAAAGAATATTATGGAATTTTAAGACAGAGTTGGTGATCATGCAACACAGTGTGCTGATAAAATTGCCAACGTACTCTTCTAAACTGATGCCCCACAGAAGTCTAAAATGAAAACACATTTAAACGTGTGTAACATTAATAGAAAATGGCGGATGGCTAAAGGATCATTTAAGGAACGCTCAGCATGGTATTTAGCGAAAAGAGGCAATTCTAAATATAAATGGGGGAACCATCAATTGTAAGGCATTGTAGGGTCAACATTCCTTTCAAGGGATAAAGGCACACAGCAACTGATGCATGGAGCTTCTAACCACAGTCCAGCTGGTGATTGCTCCGTTAGGCAGAGGATAAGGGGGAGCTCGACAGTCAAGAGCCATAGTGGGAAACAAGAAGAGGGATTTAAAATATGACTTGGAGCATGGAATATCCCGTAAACATACCAGAAAAGGTCCTCAAATACCTGGAAGCATGCAAAGTGGCACAGGTAGTCCAAGACCAGAAAGACAGCACAGAATTATGCACTGGAAAGAAAATGCAACTCATTGCAGTGCTCATTTTATAGACTTACCTGAAGTGAGAGCATTTTTTCTGTGTTCTATCATATAGCAGTTATCTTGTAAAGGATTGCGGTTGGTAGACAGCTGACAGAGTGAGTCATCTTGCATCAGCCACTATTATTGATATTGAGGAATAGTTTCAGTACCCTATGCTGCCCACAGTCCTTTCAGAAAACCTCCTTTCGTCCTCACTCTAGCCCACTTCCACTCCTGCTCCTGCTCCATGGCACAGACCTCACCACTTTCCTCCTGTGGGTGCATAAAATGCTCCTCTTGCTTAAGGTCCAATAGCTGCCCTAGATCTGGTCTCAGTTAATAACTCTACCGACAACTGGGCACTAAGATATTCCATGTACTACCAACAGAAGGGCAATGCTACTCAACATTAGGTCGTGAGGACCAATAATGAAGCCGTTTTCATTCTTAAAATCCCTGGCCCATGGAAAAAAATTAATAGTGTGGGGTAAGAGTAACAATGCATGAGTCACATTCAGGAGGCCTCCTATGGAGAGGATCCGTGTTTCATGAAGATAAGGTTGCCAATAAAATTGTCATTTTTCATTGTTCTTACTTCAAGTCCTTGCAGCTTTAGCTCATACAAGGCAAGTAGATCCCAGAAGTGCAGTGGAACAGAGAAGGCACAAACAAATGACCTCTGACAGAGACTCTGTCCATCACCACCCCTTGTTGTAAATATTTTTGTCCACCCTAAGCGTGGAAGGGTATACTCAGATGTGAGTCCCTTGCTCATTGCACCATCAGGATTCAAGCAAGCCGGGCCGAAGACGGCTGAAATGCCAGAAACCGGTCCCCGGAAGCTTGTTTCCTTCCCAGTGTAAGAATTGGCTTTTGTAGTCTGGTCTGCCCTGTTCCCATGATGCACTGGGCCAGGGACAGACTAATTTGCATACAGCCAGGTTCTGAAACTGGGATGGTGCAATGAGCTAAAAAACGGTGTTGGATCTAGCCCTGATCTCTTGACTGGGTGAGAGTATTCTGCTTAATTCAGAGACTCTGTCCATCACCACCCCTTGTTGTAAATATTAGCTCATACAAGGCAAGTAGATCCCAGAAGTGCAGTGGAACAGAGAAGGCACAAACAAATGACCTCTGACATAGGGGATATACATTTGGTTTATATTGAGGTGTATATGGAGGAGCGAGCTTAGAAAAATAAATCCTTACTTGTAAGACTCTTTTCCAATCAGCTACCGGTCCTGAAACAGAATAACCCACATTGTTGTATGGTTACGGATACCTAGCATGTGGTCCCGGTGTGTGTAATCCTCCTTATGCATCGTTTGCTTCTGGGGAAGGAACGGCAAACCACTAACCGCACATGGTCTGGGTCCCAGTATTGTCATCTGTATGCATGATTTGAGAACCAGCTGCATTGGCTTGAGGGGATCGTGTATGGGTTTCAGCTAAAGGACAGGTATCGTGAAATATCCCCAAAATTGATGTGGGTAAATAATTACATGGAACAGTGAAACAAGGAGAGCACAAATCACATTATTGGGCTCAAAATAAGAACATGAGAGATACTGAGACAATTTATATCCAACGAAAAAAGACTAACTGAACTTAACATGCGAGTGACCGCAGCCAAGAAAGGAGCTCATATCCTGGACTATAATATTTTAGGAAATTGAAACAAACCAATAACTGTTTAAAAGGGTTTTGTGCTTTGTATTTATGCAATATTGTATAAGCAGATACATCTAGGTAAAAGCATGAAACAGTCTACAATGGTCCAGTATAAGAAGTAACCCTGGGCAAAGCACTATGCTACACTTGCGAAGTTTGCGCTGCTTCGCATTACGCAAATTGCACGTAGCACAGTGTAAACACGCGTAGCGTAGTGCAGCAGTCATTTTTTGTTTGCTCGTGGTCCTCAACGTCAAGTTGGCAACCGCGAGCAAGCAAAATGACATCCTGGCGAGACTTTTTCCTTGTTCGCGATCAGTAACATCAAGTTGCCGATCGTGAGCGCGGAAAATAACGCGTGGTGGTCACGTATGCTCGCAATGAGAAACTACCAGTCCGTGTTGAGAAAGCTGCCGCTCGAGGAGAAATCTACTCGAGCGGCAGAAAACGACTGCATGGACTGTGCAAGATGCAGTTTGCACTGATTGCACAGTATGAACAAGCATCCGGCACTGTGCAATCAGTGCGAACAGCATTTTGCACAGTGCACTAAGCAGTTCGCGTAGCTTGCGATTCGCGTAGCGCTACTTCGCAAACTACGCCCAGGCTTAATAAGAAGCAATCAAGACAGATCCTAACAGGCTTCCTGTTGTTGTGCCTAACCAGCCATTATACATTTAAGTAGAATTTAGAAATCAGGTTATTGCTGCCAGTTAAAGAAAGATCGTCACAAGAACAAATCAGCATTGTCACAGCTAAGCATCATTGTATAGCATTGTTGCACCTCACCTACGCCTGGATTTCAGAATTCGCAGAGGCACCCGCTTAGTAGCACTGACCTCAGTAACAGGCTTATGCGTTGATCTTTGGAATGTTGGCGTATGCAGCTCTGTGTGTGAATGTGTTTTGTGTCTTTCAGTGTCTTATGTGCTTAATGTGTCTTCGTTCCATGGGTAACTACTTGTGTTTGCATCTTTCTTATTTGTGGAGTGTGGGGGTCGTTGCTTCTTTGGTTCGGATGTGTGCTTTTGTGTGTCTTTATGTACCTTGCTCTTTTTCTGGCGATTGCTCTGTAGCTGTCCCGTGGTATCTTTCTGTGTCTGTATGTAGTTGTTTCTGGTGCTAGCTGGTGTCTGTCTCAGTATGTCTCATAGTGATGGTCTCTCCATGTGACAGCACGAGAGGCTCTCTTTCTGTATAGCCATCTCACTTTCTGCAGCAGACCTTGAACATATGTCAAAGGAAGAAGAAAGGAAAACTGTAAACTGCAAGACAGCGTGGCATTCAGTTGGGTAGGATCGTTTTTTTAATCCACTCATGCACTATCCATGCTTCCTATATACATCAGAGGATGGTGTGAAAAGGTGAATAATAAGCTGCAACTGCTCTTTTTCTGCTCTCCGTCACACAGAGTAAAAGGGTAACAAAGAAACTCCCAAAATGAAAGCAATATTTTGGATATTCACAAGTACAGTAATTTGGTTTAATAAATAGATTATTCGGAACACAAAAGTGAGCTAGACTCCTGCACAGTGTACAACACTAAAGAGCAGCAGAAGGAAATATCCTGCAAGAAGAGAAAAACTTTGTTAAACGGTGGACATCATGCAGACATGACTGCCTCTGTGTTATGGTATTAAACTTAAGACTCAGGATGGAAGCCTGTTGTGATATTTTTTTTGTAAGATTGTACTGAAGGTATTCGTACTCAGAGTTCTGTACAAGACTGCTGGGAGAGGCTATATACAACCGTACACATTTCTAATGATTTATGTAAATCAGTACTAGTGACATCAGGTAACACACCACATACATCTATGTAATATGATTTTCACCTGCTTATGAAAGTCCAAGCAGCTGGATTAGTAACGATGCAAATGTTTAGAGCCTTTGAAGGGAAGAGACCCATATAATATCAGCTGGTTAAGAGACGAGCTGTAGTTGAGGTTTTTAATTTATCCTTTTTAGGGAGTCTTGTTAAACACCACTAGCTTGGCATTCGTTATGTGGAATATTTTGTTGGCATATTAACAGGTGAAAAAATAAAGATGGGGACCATTTACCAAAGATACAGGCTTTATTTTTTGGAAGCAAAACACTGCGGAAGAACAAAGTAAGGCATTTCTGAAGTCTGGCAAAAATGCATTTTTAGTAAAATGAAATTAAAAAGAACACATTGAAAACAACGGTTATTGTGGTCATTCTGTCATGTCAGGCCAACTGTAAAACATGACCTCATGACATGCAAGTATCTACAAAACATTTGAAGTGGGCAGAAAAGTCTTGACGTTCGTCAACCACAAAGATTTCGAATCTATACAAGACGATGAGCACCGGAGAACATGGTCGACATGAAACCTCATGCAACATAATTTTAGTGAAATTGGGTCATCAAAGGGTCTGCAATACACAGTACAAATGACATATACATGATGTAGTGCAAGAAAGTACAATACAAAAATGACAAGTTGAACAAGAATGAATAACTATTTTAATTGCAAAGAACAGACGAGCAACGAGGTGCTTGTGCTAACATTGTGACCGTCTGTGGAAGCTGTCGATTCAGTTCTGAGCACAAGTGGTCTCTGCCTCTAAAGATGGCATCACACTAACAAAGACAACAAAGGAAATAATACCTATTTAGCAAGCTGCTAGATACTCTTTAAAACCAAGACTCCTCTTTAATATAATGGTGAAATACATATTTATAAAGGTAAAGGGTAGTCAAGCAGCCACAAATAATACAGCAGGGGCGAGGCACCATGCCAGGAATCGGGTACTAGAATGGAAGGGGGAGGAGGGGCCACCAGACAAGCAAAGACTCAGGTGAGATGCTTCTCGTCAGCAAAGGCTTTGAGAACCCCTCCAACCTCCACTCATAGCAATCCTGTAAAAATCAAAAAAACAATTAGCAAAAAACAGCGCATGGAAAACTCAGATGATGCCGTCACGCATGGGTGTTATGTGTGGATGGTCATATAAAAGTTCTAATTAGCATTTTCACAATGTTATCCGTGCTCTGTTTAAAGATGGCACGATGGGATAGTAAGAACGGTTGCAGCTGCCCAAGATGCGAAAACAGTTTTTCTTTACAGTTCAAAAAAGCGGTAAAAGAGAGACAAAAGAAGAAAGAGGTAAAGAGGAAAAACCACAGGAGAGAAGGGAGCAAAACTAACTAATGCTCAAAGTTCTAACATAGGTGAGGCCAACTTTAGTTTGAAAGCGCTGGGGTAACGGCAGAATTTCAGGATATCTAAAAGATAAATTTACATGCGAGACGAATATGGAATCCTGTACATAGTGTCTACCATGAAAATCTAACATGGACCAGGCCCTCCTGGATCTAAAATTTAGACACAATATTCTAAGTGAAGTTACAAAACAACAGAAGATGACTTTTATTTGCAACAAGAAATCCCATCCCCAAATCGTGGGATTCTGAATTTGAACTTCGACCTAGATTTGCTTACCTTGTATGCAATAACACTGCCAAAAAGGTTAAGCTGCCTTGATTTGAGATCTCACTCACTTACCAGGCCATAGACTGTGTGCAGTGGAGACTGGCCGCATGAGTTTAGTCCATGCGAGTTGTGACATGTTTTGTGAGCATTGGTAACCATAACTAGAGAATTTCAGGGGATTTGCATGTTTGAGCCACATTAATAGTGCCTATGTTTTTTTCAGTGAAAAAAAAAAGATTTCACTCATGTGAAACCACTGTACCTTGCCAGTTATAGCTACCACTGCACAAATCACACACCACAATTTGTGCTGACCGAACGTGGGCATCCAGTCTCCATAGCCTTTGGCTGTGCACCCAACTTGCCTTGGGGAACCTTCTCTAAATTGACCAGTGGGCCTGTCCCCCATGGTCAACCACTGTGTGTGGCCAACCCTCACGACAGAGTTTGTTTTTTTAAGTTCAAACTGGCTCTAGAACAAACCATACAAATCCTGAAGGAATAAGTGGAGTCAGACATTCAGTCTGCAGGCAACATTCTTCTGGTAAAAATAAATTACTTATTTAATTGATTGTTTTGTATAATACTACCTACCGCAGGCTGTGTGTCACAATATCAGAGACAAATATTGTTCTAAAATATAACATAGGCAAAAGATCAGCTACCAAAATACTGACAACTAAGTATATACAGGTAAGTATAGATTTACTATTGTTAACTCCACATCAACATACTTGGAAGCAATATATTGTCAAGGTACCTGTATGTGCCCAAGATAGTGAAGAGGTTGGAGTGTTGTTAAACAGGTGCCCTTTTTTTAGGGATCTGCCATATGAACAGAGAAGAGCAATGATGGTGGGGTGGGCCTCCAGGGAGAAAGTGCCCTCCACTTAGAAACACTAGCAAGCCTTGAAAAAAATACTCACCCATGTGAGTAAAATTTTATCAGGTCGAGATATTTTTAGCACCTACTAGTCACATCTGGTGAGTAAACTTAGGTGAAAAGGAACAGGTGTTCTGTTCATTCAGAAAGTGAATGAGCAATAGAGATGCCATTAAAACATGTTTTTATCTTGATACATTTGTTGTCTGTTCAATGAAAGAGGTCAAATGTCAGTGTCTTTTAACTAATTGCTGCTTGGAAAATGTGGTTTAACCCGTTCAATGCTGAGGACGGCCCCTGGCCGTCCCACGTGGCGGTGGGCGTGTGCAGAGGATGACAGGAGGCCATCCAAACCCCGCCCACTGATTAAAATGCCCGCACCGTGGCAGAATTCGCGCTGCGGTCAACGGGTTAATCTTGTCTCTCTTTCTAGAGTTCGGGGCTTTTGTCAAGTAAGCGGTCTGAAGAGGGCAGTTATTTTTCTCTAACAAATAACTTTAAATAAATAGCCTCCAAATCAATAATACAAACATTTCAAAATATATCAGGAAATACAAAAGCAAATTTTTTAAATTAAGAAGTGTGATGCAAACAAAGAGGTAAATAGGCGCAAAACAACCCAGAACTCTTTACTTGGTGATGTGCAAATGACACATATTTGCAGAAACTCTATTTCCAAACATTATTGTTTGTACACTATATCGTTGTATCAGTAAAGCCACGTCAGTGGGAAAGTTTGTGGCCATTTCAATGTAAAATCTGCTGATTACAAATGACAGTGTGCTACCACTTCATGCTTTACTTATGTATTTATTAAAAGAGATAGTTTTTAAACATGATTTGAGAAACATATCTACCCCGCCCTGATGAAAATGCTGTTAATGAACTAAGAGGCAAGTCAGGGGTCACGCGTATCCTATATGTGGCTAGATTTGTATTATATATGGGAAAAAAGTTTAGTCTATTAAATCAAACAAATGTTTTTCGTACAGCAGACATGCCGAACTTGCACATTTGATGGTGTTCTCATATGTGATAATGAAGAAAATGGCGGCTCAATTAATTAAATTATTTACCCACAAGCACATCGTTTGAAACCAGTTTAGGGGTTAAGAGCATTATAAATAGGTTGAGTAGATTATTTAAGTAACTAGACCTGCAGGTCTAGTAACATTTTTATTATGCTTTGTGCCTGAAAGATGTGTGGGATCATGGTATTAATTGGGAAGGGATTTGTGGGGTGTGAGGAACTCTATACCAAGAAGTAAAGGTGGCCAAGTTGAGCTGGAGTGGCCCTGGTTCTGAGGAGTACCTTCCAGGGGAAGCTAGAATTGACCATGCCAGGGGCCGTATTACAGAAGGTGCCCCGGGGGCGCAAATGGCGTTTGCGCCCAGTTTGCGCGCCCGAGGCACTCTGGTTATACAAAAGTGGCTGCAGACGCTTGTGTGGCCCCTTCTGTAATACCGATAGCGCTGGTAAACATAAAACGCCTGCACTATCTACAGGGGGCATTTGCAAATGAGGGAATCCCTTTGCCTCTGCAACCACACCTATTAAAGACGCGGGCGAAAAGGCAAAGAAGCTGTCAGAAGGCGCACAGACAGTGCTCCTCCTGAGAGAAGCCCTCTGGATCGGGGCAAGGGGGTACCATGGACCCCCAGACATCCCCTTGCAGGTGGGTGCAGTCACTGACTGCACCCACCTGCAAGGGGATCTGTAATCCCCTTTAAAAGTGCAGGCTGTTTGCCGTCTGCACAGTGAAACACAGAGCAGCTGCTTCAAAGCTGCTCCGTATTTCACTTTAATGCACTGCCCCAGGGCAGCATGAGTTCATGGCTTCCCTGGGGGCAGCGCTACGTAATAGTGCGCACTTTCTATGTTTGCGCCTGCGCATTAGTTTTAAGGTGCACCGGGCACAAACAAGGAATAGGGCCCCTAGTATCCTAAAATACTTCAAATCTTCAGTCAAAGGCCTTGTATCATTAGCTTACCATTGTTGAAAAGATGAATGGTAATGAATGGGTGCACTCCTAACCCTACTGAGAATGTGAGTCTAATTACTCAGAGAATGACAGCGGACTATCCATTAGGGAAAACGGTGCGAAATGTCCTTACAAGTGGTCATATCTGGCGTGTACAGGAAGGTGGTTTTGTTAAAGACAAATTTGGCAGTATAGAAGAGGAATACAATCTACAGGCCTTTTTTCGAGATGGGCAGTTGCAGGACTTCTGCCAAAAAGTGGCAGATATCCCAGCTGCCGTATTATGAGTGCACTGATGTCAATGGCGCTCTAAAACCGTCTGCTGGGACACCCACCACTGTTTGGCAGATGTCCATCTCTGCCAAATTCTAAACAAGGCTAGATGTCTATGGGTTACATTTTTGCGAGTTATTTCTACCATTTTCTGTATAAGCTATGACTAAACAATCTTAATGAAAATCTTTGATGATAAGGCCTACGTGACCCACATGCGGGGGCCCAGTGAAGGATCTTTCGTCACGATGGCCAACAGTTCCTGGCTCCTCCAACGTCCCACTCCCACTCTCACCCACCTCCTTCTCCAGATCAATGGGATTGCCTTCAAGAAACAGGTAAGGGATGAAGCACATTCTGTATTGGGTCACACACAACAAAGGAATGATCTTCAAGGCAACTCACAAGTGAATAGTCTATTCACTTCTGTTTCCCACAGGAGGCTTTACTGCACTGAGTACTGCTGCTCCCATCTCAGTGCTTAGCTCTGAAGCGCTTCACACAACAAATGCATGCTGCCACTGCACCGTGCAGCTCCCGATTCATTTCTCACATTTAGACTCAACTCTAGCTTTTTAGCAGCTTCGATAACATGGTGGAGCAAAGAGTTCCCAAAAGAGTCCCTGCAGCAATATTTTATTGAAATGAGCATCTGGATGGGCATAGTTAAATGTCAAAGAACTTTATAATAGCGACCGCAGACTGCAATTAGGTGCTTTTCCAGAAAAGCTTCCCCAGCACAGATTCTGCTTTTAAACACACCACATCAGCTCTTACAACCGTTTCATGCGTAAAACAAGATTATAAGAGCAAACACATTTGGCCGACCATCTACCCACTAAAATCAATAGTCCAGTCGCATGAGACTGTGTTTGGCGCCACAGCATTATTCACCCCGCTAAGTAACATCAGAAGATTAAGGTGATGTTATCTGGATACGTTTATCAATTCAATTAGCAAACTGGGAACAAGGTTGCAAAATATTACAAAACCTAAACCTTTGCATTACAAGTGCATTTCAAATGCGATGGGAGGGGGGGGGGGGGAACGCAACAGAACACATAGGGGATTGAATGAGCTTGTTCAATAAAAACACAGTGACAAAATATGTCTTTTTGTGTAGGATGCGGTATCATATTGTATAACTGAGAACATCAGCATGAGTTCATTATAAAAAGTAAACTTGTTTGGGGTTCAGCGATACACTACACACGTCTTTAAAACACCCAGACACCCTAAACTGCTTGCAAACAGATAACCAAAAACACTTTATTTACATAAATGCGAACATGTTCATTACAGTTTCTTTAGCTTTTAAAATCATGTATACATTCTCATATTATAAATCAATGAGAGATGTGTATGTCTTCCTGCAGCGTCTTTTCCATACCCCAGCTGGTCACTGGCTTTAGATACAATTAAAAAGGGGCACCGATTTCAGATTTTCTGCATAACCAAGCAGTTTTCTATTTGCCTGGCCTCTGAAATATATTCAAGATTCTACGGTGGTTGCGGTAATTTTCACCCTCTATGACTGTTGGGTTTTCCAAACCACAGAGAATCCCTTTCATTCAGCTATCATTTCATTATCATCACTGAACTGAACACATGCCAGGACAATTAATATTGGTTCAGAAATAAGAGCAGGGAAATCAGGCTAAGTGGCCAGGCAATTTCCATTTTTAGGTCTCGGCTAGACAGCGCATTTGCTATCTCTTTGAGACATGTAGATTACAATCAGTGGGCTTAGAGGCTGCCAATAACTTACCATTTGTTGGCCTCAGCGTTGCTCTCGTATCTTTCATTCCCGTGTGTCACTGCATAATAGTGCTTAATATTAGCCAGTGGTTTCTGGTGCTCAGCACCAGCACTTAATTGTCAACACTGGCACTTGTGTCATTCTGCGACATGGTGGTGCTGTTTGTCTAATTATGAGATGAGCACAACAGTTGTTTTATTTCATTATAGATCAAAAATTACGTATACCTGCTGCCCAGGCCATTCTTATTGCTTTTGGGGCCTGGAATAGTCTGCATTGGAACACTTGTAGAAGTGTGATGGTTAATAGTTGTGTTAGTACTGTCATTGGCAACACTGGCAGGGGAATTGGGTAGTACAAGCTGCAGTGGCCTTATGACAAGGACCCTGGCGCTTATTTCTTTACAATTAAGTACTGCCGCATATGGGCGTCATGCCTCTTCTTATCTTTGACCCTCCCCCTGGAGCATGGACCAATTTCTTGTGTCCATCCTCTGCTCCTGTTTTTTAAGTTACTTTTTTACTTGTGTTCAAGCACTCCATATAAGTGCTCATGTTTTTAGTCTCTCCTTTTATCTCCACCCGCACCCCATTGGTGATGCTTGTTTTCCCCCTCTCAGCCGCCCCATCCATGTTGCTTCTTTCACTCACCCCCTCTGGCCGGTCTGTTTCTTCTCTACCCTACCCCCACCCTCATTCATGTTCAGCTTTTCTCCTGCCCATCTGTTTGTTTTGGCATTGGCTCTAACGGAGGAAGGGCATTGCTTCATTTAGACACCTTTCCAATATCAGCTTCTGCCCTGCTACAGTTTTGCACGTTACAACGCCAGTAGGGTGAATTTTTATATTGGTTTCTTTAATTACGGCATCCCACTTACTTTTAGTATTTGCCTCACACCCCGCAGTTGGGCTTAACTCTTTCCACTCCCGCGGTATTGTGTTCTGTTGCTCCAAATACATTTCTGTTGGCCAGAGTTCTACCTGTTGCAGTTTTTGTGCCTTTCTTATAATTGGGCCATTCATAAGCAGTCCAGTCAATTAAGATTTTGCAGGCTCAACACCAAAGTCCTGGCGGTGTTTTCATCAATCAAAGGGGTGTTTTGAGTGCCTTGACTTACTTGCCTCGGGGGCATTTAGCTGCTGTGGGCATCCATGTTTAGTTGGGAGGCTTCACTGTCTTAATTAAGGTTGGGGGTGTGAGGTCAGCGGCCAATTTTGAACAGATAGGGCTGCAATAGATTTTTAATAGTAGGGAGTTGGGACTTGTAATTATATCATGTTAAATGTGATAGTATGCGGTGTGTCTTTGGTTATATTACTTTTCTCTTAACTAAATCTTCTTTTTTAATTTAAGACAACCTTGTTCAATCCTTACCTCCCAGAGTGTGGACACTTTCCCATTTACCAGCAGGAATTGGTTTCAGGCAATCAGACACTCTTCCCTTGTTCCCTTGCTTACCTCACTTCCCCCCAGTGTTTTTCCACTCATGACTGTTAGCCGTATCAGCATGGAGGGTAAAGCACTAGACGAGTGGTAGGACATTCTCCGTTCCCGCAGGACCTGGTTTTCAAGTGAGTGGGGTCAGAACAGTGGCCTTCTCTTCAGAAGTGGGGATAATATCACATCAGTTCACTAGTTTAGCTTGGCAGGGACGCCACTCCAAATATCTGTGCCCATTGTGTGTTGGGCATTTTAACATAGGCCTCATGATCTTGCATGTTTTTTTTTCATTTATGGCGATCCTGGGCCGTCATTTGTGTGTCTGTCAGAGTCAATATGCATTTAGTCCATAGGCACACTGTGGCTGCCTCCTTTTACTTGAATTATGAACTGGGCAGACTATTGCTCTAGTGTATATCTTTCTTTGCCATCTGCCACGAGGGCCAAATATTGGGAAAAGCACAGATTTATTTTATTGCTTTGTACTGACACTTCTCTGCTTGGCCAACAAGGCTCATGCAGCTACCACTTGTATTGTATTGTATTGTAATTGCATTTATATAGCACTTACTATCCATGACGAGGCGTCAAATCGCTTTTTTGACGAGTAGCACGCTACTCCGGAACCCATAAAGGATTAGTGGTGAATTAGTATAGTGAAACATGAAAGTAATTTGAGGGGTGGATATGTTAGTCAGTTATTTCGATTGAGAAGGATAGTGGAGGGATAGAAGAGAGAACAAGCATTTGCAATGCAATAGGTCTCCCATTTGTTAGAGTTTTAGTTATTAGCATTGTAAATATTATGTGAGCTGTACGACTGTTTGCTGTATAGTGAATTTTTTTTATATATAAATAGTTGCATTATTGTAGTGTGATTGCTGACTGTAATGTTATTGTTAGTTGGCAAAGTAAAAGCGGCATAACATGAAACAGCCTGCCACTAAAAAGCTATTGGGGAAATGAGGTAAACTGCAAGTATCACAAATATTGAAGAAGTAATATATTAAAGAATTGAATTCCAAGGTGTGCGAAATGGAAAACAACATTTACATCCAAGGAGGAATATGGTTAAAAATGTAACGCCAAGGCTTGCAAACAAATATTGAGGGCAGATATAAAAGAATACAAATCTAATGCTTGTGCTATAGAGACGCTACAGTCTGGTAACAGAAAGAGTTTTAAAGTTAAGAACTCCTATATTAGCAACGCAACGCCGCAGCGTGCTTAGTAAATGTGGTATGGCAAAGTAGAACCTTACATTTAGGGAGACACAAAGGTAAACTAAACCGCTGCGTATCGCAAAATTAAAAGCGGCATGAAATCTAACAGCCCGATGTCCAAACGTCATTGGACGGGATGCTGAGAAAAGTAAATGCTACAAATATTGAAACAGTAATACTCCAAATAGGACAATTGCAAGATGTGGAAAGGTTGAAACAGCATCTGTAACGAAAAAGGAATATACATAAAAATGAAACGACGAGATCCGTAAGTTGCTGTGTACTTATTGGCACTGGTATGTCCCGTATATAGCGACTGTGCGCAACGCTTTTTCTTCCCCCTTACTTTACTCCCAAGCTGTGCGGGGGAGTAACAAGAAGGCTCCTTCCACTTTGGCGGCTACTTGTTCACAATTGTTAGTCTAAAAAGTGTCACGGACATAACAAAAGTCGCAGCCTGTGGTCTACAAACGAAAGCAATTTACTTTTAGAGGCTAATTTACCAGGAACAATAGATGGCGTTATAGATAAGATTGAGAGACTTGCCTTCCAGACACTAAACAAAATACTACAGGGCATGTGTCTGCCTGGGAAGAAGCAGATAGGTAGGAAAACAGTTAACACATGGTGACATCAACATTGCAAAGGTCCTGAGGGTACCTCAAAAGGGGAATTAGAACTTCTGCACATGTAAAAAAAATTGCATACCGCTCCGTAGCGCATTGTATGTGACAGTAGCTGTATTGTTTGTAAACGCTACTGTGGCAGGATTCCACATGTTTGCGCGATGCTCCCCCGCCCCCTAAATGTGTTTTTGGCAGTTATCACATGTAATCAGTGCAGGTTCTTTAGGCTGTAGCGAAATGGACAAATATCCGCAGTATGGAGATGAAACGCACAAAACATAGACTTCCTTATAATGTATTTATAACCAGATAAGCCACATGGTTTCTTTATATTAAATAAGGGCAATACCAAGCATGAATAAAAAGCAAGTATACAGTAAACAAGACGCGAAGTTCCTGCACTTTTCACAAAGGACAGTGCATCTTCAAAGTGAGTGTCAGTGCTGTTTGTCTTTTGGGTGGGGTGGGGGAGCAGGGAGTAGGGGTGCTTGCTGTTCACGTGTGGTGGAAATAGAAGGTCCTTTCTTCTATTCAAATGACCTTTTAGAATAATAACACAACTAGGAAAAACCAGCAGCTAGCTGGGCAAGGACCCCAAAACACACCCGCAGGCAGAATGTGTGATTCTGGGGCAACAATGTTCTTCCCGACTACACTGTTCAAGCTGTTCATTAGGACTTTAGAACACCCTGCTGTCAAGTATATATACCCCCCACCCCACTCCCGCAACCTTACGAAGCCAACACCTTGCAAGTCGCTATTTCCCAAAGTTTGGGCAGTGTGAGGCTCCTGTGTAAAAATGCCTGTATAAACATACATTATTGTGATTTTTAGGGGCAATGGAGTTTCAGGAGTTGCGTTTAGAGTAGATTCAGCTTCTTGGTGCTAAGAGAGGAAAGCAGTAGGGTCTCAATAGTATGGAATCATATGACGTGCAAGTCTGGGGTGAGAATGAAAAATGTAAATACACCAGAACAATTGAATATATTCTTTCAAGCCTGTTGGTGGGGAAAACGATTAATGCTACTTTTCAGACTAGATGCCCACTAACTTATAGAGACGTATATATGTGCATGTGTTGCCCAGGGGACCATGGTACGAGCGCATCTTACCGGTCTTGGAGATCCATTCAAGCCAGCAGGGAATCCAATTCATAAAGACTTTACCTTACTTTCCAGCTGCACCCAGTGGTGGGAGGATGGCGCCTTGTTGTGCTCTCTGCTCCTGCATAGGTGTAATGATGTCTGTCCCCGCCGTCACTCCTAGCCATGCAGACTTTACAAGTGTGAGCCTGCACCCCACCCTCAGCCTCCTCCGGAGAGTCAGGGCAGTTCCTCTACCTCTAGAAATACACTGAGGGTGGAGCCAGGATAGAGCCACGCAGGCAGCCCTGGACTCTGAAGATTAATGCCTGGAAGCAGACCGGGGCATATCCTCCCATCAACCACAGAGCAGCATCTGTACCGGCAATAAACTGATTGTCGGCGCCAAAGGACATTCCTTCCTGAAACTCGCTGGCATGGAATCCAGGTGCCCTCGCGGTCCGAGATTTCACCTGAAGCTGCCATGGTGTAAGGCACGGAATCAAACCCAGTGGTGCGCGCACACCACAGAGGAGCGGAAATGGAACCCAGTGGTGCAAGTGCACCACAGAGGAGCGGGAATTGAAACCAGTGGTGCGCGCACCTCAGAGGAGCATTGGGCGAGGGAGCCTGTTGTCTGTGCCGCTCCTGCTGCGCGTAATAGACACCGATGGGAATGGGCGGAGCACAGGTGGGACTTGTGCCCGCCTTTGCCCAATTGTGTGCCTTATTTTCTTTTAAAACACGCTAAAGCCAATTACAGCCGGCGAAAGCAAAACCACACGCACAAGCGTGTGGTCAGCTTTCAGAACCCCCTACATGAGGTGTCCCGCTGCGCGGGCAATGCTGCGCACTGCAACGCTAGGCATGAGACCTAAAAAGGTTTGCATTTACTTGTGCTGCCCCTCCTGCCAGCACTATAACATAGCCAGCACTGGCCGCTTTACAGTACTTTTTTCCATGACCTTCAGTCATGCTGAACAGCAGCTGTGCTACTATACAGAATAGCTTACACCCAAACAACTAAGATATGTATCCGCTGGCATAATGCCGCCCCACCCGTCCAGCTACTAATCCTCTCCCCTCGTGGGGTTGAGCGGATTGTCAGCCCAACAGCTGTTGCAGATCCCGCCTTGACGCATTGTTATCAGAATTTTACTAACCACATTATAGTCCTATCTGCCTCCCAACTACTGGAAGAAGACTTGTGTGACAACAATTCAACCACATGATGTAACACAAGGTGTGATTGACAACCACATGAACACACAGCCAGGGCAGAATGACATCTAAAACACAGTTCACAAGAAAGGGGAGAGGGTCAAAACAAAACTCCACTACCCCGAACCCCCTGGTATAGCATATAAACACACGAAGGGGTAGGGAGGACAAAACCCAGCGTGAATAAACAAACAAGCAGTGACACATATCGTGTGTTTTGAAAAACTGCCCTCACTCACACACAAATGTGTGTGACATGCTTTATCCTCGGGTCTACTTACAAAACGCCCTGGCGTAGCCACGCACTGGGCGGTGCATAGGGAGGGGGAAACACAAAATACAATATACAAGACAACACAAAAAGGTGACAAGACAGTGATAACCAGCTAAGTGTTACTCCTCCCTATGCTCCGCCCTGTGCGTGGCTCCGCCAGGGCGTTTTGTAAGCAGACCTGATGATGAAGCATGTCACACATATTTGTGTGTGAGTGAGGGCAGTTTTTCAAAACACACGATTTGTGTCACTGCTTGTTTGTTTATTCACGCTGGGTTTTGTCCTCCCTACCCCTTCGTGTGTTTATATCTAAAACAAAGTACCATTAACTGCAGGGAGGTCATGGAGCCAAACAGCTGAACTAAATTAAATTACCTGTTCTGACAACTTAAGCAGTTCCTGTAAGTATGGGGATTAAAAAAAACATTAGGTATGCCTTGCAGCAGAGCATTGAATCATGGCCTTTTTCCCCTTTAAAAGAATGAGAAAACTGAGAAGGCTGTCTTAACTTTGGAGGTGAGATTAACATTCTGATGCATGGTAAATGCTGGTGCCTGGTGGAAGAACCATTTTTTGTTTCTCAACATTTTTTATTGGTTTAAAAGCACAACAATACAGTGCACGGCATACATAAGCATGCATGCAGAAAGCACAGCAATACAATATCACCATAAGAGAATGTAAAGGTGGGTGGTGCAGGGCGGTCCATCAGGGTCATAACGTGTGGTTCCCGGCCTTCAAAGTGGAAGAACTATTTTAGGCGTACTGAGGTAGGTCCAGTACACCTGGAAGAGACAGGGGATTGTCCAAAGTTTGAGCAGGAGGTGATGAAGGGGTGCCATGAAACCAGATGTCTTTGTAAGTATCAAACTGCAGCACTGTGCCACTTCATAGCAACCAAAAACTGTTTATTTGAACAGGTCTAAGCAGTAGATGACACGCACTGCGCCACAAGCTCATCATCTCTGGTGGTTCTCCACACATCCGCAGCGTAGACACCATCGGACTGCAGACCAAGAAGTTTTAAAAGGAAAAGCTACACAGCAGGTCTATTCCATCATTGCGCCCAGGTTCTGGAACAACATATTCCTATTCATCAAGACTGCCCCAATGCTGCTCCAATTTTGGGAATAGGTGAAGATGTACATCTTTAAGGAACACTACATCACACTGCAGTAAACACCAGGGCCGGACTGGGAACGCAAACCACCCCTGGCAATTAAGTCGGACCAGCCGCCTGGGATGTGTTGCCAGTGGTAAGCGCTGCTGCTGCTTTTAGTATGGAGGCAGATATTGTAGCACTGCTGCAAAACTGGCCCCCTTTACCAAAACTGGCTCCCACTGGTCCAAAACAACCCCCAACCTTTTGGCCCACCGCTATGGCCAATCCAGCCGTGAGCAACACTCCACAAACCAGCTATCACCCTTTTTCACTTGTTGGCTTTATGCCCGTCTTTGACTCTATACAAGGCTATGCTGAGTTTTGGTGAGGTTTGTACTATACAAATACCACATAAATGACTACATACAAATCTAAACCAGAGCGTAAACTGCACCGGTCAGCAAACAATATGATGTCAGAAACACAACATACATAAAAGAGTAAATATACAATTTTAGGTATTTACATGGAAAAAGCAAATACTATACATGGATTACATATGCAAGTGTTAACAAACGTGTGTTAGAGCAGAAAAAAGTACACTTCATCACAAACTGACTGAACACAGTGCAAGTATTTAGGACTGCAGGGCTTTGCTTTTATGGACATATTTTACTTCCAATTCAATAAGAAAGAAAATAAATACATCAATGCTAAAGGGGTTAATTCTCATTGGGATTTACACAGGCATAGTGAGATTAACTTTCCCAGGCTTAACTTCACTGCTCACTGTTTTAAACGTAATGTCTCTGTTCAGAAAAATACTGAGTTATGCTATAGGTGCAACAACATTTGTTCAATGAACACTAGGCATAGGTAAACAGGATACCCTATAGCTGCTGAGAAACACAGTGTCACTAATGACAGGGGCTGTTCATGCATTTTTATCAACTTCTCTACTCGCATAGGCCATCAAGACAGCTTTAAGATGCCAGATCATAACCACCAAGGGAGAGCATGTGTAGAGCTAGTGTGTGCAAATACACCCTCCCAATCACAGACTTGCGCAACAAAAAAAGATACAAAGAAAAAAAAAGCTCATATTTGTGACACATAATCTTACAATGTCATCATTACAATAGACATACAACTCTGACCCACTGCAAGTGGAGAGCTTGATCATTTGAACTATCCACATTCAAGGCACTTTAAAAGCTCAATAAAAATTGGGAGTTCTTATAGGTATCTTCATTATTATGAGAACCATGCTCTCTGTGAGGCCTGATCTCCTGAACTAGGGAAATACCGGATTTTATGTTCATCCATTAAATCAAGTATATTCACTAATGTTTATTTTAAATAAATCTGACACGGTCACTTACATCTCTATTCAGAACAAGTTTCAGAGTACAGCTAGCATTAGGGATCCATGGTCCTCTCCAAAGCTACGGACCATGGACTTTGCTGTTGTCCAAAACATATCCACCTAAGGATGTGGAAATAATAGTAATTCCAAAACGTTGTTCCCTTTTCTTGGTGTTAATCTTATCATGGCATGGCTAATAAACTTGTGGGCGTTCCTCTAGGTCATTTAAACAGCATTTTTTTCAGATTCCTTCTCATAGTAATAAACACCTATACAAGAGCTCCCAAATTCAGTGGAGCACATTTTCAGCCAAAGACTAGCCTTGAATGTGGACAGTTCCGTGTGTTAAAGCATACCACTAAAAGCAACTGAGGGTTCTTTGCCCATCACAATAAGGATACTGTAGGATCACGTGGCACACAAATGATATTTTTTTGGTTTGCTATACCTTTTTTTCTTGCGATGCCAGACCATAAACATTGCTCATGCTACTCCAAACTTGTGGAACAGAATTTCCACTAACAGTGCTCCTTGTATTAATACAACTGCCTTACTTTAGTAATTGACCTACGTTACACCATGGATGTCCTTGTATGATCTAAATTCATGGGCAGCTCTAGGTACGAGTGTATGTACAAAATCCCTAAGGCATGGGTTATTGTTTATTTTCCTATAGTGTGAGAAGAATGAGTGAAGAGACTACTATCGATGAATCGATGGTTAGACAAGTACCCATATCTGTGTTCTGGATGATGTCACTATGTTCAGAAGAGCATCTGAGCTTGGCTAGATGAGGCAGTATATATATATTTAGAAGTGAATAAGCCCACAGGTAGGGATGCCTATATATTGTGGCGCTTGTTTATGTACTAAGATATGTTTGGGTGAAATGATTACTGTGGCTATATATGTATTCAGAACAGTTTATACATGTCTGTATTCGAATGAGAGCAGATGGGTGGATGTCTTTATAATTTGACAGGCACAGGTAACTAACTGTAGCCGTATCCATACTTCGAGAAATGTGTACCCACTGTGTACTGCGGCTGTCCCTATATTTATATGAACATTGGTCAATGGTTTACAAGCAATGTTCCATGTTTAAATTAACAGTGATGTTTTTATTATGGTAATTATTCTTGTAGCTGTAAACACATTTAGAAGAGGACGTGTGTGTGGGTAAGTGCGAATGCTGGATAATTGAGAGCAACATATATATATATATATATATATATACATATATATATATATATATATATATATATATATATATATATATATATATATATATATATATATATATTCTTCAACAAAATGCCTCAGCTCACTGTCGCTGGTGTTTGGGGCACTACTGAAGGATGTCGTCCCTCTTTACACAATGAATCCAACTACGTGTTTCAACAAGATCTTGAAAACTGAACTTTTCGAACAAGAGAAACAGCTATGGGCAATTGCCCCACCTGGCTGAATATTTTTACCCCTCTACTTGTCGGTGGGTGTACTTTTAGGATTGAACAGTTTTCCAATCTCCTGTACGGGCTGTGAAGTACCACAACCTTACACGCAGATCACTACTAAAAGCCCAAAATAAATATTTACAGACTCCTAGGTCACTAGCGAAGGAGTTCCTGTATTTTGGTTACCATTGGTCGCCATGGACATGCCTGTACTTGGGTAATAACCAGGCGCGCAACACCCATTGGGCTCACCGGGCTTCAGCCCCCCCCCGTCGTCTTCTTCAGCCCGGGCTAATTGACACGCACTGAGATGACTGCGCATCGGAGCTGAGAATGTCATTGTTATTGATGCATTCTGAGAGGCCCGGCAGCCCGAGCCAGCCAGCCTCTGAACAGTATCAAGTAAACCCCCAGCCCCCCCCTCTTGTTTTCCTTTACTAGCGCCGAGGTGATATCCTTGCCTGAAGGCAGGGATTTCACCTAAGCACTTGATGTGTTCAGCATGGGGTGGGAGTGGGAAGATGCACACAGCAGGGGGAAAGGGCTGGCCAGTGCAGGTGACGCTTAGGAATTTCTGCTGGTGTCATATCCCAGGGTTTGCTGTCTGTGCACTTGTATGGATGTGTATTCCATACAAGTGCACAGACAGCAAACCCTGGGCTATGACGCCAGAAGGAATTAATTTACAAAGGAAAAGCTTCACTTGCACTGGACATCCCATTCCCCCTGCTGTCCATGCACTTGTAGGGAATTCACATCCACAGCGCACCTCACCAGATAAATGGTGAACAGGGCCATGTATCTTTCTCTAAAGAGGAGAGTCCCCTCCGAATATGAATATGTAGTGTAAGTTTGTAGTGTTCATTTTTTGGGGTGCTAGTGGGTAATTTTAGGGTTCAGGGTGGGTTACGAATTGGGGTGCCAGGGGGTAATTGTAGGATTCTGAGTGGGTATGGGTTTTAGGGTGCCAGGGATAATTTTAGGGTTCAGGGTAGTAATGGGTTTTGGTGTGCCAGGGGGCAATTTTAGGGTTCAGGACTGGTATGGGGGCCAGGGGGGTAATTTAGGGGTTCAGGGTGGGTGTGGGTTTTGGGGTGCCAGGGGTAATTTTAGGCTTCAGGGTGGGTATGGGTTTTGGGGAACCAGGGGTAATATTAGGGTTCAGCGTGGGTATGGGTTTTGGGGTGCCAGGGGTAATTTTAGGGTTCAGGGTGGGTATGGATTTTGTTGGGCAAGGGTGTAATTTTAGGGTTCCGGGGGTAATTTTGGGGGTCAGAGTGGTAATGGGTTTTGGGGTGCCAGGTGTAATTTTAGTGTTCAGGGAGGGCATGGGTTTTGGGGTTCCAGGGGTAATTTTAGGGTTCAGGGTGGGTATGGGAATTGGGGTGCCAGGGGGTAATTTTATGGTTTAGGGTGGTAATGGGTTTTAGGGGGCCATGGGGTTGTTAGGGTTCAGGGCAGGTATGAGTTTTAGGGTGTGAGGGGGTGGACATTTTAGAGTTTAGGGTGGGTGTGGTTTTCGGGTGTCAGGGGGCAATTTTTGGGTTAACGGTGGGTATGGGTTTTGGGGTGCCAGGGTGTAATTTTAAGGTTTAGGGTGGTTAAGGGTTTTGGGGTGCTATGGAGTTAATTTTAGGGTTCAGGGTGGGTATGGGTTTTCGGGTGTCAGGGGGGCAATTTTAGGATTCAGGGTGGGTATGGGTTTTGGGGTGCCATGGGGTTCATTTTAGGGTTCAGTGCAGGTATGGGTTTTGGGTTTGTGAGGGGGGACATTTTAGGTTTCAGGGTGGGTGTGGGTTTTCGAGTGTCAGGGGAGCAGGGGGGCAGTTTTAGGGTTCAGGGTGGGTATGGGTTTTGGCAGTGGCGTCACTAGGTGGGTGCGGGGGATGCGGACCGCACCGGGTGACACCAACACATGGGGTGACACCAATCTGCACTGCAGCCTCACATCTGCTCTCACCTTTACTGTCGCTCCCTGTGCAAGCTTGTTCCTCATGCTGTTCACACTCACCAGCGTCTCGCAGGAGATCTGCAATTCTTGACTGCAATTTTCTTTGCTCACAAGGCAACTCTATAGCAGCCTAGCTCACCTGAGGGTGCATGGTTTCCTATTTTTCAGTATCTTGCACAGTCTTCAGTTTTCCAGTGAACCAGTTCCAAATTTCAGCTTGCTTTTCACTACAGTGCAACCTGTTGCTCGCACTCTTGTTTATACAAATCCAGGGAAGACAGATGGAGTAAGAGAGAGAGGGAGACAGAGGGAGCTAGAGGGAGTAATACAGAGAGAGGGCGCTAGAGAGAGCAAGACAGAGAGAGAGGGAGATAAAGGAGTAAGACAGAAAGAGAGAGGGAGCTAGAGGGAGTAAGACAGAGAGCGAGAGAGCTAGAGTGAGAAAGACAGGAAGAGAGGGAGCTAGAGGGACTAAGACAGAGAGAGAGGGAGACAGAGGGAGCTAGAGGGAGCAAGACAGAGAGGGAGAGGGAGCTAGACAGAGAGAGAGGGCGCTAGAGGGAGTATGACAGAGAGAGGGAGCTAGAGGGAGCTAGACAGAGAGAGGGGGCTAGAGGGAGTAAGACAGAGTGAGAGAGAGCTAGAGGGCGCTAGACAGGGAGAGGGAGCTAGAGGGAGTAAGAGAGAGAGAGAGGGAGCTAGAGGGAGTAAGAGAGAGGGGGCTAGAGGGAGTAAGAGAGAGAGAGAGAGGGAGCTAGAGGGAGCTAGAGGGAGTAAGACAGAGAGAGAGGGAACCAGAGGGAGCTAGAGGGAGTAAGACAGAGAGAGGGAGCTAGCGGGAGCTAGACAGAGAGAAGGAGCTAGAGGGAGTAAGACAGTACCTAGCGCCGTACATTTCTGACAGAGGTGGTCCATGCGGTAAGTCGTGAGGGGGTGACACCATGAGTTACCCGCACCGGGTGACACCAACCCCAGTAACGCCACAGGGTTTTGGGGTGCCAGGGGAGAATTTAATGTTCAGCATGGGTATGGGTTTTAGGGTGCCAGGGGTAATTTTAAGGTTCAGTGTGGGTATGGGTTTGGGGGGGCAAGGGTGTAATTTTAGGGATCAGCGCGGGTATGAGTTTTGGGGCTCCAAGGGGGTGATTTTAGGGTCCAGAGTGGTAATGGGTTTTGGGGTGCCAGGGGGTAATTTTAGGGTTCAGGGTGGGTATGGGTTTTGGGGTGCCGGGGGGTAATTTTGGGGTTCAGGGTGGTAATGGATTTGGGGGGGCAAGGGTGTAATTTTAGGGATCAGTGCGGGTATGGGTTTTGGGGTGCCAGAGGTAATTTTAGGGTTCAGGGTGGGTATGGGTTTTGGGGGGTAAGGGTGTAATTTTAGGGATCGGCGTGGGTTTGGGGTTCTAGGTGGATGAGTTCAGGGTGGTAATGGGTTTTGGGGTGCGAGGGGGTAATTTTAGGGTTGCATGTTTTCTCCACTTGACCTGAGCATTAATCGATCCCGTTTATCTGACATTTTAGCCCCGCCCCATTGATTAACATTAGCCACGCCCCTTCATTTGCCATGTTAGCCCCCCCCCGAAATTAAGACCTAGTTGCGCCCCTGGTAATAACTGTAAACTATATCTTCACTCAAGGAACACCTCACGCCTCTCTGGGTTCAGTTATATAGTTATGCATGCCTGCGGAAGTCCCGCCCCTCGAGAGCAGCGGGGCGGATAGTGGACACGCCCCGTGGGCGGGCTACTGCAACCCGCTTGAGGGGGTGGAGCCCGGCTGACCCCGCCCATGGCATACTCCCCTGACACAGCTGACTGTCGGTACTCACAGCTTGCCTCGCTTGTCCTTCTTCCCCACGGGCTTCTTCTTCCGCGCCCGGATAACTGGCCCTGGGGAGGAGAGGGAGACCAGTTTAGAGCCGAGTGGGTGAGCGCGGGACGTAGGCGGTGCGCGCTGTTTCACTCACCCTTTTTGGAGCTCATGTCCCCCCGCACGGAGCCGCCCTGCCGGCTCCCCATGGAAACAGCCAGGGCACGGTCTCTATGGCTTCCTGTTTACAGCTCGTCACGGCCCGCCCATTGACGCGTAGCCACGCCCATCTGTTATGTAACCCCTCCCACTAGCTCATCTCTGCCTGCTTGGACGCAGATTGCAGTTCGTCGGAACTCCGCCTACACTGCCATGAGAGCAGTGACTCCGCCCATACGCCCCCGAACTCCCGTGAATCCGCCTACACCACCCGCCCAGTTATGAGGGAGCCGCCTGTGACTCCGCCTACGAACTTCTGTGACACCGCCCTCAGACGTCCGTTTCCGCCCAAATACTGTTGTCTTCGCTCACAAACGCCTGACTCCGCCCACAGACGCATGTGACCCCGCCCAGTTTCATAGCCTCGCCTACCTGCTCTAGTCTTAGTTTGGTATAAACCCACCTATAAACACGTGTTCAAGTGTATATTCCCCTAATATGCCAATTAATTCATAATCTTTGTTGACTTTCTCTGGTTCTCGCATGGGCCATTTTCAGGTGTTTTGTGTCCCGCTTGTCTCCTACTCGTATGAAGTAATATATCTTTCAGTTTATATACATTATCACTGAGGGTGATCTGGAAGTTTGCACTTTTTTTTAGTTCGTTGTCTAAAATTACTGAAGACTTACTTCCTGTTAATTACATGACCACAATACCCATTTTCTATGTTGGGGTTATTTTATGTATATTAGACGATGCTGCTCGGAGCAACTGACAGAGTGCTTTAGTTTTTAGGTCTCGCCTGAGCGAGCGCACATGTGTTGCTCTACGAGGCTTCTAGTAAGAACTTTCAACTCAGGACAACATGCTCGTGCATGTGTTTTTTTTCTTGCACATACGCTATTGGCCTTTGCTTCCGTCTTTCTAACAAAGACAGTATGCAATTGGCCAAAGGCAGGTGCATGTCCCGCCTTCTCTCTCACCTGGCCTAGGGCGCTCGGGGGCGAACAGAGCGCGACCGGGTGCCAGCTGCATACCTCACATTCCTTTCGAGGCCACGCTTGTTTCAGTTTATACATTTAGATATGTTGGGGCAGGTACGGGCAGGGTCTAATGTAAGTTCAAAACATCGCTTGGTCAAATGTGATCCTAGAAGTATTGGCTCTGGATGTCACAGCAATGTGAATTGAGCTTTTTCTTGCGTTTCAGTAGATATACTTACTGATAGGCGTAAAACACACGTAGGGGAAAGCAGCTAATATGGCTGTATGGCCGTGCATGCCTAGCCAATAAGATTTCACATTCTTTTTGCTGCCTGCCAAGTGACCATTTTTTGACGCCAAAATCGTAATTGTCACGTTTATCGCGCTACTCAGCTGATTTTGCAATTATTACGTGAATCGCAAAAAAGCTGGAAGGTTTGATAATGTCTTCCCTGAATGCGACTTTCTCCTGTGGTTGCTTCAGTTGTTACTGTCTCACAAGTGGATCGACCTGTGGAGCGACAGACACAGGGGCCCTGTAATATGAGTAACTGTATACACCACACAAACCCGCCCCCTTTCTCCACTTAACCCCACCCTAAGCAAAGAACGGCACATTCTGAACATGTGCCGAATGAGGTCGCTCAGTTGCTTTTTAAATGCAAGGGATGACATTGACCTTCCTGCATGTGGCAGTGCATGTCAAATATATACCCCACACTGCTGCAACGGTGCAAACTATAAATCATTTTTTCCACTGGATGTCCTTTATCACTGAGGAGTCTATCTGAAAACAGACAAGTCGCAGGGTCATGGTCATCCATACAGCACACTGCTTTACCACCATCGTCCTCTCTCTCCCCATGCTGACGACCGGCTCCCATGTCCTCAGAGTCACCTTCATCAGTCCGTCCTTTGCTCTTTTCGCTGGGCCGTATTGGACCATGTTAATGAGGAAAGGGTCACCATACCTGCCACAATCCAAGATGCTGTGAGAAAAAAGTCAGATCCCGTTTATTTTGATCCTAATGACGGGTTGCATACAAGTAACGTCATGTTACGTTATATGCATTTGTAAGGTATTGTATCCCTCAGAATCGGCTCTGGGGTACTTGTGCACAGAACCGAAGGTGGTCTGATGATGTATCTGCATGAGTTTTTGTATTGTTTAGAAGTTAACCAAAAAGAATAGTGGTCGGCAAAATTAGCAGTAATGAAAATAGTTGGTGATGGATCACAATATGCCAAAAAAATATGTAGGCTTTTCACTTAAGAATGAAGGCAGTCATGGTGAGCGGCTTTAGCAGCAGAATACCCTCTAAAAGTGCTGCACTGTTCCAGGGAGCTTGCCTGGTGCCCCAGCAGCCAAATGCACCGTACAACTAGTGGGAGGGTTAAAAAGAACGCGTCCTTCAAGCTCCTCCACAATTCTTTAGACCTCGGTCTCCCCAGAAAAGGGAACACAAAGGAAGTCTTTAATAGCATTAACAATTCAATATCTCAGTAGGATATTGTTGCTTGGAAGCCTTTGTGAGTTTTTTTATTTGTTTTAGTAAGTAATAGGAGAACATAATCGTACAGTCAAAATACAGAAAGTATGCTTCTAGACACCTAAGATTTGGTCTATACTAGATACATGGTCTTCTACCCAACATCTGGCATTTCATAATCTTCTTGATGAGTCTGTGGACTCTGTGCCAAAGCCTGGCAGCATTTTGAAGTCGAATGTTGGTGCTTACGACCTTTCCATATTATCTTAGCCCTGAGATTCTGTATAACCTGGAAAATCCTCTCAACTTCGAGAATCTTGACCTTTTAGTCAGCATACCTATGGAATCCACTATGTCTTTTGGCACAGAGTGGATCCTAGTGCAGTGGGCAGTGCCAAGTATTAAAGTTTTTCAGTGACAGTCCTTCAGATAAGCCAAGGCTGACTCAGGGCAGTTCCTTTTCATTGAACGTAGAGTCTCTTAAAGGCTGATCCCTGGACATAAGTTCCTCTGTAAGTGTTGGGTTTTTGAAGCCTTGGATTTTAGGAACTTTAGACGTAACTGCTCTATACAAATCGATCATTCTCCTATTTGTACTTTCTAGCTTTTATAATGGATTTGCATCTCCCTGCCTATGTATTACATTTGATTTAGTTTGTGTCAATTAATTGTAATAGTAATTGTATTTATATAGCTCTTACTATACCTGACGAGGCATGGAAGCGCTTTTTGGCCAGTAGCACGCCACTCCGGAACCCAATAGCGTTCTTTATGATTTCAGGGGTATCTCTTCGGAGAGCTGCAAAACCTTATCCTTTTCTGGGACCTGTCTGTACACTGGGTCGTCCCTGGAAGGACCTTCTCCACAGGAAGATGTGGCGGAAATAATAAAACAGCCCCCTAGACAGCGGTTGACGCTGACTGAGGCACCACAGACATGCCGCAGAAGCTTGGAGCTGTCACTCAGTGTGCTGCCACTAAACCTATTAGTGTCTGCTTACTCGAGTCAGCACAAGGTTGGATCGTGATGCTTGAGGGACAGGGTGAGTAACTGGGGATGGGCGGTGGCTATTTAATGTCATGGAGCAGGGAGCTGTTACTCCTAATGAGGAAGATTTCTTTTGCCTTTTGAGTGAGAGAAAGATGATATGTAATAACACATAAGATACCACATAAGATAGTAGAAATTAGTTTTATTTATAAACAATATAACACTGCTGGGGAGGAACATACAAGATATTTACATACTGATACATCATTTGTTTGCAGCCTTTTCACATCACAGTGTTTTTGTTCCCCCACCCAAAAGCTCGCGCCACTGAACTCCCTCTTCGTGTTTATGAGCCTGCTGCTTCGGAAGGGGTGAGGTTTTAAACCCCCACCCCCACCCCAGGGCCCGTTTTTCGAAGATCCTAATTTTCGATGTTCAGTGTTTTTAAACTCTCCAGGCTTCCCTCACACTCAACCGCGCCTCCCCCATCCCAATCAACCCCAGCCAGATTACCCTCACATCCAAACATGCTTTATTCAATCACTGCACAGAGTGCATCTTTTCACTCCCCCCACCTCCAGAACCTGAAAGAACTTCTCCTTTAATTATTTTTTAATTATTTGTTGCATTTTTATATAGCACAAGTGAAGATATCAAAGCTCTTTACATGAGCGCTAATTCCCTTACAGAAATTTGCCCAATGGGGTATAATGTGCTGCAATGGCTAATAAGTATAAGGCCCCAAAGGCGAGACCTATTGGCTATGCCAATGCTTGTATTTGATTCGTAGGCATTTAAAAAATGCAGGACACATTGTTGTATTCTGTGATGTCCTTCTGTGAAAGCCAAATATGGAAGGTTGTGAATACGTAAGATCTTTGACTGCAGAGCAATTTTGAGGGGCTTTAAAATAACTCTGATGCTTAATGCAGTTCTGGGAGAATTCTGTGTTTTGTCCAATCACACTTTGACTCATAAAATAGCATAGATGGTTAATGTGCCTACTGCAAAACATATGGTGCATCAGATTACAGATTTGTATTTTATGTTGATAGACTAGTAGGTTACTGCTTTTGACACTAAGTTTGTTACTTCCAGTTCATAAATTGAAATCCCTCTAATATAGCACAGTGATCTATTTACCGGCAAAAAGGAGCTGCTTGCAAATTGTTTGTCATGGGTTTAGATCCTTATTGTTTTTTAATTCATCTGTTGCTATTCTAAGATTGCAAAGAAGGGCTCCTTGTGGTATGTATCTTATGTATTTATGTTGGTGTTTCACTGTTTCTTTAATACTGTTCAGAACCTTGATTTTCTCATGGTTCTGGTTCTTGGAATCCCGAGCTCGGGCTGCCTTGTGTGAGTCAGTTTGTCTCCACTCGTCAGCCATCATGCTGTGTTGCCATGGGTTCCCTGTTATGACTTATTCTTGGAATAAACTATGTTGATCCTGCTACCGGTCTCTGCTTGTCATTTCAGCCTAAGCTATACTACTATTTGGAACCAGGAGTGGGGTTGGCTGTTTTTGACTCTGACCGCACCGAGACCGTTCTTCTTCTTCCTTGCTGAGACCCGCCTTTGTGAACCCACTGGCTGTTCGATGTACCCTGTGCTTACTTTGTGACTCAGTTGGGCCCGGTTCACTTTATTTTACTGTCAGGCCCGGCTCTGATTACTTCTGCCTACCTGCGCCAACCGCCAATTGTTCTGCCTACCTTCGCAAACCGCCATTTGTTCTCGTGAGTCCTTGCACTCCTTTCCTGTGTGGCCTGGCATTGCCTTCTCTTGAGCTGCCTTTCCGTCACGCCCCAGCTTGTGTCGTCACACGGCTGTGGGAGCCTCCGCACGACGTGTTTGGCCTCGCCTGGCATGTCTTCCCTCGATCTGCCTCCCCGTCGCGCTCCAGCTTGTGTCTTCACACAGCTGTGGGAGTCATTGCACAATGCTCTTGGCACCTCCTCTTATTGGCTGTTCGGCAGTACGTGGTTTCGTAGCACGTTCAGGCGCAATCTTGGATGTGGATTTCTCCGGGTTTCCACATGTATGCTGTGTTCAGCATTTTTCTCAGGTGATCCGCACACCTCCTGTGTGGCACTTGTTTCTACTACAGCATCAGTGATCCGCGCACCTGCTGTGTGGCTCATCGTGTTTCTTTGCATATTGGTGATCCGCACACCTGCTGTGTGGCACATCGCATCTCTTTATGACCAAGTTCTAACTTATTGTGTGGCTTTTTCTACACTTTCGGTGATCTGCACACCTAATCTGCAGATTCTTATTGTTGTCATTTGCACTCCTGCTGGCAGTTTACTTATGTGTGGACACATTTTCTTTGTTTTGTTCAAGTGTCTATATTATTCTTTTCTCTCTCTGCACCATGGCTAGTAATCACGGATTCATTCAACCTCCACATTTTCTACAAAAAGCAGGTAACTGTCGGGTGCCCCACAAGACTTACCTTTGCTTGTGAAGCGATTCCGCAGAGACGACAAGAGCCACCGCCCCTGTACCCACCTGACCCGTGCGGAGAGTGGCACCCAGCAGGGATGAGATGGAACCAGGGAAGGGAGCCAGAAAAGAAACGGAGAGGCTCTGGTGGTAGTGGAGCTTGGGTAGGATCTTTGGTACCAACTGGGGAGACAAGAAAGACCCGATTAGAAAAATACCACACCTCCCGCTTCCAGGGTAGACCTCTAAACACATACAGAAAGGATCTCCTTATCCAAAAACTCACCAGGGCTCATGTAGACCTCTGAACCAAGGAAATCATGGATGCTCCGATGAAGAAAGGAAAACCAAGGCAAGCGCTCATGCGCGAACACAGCCACAGCATAAGTAGCGCTCTGGTGCCGACCTGTCATGGAAGTGTAGCGCACCTGCGCTTACTCAAGGAAACAACCACCAGCGCTCCTGCGCTGCCACAACCAAGTCATAAATAGCGCCCCATCGCTGTATCAATGTAATCCAAGTAGCGCTCCTGCGCGGCAATGTACAAACAAAGAATAGCGCTCCTGCGCGGCAATGTACAAACAAAGAATAGCGCTCCTGCGTGGCAAGGTACAAACAAAGAATAGCGCTCCTGCGCGGCAAGGTACAAACAAAGAATAGCGCTCCTGCATCGCAAGGTACAAACAAAGAATAGCGCTCCTGCGCGGCAGTGTACAAACAAAGAATAGCGCTCCTACCTAACAACAGCGCTTCATGCGTTGTCTTTGTTCTGCGGCAGCAAGCGCTTATGCTGGCACAGTACGGGAAACTGGAGAGCTCCCCCGGCGTTCACCTGCAAGACACTGGTAGTGGTCCTGCACGGTGAAGGTGTCCGTAGTCTCCCTGGTGTTGGGGCTCCGATGGTACCAGGCGTATCCAGAATCAGGGAAGAATCCGAAGCGCAGAGCCGGCGGGAAATGCAGCGTTTAAGCGTCTCCCCCGGAAGCGCTTCGGTGGAGGAAGGCGGGTCAGAGAAGACTAGACCGGGACTCAACTTCCGCCCGGAAGTGAGGATCCCGATCACCTGTATGTGTCTAGCGGCCACTCAGGAACGGCAAGATGCCGCAACATGACAGTAACCCTGATATCAAATAGTTAGAATGGCTTGGCATTTTTGAAAACTATTTGACGGCCATTGATACTGAAGGCTATGCTCCTTCCAGAAAAATGGCTATGTTGTTCAACCATTTAGGAATTGCTGATCAAATGATATTTCCCAATCTTCCTCGTTCTCCAGCTCCAGTTTCTGAATGTACTCTTTGGAATGTTTATTTGGAAGCAAAGGAATGCATGAGGAAACAGTATCCTGATGTGTCAAATGTTTTGTTGGAAAGGTTCAACTTTGCTACATGCAAACAATCGTGCAATGAATCCGTTGAGGACTATGTTGCTTCTCTCAGAGTTCTAGCTGAAAAATGTGAATTTGGTGTTAACATTGACACTCACATTAGAGACCAGTTTGTTTTGAACTGTTCTTCAAAAGAAATTCAAGAACGTTTACTAGCTTGCCGCAGTCCTACCCTGGCTGAAGTATTGGATATTGCCATGAGTTTTGAAAGCTCCACAGTCACTTCCAAAGTCTTGTCCAGTCACTCTGCTCTCTCTCCATCTTCTGTCAATGTGTTGTCTGACGACAATGTTGTTTGTGGTGTTAGCAACAAACAAACCTTCAACAGAACTAAACGTAGGGGGTAACCTGTTCACAAACAGCTTGTTTGTTTTCGTTGTGGTTCAAAGAACCACAGTGGAAACAACCCATCTTGTCCTGCTATCGGTAGGAAGTGTAATCATTGCCACAAGCTGAGCCACTTCCAAAGTGTCTGTAGAAGTGGAACTAGCAGTTCCTTGAATAGAGTCAAAAGCTTGAAGTACAAGAATGTGAGAAGAAATTTTCTAATGTATTACTTACTGTAGATATCCCTGATTGTTCCAATATCACTTCTATGAACAACATAAAGGGACCCATCGTTGATGCAGTGGTTGATGCGAGGCCCATTTCTGTCATGGTGGATTCCAGTGCCCCAGTTACCATTCTTACTGATCGAACCTTTTATGAATTATGGCCACCTGGTACTTCTCTGTTGTCACCTGACATTAATCCCAACGACTTTGGAGAGCAAGATATTAATTTATTAGGTTTCTTTTGGGGACTGGTAGAATGTTTGGGCAGATCTACTAAAACTAAAGTCTATGTTGCTGTAAATGGTAGAGATATTGTCGGGTGGAAAGACCTTGCACCTTTAAGAATTATTTCATGCCCCGGACAAGACCCCTCTATCACTTTAGGACCTCTACCTAACGACTTTATGTCCTTAGACTTAGAAAATAATATTGTCTCAAGTCTTGTTGACTCTTTTCCGGGCGTCTTCAAGGATGCTGTGGGTACTGTAAAGGGGTTTGAGCACTGCATCAAGCTCAAAAGTGGTGCTGTTCCGGTTGTGCACAAAGTGAGACCCATTCCCCTTAGTATTAGGGATGACCTCAAACTTTTGTAGAAGAAACTTAAATCTGAGGGTATCATTGTACCCATTGATACCTCAGAATGGATTTCTTTGGTTGTTTTGGCCAAAAAGAACACCGGGGATCTTTGATTATGTGTTGATTTGAGGTACGTAAATCGCAATATTCTTTTTGATTGCCATCCCCTTCCACATATCCAGGAGATGTTAACTAACATTGGTAAGGCTAATTGATCTACATTTGGAGTATCACCAGATACTGCTTTTTGAAGAATCTCACTCCCTTACCGTGTTTGTCACTCCATTTGGTGCCTTTAAATAGCTCAGACTCCCATTTGGACTTGCATCCGCGGCAAGTGTTTTTCAGAAGCTTATGTATGGGTTATTTGGTGATATGCCATATGTACAGGCATTTCAGGATGACATTCTTATCTTTACTGAGACCAAAGATGACCATGTTCACACCTTACGTAAGGTTCTGGATGTACTTCACTCTGCGGGCATGACCATCAAACCCAATAAGTGCAAACTTTTGGTTAACGAGGTTGAGTATTTAGGACATCTCAACTCCGCGGCAGGGATCAAGCCCAAGTTTTGCAATATTGAGGCCATCAAAAATGCTCCTGCACCAATTGACAAAGATAGATTACGTTCTTTTCTTGGCCTTTGCGGGTACTCCCCCAGATTTGCCACAGGTTATTCGCTTACTGTGCAACTGCTGAGAGATTTACTAAAAAAAAGTGTTACATTTGTTTGGAATGACTCCATGTCTGAGGTGTTTGAGAAGCTCAAATCTTTTGTCATCAATGCCTCTGCTTTGCGCTCATTTGATCTCTCGGGTGACTCTTCCATCACTGTTGATGCTAGCCTTAAAGGACTAGGAGCTGTTTTTGGACAATGGGTAGATGGGCAAGAGAATACCATTGCTTTTGCTTCTAGATTTCCATCTTAAGCGGAATGCCATTATAGCACCATTGAGAGAGAGGCTCTGGGTATTGTTTGGGCTGTGCAAAAGTTCAAAACCTACATTTGGGGCAGGAAATGTGATATTTTTACAGATCACAAACCTTTGGTATTTCTTTTAGCAGATAATGGTTTTGGTAAGGCTCTGCTTGTTTGGTCAGGCTTCTTTCCAAATTGCAAGAATACGATCTGGAAATCGAATATATCCAAGGTGGAAGGAATGTGCGTGCTGACTGTTTATCTCGCATTCCCTTACCTTGTAATCCCAAGTCCTTGAAAGATTTTGCTGATGACTGTATTATTGGTGTGATTGATGTGGTATCTGTCAGTGGTAGAACATTTTCACAAAAAGATTGGGTTACGGCCATGGAAAAAAGATGAAGTTTCGAAGAAGGTGGAATTTCTCGTGAGAAGCAAGTGGCCCACTAGTAAATTGCGCTCTCATTAATTAAGGTCTTGTGCACAAGTTAGTGATGAACTTTCTTTTAAAAATTGTATTTGCAATCGCAATGGTTTGTTTGTGCCTCCACTTTTATTAAGGGACAAGATTGTTGCCATTGCTCACAAGGAAAGGGGTATAAGTGCCTTCAAGGGAATTCGTTTAAACAACAATTAATAGTTCAAGTTTAAATCAAAAGGATAAGTTAATGATCCTTATAAGAATTGAATACAACAAGATTAATTAATTATAAATAAACTCAGTTCATCAAAACATAAACAAAATACATGGATAACAAACACAAACACAGAAGGTGTATAGGAAAATAGAATTTATCAAGTGGTAAAACAGTTCAATTCATATACAGATATGAATGATTCAGAAAATAATTAGGTCTGCAGGTATACAAATAATATGTTCATAAATAACTCAACAGAACCTAAAAACACCTATCCTAAATCAAAAGTACATAACATAAAGAAAGGATGAGGTGGAGGTCGACGTTTCGGTCTCCTAGAGGTAACTTTGTGAGACCATCTTCAGGACTGGTGTCAATTGGGGACTGTATAGTAACCAAGTGTAATCTTAATATGGATGTATGACGTTACAACGCAGGCTATTTCAACGCCTGCCTTTACAACGCGGTTTTTACATCGCATACCATTACAACGCATATCGCTTTTGGGTGTTGGATAGTGAATAGTTTAATTTACTATTCCAACTCCAGTCCCCGTGGACACTAGGGAAGGTTATTGGATAGTAAATTAACCTATTCCCTATCCTAGAGCGCCCCCCAGCGCAATGCGTTGTAATAGTTTGCGTTGTAATGACCGCGTTGTAATGGTAGTGCGTTGTAAAAGTTTCGTTGTAAGTGATGTTTACCCTTAATATAGATGCTTGGGCGGCTTAGCTTTTTAAAGGCTTCTGCCTCCCAGTTACGTGCTGGATTTTGTCTGCCGATTGCAAATAAGAGACTGACGAATTAGACCTCTTCTGAAGTCCTCTATGATTCGTTCCGACCCTCTGGGATCGAGATTCTAATTCGATTTTACCACGTTGATAAACGCTTCGTACCTTTTGGCCCAAGTATACCATCATTGGCCTCAGAGACTCGGAGTCAATCTTCTCCATCTCTTGGATTTAGCTAACATCGCTACTTAATCGGTCTGTTTGTACGAATTCTACAAGAATCCTTAGATTGGACGCATATCGGCTCTCGATCTCCATTGTCACTGAAATTTAATATTTTCCGGTATGGCCCACCTATAACACAGGGTACTCGTTTCTTGGATAAGCTCCCCTCTTTTTGAAAAGCTAAGCCGCCCAAGCATCTATATTAAGATTACACTTGGTTACTATACAGTCCCCAATTGACACCAGTCCTGAAGATGGGGAGACCGAAACGTCGACCTCCACCTCATCCTTTCCTTATGTTATGTACTTTTGATTTAGGATAGGTGTTTTTAGGTTCTGTTGAGTTATTTATGAACATATTATTTGTATACCTGCAGACCTAATTATTTTCTGAATCATTCATATCTGTATATGAATTGAATTGTTTTACCACTTGATACATTCTATTTTCCTATACACCTTTTGTGTTTGTGTTTGTTATCCATGTATTTTGTTTATGTTTTGATGAACTGAGTTTATTTATAATTAATTCATCTTGTTGAATTCAGTTCTTATAAGGATCATTGACTTATCCTTTTGATTTAAACTTGAACTATTAATTGTTGTTTAAACGAATTCCCTTGAAGGCACTTATACCCCTCTACTTATTCACCCAAGCCCTCAAGGGTATTTTGGGTTGCTCACTGTTCAACTCATTGCTCACAAGGGGCACATGGTCATGTCTGCCACTTCGAAAAAGCTCAAACAAGTTTTCTGGTAGCCAGGTCTGGATTTTCTTGTTGCCAATTTTGTGGGTAAATGTCCTAAATGTGTTCTCTCTGATAAACACTGGAAGCTTAACAAAAAAACGTTGGTTCCCATTCCCCTTCCTGAGATGCCTTGGGAGAAAATTGCTCTAGACTTTCTGGGCCCTTCAATCTTCTTACATCTTGGATGAGATATCTGTTAGTCGCTATTGACTATTTTTCTAAGTGGTTATACTACTCCTTTGTTGAGGTTGCTAACTCCTCCACTGTCATGTTCTTTCTAGAGAACATTTTCAAAGTCAAAGGCGCACCTTGTTCTATCGTTACTGACAATGGAGTTGCTTTAGTCTCTAAGCAGATGACACATTTTTGGGATACATTTGAAATTAAGCACTATCAAGTTGCTTTGTACAGTCCTTCCTTTAATGGACTAGTTGAGAGGGCCAATTGCATTCCTAAGGAGGGTATTCAGACTGCTGTTGCAGCTAACGTTGATGTTGCTGATTTCTTACAGGAAAAAGTTTGGGCTTATCTCACTTCACCTCATTCTATCACTGGAGTCACTCCTTTCAAAGCTCTCAGGGGAAGGGAAGCTAGATCAAAGTTGATTCCTGAATGGTTTTCCAATCTAAATGCTGGATCTGCTTTGATTAGTACGAGGTTTTCAAGTGATGATCGTGATGCCATTAGAAGTAAGGTTCTGTCCAAAAAAATCATGCAGAAAAAACTGTATGACAGTCCAACTCGAAAACATGTCTGTTAACGATTGGGTCCTCATTAAGAAACCTTTCAGAGTTTCTAAGGGACAATCCAACTTTTCTCTTACTGTTTGCGTATTCAGGGTTAGTAAGCCTTCTCTGCTTTTGAAAGGGAGGAGATGGTGGAATAAGGATTGTGTGATGAAACTCACTAATGAACAAGTTGAAATCTTTAGACAAGTTTATGCTGATAGAGATGAAAACAATGATTCCAGTTCAGCTTTTGATATTCATCCTACTGTCAATCAATCAATCAATTTGACTTTATTCGGTTAAAAACAATTAACCATGAAAGTACATATATATATATATAAACAAAAGAAAAAAGAAGTAAAAATGAAAAGGAAAAGTCAATCCACAGTGGTTAAACAAAAGAAAATCAGGTACATTATCCATACATCAGTAGCTAAAAGATGCAAACAATTTCAAGTACAAATTGATTTACGTAATCTAAAAACATTTTTAAAATTTTCGGAAATAGAGGCCACAGTTAAGATAACATCTAGTTTCTGCAATAATAGAAATGTTGGGCAACAGCGATTAACTTTCATCTCCTTTAGAATAGGGAGAATCAGTCTTTTCCGGGGCAAAGAATAAAACTTACAGAATAGTAGAATATGGATGTCCGATTGCTCAGATACATCATCACACGGGCATTTGATTAAATCACGGGACCAGGAATTCATAACGGGGAAACTTATAACTCTAAAAAGAATGCTTAACCTAAAACGTGTTAAAATAAACCGCTCATGATCACTCATGGAGAGTGTTAAGTATGGTTGTATTTTTCCCTGGGCCAATATGCGTTGGTGAGCTACAACAGTCTTTTTCTTTATTTCCTCAGTCACTCTAATATCTTTCAGGTATTTCATACATTCTACTTTCAATGATTTCCTTGAGATCTTACACATTGAAAGAGGGTCATCAAAGTAATTCTGGCGGCCTATTTTCCCAAGGAAATCTCTTACATAAGAGAACCATCTTATCCTACTCACATGATCCAGACTTAGTGCATCCTTTAAAATAGCGCGGTTTAATATACATTCATCATTGGTCCAAACCCTGTGCCATAATATTACTGGCTGGACCCTAATTGTGTCTTCGATATAAGGTTGACCAAGTTCGGTGTGGCAAATATAGCCTGAGACACTCTTGGGTACTGCCAAGATGTACCTCAGGAACATATTTTCCACAACCTGGATTAGTTTTACATTCTCATAACCCCATATGCCAGCACCGTAGACAGCAATTGAAATACACGTAGCATTAAAAATTCATAAAAGTTCAACAGTTGGTTTTCCCCCCATTTTTTTAGCAAAGTTTTTTAAGGCCATAATTGCTTTGCAAAACAGAAGTTTCCTTGCTTTTATGGCACTTGTCCATGTGCCGGCTTCGTGGAACAAAATGCCTAAGTAAGAGAAAGTGGGGGTGGAGTCTAAGGGACTTACATTGATATACATAACCTTCTTTTTCTTATTAGAGCCAGGGCCACAGTTCATAGAGAATGTTTTAGTGCAATTGATGTTCAGATCTAGATTTGACATGAAGATATTAAAAGATGTTATAAGACATTGTAGGGCCATTGGCGTCCGAGCCTTAATGACCGCGTCGTCTGCGTACAGTAACGCAGGGATCGGTCTTTTTGCTACCCTAGGCATGTCACTAGATGATTTTAGCAAGGCTGTCTCTAGGCCGTTTATGTACACTAGGAATAAAAAGGGTGCCAGAACACAACCCTGGCGTACCCCACGCCCTATGCCAAACGATCTGGTACATTCCCCATTTTTCCCATATCGCACTACTGCAGTGGCACCAGAATATAACTCTCCAAGGAAATAGATTATATTTTCCTCCACCCCCAGGTTTCCCAGAACGGCCCATAATTTGCTATGTGAGACTTAGTCGAACGCTGACGTCAAGTCGACGAAGGCGAAATAAATATGCTCATGCTTTGCCCTAGTGTATTTTTGTTGCAGGATGAATGAATTTAAGCCTTGGTCGACTGTTCCTAGCCTTTTTGGAACCCATACTGGAGGTCGCTGATAATAAAATTATCTTCTGCCCATCTTTGCAGTCTACTTAAAATAACTCTCCCTAGGATTTTTACAGAGCAGTCCAGTAAAGAGATTGGTCGATAACACATAGGATTCTGCCTGTCTCCTTTTTTAAATATGGGCACTATGGCAAATGTAAACCATGAGGGGATAATACCCGTCTCAGAAGTGGCGTTAAATAGTTGCACTAAAAAAGGGCCCCAAAGCTCGATATTGTTCTTAAACAGATCAGGTGGTATTCCGTCTGGGCCCGGGGCTTTACCTCCCCGGGTTGCTTTGAGGCTCGCTGTTACCTCTTCTACAGTTGGGTTGTGTATGCAGAGAACTGCAGGTACATCCCCTTAAGAGGCACACCAAAAGTGATCAAAAAATATATGATTCAATGTTCAATTGAAGGTATTATTTATTTCTCATAACTTTCTTCAGTTGGTTTTTAGCAATTGTAGACTGATATTAGCAACATATCAGAAGACAGCGTACATTCGTGGAGGTTAACTTATGAACTCTTTCTCCAATGCATTTCGGGCAACAGTGCCCTTGGTCACGGAGAGCTGTGGAGGAAGGCAGAGAAAACGGGTGTAAGGGGACGGTGGTCTGAGGTCGTGTGGGGACGATTACTTGTGCTAAAAGTGTGGGAACTAAGAAGTCGTGAATAACGAAGTGCTCGGTACTAGTGGGAAGGTTTGGGGCATGTGAGAGGAATATTACCGCGAGTGAATATTAAATTAAAAAGTAACAGCGGGCGCATTAAGTAATCATTAATGCGCCCGCTGTTACTTTTTAATTTAATATTCACTTGCGGTAATATTCCTCTCACATGCCCCAAACCTTCACACTAGTACCGAGCACTTCGTTATTCACGACTTCTTAGTTCCCACACTTTTAGCACAAGTAATCGTCCCCACACGACCTCAGACCACCGTCCCCTTACACCCGTTTTCTCTGCCTTCCTCCACAGCTCTCCGTGACCAAGGGCACTGTTGCCCGAAATGCATTGGAGAAAGAGTTCATAAGTTAACCTCCACGAATGTACGCTGTCTTCTGATATGTTGCTAATATCAGTCTAAAATTGCTAAAAACCAACTGAAGAAAGTTATGAGAAATAAATAATACCTTCAATTGAACATTGAATCATATATTTTTTGATCACTTTTGGTGTGCCTCTTAAGGGGATGTACCTGCAGTTCTCTGCATACACAACCCAAGTGATATTTGTTGGTGTTTAGACGGACAACACCACCCTTCGAGAGCACCCTGAACCTCGGAACTGTTTTCTAAACATGCTAATTTACCCTGCTGTGCACCCCCAAACCTTTACCTCTTCTACAGTGACATCTAGTTTTAGATCCACAACTCCAATTTCCCCTGGCGGTTGAATCAGGGGATTTTGGCCATCATCTATGGTACTATACAGCTTAGAATAATGATTTACCCACGAGTCCTCAGAGATGGCAATTTCAATACGTGCTTTGGTATTTTTACCAAAGAACGGGGCATTCACTGCTTTCCAAAAAGCCGAAGCATCCCTGCTCTGTGATGCCTCACATAAAGACTCCCAGGCCTCCCTTTTGATTGCCATTTTTCTTTTTTTCAGTGCCCAAGAGTAGGTTTTCCGGATCTCCTTAACCAACATAGGGTCACGGGGGACAGCGTGTAACGCATGCTTGAGCTCAGTGTGGGCCTTTGTGCATGCAGAGTCAAACCACCTTGTGGTCTTATCTTTACGATTTTTTGATTCTACCCATAAGTTATCCTTAATTTGACAGGCAATAATATTAAACTGTTTGATGATATCCTGGCTAGCCGAATTCTCATCCAAGACAGTCAGGAAGCTAGATAGACATTTAGATATTAAATTGACCATAAATTCATCTGGAACCACCCTATTCCATTTGAGGGAGTAGCCATTTTGTCATGCTTACATCAGAAACGTTCTGCCTATTTAATTGCTCACCACCCAGATCCCGGTAAGGATTTATAATCTCCAGGATCAATGGGTAGTGATCACTTAATGCATTGTTCAAAATCTGGCAGGTTTTAATCAGGTGTCCATGTCTAATGGAAGTTATAATAAAATCTATTATTGAGGACGCACCCCTGCCAACAAATGTTGGGAGAAAAGGGGACTCTATGTGACCAATTTCATTCGCGTACCCCAAATCCCCGGAAAAGACAATGTCGTTTAACAGGTCTCCGCATGTAGAGTGCTCGAAATGTGTCAGGTCCTTATCTGGGTCGAGCATGATCCCACAAACTCCATGCCGACCTTTCTTGCAAATCGTACAGTTAAAATCACCTCCCCAAATTACCCATACATCTTTAGAGTTTATATCAGTTTCTTTAGTCAAATCAGTACCCAGTTTTTTGAGCGTCACTTCCATATCTACTAAGGGGATATTATTATAAAAGTTAATGATTAAAATGCACTCCCCCTTGTTTATATGTTTTCTTACTAACTGATAGTAACTATTAGTAGAGAATAGTTGAATCTTCTGGTAGTGTAATTGATATGATATGAATATGGACAAACCCCCTTTAGCCCTACCATGTACAACATCCACTGCCGATGTAAACAGGGTTTTGTAGCCGGAAAGATGGAGTGGCACTGTTATCCATGTCTCCTGAAAGCATAGGATATCAAACTCATTTATAATGTTTATCCAAATCGGTTTCGTTATTTTGGGTCTCAGGCCTGCCACGTTCCAGAACATTATACGGCATATCTCCCCATTAGCTACACGGGTAAAGGAATTAGGTGGATCACTTCTAACCAGGGTCTCCCCCCTTAATTCTGCCCCAGTAAGTAAATAAATAGTATGTAAATGACTGGATGCGCCGCTTTTATCAACGTTAGGGGCAGCTTTCCCAATGGGTGAATTAAAGGAATTACCTTCCTGTATATTAGCGCCATGTCCACATCTAACTATTACACCTCTCTCTGGCGGAACTTGCTCTTGAGAAAAGTTACCCACCATCCCCTCCCTAGGCACACTCACTGCCGTCTGATTACTATTTGGTGGAGTTTCTAAAATCATTTGGCTTTTGCTAGGGCTAGAGCTGGAGGTAGATAGTTCTTTAGGGAGTCAGTCAATTGATTCTAAGCTGGATAAGGGGGCAAATTGATTCCATATTGGGATGTTGAAACCATTGTAGAAATTATCGACTGGTCTACATGGTTGATATGTAGCAGTTTACATAGCGACCCTGTTTGTATAAGGAGCTCCTGAATGGCCACTTATCCAGGGCTTAAGTTGGGGTCTAGGATAAAAATAACTCAAGTCCCGTGTGACTATTCCTTCCTCCCCTCTCTGGCCACACCATCCCTGGAGGAAGCCGGTTACATGTCTATCCCTAAAATTAACAATAATCAGATCCCCTGATAAATTTTTCTTCCTATGTCCCAACCATCCGACTCGCCTTACATGGAGAATTTGCCCATTTATATTTGTGGGGAGCGGTCTGTTTTTAGATAGCTAGTGGACTACTTTGTTCTTCAACTCGAAGTGTCCCTCTTTTTTCCCTATAGGCAGTTCAGGGACCCCCGAGAGTACCGCTACATAGGGGGCAGCCTCAGGTGGCAAATCTATGCGCAGTACAGGTCTGTTTATTCCTCCATTGGTACTTTCCCTTTCACCGTTAGAGAGTGTGTTTGCCTCACCCGACATACCCTGCTCTGTCTGCTTTAGGTCACCACTAGTATTATTCATAGTTGACACGGTATTAGGTGGGGGCCCTAATTTCTTTCCCTTGTAATTCAGTGCGTTTCCATACTCTTTACGAGATATGGTAGTTCGCTTATCCTGATTTACAGTTAGGTTTTCAACCTGAGTTTGGGGAGTTATAGCCAGTTTGCTAATAAGTATTGTATTGGACTTTATCTCCTCTTCTAATGACCCCAACTTACCCCCTGTTCTCTTTATCCTTTCGACTAGTGGTATGATTAGCGATTTGAGGATGTGCTCGGTTTTTACAAGTAGAGCTTGAGACTCGGTAGACAGTGGTGCCAAAGGATCTACCCACAATTTCATAGGAGCGTGAATGTTTTCCTTAGGTGGGGATACATATAATTTTGGGTTTTTGGCTGCTCTACCTCTATGTTTTATCCCCCTACATTTCCTTTTGGAGGTAGACCCCTGGGCATGTGGGATAGGTTGGAGACTATTTTTAGTTACTTCTTTTGATGGAGGGCAGAAGTCACTCTCCTCCGAGATAATTTCCAAAATTGGGTCCGCACTTAAATCATCCCGTGTAGAGTCCCTATTTGTAGCTCTTGAAGCCTCTCGTGAAGAGATATAGGGCGATGTACCACCCACAGTAATTGGAAACTTATCGCTGCCAGGTGTTATTTGCGATCTTGGAGGGGTGGTAGCTAAGAAAATTGGGCCCAAAGAGGATCGCTTGTTATATAGTAGCTCTTGGGATAATCGACTTTCCGTAGTTGCAATCTCTTTTTCCAAAACTAAAGCCGCCCTGGTGATAAATTGGTCTACAGTCCCTGTAACGGACCCTCCCACCAAGGACTTCCTACGCTTTGCCAGTATTGAAGTCATTTTACTCTGCTTTCAGTAGAGGAAAAGGTAAGTGAATGACTAACTAGACTATGTAGTATTAGGTGACTAATAACTTCTAACACAATCAAATTGACATAACCTACACCCACTCTAGAGTTGTTAGTAAGGTCTTACTTCCGTAGTCCCGGTTGATTTAAGGGGGGTGGCCCAGCCCGGCCTCTATCGGCCTCGGACGGCCACAGATGGCCCCGCCCTTGTCCCGGGCTTCTCCCTGCGTGCGCCCGCACACTTCCCGCGCAGCGGGGTACTGCAGCAACTTAAATGGAAACAGGCACGGGGGCGGGAAGAGGCACACAGCTGAGCGGAGTTACGGGGCTGCTGGTTCTCGCAGTCCCGTCCCTTTTAGCCTCTCACCACCGCAAATCACCAGGGTCCAGGGCTTCAATGTCACGAGGGATGCAGGAGAGAAGAATCCACAGAGTCCCGGTCAAAGATAAGAGCAGCCTCTGCGATCGGCTCCCGCGAAGCGGGGGCCGCGAGAGGTAAAGTGCTGTTCAGGCAATCAGGCAGGGGGCGGGAAGAGGCACACGGCGGAGCGGAGTTACGGGGCTGCTGGTCCTCGCAGTCCCGTCCCGTTTAGCCTCTCACCACCGCAAATCACCAGGGTCCAGGGCTTCAATGTCACGAGGGTTGCAGGAGAGAAGAATCCACAGAGTCACGGTCAAAGATAAGAGCAGCCTTTGCGAGCGGCGCCCGCGAAGCGGGGGCCGCGAGAGGTAAAGTACTGTTCAAACAATCAGGCAAAGGGCGGGAAGAGTCACACAGCTGAGTGGAGTTACGGGGCTGCTGGTCCTCACAGTCCCGTCCCGTTTAGCCTCTCACCACCGCAAATCACCAGAGTCCAGGGCTTCAATGTCACGAGGGTTGCAGGAGAGAAGAATCCACAGAGTCACGGTCAAAGATAGGAGCAACCTCTGCGAGCGGCTCCCGTGAAGCTGGGGCCGCGAGAGGTAAAGTACTGTTCAGGCAATCAGGCAGGGGGCGGGAAGAGGCGCACAGCTGAGCGGAGTTACGGGGCTGCTGGTCCTCGCAGTCCCGTCCCGTTTAGCCTCTCACCACCGGAAATCACCAGGGTCCAGGGCTTCAATGTCACGAGGGTTGCAGGAGAGAAGAGTCCACAGAGTCACGGTCAAAGATAAGAGCAGCCTCTGCGAGCGGCTCCCGCGAAGCTGGGGCCGCGAGAGGTAAAGTACTGTTCAGGCAATCAGGCAGGGGGCGGGAAGAGGCACACAGCTGAGCGGAGTTACGGGGCTGCTGGTCCTTGCAGTCCCGTCCCGTTTAGCCTCTCACCACCGGAAATCACCAGGGTCCAGGGCTTCAATGTCACGAGGGTTGCAGGAGAGAAGAATCCACAAAGTCACGGTCAAAGATAAGAGCAGCCTCTGTCACATTTGGGACTTATATTGTTGAAAATGATTCCAATGTTCCTGCTACTTCTGATTCTGTTTGTGCTCCTGTTGCACTTGGTGTTGGGGGCCCTTGCTCAACGTCCAATCCTAATCTTGGTGTTGAGGGACAGCCTCCTGATGTTCTTTCTCATAGCCATTGTACCATCAGGCTACCTTCAAAATTGCTTGATTATGTTCTTGACAAATTTTTTGGGGTGTTTTTTTTTGTTTGTTTATTTTGTGGGAGAAAATGGGGGTATTGTGATATGTATCTTATGGGAAACATCCTTTACAACGAAACTTTTACAACGCAGTGCTATTACAACGCAGGTTTTACAACGAAAACCATCACAAAGCATTGCGCTGGGGGGCGCTCTAGGATAGGGAATAGTTTTAATTTACTATCCAACACCTTCCCTACTATCCACGAGGACTGGAGTTGGAATAGTAAATTAAACTATTCACTATCCAGCACCCCAAAGCGCTATGCGTTGTAACAGCATGCGTTGTAAAAACTGCATTGTAACAGCATGCGTTGTAAAAACTGCATTGTAACAGCATGCGTGGTAAAAGCATGCGTTGTAATGTCATACATCCGTATCTTATGTATTTATGTTGGTGTTTCACTGTTTCTGTCCAGAACCTTGATTTCCTCATGGTTCTGGTTCTTGGAATACCGAGCTTGGGCTGCCTTGCGTGAGTCCGTTTGACTCTGCTCGTCAGCCTGCATGCTGTGTTGCTGTGGGTTCCCTGCTATGACTTATTCTTGGAATAAACTACGTTGATCCTGCTACCGGTCTCTGTGTGTCATTTCAGCCTAACCCCATACTACACTCCTCTGGGAATTAACAAAGCATTTTTAGTACAACAATGACTCCATTACGGATGATATCCTGTGTTATATAGTATTTCCTCACTGCTTTTAAGCAGTGTCACTAAAGGAAAAATAAAATGATAGTAACTCTCAAGTTATTATCATTTTATTTTTTCCTTGTGGCAGCTTTGTGGGCGGGGCTGCTCTGCTGACAGAGCAGGTGAGGAGAGGAGTGGTTTGCACTCTTTAAAGTGCACATGAATGTTCTCCATGCAGGCTGCATTACAGCCTACATGGGGAACATGCCTAGCCTCCCATTCTCTGGCTAAACATTGATCCACGGCACTCAGACCAATCAGAACCGCCATCACTGTACACCACTACCTCATCAGAACATCAAAGAAAGTGGCCCTGCAAGATAGGATCAATGCCAGCGCGCTCAACAGTAAAGAACTCTTTGCTGTGGTCAAAGAATTTGCCAGACGCTGCACAGAGACAGCAGACATCCCTCACTCCCAAAACCTCAGCAACAACCTAGGCACCTTCTTCCAATGCAAGATTAAGGAGATATACAGCTTCGACAGCCTTGATACCCAGGACCCTTCCAGGGTCCTGGGTATCAAACCACAGATGACATCCACACCCTCCTCGACTGAGGCAAAACTGCAGCCCTCGTCCTCTTGGACCTCTCGGCTGCCTTCAATATCGTCTCTCAGCGCTCCCTATGTGCAAGACTCCACGACCCTGGCATCCACAACAAAGCCCTGGAATGGACCCACTCCTTCCTCACCAGCAGACTACAGAGGTTCAGACTACCACTGTGCCTATGTTACACTCACTATCCCCTCTGAAGAGAGTATAGAAAAGCAGTCCTTCTTTTTCCGTCATTGACTCTGGTTCGAAATGGCTCCTGCTAAGAAAGGGGGTGAGAAGAAGAAAGGCAGATCTGCCATCAATGAGGTGGCTACCAGAGAATACACCATCAATGTCCACAAACAAATCCATGGAGTTGGCTTCAAGGGGCGTGCACCCCGTGCTCTAAAAGCAATTCGTAAATTTGCAGTTAAGGAAATGGGAACTTCAGTTGTGCGCATAGACACCAGGCTGAACAAAGCTGTTTGTGCTAAAGGAATCAGGAATGTTCCCTACCGCATGCGTGTGCGCCTATCCAGGAAACGCAATGAGTATGAAGATTCACCTAATAAGCTATACACATTGGTCACTTACGTACCAGTCACCACATTTAAAGGTCTCCAGACAGTTAACGTTGATGAAAACTGAAGTTATTCTGTGTCGAAATAAAAAAAAAAAGAAAAGCAGTCCTTGAGGACCTGCGTACATGGAAATCTCTACCGATATCATGGCTAGGGCGAAATGTTTGTTTTGCCAAAACTACTTGTTGGAAATGGGATCCCCGGCTGGCCAGGGCTTTCGCCAAAGTCAGTCAGAGACCACCACACCCAAGTCAGGGCAAGGGAGTTACACGCCAAGATAACCCCTACTCACCCTCTAGGTAACGTGGCGCGAGCAGCAAGGCTAAACTTGGAGGCGATGTAGGCTAAGTATTTGCGCACGCACCCCAGCAACAACAACCAAAGGCCCACCACAAAGGAAACTCCACACAAGGTTATAGAAAAATAGCCTTTGTATTACAATAAATATACATCAGATAAAACACACATCTTGTTACACTGTGCCAACAGGCACGGGCGGAATTTACAAGGGATATTGCACAGGACAGGGCCACTTGGACCACTGTCAGGGGTATCAGCACTTTTAGAACTTAGCACTTGTAGAAAGAAAAATCAGTGTAGCACACAATATAAAAGTAGAGCATACAACCAGTAATCACTGGTAACAGGACCTCACTAGCACCACCTGTACTAGGGAGAAAACAACCACCTACATATCATAATACCTGTAGGGGTGTAAGAACAAAACACATGATACATTAACATTCCGCGGTGTAGGGAAATAAAACACATGATGCATCAACAATACATTCAGAGGTGTAAGGCACATGACGCATAAAAACACATTCAGAGGTGCAGAACAATAACAATGGCGCCAACTCACAAGTCACCACCTGTGACTGTCTCTGTGTCCAAATGTCAGGGCCTAAACGTGGCAGCTGCCCACAAAGTGCTGGGCAGCTGAATCATCAATAATGGGCCAACGCTGGAGCCTCGCAGGCTCTGCCCAACTGACTGTCTCTCAAGAGCCTCACTGGGCTCTGAACATCAATTATGCCCCTGAGCCTCTCTGGGCTCGAAGCAAAAAGAACTGGCACCGAGCCTCTCTCTGGGCTCTGCAACAAATTGCGGGGATGGAGCCTCGTGGGCTCTAAAGCAATATATGCCCCACTCGTTGGAGTCCCGCTCGGGGGACTCAGAATCAATAATTGGGCCCAAGAACCTCTCAGGCTCAATCTAGGGATGCCCCCGAGGTCATGGGAGCGGCCCGCTGCCAACGGGGCCGCTCTAAGCACACCAACCTGCCCACTGCACTCCTCTGGGCATAGGAGCGACCCGGAGCCCGCCCGCACTCACCGGCTGTCTGAGGCGGCGGCTCCTCGTGGCGTCGGCTCCTCTCTGCTGGGCTCTTCTGGGGGCGGTGGCAGGGCTCTCTCCTCGGGAGAGCCTCGCCGGAGGACGGTTCCTTCCTCTTCTCGGCAGGAGCGCGGGGTGGCCTCCCGTCCGCTTCCTGGTTTCTTCCTCACTCCTCTGCCCAATCACCGCACAGGTCGCCCGGCGAGCCTCCCGCAGCCTGAACCAATGGCAGCGCGGCTCCCGGGTGACGTCAGCGGTGGTTCTTTCGGCGTCTCCTCGGCTTCTCCGCGCACCAGGGCTGCGGCGGTGATTTTTCACGAGCAGAACGGCATTTTTAAAATAACGCGAGGTAGGCACTCGCTCTGGACAATAAAAACGGCCACAGGTGCGGCGTGGGCAGCCGCAAACACACCACAACACGCAGGGTGGGCACCTGCTTTCCAAAAGTAAAGCGCCCCTCAGCGCTAAATGCAAAATAAAGCGCTCGTAAGCGCTAGAAGGGGAAAGCAAAGCGCTCCCAGCGCTATCAATCCAGTACAGCGCTCCCAGACGCTATAGGACAACAAAGTCCAGTAAAAAAGGTCCTTCAGCAAGGCACGGGGGGCAAGGCTGGGCCCAGAGCCAGCACACTGGGTCTCCAGGCAGGGAGACACCCCAAGTGGCGGTCCTCTGGCCCAGCAGCAGCAACAGCCCCCTCAGGATCCTGGAAGAGAACAACCTCAGTGGGGACACAGCCCCATTTTTATACAGTATTTCCCTTTGTCTGGGATGCAGGGTGGGGGGAAAACCAGTTTCAGCTGGCTTTGGAGCACTCTTGATGGCCCAACCACCCATTTCTTTCACTGGGGAGGCTAGGGTCGTTAGACACACCACAGGGGGGCGGAGCCAGCATTGTGTGGGGAAAACCCAGCCCATCCAGGACACAGGTACACTCCTCCCACACATCACTCATGCTAATCTCCCACTCACCACCGGGCAAACCCATCCAGACTTCCTGGAGCCTGGCATGCCAGCCAGCTCCAGCCAATCACGCTCCATCACCCTCACAGCACATGCACACATATCTCAATGTCCAGAAGTAACACTTCCCTTCTAGACACATACATGCCGCAGACACCATCTCGCAGCATTCACTCTCACGAGTTTACACATACTAAACTCGAGCCTGCACTCCCCACGCATCAGGAACTACCAGGGACACACACATTCCCCATGCATTCCTATGGGAGGGCAGGCCAGCCATACTACACGCACGCACTTTCACTCTGGGACCCAGGGAAAAGTGCGCAGAGACCCAAAAATCACTGACACAGGGTCACACATAAGGCAAAAAGTTTAGGGGCGAACCTGCCCTGCGGGCCAAGTCCAACACAACCCCCTTCCAGCCAAAACGCAGGGGAGAACAATCACCACCGTGATGGACTTCCCTGCTTGGGGCGATAGAACACGGACGCAGGCCCGCCACTGCCGGGACACCCTCCTGTTCTATGCCACGGTGAACCCCTAGGGTTCCTTCTAAAGCTACCGTAAGGACCAGCTGGGCTACCCCACTGGTACTCCTCAGCTGTTTGCGGCCAGGACCAGGCCCTAGGCCACCCAGGTGCCACTGGTTCCTGCCTACTCACGAAGTGGGGGGTAGTAACCCCAGGCCCATAGTAGCCACTCTCCACTCTTCCTGTCTGCCAGACAGGGCCAGACTGCCACTGGTTCTCCAGCCTAGGGTCTACAACCTCAGGTGGACCAGGAGTCTCAGGGAAGGCTCTCCTCCCCTTACCTCTTCTTTTAGGGTTCCTCCTCCCCGTGCGAGGGGGACACCTAGAACGCCATTCCAACCCAGGGTTTAACCCCTCAGGTTGCACCGGGGTCAGAGGTGGGCTCTCCCACCCTCTGCACCCCCTTCCAGAGGTCTGCCCTCTCCCACCTGGAGAAGTTCCTCTGGAAGAAGAACCGGTCAGGACACTGGTTACAGTCGTCCTACCCTTCAGGTCAGGCTGATCCTGAACCTGGCCATCCAACCTCCGGTCTAAAACCTTTGGTGGAACAATTGCCTGGCACTCCAGGACTTCTGGGGATTCACACGCAATCCCCCTGAGGTTAACAACTGACACATCTGTTGTGTGACTGTCTGTCTGGCGCAGATCTCCCGCCCTCTGTCCACCTGACAGTGCGGGACGATCCCCCAGACCAGAAGTGGTGCCACCCGGGTCCCTCCAAGAAGATCTAGCCCAACTGGCTAGTCTCTGGTCCACTGGTGCATCCACTGGGAAACTCATCCCCCAATCACTCCTCACGCTGGACTCCTGTACCCTCCCTACCGGAGCGGTACTGCCAGCCTCTAGAACCACAGGAGTTCTGGTTACAGACGCTCCAGGTCCTCTACTCACTAGGAGATCCTCCTCAAATGGGCTAACAGGACAGCCTAGGTCCCCAACCTGGTGTTCCCTCAAGAAACCACCCAGGCTCTGAGACAGGGCTTCGGGCCTCTGGGGGCTCTCAGCCACCCACTGACTCCTGCTCCACTGAGCCAGGCAGTCAGCCCCTACACCCTTCTCACTATACTGGGACCTAGCTGGGCTACACTGAGCCTCTTCCACCACGCTGGGCTGGAAGATCCCTGACCCACTACTTTCGGAGTCACTCACCAATGACTCTACAGAACCTCTGGCCCTTTCCCAGCGCTCTGCTTCCTCAGCAAGCGTGTCTGGATCAGTCAACCCATAGTCCAACAGGTGTTGTCGCAACCCTGGCAAACAACTACTGAGCACCTGCTCTCTGAGAACCAGATCAAACAGTTTTACAAAATCACCTTCTGTGTGAACCGATGACCAATCAGACAGTGCATCTTGACATTCATCCACAAACTCTCCCCAAGACTGGTGAGACAGTTTCATACTGCCCCTGAATCTCAACCTATACTCCTCCTCTGGGGAAACAGGTACCAGACTGGGGGAGCTGGGACTGGGATTTCCTATACTGGAATCTAAATAGCTGCCACCACTGGACTCAACCCTCCCTGGGGGATCCAGAACATTATGACTGCGGTCAGGGGATAATCTACCCTCCCGAGCTACTCTCTCTCTGGCAAAGGCCCTCTCAGCCTCTGCAATCCGCTCATTCACACCCAACTGCGCCATCTCTCTGGCATGCTCTAACCTGAGCTTTTCCATGGCCAGCTGGTGCTCCCTCTCTTCTCTCCTATCCAACCACACCTCTGGGGACAGGGAAAGGGATGGGGTGCTACATCTGACACTGGACCCAGCAAGGGACTCCCTATCTAGGGGATACTCGCTCTCTGCTGGCGCCCACCCACTGTCAAACTCACTCTCCACATCAGACTCTTCAGGGCTCCCCTCAGGCCCACCACCCTCCTGGTGTGCGGCCCGGGCCCTCTCTCTCTCTCTGTGCTCACGCTCCCAGTCACTCTTCTGCCACAGGATCATGTTATCCCTAAGCTTGGACTGGGTGTCTGACTCACTCACTGGGATGTCTCTCTCCTTACATAACCGTACCAACTCATGCACACTGTACTTAAACAGGCCACAAAGGTTAAAAGGCGATTCCATCTTGACAGGATGCTCACAGACACGTGCAACACAAGGGACCTTGCAATCTGAAGTAGGAGTACACAATTCCAAAACTTCCACACTCTCCTTAAAAAAGAACTCACTCATGCGTCCAGGAAAACACACCATTCATCCACACACACCCTCCCCTCGGATCGGTAAGGCAGTTTCTACCACCCCTGACTTCTCAACCTGACCAAAAGCGACACAGGTACCAAACTCTGGAAGCAGGGCGGGGGACAAATGCACTGAACACAATTATAAATGACACTCTTCAGGAGCAGAAAAAATGGAATTTCACCAAAAACAATAATCCCCAAAATGTGGTTATCTAACAAATGTAGAGCTTTGAAGTGCGGCCAGCCGCTACTGTGGTACAACGCAAACACAAATCCTTATCCCACCGCTTGCCGCCAATGTTGGAAATGGGATCCCCGGCTGGCCAGGGCTTTCGCCAAAGTCAGTCAGAGACCACCACACCCAAGTCAGGGCAAGGGAGTTACACGCCAAGATAACCCCTACTCACCCTCTAGGTAACGTGGCGCGAGCAGCAAGGCTAAACTTGGAGGCGATGTAGGCTAAGTATTTGCGCACGCACCCCAGCAACAACAACCAAAGGCCCACCACAAAGGAAACTCCACACAAGGTTATAGAAAAATAGCCTTTGTATTACAATAAATATACATCAGATAAAACACACATCTTGTTACACTGTGCCAACAGGCACGGGCGGAATTTACAAGGGATATTGCACAGGACAGGGCCACTTGGACCACTGTCAGGGGTATCAGCACTTTTAGAACTTAGCACTTGTAGAAAGAAAAATCAGTGTAGCACACAATATAAAAGTAGAGCATACAACCAGTAATCACTGGTAACAGGACCTCACTAGCACCACCTGTACTAGGGAGAAAACAACCACCTACATATCATAATACCTGTAGGGGTGTAAGAACAAAACACATGATACATTAACATTCCGCGGTGTAGGGAAATAAAACACATGATGCATCAACAATACATTCAGAGGTGTAAGGCACATGACGCATAAAAACACATTCAGAGGTGCAGAACAATAACAATGGCGCCAACTCACAAGTCACCACCTGTGACTGTCTCTGTGTCCAAATGTCAGGGCCTAAACGTGGCAGCTGCCCACAAAGTGCTGGGCAGCTGAATCATCAATAATGGGCCAACGCTGGAGCCTCGCAGGCTCTGCCCAACTGACTGTCTCTCAAGAGCCTCACTGGGCTCTGAACATCAATTATGCCCCTGAGCCTCTCTGGGCTCGAAGCAAAAAGAACTGGCACCGAGCCTCTCTCTGGGCTCTGCAACAAATTGCGGGGATGGAGCCTCGTGGGCTCTAAAGCAATATATGCCCCACTCGTTGGAGTCCCGCTCGGGGGACTCAGAATCAATAATTGGGCCCAAGAACCTCTCAGGCTCAATCTAGGGATGCCCCCGAGGTCATGGGGGCGGCCCGCTGCCAACGGGGCCGCTCTAAGCACACCAACCTGCCCACTGCACTCCTCTGGGCATAGGAGCGACCCGGAGCCCGCCCGCACTCACCGGCTGTCTGAGGCGGCGGCTCCTCGTGGCGTCGGCTCCTCTCTGCTGGGCTCTTCTGGGGGCGGTGGCAGGGCTCTCTCCTCGGGAGAGCCTCGCCGGAGGACGGTTCCTTCCTCTTCTCGGCAGGAGCGCGGGGTGGCCTCCCGTCCGCTTCCTGGTTTCTTCCTCACTCCTCTGCCCAATCACCGCACAGGTCGCCCGGCGAGCCTCCCGCAGCCTGAACCAATGGCAGCGCGGCTCCCGGGTGACGTCAGCGGTGGTTCTTTCGGCGTCTCCTCGGCTTCTCCGCGCACCAGGGCTGCGGCGGTGATTTTTCACGAGCAGAACGGCATTTTTAAAATAACGCGAGGTAGGCACTCGCTCTGGACAATAAAAACGGCCACAGGTGCGGCGTGGGCAGCCGCAAACACACCACAACACGCAGGGTGGGCACCTGCTTTCCAAAAGTAAAGCGCCCCTCAGCGCTAAATGCAAAATAAAGCGCTCGTAAGCGCTAGAAGGGGAAAGCAAAGCGCTCCCAGCGCTATCAATCCAGTACAGCGCCCCCAGACGCTATAGGACAACAAAGTCCAGTAAAAAAGGTCCTTCAGCAAGGCACGGGGGGCAAGGCTGGGCCCAGAGCCAGCACACTGGGTCTCCAGGCAGGGAGACACCCCAAGTGGCGGTCCTCTGGCCCAGCAGCAGCAACAGCCCCCTCAGGATCCTGGAAGAGAACAACCTCAGTGGGGACACAGCCCCATTTTTATACAGTATTTCCCTTTGTCTGGGATGCAGGGTGGGGGGAAAACCAGTTTCAGCTGGCTTTGGAGCACTCTTGATGGCCCAACCACCCATTTCTTTCACTGGGGAGGCTAGGGTCGTTAGACACACCACAGGGGGGCGGAGCCAGCATTGTGTGGGGAAAACCCAGCCCATCCAGGACACAGGTACACTCCTCCCACACATCACTCATGCTAATCTCCCACTCACCACCGGGCAAACCCATCCAGACTTCCTGGAGCCTGGCATGCCAGCCAGCTCCAGCCAATCACGCTCCATCACCCTCACAGCACATGCACACATATCTCAATGTCCAGAAGTAACACTTCCCTTCTAGACACATACATGCCGCAGACACCATCTCGCAGCATTCACTCTCACGAGTTTACACATACTAAACTCGAGCCTGCACTCCCCACGCATCAGGAACTACCAGGGACACACACATTCCCCATGCATTCCTATGGGAGGGCAGGCCAGCCATACTACACGCACGCACTTTCACTCTGGGACCCAGGGGAAAGTGCGCAGAGACCCAAAAATCACTGACACAGGGTCACACATAAGGCAAAAAGTTTAGGGGCGAACCTGCCCTGCGGGCCAAGTCCAACACTACTATATTTATTTCAAACACTACCCACACCAATACCACAGCCTCACATCTTACGCCTACAACAAGACCTAATCACTTTCATATGGGGGGAAACACGGGCACGCTCCCCAAACAAACTTCTTATGCTACCTCGAAAAAGACGTGGATTAGCGTGCCCCAACATCCTCTAATATTACTGGGCATCACATTTACGTTACATCTCTGAATGGGTGGGTCGCGAGAGTGAGAAACACTGGCTGCACATGGGCAGGGCGGTAGCCTGCAGACCCCTATGGGACTTAGAGTGGCTTCCGCGGGGATCTCGGCTACGTACTGCTTCTATAGCCACACCCAGCAAACTAGTATTGGAATTTTGGGATAAGATTGCAACTTCCATGGGCCTAACCTCTTTTCTATACCCTAATACTCCACTGGCACTCAACCCAAGCTTTCCACCAGCACTGCAACCGCACTCCTTCCTAGCATAGGAGGGGGGGAGTGCCGAACAATCTGAGATCTCCTTGAGGGGGATCAATTTAAAACCTTTGACCAGTGTAAAAAGGAATTTCATCTAATGGAGGAAGTACGGCTACAATATTTCCAGATCCGGCACTGGCTACACACACCATTTAACTTACAGGGGGCAACCCGGTCCTTCACCCCCTTTGAGTCACTGGTTCGCCCTTATGACTGGGCCCATGGGCCTGATCTTCCGTACCTACCAAGTACTGCAACACTCTACTCCAATTAAACCCCACCCATATCAGACATACCGGCAATTGGTCAGCACGGATGAGATCACTCCTAAGCAATGGGAACAACTCTGGCGGGATATACCGAAAACCGACCATAGTCATACAAAACCCCCCTTTGGGTAAACACACATCCACACTTAGACTAGGAACCCTGTGTCACCAATGTGAAAACAATGAATATAGAAACCACGAGATCGGGTCATCAAATGGACAATAAACATTTATTCAATATAGAGTGATGTACAAAGATAAAAAAATATGTTAAAATTCACAATCTGTTTCTAAAAACATTTAATCATAACAATATTGCAAAACCTTAAGGTCTACTGGCTAAAAAAACACAAGTATCTTGTGGCAGCAACAATACAGAGTTGGGAGAAAAAGCAGGAAAAGAGTTCCTAGTCATAGAAAAGACCACTAAACCTTGAATGGATCAAAAAACAATTATTCTGTATATTGAGAGATTTTGGGCCATATGTATCAAGCAATTTTCCCATTTGCAAACAGGCAGATTCTCAGAATCGGCCCGTTTGCGAATTGGAAAAAGCCTTTTGGGATGTATCGTCTCAAAAGGCCAATTTAAAAATAGAAAATTGCAAAATTTGCGATTCTCTATTTTGCAAATGCAATTAAGGAATTGCAAATTGTGATTCCTTAAATGCTATTCTGGAAGCACCAGAAATTTGCTATTTGGCCATAAGGAATTGCAAATTACCACCAACTTCAAGTTGGTGGTAATTTGTGATTTTCTTTAAAAAAGCACTTTTTTGATTTTTTAAAAGTGCCATATGTCGCACATACATGCCGTTAGGCCATGTATGTGTGCTAAATATGCACAAATGCACATTTCAGGGGTGCAACAGGGTGTCCTTTTGCCACCCTTGCAACCTTGAAATTGCATTCTCAATTTGCGATTATCTAATTGGTAATCGCAAATTGAGAATGTCTTCCCATTCATTCCTAGGGCCTCCTAGCCCATAGGAAAGAATGGGAAGGTATTCCTTGATTGCGAATCTCAATTTGCGATTCGCAAATAAGGAATATGTAGAAGTCGCAACATTTTTAGCAAATCCTACATACATTGCATTTTGCGATTCTCGAATTATGATTCGCAAAAAATCGCAATTTGAGAATCGCAAAACTCTTTTTTGATACATATGGCCCATATGTATCACAAAAGAGTTTTGCGATTCTCAAATTGCGATTTTTTTGGTCGGCGCCTTCTGGGGCCAACCAAACAGTCAGCGCCCTTAGCAGTGGGCAAGACACTCCTCCCCTGCCCTAAAGCAGACCCGCCCACCCCCAACCAAACACTTCTGCTTTCTCACAGTGCAAGTAGCAACAAGCATTTGCAATGCAAAAGGTCTAGCATTAGGAAAGTTTGATCTATTGGTATTGTAAATGACAATTTTTTTATTTCTGTGTTGGTTTTGAAAATAGCTAAATTAATAGCTTTGTCATTTACAATGCCAATAGTTATAACTTTCGCAAATGTAACACCTATAGCATTTGTAATGCAATATGTGTTGTATTTACGTGACTTAGATGTATTGATATTACAAATAACAATGGCTTTTATTTTTTTAAATAATTAATACTTAAAAAAAAGTTATTGTAATTTATAATGGCAATAGCTTAAACTTTTGTAAATAACTTTTGTGAAGATTATGTTCAGTGTATTTTATTGTGGCGAAAATCCAAGAACAGAAGTGAAATATTAACATATTTTTGTGACATATGTAATAATGCTTGAAACATTGAGATAACATATTTGAACCAGTTGTTGTTAAATGGTTGCACAGATTGATGTTGTGGTGGCGCTGAGTGATGTTGTGGTGGCGATGAGTGATGCTGTGGCGGCGATGAGTGATGCTGTGGCGTTGAGTGATGCTGTGGTAGCGCATAGTGATGTTGTGGTGCCCTTGAGTGCTGTTGTGGTGCCCCTGAGTGATGCTGTGGTGGTGCTGAGTGATGCTGTGGTGATGCGATAGATAGAGTGAGTGCGATAGATAGAGTGAGGGCGATAGATAGAGGGAGGGCGATAGATAGAGGGAGGGCGATAGATAGAGGGAGGGCAATAGATAGAGGGAGGGAGGGCGATAGATAGAGGGAGGAAAGGCGATAGATAGAGGGAGGGAGGGCGATAGATAGATAGATAGATAGAGTGACGGTGATAGATAGATAGATAAAGTGAGGGCGATAGATAGATTGATAGAGTGAGGGGCGATAGATAGAGTGAGGGCGATAGATAGAGTGAGGGCGATAGATAGAGTGAGGAAGATAGATAGATAGATAGATAGATAGATAGATAGATAGATAGATAGATAGATAGATAGAGTGAGGGCGATAGATAGTGTAATTATGTGGCATGCAATTATGTGGCACTGAGTGGTATTTGGAGTGCATGTTGCATTGAGTGCAGTGTAATTATGTGGCATGTAATTATGTGGCACTGAGTGGTATTTGGAGTGTATGTTGCGTTGATCGCAGTGTAATTATGTAGCATATCATTATGTGGCACTGATTGGTATTGTCTGGAGTGTATGTTGTATTCAGTAAAGTGTAATTATGTGGCACTGAGTGGTATTGTTTGGAGTGTATGTTGCATTGAGTGCAGTGTAATTATGTAGCATATCATTATGTGGCACTGAGTGGTATTGTGTGGAGTGTGTGTTGCATTCAGTAGAGTGTAATTATGTGGCGTGTAATTATGTGGCACTGAGTGGTATTTGGAGTGTATGTTGCATTGAGTGCAGTGTAATTATGTGGCGTGTAACTATGTTGCACTGAGTGGTATTTGGAGTGTATGTTGCATAGAGTGCAGTGTAATTATGTGGCATGTAATTATGTGGCACTGAGTGGTGTTTGGAGTGTATGTTGCATTAAGTGCAGTGTAATTATGTGGCATGTAATTATGTGGCACTGAGTGGTATTTGGAGTGTATGTTGCATTGAGCGCAGTGTAAATATGTAGCATATAATTATGTGGCACTGAGTGGTATTGTTTGGAGTGTATGTTGCATTGTAATTATGTAGCATTTCATTATGTGGCACTGAGTGGTATTGTGTGGAGTGTGTGTTGCATCATTCAGTAGAGTGTAATTATGTGGTGTGTAATTATGTGGCACTGAGTGGCATTTTGAGTGTATGTTGCGTTGAGCGCAGTGTAATTATGTAGCATATACTTATGTGGCACTGAGTGGTATTGTGTGGAGTGTATGTTGTATTCAGTAGAGTGTAATTGGGTGGCATGTAATTATGTGGCACAGAGTGGTATTGTTTGGAGTGTATGTTGCATTGAGTGCAGTGTAATTATGTAGCATATAATTCTGTGGCACTGTGTGTGTGAGGGTGCAGAGTGTGTGAGGGTGCAGAGTGTGGGCGCAGTGTGTGTGGCCTAAAGTAGTGTGAGGGCGCAGTGTGTGTGGCCTAAAGTAGTGTGAGTATGCAGTGTGTGTTTCCTAAAGTAGTGTGTGGGCTCAGTGTGTGTGGCCTAAAGTAGTGTGTGGGCTCAGTGTGTCTGGCCTACAGTAGTGTGAGTGCGCAGTGTGTGAGTGCGCAGTGTGTGTGGCCTAAAGTAGTGTGAGGGCACAGTGTGTGAGTGAGCAGTGTGTGTGGCCTAAAGTAGTGTGAGTGCGCAGTGTGCGAGTGCACAGTGTGTGAATGCGCAGTGTGTGAATGCGCAGTGTGTCTAAGTGTCAGTATAATGTACATGGTGCTCATGTAAATCACTCCAGTGCCTTCAGGTACACGATGAGTGCGCAGGACATGGCTCAAGCAGGGGCTGAGTAAAATAGAGCAGGGAGAAGGACGTGGTGGGTTAAAAAAAACAACAACAAAAACATGGCGGCAAAAAGGTCAGGGGCTAGTCAGTGACTTTTTGCCACAGTGGGTTAACACAACGAATGGCATGCCTACGGTAGAGCTGCTGACCCTGGAACTGGCTTCAACTCTCGGCGTTGCCTCGGGTCAACAAGCAGCAGGGGTGAAATGGTGTGTTTGTATTGTAAAATCAAAGCACAGCATTAAAATAAGGCTTGTTAATTTGTAGGCTGGGGCTACAATGAAACGCTTGTTAAGACAGACAGTAACGTAGTTTAAAACAAAAAATCTTCATCACATGATAGCTGTACGCGAAAACAATTTTACATTTATACATTATGCACTAAACAGTAAAACACTAGATAACCCCCAAAAAAGTGTAATTAAAAGAATATTTTTCTGAGCAGAAATATTTTAAACATTAGCAATAGGGCACTGATAACGTGGTTTGAGAAATAACATGGCGAAAACTGACATAAAAACACGCCAACATCAAAGTAGTTGGCTACATTGTGACAAATAGCACCAATAATGCGGCCCGAGAAATAAAAAAAACACGAATAATGCGGGTTGCGAAATGGGGTCGCGGAAACGGAATGTAAAGCACGGCCAAAGCTAAGCAGTTGTTACTTTTGAAAAAACGCACTAACAATGTGGGCTGATAAATGCGATAGCAAAAACGGAGTAAAAAAAAAATGCTAAGGCGTTGATCAGGAGGCACGGAGCACTACTATTGCAGTTTGCCAAATGGCGTCGGGAAAATGAAAGCAAAGTTGTTACAGTGGAAGAGCTGTTGCTAAAGTCAAACATTGGCTTGCATAATATTCCTATGGTTTTTTTTTAAATTTTTTATTGAAATTAACAACAAACAACAAGACATAAGGCACAAGGCAAAAGTACAGTGATGGTGATCCTGAGTCCATGTGGGAGCAGCTCAGAACAGTACAAAATGTACAGTATAGTTAAAAGCAATAGCGAGGAGGGGGGGGGGCAGCGAGGAAACAATGCAATATATACAGTCAATACAAAACACTGGGAATGCCAATTAGGGGGACAAGGGGACATCAGAGGCAGAATCATGTGGGGGAGTACATATATTTCCACGATAAGCATTCCACTGTGACCAAATTCTGCTCCACTTTCTGGGTCTGCCCCGAGACAAATATACTGTCTTTTCCCTAAACATGCACCAGTCCATATTCTCCTTCCACGCCAGTACAGTGGGCGGTCTGTGGGAGTAATATTCCTATGTTAACCAATTTTCTTTTAAAGTCACCATAAAATAAGTGGTGTATGCAGAAAAGAAACACATGTTTGGCTAACAAATGATATAGAATTAGGAAATGTAATATAGATTTAAACTAAAAGCGGCGTTGAGCTGTAGCTTAACCCGAAACATTGCTTTGGATGAAATGGGAAAGTAAAGCAAGCTTCTGTGCAAGTGTGTTGTTTAGGTTTATAAGTATAGAAATATTATCGGCAAGCACACAGCAGCAATATAAACCAAGGGGGAGCTGTTGCTCAAGCAAAAAGTTTGCTTCGAAAAAAATGCAGCATATTTGCCGTTGGCTATCGAAGGTTAAAGGTTACTGCTGGTGCCGCTATTTTTGGTTATTAAAGCTCCTTAACGTTTACTGCATATGGCACAGAGAAGGCTTAGGTAACTAGTGAAATACAGAGGAGATATAGGATATAGAATTAAAATAACAGTGTGTAACAGAAAGATAGAAATAACAAGAAACAAGTGCAAAATGAGCTGCACTGCGTAAGCTCACAGGCTAGATTGGGGCTTGAAAGTAGGCTCAGATGGTGGAGTTTATATTGTGTTTGGAAAATGCCGTAATATTTATTTAGAAAAGGGGGTGGTGATGAACAGAGTGCCTGAATTAAGCAGACCACTCTTACCCAGTCCAAAGATCAGGGCTTGATCCATCACCGTTTTTTAGCTCACTGCACCATCCCAGCTCAGAACTTGGCTATATGCAAATTAGTCTGTTCCTGTCCCAGTGCATGATGGGAACAGGGCAAACCAAACTACCAAGCCAATTCTTATACTGGGAAGGAAACAAGCTTCCGGGGACCGGTTTCTGCCATTTCAGGCGTCGTCGGCCCGGCTTGCTTGAATCCTGATGGTGCAATGAGCAAGGGACTCACATCTGAGTATACCCTTCCACGCTTATGGTGGACAAAATGATTCAGAAAAGGGGGTGGTGATGAACAGAGTGCCTGAATTAAGCAGACCACTCTTACCCAGTCCACCCCCTTTTCTGAATCGTTTTTGGCCACTATAGGTGTGGCAGGGTATACTCAGACATGAGTCCCTTGCTCACTGCTCCATCAGGATTCAAGCAAGCTGGGCCGACGAGGCTGAAATGCCAGAAACCGGTCCCCGGTAGCTTGTATCCTTTCTGGTGAAGAATTGGCTTGGTAGTTTGGTCTGCCCTGTTCCCATGATGCACTGGGCCAGGGACAGACTAATTTGCATATAGCCAGGTTCTGAGCTGGGATGGGGCAGTGAGCTAAATAACGGTGATGGATCTAGCCCTGATCTTTGGACTGGGTAAGAGTGGTCTGCTTAATTCAGACACTCTGTTCATCACCACCCCCTTTTCTGAATCGTTTTTGGCCACTATAGGTGTGGCAGGGTATACTCAGACATGAGTCCCTTGCTCACTGCTCCATCAGGATTCAAGCAAGCCGGGCCGACGAGGCTGAAATGCCAGAAACCGGTCCCCGGTAGCTTGTATCCTTTCTGGTGAAGAATTGGCTTGGTATTTTGGTCTGCCCTGTTCCCATGATGCACTGGGCCAGGGACAGACTAATTTGCATATAGCCAGGTTCTGAGCTGGGATGGGGCAGTGAGCTAAATAACGGTGATGGATCAAGCCCTGATCTTTGGACTGGGTAAGAGTGGTCTGCTTAATTCAGACACTCTGTTCATCACCACCCCCTTTTCTGAATCGTAATATTTATTTAAGCAGGCCGATCAGAACCGATCAAGCCGAGCCAAACTTTTCTTTGGTTTCTGGTTAAAAAAACTTTATTGATGCTCAGTGCGCACAAACGCAATGGTAGAACACACTATAAGTGAGGCATAGATGCTGCAGCCCAATCATTCTGAGAATTAACAGAGGATGTCTTTCTTTCTTTATTTGAGAAAAAAATCACATTTGCAAAAACAAATGTTTTTATTGAATATATTATATTATTAATTATTGTTAATGATATTGAGTCAGAACTATCGCCTTGTACCGACATTGCAATGTTTGTTTTTCTACAATGAGTCTGTTTACACTGTTTAACACACGTGGTGTCACATGATTACTTTAAATGCATTGTTGGTTACATTCACTTTTACTCGTGGAAAAAAGAATTAGCAGGACGCTCTGAAACGCTTAGAGTGACTTGGTTAATGCAATAAATCTTCACGCTGAAAGATGATCGAGGCCGTGGCTTATTGTTTGTTGGAAATCAGAAAACGATACTTGTTTGGATTTTTGAGATTCGAGATCCCGCCCGACCGCCATTACAAGTGGCATGGGTGTACTCGAAAACAAGACTGAATTTAACGAAAAAAATACCTGCCCGCCCTATCCACAGGAGTAATATCGCACAGCGAGCCGCGCGGATTTTGGATGGTACACGAAGAAAGGTGTAGATTGTAATTGCCGAAAAAAACTATGGGTGAGTGCTGGCTTATGTAAGGCTGATTGCAGCGCCTGTGTAAATAACGGACTACCAAGGGCAAATGGAGTCAGACAATTGGCGAAGTGAGTCCGTGTGTTCTGGGGTCTTTCAAGTATGCGGACACCGTATAGCGCTATACTTTCCATTTGTATACAACATGGCCATGTCAAGGAATGAAAAGAGGTGTGAGGCGGCAAGTAAAATGTTTGAAATACAAACACTATTAGGACATAAGGAACAGGCAGTGCATTGCAAATGCTTGTTTTTAAAGCAGCCCTGATACCTTTGAGGAACTCCGGCTGCTTTGAAAACAAGCATTAGCGCAGCAACCCTGATACCTTTGAGGAACTCCGGCTGTTTTGAAAACAAGCATTGGCGCTGCGCGGTTGTTAAAGTGACGCCGTGCGGCAAAAAGAAATCAAGCTCTTGGCATTGCTTTGGGTAGGGGGGGAGGTGAAATGCGAGACACGGCATGGAGGCGGCCGTGAAAAGTGTGAAGCAGTGGGCGGGGGAGCGGATCCCTTTGTAGTGAAGCTCTCGGAGGCAGGCGGCTCGGGGAGCAAATGGTAAAAAGCGCGTGCATGTGCACATGCACTCGACGTAATCCGCGATGGTTTCAGAGCTTGGATGAGCCTCTATACTCTCATCCTATTATCGCTTGCGCGATTAATAGGACGAGACCTAAAAACATAAAATGGTAGTTTTAGCATTTTGTGTTTCTGCTTCTCGCACTGTGAGAAAGCCGTAGGGCGATGCTCCCCCGCCCTAGTGAAGGAGCTGCTCTTGGTACCATCACAAGAAGTGACATCACAGAAATTGACATCGCAGGACTATTGATCTTATTTGGCATCCCCGAAGAGACCTAAAGTGGATTTTAGTAACATGGACAAAAAGATAAATATACAAAGGAAATAAGTCTATATATTTTAAAACTGTATTAAATGGATTACATTTGTCACATTGGATGGAAAAGCTAGGTGCAGGTCTCACAAAAATGTATATTATTTACTCCTCGTTGACTGATTGTTTCCAGATGAGTGCATGATTCAATTTCCAGTTCTGCCTCATAAAGGGGGGAGATCCTGTTGAGGTAATGAAGGGTGGGATCATTCAAAATGTAAAATGACACAAGAGAAAACCTCTCACACCATGGATATAATTGCAAATTTTAAAAGGCTCCCTTATCTTTCTGTGCCATTATTGTGCTACCTCTGGATGACATCAATACTTCGTAATTTGTTTTAACGTAAATCCTCTCACCAGTATCCCACATACACATGCTAAGAGATGTAGGACAATCTTTTTTGTGTGTGGGCTCTTTACTCGCTAGAATTATGTTAAGTGCAAAAACAAAACACATAGTACAAAATTACAAGAAACCATTGCAAACAAATAAAGATTGTACATCAATAAAAAAAGACTTAAAACAACCAAGACCACTGCTAAATCATACATTGACTTGAAGGTACACTTCAGATTCAAGGGGTTCTCAAATCAACGTTTTTGATTTGGTGGTAGAACTGTAGGAAGTAGAAGTGGCCGCCTTTAGCGCTGGTGGAGTCCAGTGCGACAATGTTTGTGTCCCCCAAATGACTTGCTCTGCCACGTATTCCCTCAGTACTACCCTTTAACAGTGCCTCTCAAGTCTCCATAACCACATTCTCGCTCAGATGCATTTAATTTGATTTACAGCGCCACTGATACCAGTGTAGGGTGTCAGAGAACTCACACATTACACAGAGACAATCAATCATACGTGTGTAAATACAATAGGTAATGTTACATAAGACAAAGGACTATGAGTCACATTACAATCATACTTGTAGGCAATATAGTTTATTAGTGATTGATCTGGAAAAAGACAAACTCTGAATTTAGATTGTAATACCATGGTTGGGGGTTCTATTTCATAACCAGAATTGATTTCTGTCCATATGAACCCTTTTTGCAACATTGGGATAATCAAAGACGGGGGAAAAAACCATAACGCTGTAATTTATACCTTGCAGTTTGCATCCAGCTCTTAGATGACAGTTAATAGCTCATTGTTCTATGTTAGGATTTTAACTTATAAACTGCAAGTAACAATAGGATCTCTCTGACAAAAGCAGTAACCCATTGGCCTATTTAAATTACTAGTGATCTGCATGGTACATGTTCTTTGCAGCAGGCACATTGTAAATGTAAATTGATACTTGTATAGCGCACTACTCACCCGCAAGGGTCTCAAGGCGCTTGTACGAATACCGCTGTGGAACCCATCCTGGCTTTCCCTGTGAGGTGTCCACTCCTGGGCACCCCCAAGGTGGAGGCCAGGCATCCTTAGCGTTGTGGGGACCGTTGTGGAGATTAAGCAAGCTATTGCCCAGAGTTGCAGAGTGGGACTCCATGATTGGAATAGGCACGAGGCAAGAATTATCAGGTCCATGGAATTTTGAGCCCAAGACCCGCCTCGGCGGGGAATTGAACCCTGGTCCCGGGCTAGACCTCTGCATCAGGGTCTGCCGCTCTAACCATTGAGCCACACTTCTCATTAACCCTCTGCCCAACCTTTCCTGAAATCAAAACTTCCACTTGACAAAACTCCATCTCTCTCTAGGAAGAACAATAATCACCGGAGTATTCATGACATTTTTACTGTTGCCAAAAATTGCTGGAGGCCAGGAAGGAAGCAACAAGTGCTTTTAGAAACACAATATACTCACAAACATGACGCCCCCACCCAAAGTCTGCACTCAGTGTGATCTCATAGGTCGAACTGCCCTTGAGCGTTCCTGCTGAAGGGTCCTGTGACCTCAATGACAGAGTCACTGTTCCCCCGCTCCAAATTCGGCAGCTCTGACCATAGTGTCACATCCTCTCCCCCACTGAACACCATACTGCCCCACTGAGAGAAACTCGCACTGCCGTCAACTACAACCCAATTGCGCCCCGCTATAAACACCTGGAGGCGACTCAATTCAAATTAGGCACTAGACGAGCAATATGATGCCTAAAAAAAAAGCGACAACATCCTGGAAAAAGCAAACACTCATAAAGAATGTAAGATTAATTAAAATCATGTGAAATGAAAAGCAGGAAGAACATGGTTACCGTAACGCTTTTGCACTTAATATTTTGAAATCAATGAGTGCTTTTTCATGAAAAGTTTAGTCCATGACTACAGGGCTGGAAGGGGTCAGTTTCAATGTCCTTTGCTTATATCCTTACAAACCGTAAGCAATATAGTTTAAAAAGACCATATTCGTGAATACAGAGCCGCGGCATGCATTTTGTTTTCCAATCCGCCCATCAAGCAGGTATTGCAGTACATCCAGGAATGGTGCACTTCCCTGCACGGGGAAAACAATGCTGTTCGGAGAAATACAAGAAAACAAAAGTAGTGCTTTACTGGCAAACTCTGTAAAGTGGCACTAATGTGTTTTGGGTGTGAATAAAATCAATGTGGCCCCTTTTCGACCCACTCTGTCTTGCTTTAGTTATTTTTTACATTTTGAACCTTTTATTTCTCTCCATCCCAAAGCTGCACTTTGGAAGTGAAAAATGTAAAAAAAAAAAGACGACCTTTCCAGCAAAAGTGTTTTTATTTTTTGGATTCATTTCACTGGGGAACGAATAAAGGAAAGGAAAGAGGGAGTACTTGCTACAATGCCCAGGGGAGGGGGCCCCCACACCTGGACCTTGCAGCTTTATATAGTGCTTAGAGGCCCAAGGAAAGGGGGCTCCCTCCCCAGGGCCTTTGAAGCAGTAACAAGGCATTTCGTAAAACACTGCCCTACCACGGCAGTTCTACGTACATTTTAAATACACATTATTTGTTTTATTTATTTAGATGTCTTATAAAGCGCATGAATCACCCCACATGGGGTATCTCCGCGCTAATGACTGTAGAAGCGTAAGATCAGTGCATTAGAACAGGAAGGTCTTCAGATTCTTTCTAAAACTGAGGTAGTTGTGGTTAAGTCAAAGTGTCTCAGGAAGCTGATTCCACATTTTGGGTCCCAAGTGGGAGAAGGCTTTCCCACCCCACTTTGTTTTCTTGAAGCGGGGGATTACCAGGAGGCCTTTGCCTTCAGAACGGAGCCTTCGTGCGGGGGCGTAGGTGATCAGTTTGTTGGCTAGATATGTTGGGCCAAGTTGGTGAAGGCCCTTGAAAACTAAGCAGCACACTTTGAAGTGAACACGCTTGCGTATAGGGAGCCAATGGAGTTTGCGCAGGAGGGGAATGGATGGGGTGCGGCGAGGAGAATTGGTGACCAGGCGGGCTGCTGTATTCTGGACCACCTGAAGGGTCTGTAAAGCAGAGTCTTTGGCAGATATGAGAAGGGCATTGCTAAAGTCCAGCCGGCTGAGTACTAAAGCATGTATGAGAGTCTTGCGAGTAGAAAGGGGGAGGAAATGGAAGACTTTCCGCAGAAGACTAAGGGCATGGAAGCATGAGCGTTTGGTTAATGTTATGTGCTCATCCATGTTTAGCTTGCTGTCTACCAGTACCCCTAAGTTTTTTACGACTGATTTGGGGGTGGGGGTTGTTCCTAGTTCTTGCGGCCACCAGCTCGGGGACCAGTTGGTAATTGCCTCTGTGAAGAGCATGATCTCCGTTTCGCTTGTATTAAGCTGCAGGAAATTCTGACTCATCCAGGCCGTGATCTTGAGCATGCCTTCGGAGAAGATTTCTTGGATGTTGGGCGCATCAATATCATAGGCCAGGAGCAATTGCGTATCATCTGCGTAGGAGACCGGGATAAACCCGATCTTCCTAAGCAGAGAGGCCAGTGGGGCAATGTAAATATTAAAAAGGGTAGGGCTGAGACAGGAGCCCTGTGGGACTCCCTTGGTGACAGAGGTGGTCTTCACTTTGAACGTGCCCAGATTGACTGTTTGGGTCCGGTCCTTGAGGAAGTCTGTCAACCATTCCAAGGCCATGTCCCGAATACCTATGGTACACAATCTCTCTAGTAGAATATTATGTGAGATAGTATCAAAGGCGGCGGATAGGTCGAGCAGTGTCAAGATTACTGCTCGACCTTTATCCGCCTGCGTTCTGATATCGTCAATGACATTGACCAAGGCGGATTCCGTGCTATGACGGGGCCGGAAGCCCGACTGAGAGTGATCTAAGCAATTGGCGGTTTCAACATAAGATGAGAGATGTTGATTTATGTGTTTTTCCAGCAGTTTGCTGTATGATGGAAGCAAGGATATTGGCCGGTAGTTTGTGATCACATCTGGTGGGAGTTTGGGTTTTTTCCTGATGGGCATGAACTGTGCGTCTTTCCATTCTTTCGGGAGTTTACCCTCTGTAATAGATTTATTGAAGACGGCTTCGAGAGGACCTGCCAGTTCTGTAGCAAGAGTTTTTACCATTTTCGCCGGGATTAGGTCTTTGGGGGATCCTGACTTGGCCGATTTTAGAAGGATTTCGGTTTCTCCTAGAGTGAGAAGGGGAAACGTTTTTAGGGATGGCTGGCCAAGAGAGCATGGACTAATGTGTGAAATCTCTGTGTCTGGCTCTCGTGAACTGGGGGATGGGAATTTAGATTAAATGTCTTCAATCTTCTGAGTCAGATGATTGGCGATGTTATCACAGAGTGATTGGGAGGACTCGTCCTTGGGATTGCAGGCTTTAGGGTTAACGAGGAAGTTGAGTATCTGGAAAAGCATTTTAGGGGTGTTGTCCGCCTGCTCTAGTTGTGATGCTATATGCTTTTTCCTGGTGTTTCTAAAGTTATTATGATATGTTCTCAGAGTCTCTTTAAAGTTGTCCTTATCTGATTGTGTTTTGGAGCGGCGCCAGATACGCCAGATACATTTGCTTTTCTCTATTTTTTAATTCTTGAGGGTACCAGGGGACCTGAGGTCGACGTGCCAAAGTGGATGCTTTTTTTATAGGTACTGTGGCATCTAAAGTGAGGTTGATGGCATTTTGGAGTGATTTGAGGTGCTCCTCAACTGTGCTATTGGGAGCCTGTGGGGGGGCGTGAAATGCTTTGGAGAAGGATTGAGGTGAGAGTTTATGCCATTGTCTAAAGCAACGAGTACCTGGCTTTTTGTTGGGGACGTTCGCACTGGGTCCTACTAGATCAAATGTGATCATGTAATGGTCTGACCAAGTTAAGGGTAGCGTTTGTCTGTATATTAGATCCATGGAGTTGGAAAGCACTTGGTCAAGTGTGTGGCCTGCACAGTGTGTGGGTCCGACATTTCCCACAAAAAAATAATGGGTGATGCAAAAGTTAACAAAAAACAGTTGATCTGGCTACTCCCTCCCCCCTCACCTTACCTGTGTCCGGCTGGTCCTGGAAACAAAGGGCCTTCTGTTACCTAGCAACAAAATGCAGAAAGGGAATGGCCGGTACTTAACCCTGGTGCTGCCCCGCCCCTGACACTGTGATGCTGGCCGGCTGCTGGGCTTTACCCCCTTCCCTGCACCCCCAGGAATGCCAGCACACCCTGATTAGCAAGGACGACTTGAGCTGTCTTGCATGTGTATTGTAATTGTGTGGGGAGGGGGCCCTGGAGGAGCAGGTGGGCAATCTGTGAAAGTGTGGCCTCACAGTGAAGCGGGGGCCCGCTGTCTTTCAGCCGAGCAAGAGGCCCTGGGCAGCTGCCCACACTGCCCATGAATATCGGCCCTGGGTGTCTTTATTGATAATCAAAAATTCTTGGAGACATGGACAATGATCTCCAATAGATGCAGACATGACTGGATGATCTTGATAATAGAGACAGCTCAGGAACTCATTGTAATAGAAAAATAAGCTATAGATAAACTTGAACTAGACCTAAGGAACTGTAACGCCCTAGAAGAAGCTAAGAAAAAGCCGGATGACATTAACAGGGATGTGGAAGGGTACAAAGATTATCTTTTAAATAAAAAAACTAACAAACTTAGAAAAGATATGGAAAGATTCACACAGGAAACTGCTTACCCGTTCCTCAGAGATCATTATTACCAACAAAGAAATGACTCTAGTTGGGAGAAGCCAGTCAAAAGACAAATATACAGCAGAGGGGGTAGTAAGCAGGTGACCTTCTCAGACACTTCGGGGTCTAGCAGCGAAGATGAGCATATGCCTTGGGAAGAGATAACAAGCAGAGGCAATACAAAAGAATATGGGACATTTTTATATTCACGCCCAAGGAGAACCCAGAGATAGAATGGGAATCCGGGGAGGGGTCAGCCAAGTCGTGGTCCTCCACCTCCACAGGAATATATGAGAATGAGAAATCAACGGTACTGGCGCCAGACAGAGCACCAGTAATTAACTTTTCTGATAGACCCCTTAGTGACACAGAAATAAGCATTTTAAGTAGGGGTTTTAGTTGTGTTCCTTCTACACAAATAGATACATTTCAGTTAGAAAAGGACTTACGTGCTTGCTTTCTTTCGAAAGGTTAGATTTAGATTTTTTTTAAATCGTGAGGCTTGTGACTATGTAAACGTATCCGGCCTTAAACCTAAATCATCTTTTACTCCGACACTAGCTATGGTGGGAAAGAGCATTGAAATATTTGAACAAGCAGTTGAAAGTGATATCCAGAATGTTCTTAGTGGCGTTTCTGGTCCCATTCCTCATCACATAAGTAGGGAGGAAAGACAGGCCCTAAACTCTCTTAAGGAAGATATACATTTGACAATAAAACCAGTGGATAAGGGAGGAGAAGTGGTTGTTTTTAATACCCTAGACTATGAAAATAGAATGTATTGCATATTAAGTGTAATAGAACACTACAAACGAGTCAATGCTAATAGTCTAGTTACTGTATCTAGAGAGCGTTTTAGACTTTTGACTGAAGCTAGGGACAATCTTTGGATTTGTGAAGCTGAGTTTAAATTTCTAAATAATCTGGAACCTAGGACACCCGCACTTTATGGCTTACCTAAAGTCCATAAAAGCAATACAAACCCTCCAATACAATACCCTGTATGTAGTTTAAAGTCATATGTGAGAGATTCAGCTCACAATATTTCCCTTATTGAGGGAAAACCTTTTTGTAGAGACACTCAATGTTTAGTCGCACTGGACATTGAGTCTCTTTACACCAAAATCCCCCATCACCTTCTTCAGGAAAAACACAATAGCTCCCAGTAAAACACAAATTCTATAATAAAATAAAATAAAAAACAAAATACAATTAGACATGTCAAATTGATCCTCCATCGCCACACACATCGTCAACACACTGGCGACATTAGGGGTTTCCACAATTATTAGAAAGTGACATCCATGTCTCCATCCATACATCAATAGTGTCCAAAGACACTGTCATACCAGAACCGCAATTACCTTGGGTGGAATCCACTGTAATGTATCGGCCATGACAGTACAAAAATTGATCTAATTTAGACAAATTCCAATAGTTTTTTATGTTTTAGGTCCATACTGCATGGTCCTACTACGTTTTCAAATAACAGATTATAGATTAGGTAATGGCTATTAATGGAGGAAAACTACTCCGTGTGCCTATCCAGTGGTCATGACTAATACTACATGATAGATATCTCTCATCAGAATTTATTTTGTAGGGCCCAGATTCCTATGTTCAAATTAACACACTTCTAACTTATATGAGGAAGGTGTCAGGCAATACTTAACCCTTGATTAACGTAGAGACATTCTTTCATAAGGCCTCTCTAATTCCTATAAGTATAGAATAATTTACAAAATGCCCCTATTACTCAGTCCTATTTCTTACTCAAGTTAAAACAGTTTTTTGTGTTTTCAGATTGCCCCTATTAACCGGTCCCACTCTTCCCTCGAGTTAAGACCATTCCGTACACTATTGAGGTAGGAAATATACCACTGTTCACGGGCCTTCCGTTTTAAGTGGAGGTTCCCACCTCTCTTCCCAAATACCACCTTTTCTAGAATAAACCATGTGAAATCATTTTCACCATGGCCCTGTTCTAAAACATGGGTAATTAAGGGGGCACTTAGTTTTTTTGTTTTAATAGCTGACCTATGTTCTTGTAACCTCACTCGTAGTTCTCTCCCAGTTTCTCCCACGTATCCCTTACCACGTGGGCAACGTAGGAGACAAATCACATTCTTGCTTCCGCAATTATTTAGTGTTTTGATTTAATGCAACAGTCGTTCTGATTAACTACTTTAGTTTGTATATACTGGGCGCACACATTACATGTGCCACACTTAACATTGTCAATAACAGCAATGTTAGTGATAGTTCTCTGGGCATTTAGAGGTTCCTTTCTATATGTGTGTACTAACACATCTCTTAGGTTCTTATTTTTCTTAAAAGCATAGAGAGGTTTATCTAATTTATGTTCCTCCACATGATTCAGTATATGCCAGTTTCTGTTGACTACATTCTTGATCTGATTACTCAAATTAGAGAATTTACTGACAAAAACGTACTTTTTCCAAAGTTGTCTGTTCCTGCACAGGCTTATTGACCATGGCCTCTCTATCAAAAAACCTGGCTCTTTTGAACGAGTGAGAGATTCATTTCTTAGGGTACCCTCTGTCCTTGAGCTTCCCCTTTAGAATTTCAGCATGTTTATAAAAATCATTGAGGTCTGAGCAATTTCTCTGTAACTGGAGAAATTGGCTGAAGGGAATATACTCTCTTTGTGACTTGGGGTGAAAACTTGAAAAATGAAGAAGAGTGTTTTTCGCCATAGGTTTTGTAAACAACTCCACCTCTAAGAGTCCATTCACCTCTTTGATTGATATATCTAAAACGTCTACTTTTGTTCTACTGTGGTGTGATGTAAACTTTAAGTTGGGGTCACCCAGGTTTAACCAACTCAGGAAGTCTTCTAGTTGTTCTGTGTCTCCTTCCCAAATAAAAAAGATGTTGTCTATGTAGCGGTACCTGCCCGCTACTTTTTCAAAAAACGGGGCTACTTCGTTATAGATATGTTTAGTCTCGAATTGCCCCACATAAGTGCACACTAAACTTGGGGCAGAGCTGGCCCCCATGCTGGTCCCTTTCTTCTGCTTGAACAATTCATCTTTAAACAAAAGTATGTTATTTTTCAAAATCGTTCTGACACACTTAACAATAAAATCCTTATTTGCACAACCTAGCTCCTGATTCTTAAGGACACCATGAATTACCTCTACCGTATCCTCCTGGGGAATGTTGGTGTAGAGAGACTCAATGTCCAGTGTGACTAAACATTGAGTGTCTCTACAAAAAGGTTTTCCCTCAAGAAGAGAAATAATGTGAGCTGAATCTCTCTGTCAAATGGTCACTATGCATTCTTACCTTATCTTGTGCATAGTGTGTGTCGGTAAGCAGCCTGAAGATCCCCACTCAGGAGAGGACCGAGATACTGCCCCCACCTATCCTCTAGCCACTGGGCAGCACGAGCCATTCTCTCGAAGTTTGAAAGAAAAAAATCGGGATCTTCACCGGGTACATATTTTTGTACTACTACTGAGGGCGGGGCAGTATATCCTCGCGTTTGTCCTAATGTCTCTGCCAACTTCCCTATGGCGGCTTCTTGGGACTGGCTTTGTCCAGTGATAGTCTTATGCAGTTCCCCTCTATTCTTTTCTCTAAACGTTCTTGACCTCCAGCCATTTTCTTGATTACGGCCTCCATGACTTCCGATCCCACTTCTGACACCAAATGTCGGAGGGATGGTCGGTAGCAGAAGCGAGGAGGCCGAATGGGGTGAATAGTGAGGTTTTTATTGGATATTTGGAGTACATAGTGAGGTATACAGGCAGGCTTGGTTTCACAGTTTCACAATGAAGGCGATGGCAGAATGGTGTAGATGACAATCCTGGAATGGTGTCTCTTTTCTTCAGGGCGCAAGAGATGATGTGTGGTTGTCTAGCCGTCTTCACCGGTCTGGGAAACCTATTACGGGTTTCCGATGTCTGCTCTGAAGGGCGAAACCTATTACGGGTTTCTAGTGGTTACCCGGTTCTGAAGGCACCTCGAATACAAAAGAGAGTGGCGCCAGGGTCTATCTATCGGTATGACTTATTACCGTCACCAAAACCACGGGTGTGAGTATGTAATTGACCCGCCTGGCTTACAGCAGGTAAAAAAAAAAAAAAAATGAGGGAAAATCGTCTCAGGGGGGAAAGGGTTGGAGAAGGAGGTAGCAGGATAACAATCTCTGGGTTTAGGAACGAGAGAGGTTAAGCAGGTGGTGGTGCTCGGGGTGCAAAGCGTAAAGAAACATGCAGCCCAAAAGTCCCACCCTTTTACCACTGTCGCTACATCCCACCCTTTCCCTAAGCCCTTGTCCTGCCACGTACCGCTAGTAGCCACAACTCTCCTGAGTTGTGGCGGCTCGTACGTCCTCCGGGCTCCACCAATCTTTCCTCCAGCTTTCCTCGTCTTCCTCTCTTTCGGCGTTGGTTCCAGCGTCGGCGTTCTTCCTCGGCAGCTTCAGGGTCTTCCGGTCGTCTTCTTCCGGGGTCTCCTCTGCGGACGCCACCAATGGGATGTCTCCTTCCTTTTCTAGTAGTGGATGTCTCTCCGTGGGGGCCTCTGATTAGTCGTGAGGCGCGCGGTTCCGCCTACTCTTGGGCGTTGTGTTTCCGGGTCAATGGCCAAAGGCTGCGGGAGGAGGGAAGAATCGCGTTTTAGCAAAGATGACCCAGTACCGGCTTCCTCGTCAACCTCAAACCTTTAGGGAATCCAACATGTGTCCTTGGGGTTTTGCTCACATGTGCGGATGGGGGCAGGGTCCCCCTCACAGTGTGGTTCGCAGAGACGCAATGGACCAACTTCCCAGTCCCCTATGCATTAACCAGTGATTTGAAGAGCCACTTAAGTAAACAAATAGGGATCAGGGAGGAGGGCCGGATACTGGACGTTGGGTTAGCTCTTGTTGTCAACCTGCGAGGCAACAAGGTAAACGTCACGTAAGTACTTGGTCTAGACTCTACAAATTAACCTTTTTCTTTCTAACTAATTTCCCCTTGTACGCAAGTTCCTACCTGCAATCTGGAGCTGGTGTGTTAACCGTCCTAGTATGTCTTTGTACTGATCCGTTTTGTAATCGTGGGATGTGTAGAAGGATAGACCTAATTGAGGTTTTTCTCCAGAAGAGAAATCATCTTTGGGAGAAAAAATACAGACTTTAAAATATAAGTTCGTTTACACAATCCTAAAGACTACACTTCTCTTCTATAAAACATTCAACCTGTAGCTTACTTTTTTAGACTCTCCAATCTTCTCTCAGAATAATTCTTTTTCTCTAAAATAAAAATTGTAGAGAGAAATATCCCAACAGCACAGTATATACAAAATAACATATAAATGCTTCGATAGCTTAACAAAGTTTAGAGTTCTTCAAAAGGTGTTACAAATGTCCAAAATAATTCAAAAGATTCCCTTTAAATTGTTCCTTTCCTCTTCATTGAAAAAAGTGTCCAAAAATTGTCCTTAGAATATCAATAGAATTAATCTGTCTTGCGATGGGCGCCTATTGACAAAGCATTGTACTTAATTATTTTTTTGTCCTTCTGTTTGCAGGTACCGTGATCTCTGAGGAATCTTGAAAGACTTCAGGAAGCAGAAAACTGCAAGAAAATCCGGTACTTCGCTGTTGTTTCATGTAAGGAACCCTCGACGTAGGTCCTCTCACGAAGGCAGCAAGAAGGCTAAGCACCTTCTGGAAACCGGGTGTGGCCTCAAATAGTAAGACCACACCCTACGTCAGTCGCGCAATAACTCACTGTCCACAATTTCTTGATTAGCAAGAAAGGCCACTTTATTAAGACAGGTGCAAATTAACTTCTAATCAAACATCTTGCAATTCATTAATTAATAAACCACAAATTCCTTCAACTTATCTTAGCATCCTTATGAAAGATGACACCCCCATCAAGTTAACCCAAACAAACCCAGGAGCAACTGACTCTTGTTGATACCCCCCTCCTTTCCTTTGACTGCCCTTTGAGGATGGACCAACCCGCTCCAGGCTGCCCACCCCCCAGAAAAACGCCTACCAAAATAAAATTGCACCTAGACCTGTCTTAGCGTGGCAACCAGGAAAAACAGGTTTGGCAGTACCCAAAGCACAATAAAACAAAAACAAACTGGACCTGAAAAAGAAAGAGGGAGGGTAGGTGGGGCAAAAACAACCTTCGCCACCCGCCTCCCCGGAACCGTTCCTTTCCCGCCCTTTCTATCGCTATTTATCCATTTTCCCTCCCGCTCCAACTAGCTAATCACCCCCCCCCCTTGCACCTGTGGCCAGTTCCCTGCGCGAACCAACCCAGGGGACAGACCGTCTCGCGCACGGCTCCCCCTGGATCCCCCCTTGCAATGCTTCGCTCTGTGCCGGCTCTTACCGCGAACACAGAAAGTCAGCGTCTTGTCCTTTCTATCTTCGATGTGTTTGTAGCTTTTCCTGCAAGCAGTTTGTGGGCAGTTTAAAACAAAAGAGAAAGGTAAAAGCACCAAAGAACTACATATCTAACAGCGCTGCAGAGTCCACTGCAAATATAATATCAAAGGCATGATTACACATGGTACATTCAAATCACACCACAGTGCACAAAAATACAGAATCCCTTTACAATCAAACCAATAAACATAAAACAGTTCGCACCATACATAGTAATTACACCAGGCAGTGCTGGATACACGGGAAAGGGGTGGGTTTTTAAACTTTGACAATTTGAACAGTATCAGTGAAGGCCGTACTGTGTAAATCGTGACACTCTCACATATGACTTTAAACTACATACAATAGGACGTGGAAAGCAATCCACATATTTTCAAATTTCTAAATAATCTGGAACTTAGGACACCCACACCATAGGGCTTACCTAAGGCCCATAAAAGCAAGACAAACCCTCCAATGAGGCCGATAGTAAGCAGTATAGATTCTCTTATGGAACCAATCAGCAAATATGTGGATTGCTTTCTATGTCCTATTGTATGTAGTTTAAAGTCATATGTGAGAGATTCAGTTCACATTATTTCCCTTATTGAGGGATAATCTTTTTGTAGAGACACTCAATGTTTAGTCACACTGGACATTGAGTCTCTCTACACCAACATCCCCCAGGAGGATACGGTAGAGGTAATCCATGGTGTCCTTGAGAATCAGAGCTAGGTGGTGCAAATAAAGATTTTAATGTTAAGTGTGTCAGAATGATTTTGAAAAATAACATTTTTGTTTAAGGTGGAATTGTTCAAGCAGAAGAAAGGCACCAGCATGGGGCCACCTGTGCCCTAAGTTTAGCGTGCCTCTATGTGGGGCAATTCGAGACTAAACATATCTATAAAGAAGTCGCCCCGTTTTTTGGAAATGTAGCGGGCCGGTACCGCTACATAGACGTCATCTTTTTTATTTGGGAAGGAGACACTGAACAACTGGAAGACTTCCTGAATTGGCTAAACCTGGGTGACCCCATCTTGAAGTTTACGTCACACCACACCACACTAGAACAAAAGTAGAATTTTTAGATATATCAATCAAACTTTTAGAGGTGGAGTTCTTTACTAAGCCTATTGGGAAAAACACTTTTCTTCATTTTTCAAGTTTTCACCCCAAGTCACAAAGAGAGAATATTCCCTTCAGCCAATTTCTCCGGTTACGGAGAAATTGCTCAGACCGCAATAGTTTTTATAAACATGCTGAAATTCTAAAGGGGAAGCTCAAGGACAGAGGGTACCCTAGGAAATTAATCTCTCACTCGTTCAAAAGAGCTAGGTTTTTTGATAGAGAGGCCATGATCAATAAGCCTTTGCGGGAAAAGACAGCATTGGAAAAAGTAGTGTTTGTCAGTAAATTCTCTAATTTGATTAATAAGATCAAGAATGTAGTCAACAGAAAATGGTATATACTGAATCATGAGGAGGAACATGAATTAGATAAACCTCTCTATGCTTTTAAGAAAAATAAGAACCTTAGACATGTGTTAGTACACACATATAGAGAGAAACCTATAAATGCACAGAGAACTATCACTAACATAGCTTCTATTGGTAATGTTAAGTGTGGCACATGTAATGTGTGTGCCCAGTGTATACAAACTAAAGAAATTATTCACAAAGGCTGTTGCATTAAATCCAAAACACGAAAAATTGCAGAAGCAAGAATGGGATTTATCTACTACGTTGCCCATGTAGTAAGGGATACGTGGGAGAAACTGTGAGTGAGGTTACAAGAACATAGGCCAGCTATTAAAACAAAAAAACAAAACGCCCCCTTAGTTACCCATTTTTTAGAACAGGGCCATGGTGAAAATGATTTCACATGGTTTATTCTAGAAAAGGTGGTAATTGGGAGGAGAGGTGGGAATATCCATTTAAAACGGAACAGTGGTATATTTCCTACCTCAATACTGTATGTAATGGTCTTAACTCGAGAGAAGAGTGGGACCGGTTAATAGGGGCAATCTGAAACTTGAGTAAGAAATAGGACTGAGTAATAGGGGCATTTTGTAAATTATGCTATACTTATAGGAATTAGAGAGGCCTTATGAAAAAATGTCTCTACGTTAATCAAGAGTTAAGTATTGTCTGACACCTTCCTTCTATAAGTTAGAAATGTGTTCATTTGAACATAGGAATCTGGGCCCTACAAAATAAATTCTGATGAGAGATATCTATCATGGAGTATTAGTCATGACCACTGGATGGGCACACAGAGTAGTTTTCCTCCATTAATAGTCATGACCTAAACTATAAACTGTTATTTGAGAACATATTAGGTCCATGCAGTATGGACCTAAAACGTAAAAAACTATTGGAATTTGTCTAAATTAGATCATGTTTAGTAATGTCATGGCAGATACATTAAATTTAAAGATGGTGGCCATGTTTCTTAAGCGATTGCCACAGGACTTACGCAGCTGAGATCTACAACGCGTGGGACTTTAACGTAGAGCGGGTAACATTTTAATAATGCCTGGCTTGATATATCCACCATAAGATGGCGGGTTGTTTTTTCTATACGCATGGTATGTTACTCGAATAGTCGAGACATACAGTGCCTGGTGCGCGGCTTGTAGAGTCAGTAGATTTATATACATGTGGGTTTTCGAATGGAATTTCATATATATGGAATAACGAAAACTTAGGAATTGGCTGCGCCGTAACATTGCTCTGCCATATTCCTCCACTATTAGATGGCGGCCGATTTTTCGAAGAGCGTGTCACGTGACTCACGTAGCTGAGATTGATTCTCAGAGCGGGACCAATTACGTCACTAGCTGGAGGGTTTAAAAACAGTGGGCCTTTCCAGCGTAATTGTGTCTACTGACAGAGGTGTATACCCCGGGTTACTCCCGGCTGAATAGAGGTAAGACTTATAGGATGGACTAATACTGCTGAATGGGGGAGTTTATACCCTTTGTATAGAACGTATATCGGGCTGTAGGGAAGTCAGTTTTCAACATGGGTCTAATGATCGGTATTATATCTAGATGATTTACCGACTATGTATATTCATAAAAGTCTCCTGTATGTTTTATAGATGAAGGCTGTGAAGTTATAGGTTTATATTGAGGGATAATTACAACATGCTGCACATGAAACAACACTGTAGCATCAGTTTTGTTCTCCTCTTTACAATAGATATTCAGACAAACTGGATTTTTATAAAAGAAACTATCCATGACTAGCCCTCATTTCGGCTGTCAATCTGGAGGTAATACCTATCATTATAGGATGGTTGTAATATAACCGTAGAGTTCTTTTGACCAATTTCTTTATTGAGGACTGTTTACCCTTTCCTAAATAGGTGCTGGATAACTATAGTCAATCAGATTGTGCCTTTTATTTATAATCAGATGGAGAGTAATTGTCTGAAATAAAAGTTGATAAAAGTAGTGAGGTAATTCATCCACAATATCTAATAATAGTGAGATATTAGGAATATCACAGAAGCACAAGTCTAATAAAAACATTGAGGTATATCTTTATAGATACTCGTTGGAGCAAGAAATAGAGATTTGCCCACGTTGGTTCAAATTTGAGGCTCATTTAGCCCTATTTGGTGGATTCCACCCAAGGTAATTGCGGTTCTGGTATGACAGTGTCTTTGGACACTATTGATGTATGGATGGAGACATGGATGTCACTTTCTAATAAGTGTGGAATCCCCTAATGTCACCAGTGTGTTGACGATGTGGTTGGAGATGGAGGATCAATGGACATGTCTAATTGTATTTTGTTGTTTTTTATTTTATTTTATTACAGAATTTGTGTTTTACTGGAAGCTATTTTGTTTTTTTCTGAAGAAGGTGATGGTCATCATATAGCACACACTGAACCGTGTCGATGCTCTAACAAGGAAGGCCCACTACAAATCTATGTGGACAATGATTATTGATGATAAAATCTCTCAATATACAGAATAATTGGTTTTTGATACATGCTAGGTTTAGTGGGGTTTTCTATGACTAGGAACTATTTTCCTGCTTGTTCTCCCAACTCCGTATTGTTGCCGCTAGTAGATCAAATTTGTTTTTTTACGGTTTTGCAATATTGTTATGATTAAATGTTTTTAGAAAGGGATTGTGAATTTTAACATATGTTTTTATCTTGTTACATCACTATATATTGAATACATTTGTATTGTCCATTTGATGACCTGATCTCGTGGTTTCTATATTCATTGTTTTCACATTGGTGACACAGGGTTCCTAGTGTAAGTGTGGATGTGTGTTTACCCAAAGGGGGTTTTTGTATGACTAATGCCTATTTTGGTACCCTTCTCCTTTGGTGTTTGGGTCCCTCTATCTTTTCTTGAGAGAGATACCGAAAACATTCAGAAGCATACCACGGCAGGAGACTGCATATAAACTCATGACAAAATGGTATCTTACTCCCCAACTGTTGCACAAAATGTTCCCCAATACCCTGCCCACCTGCTGGCGCTGTCAGAACGCGATTGGAGACTTTCTGCACATATCGTGGCACTGTTCGTTACTGACCGCCTATTGGAAAGAAATCCTCAGTCATATTAAAGATGTAATTGTTTATCCCATACCATCAATACCAATAGCGATTATTCTGGGAATTAGACCTCCAACACTCCTGGCTATGACCAATTCAGACTGGCGTATAATATCTCATATGCTTGGAGCAGCTAAGCAAATAATAGAGGTATATTGGAAGAAAACAGACTCACCGCCTATCGCTCTGTGGTTTACTCATCTCTGGCATACCAGGGCGATGGAACTTCTCACAAATCGGCTAGCCAATACCACAATTAGGTTAACAAACACATGGCAACCTCTGTTAGATTATTTTTCCAAATTAGAGTACACCTACTTTACTTCACCAATACCTCGCTCCCGGCAACTCTTTCAAGACACCCTCTCGGCTCAGCATTCTGACATGCTACAAGAGATGGGCCGAGCGGCTTCCACAGAGAGCCAACTACCTAGTCCTTATCTTGCCCAACATAGGCAGTCCCCCCCCCTTTTTTTCTCCAAACTATGGGATTCCCCTCTTAGTTGTCGCTGAGTCTCTGATTTCTGTTTGTTAAACTCAAGACCATAATTATATGTTGAATGCCAAATGGAAGTTTGTCTGTTGCACTCTGGAAATAAGTAATTAGAATTTGAATGCAGAACCAGAAGCTGATTTGATGCAACGGTTCAAAAACAGTGCTGTACACGATTACGTTTTCTTTGTTTAACTATATTTACTTTGTTTTTCATTTATTAAAATAAAACAAAAAAGACTTTAAAAAAAAAGATAAATATGTCATTTGCAAACAAACTCAGTGCCCTTAGGTCAGGTGTCTAGTGTTTTAACAGACGGGTCCCTGAGTCCCACTCCTCTCTCTCTTGCGGTAGCGGTTGTTCCCTATTCACTTTAAGCAACATTGAGGTTAAGCACCACTAGTAGTCCAAGACTTGGGAGTCCTACTCCGACTCTTTAATAAAGTCAAAAGTGTTCGAGCTCTAAAGTGGTATGTGGTGGGCAAGTTCCCCAGGGGGCCGTCTGGCCTAAAAATCAATCTTACCCATACCTGCAGGATCTAAACGAACGTAGTCTCCGAGCACACCCCCTTTGGGGTGCTGAAGCGGCTTTCTCCGGTAAGCTCTTCAAAAACGGGGAAGTGGTCGATGTCATTGTGTTCCTCACACATGAACTTGCTGAGGATGTGGCCTTGGGGTCGTCGATGCCCCTCCGATGCTGGTTTCTTGGGATCCTCCTCACAGGTGAGGCAGGGATTGTAATGCTTCTGGTGCTGTTTCTCATTGTGAGCATGGGCCTGCTTTGGTCACTTCGGCGGCCCCATCCTCACTTCAACGGTCTTGACCAGACCACGCTCCTTTCCTTGTCCCAGTGGACTCCATGCCTTGTCCCGGTGGCCCCCGGCATACGTGGGCACCGCTATTACGTTATACATGGCCTAAAGCCTGATCAGCACAGCTGCAATCTTAACGTCAGCCCCACCTTGCATACATGATCATCGATTTTGCTCCACACATGGACTACAGCCTGAGTGGTGCAGCAACGTTTATGGTTAACCACACTGCAGCCCTCCTTTGGGAAACCGGGGTCAGCGATTTCTTATCTTACTCCAAACATTTTAGTCGTACTGCACATTGCTGCACAAGCCATTAAATTTTGGAAGTTTCACTTTTAAGTATAAAAGAGATATACATGCACCTATTATAGAGCAAAGACAATGTCTATTTTGAGCTAATGTGTATATTGATTCCTGGATATGGTATATATGATTTAGAATTGGCCCTTGTTAACATGTCTGCGGAGTTAGCCATAGCATTCAATACAACAAGAGATGCACTTCTAGAGTTTTAGGTGAAAATAAATTCAGAGGCTGCCAGGACTATTCAACATAGAATTGCACTTGACCTCCTGACCCTACAAGGAGGAATGTGTGTTTTGCTGAATTATTCTTTCTACTTTTTTCGTAATAAAAAAGGAAACATAGCAAGGTGTGGAAATCGCAGAAATTACTGTTAGCATAAGCTGAAGCCATTTTATTTGTGGCATCCATTTTAGTTAGCCATGTGTTAGCCATGTGCTTCTTCTGTCTTCACTGTTGCCTGCTTTTCTATTCTGCTTGAGTTATCAACTATAGTTAACTCTTTCAGTATTGAGCCAGAGCACTGCGAATACTCAGAAAGGCCTGTAGCTGCTAGAATGCAACCTGTCTTAGACTGTAACTGTCAGGCTGTAATGACGTGCTTCTCTGTATGTTTTGGTGCTTCTGTCAGTCACCAGGTCATTACTTACCACATCCTTTCTCAGGTTACAGAAAGACACCACATTTCACAATACTTACCCAAGAAAGGAATAAACACTGACAACATATAAGACCATTGCTGAGGAGCACGCAAATAACAATAAGTCACAACACCTCCCAATCCAAGAGGATAAACAACGCATGCTCCTCCTGGCAATGTAATTTAGACATCCCTGATGGGAGGCACTTTCCCTTCTGTATCAACAATTACCCATTAGAGGGGAATCACCCATCCCTCTGTAAGTACTTGGTAAAAGGGTCCCAAACCTTCCCTCACAAGGAATACCAACAAATGATATGCTCTAGGGTTTCTTTATTACATGATAATAGGATGACAAAAGAAAGAAATAACTAAACATCACAGTAAACATTAGCAGCAATCATCAGCACACAGATATACATAGAGCCTGAAAATAAAAGCATAGTTAGATAAAGTTAGATATACATCGAACACCTCACCATAATCTTAGGCGTCTTGTCATCTGAAGAAGGGTCCGTCTCTCTTTCCCTCACTTGTTGGTTCCGGACTCTCTGTTGCACACACACACGACTGCACGTCTGCACCGTGATGTATCATCAGACCGCCAAAACACCAGACCAGCATCTCAGCATCTCACCATCTCACCATCTCAGAAACTCTGAATCTCTCCTTCTCTCACGGACCCCCTTTCTCTAATATAGAACTCTATCCTCTATCGAAGCTTCTGGAATAACCCGCCTTCCTTTCTCACAAGATTCCTGTACCCTTCCACACTAGGCACCCAACAGCAGCTGGCCAAGCGTTTTGTTATGGCGCCAATGCGAAGAAGGCACATTCCTCCTGATAAGAACTGGTCTGCTCTGGTTCACTGCCGGTGAACAACACAGGTAATCTCAAATATCACCTCTCACCTACAGAGGCTCAGAAGATGGCTGCAGTTTAGAATATGGAGTTGCTCAAGCATAGGCCTCTACTACTTGGAAAGCAGAATGCTATTATACCACGTCAAAGCCAATAGGCTAAAGTCATAATTCACCTAACTCAAATAACACTATGCCCTTAATCCCTCAGTATCCCCTATGGAGCACATGTGTGCACCATCACCAACAACTCTGCACCTCGACATCCCATACCTTCTATTCTTTGGCAAGATTATTGTAATGCAAGACCATCCTACATTAAGGCTAAAGTAACATAGCACACTAAAATCAGTACACAATGGTGGTGATCGAGGGTCATCAAAGATCATCAGACCACTAAAGTGGCTCATTCACTACACAGGCTGTCTCAACTGATGTAAGCAGTAACGTTCCCCTACCACTTTGCTGATCAAGACATATTTGTATCCCCATGTTAGTCAATAACTATTCCTGTATATGCCTGTACCTCTTCTTTGAGTCTCCATGCTTACTCAGTTGTAAACTGGGTATATAAGGCCCATGGCCTCTGTATTCTATGGACTACCTCATACAGTGCCCGAGGGTGTTGTATAGATGTAGTCCCACTCATGAGAGGTTAATAAATCTATTTCTTTGATATTACAGCTTCCGTGCCAATCTCTTCTTTGTTGGTTTAAGAACCAGTGGACAGATAAGGGTGAACCCCTGCACCAGTGAGCCCCTAAAAAAGCTTCTTTCCACAAAGGGATGTGGTACAAATTAAGCAAGCAGTTCAAATATTCAGAAGAGCAGAGAAAATGACTGATTCTGGGGATTGGTCCTGGGTGTGTTCTTGGCTACAAAGGGGATAGGTAAAAGACTTGGTTCTAGAACTAATAGGTATTTTTATCACAATACATGCACTTTTGTGTTGTCTTCAGTGTTGTTGTTCCATGGGACAGCAATTCTGTAATAAGGGCATCCTTTCAATTTCTTCAGTTAAAGTTCTACCTCCTACAGATTAGGAGGTATGACACAGATATCATAGAATACAATAGAAAGCGCTGGGTAAGGCCATCCAAAGCTGTCTACTTTATTCTTATGTTGTTACTACTGTGCTTCATATTATATATATATATATATATATATATATATATATATATATATATATATATATATATATATATTCTCGCTCCGTGTACACCTGCCGCCCGCACTCGTAGGCTGGTGCCTGCCTTGTCGGGGGTGCGCCCGACACTTAATATCTGCTCCAGAAGGTCTCAAACCACTATCGCGCGGAAAAAGAGATGGCAGCACTCCCAGGGTAAATGCACAAAATGTATTCAAAAGAACGCGCTTTCGGCACTCGGCCTTCTTCAGTAATGAATCAACAGTTGCAGCAAGCCACTGCCATTTAAAAACATCACATGACATATAGACAGAGAAAGCGGACTTGAATGGGAACAATTGGTCGCCATCTTGGAAAGGGTAAAAGCGATTATCACGCTAAATGCATCAAATCATTATCGTATCCTCTCAAATTAATCAAACTCGAGATACTTATTACACCCTGTATGGGTACCCCCTTGTTCAGTTGTAACAGAAAATCAAATGCTTTGTACCTGCGCATATTGATTAATCCATCTGCATATTCTGATCTTGCCCTGAATGGGCTTTTTATCCAAACCCTCTGTCTACGTCAAAAAATATGCATAGCATCTCTCATTCTAGTCATGTCTCAAACAAATACACATTGTCACAAGTCAGATATAATTCAGATATAGCGGAACCATCCTAAAGATACAATCATATTAAATGGACTCCCAAGTCTTCGTGCATATTTAAACCCATAGGCATTTTCGTTTGCAGATCGATAATATATCGCGACTCTAGTCGTCGTAATTTCTGTAACCTGTCTCCCCCTCTTTCGTTCATTGGGACAGAGTCCAGACAAAAATATGATAACAGATCCCTGTTACGAGCATGTTCTAGATCAAAATGTCTGGCCACAGGATAACTGGTGTCTGCATTCTGAATCACCCTCTGATGCTCTAAAATCCGTAGTTTAACCGGATTTGTGGTACTGCCGACATACCTTCTGCCACAAGGACATGTCAAACAGTACACTACATATGGTGTAGTGCAAGTTAGAAATTTCAGTATCTTCCTGGGTTTCTGCATCCCAGGCACATTATACTGTACCGTTCGCTTACTTCCCTTGCACGCCTTGCAGCGACCACATGGAAAGAAGCCTTTCAAGGGTTCTGACTTAGGTGTGGGCTTATGTTCCTTATGGTGGCTATGCACTAAATAGTCTTTTAGTGCCCTAGCTTTTCTAAACGTCACCAAAGGATAGGAGGGTAGATCTTTCTTTATGATATTATCAGTCATCAGTATATTCCAATGCTTCCGCATGATACGTTTCAGATCGGAAGCATTGCTGGAGTAAGTGGTGATGAGTCTAAATTCTCCACCATTGGATTTCACCTGTTTCTTTGTTAGAAGCGTCTTTCTATCTAACTTGTTTACTTTGTTTAAAGCCTGTCTGAGGACCCCATCTTTGTACCCTCTGGCTTTAAACCTCTGTATACTGCTGCCTGCTGCTTTACAAAATTCATGATCATTGGTATTGTTCCTCTTGATACGAAGTAGTTCACCAAATGGTATGCTGTTCACTAAGCTGGTAGGATGACTACTCGTGGCATATAATGTCGAATTACCAGCAGTTGTTTTTCGAAACAATTTGGTTTGCAAAGTACCATTTTCAATGAATACAGTCAAATCTAGATAGTTTACCTCTGTTTGACTAATCTCTCCCGAGAATTTCAAGTTGCATACATTGTCATTTAATACTTCAATGTACTCTTCAGCCAACGCAACCGATCCCTCTATAATAATAAAGAGGTCGTCAATGTAACGATACCATCCCTTCACAATGTCGTTCCATTTTTTGTTATCGAGTGACCAGGCCACCTGCTCCTCCCACCACCCCACGAAAAGATTCGCGAAGCTGGGGGCGGAGCAGGTACCCATCGCCACACCTGTCAGCTGCTTGAACAACTCTTTACCAAAAAGAAAGATATTGTTATCCAAACAGAACTGCATGAACTCGAGCAGCATTTTGTTGTGTTCAAAATATTTTACAGGGCGGCTTTCAAGAAACCATGAGATAGCCGACAATCCAAGTTCGTGTCCAATACACGTATATAATCCAGTAATGTCAATGACCAACATAGTGTACCCTTCCCGCCATTCAAATTGATCCATATAGTTCAAAAAGTGTTTAGTATCTTTCAAATAGGATTTCAAGTTTGTCACAAACGGAGAAAGAAAGGAGTCTATATATATAGACAAATGTTCTGTCAGACTACCTAAAGAGGCAACAATGGGTCTCCCCGGGGGGGTTCACCAAGTCTTTATGTACCTTCGGTAGGTAGTAAAAAGTGGGAGTTATGGGATTCAGGCATCTCAGGAAAAGATGTTCATCACAATTAAGCATGTCTTTGCTATACCATTTAAATATCATGTCATGGTATGCTTGAATGCTGTTATTGTAAATGGATTCAGTGACCCTTATGTAGGTGTTACAATCATTCAGTTGTCGTAGCGCTTCCTTCTCATATTGAGTCTTCGTAAGCAAAACAATATTCCCTCCCTTGTCAGAGGGTTTGCAAACTAAAGAAGAGTCCTCACATAGTTTTTTTAGTGCCACATGTTGTTTAATCGAAAAATTGTTTTGGTTCACCTAATTAAATTTCAAAGTGCCCCTCATTTTCCTCAAATCCTGAATCACTGCCTCCGAGAAAGTGTCAATGGCATCAGTTCCCATAGTTGGCATGAAGGTCGAAATTGGTTTAAAGGATGTAGCCCCACCTTTTTGTTGTACATCCATTTCACTAACCAATTGTGTGTTTCTCAAATTTACATCATGATCTTCCATGCTTTCGAGTCTCAATTCTTCCAAGGATCTGATACCAGCAAGATCCCTACAGGTCAAGGTGCTATCACCAGGATTATCAACAGCCGTTGGTTTGCCAGGTGGAGGTTTCAACTTAAAATATTTAAATAATTTCAGTTTACGAATAAACTTAAAGAGGTCTATACGCGTCTGCGTAAATTCTAAATTCTTTTGAGGGCAAAAGGTGAGTCCAAGCCTGAGGATACTTTGTTCTTCGTCTGTAAGAATTTTCGGTGTTAAATTTATTATCGTTAGATTATCTTGTACTTCTACACCTTCTTTTTGTAGAAGTTCTTCCTGCTCCTTGTCAAGGGTGGCGAGCCTACGGTGTTGGCGGCTCCAGCCCCCCCTCCTCGTTTTCCTCTTGCTCCTCTTTGGTCCGGGGGTTTGCCCCTGCCCCCTTGTAGCTGCTGTTTTCGCATGACTTGGTATTCCTCGTGAAAAGCCGAAGTCTCCGGCAAACCATCCTGGCCATCTTCACTTGAAACTTCATCCCCTGTGATGGATGAGTCCGATGTTTCCGGAATCGGAACAATTACTTCAGGTTGTTGTTTCTTTCTTACTTCTTTCCTGGGATTATCGTATTTTTTAGCGAAGGTAAGCACCCTTCCACTGCTATAGTCTTTCTCATCCCTCTCAAATTTTTCTTCTTTTCTTTGTTTGATTTTTTCTTCATATTTTTTTAAGCGTTTTTTCATAGCTTCTCGTTTTTCCTCCAGTTTGGATTGATCTTCTTCTTTAGATAGGTCATGTTCGATATCCTTTATTTGAGCTAGGGCCTTGTCACGATCGCTCCAAGCAAAGCGTACTAGAATTATCAGACTCCCTTTACACGATTGGGCAGTATGTTCAGCCCATGCGTCCAGTAATGAGGGATCCGGGTTCTCGTATGCCGGTATCGTGTATATCCTAAGTCCTCTAGGAACACGATCAACGTCTATATAATTCTGGAGGGAGGTCGCCTCCCACCATTTTCTAATTTCTCTCTCATAAAGACGTTCCAATGTTGTCAATTTGGCATTCAGACCCGTTCCTGCCTTGCTTGTAGCACCCTGTGCTCCTCCTTGTATATCAGTTGTTTTGGTTTTATTTTTAAACATGCCCTGCTCCGCTTTCTTACGTTCAGTTTCGCAAAACATGACTTTTCACGTGTGGTTGCAGCCGCAACAACAAAAGAAATAATGATGTGCCCCCTGTCGCCAACAAAAATAGGTCTATTCGCCTGGATAGTATCAGTCGGAGATCCCTTACCCTTTACGCCAACTACCGCCACAATCAAAGTCCATCCGGAAGGCGAAGGGCATCGGGTGGGATCCGCTGTCAATTCCAAAGTATCCTACGTTGTGGTGCGGCTGGAAAATTGTATTCTCGCTCCATGTACACCTGCCGCCCGCACTCGTAGGCTGGTGCCTGCCTTGTCGGGGGTGCGCCCGACACTTAATATCTGCTCCAGAAGGTCTCAAACCGCTATCGCGCGGAAAAAGAGATGGCAGCACTCCCAGGGTAAATGCACAAAATGTATTCAAAAGAACGCATATTTTTTGACGTAGACAGAGGGTTTGGATAAAAAGCCCATTCAGGGCAAGATCAGAATATGCAGATGGATTAATCAATATGCGCAGGTACAAAGCATTTGATTTTCTGTTACAACTGAACAAGGGGGTACCCATACAGGGTGTAATAAGTATCTCGAGTTTGATTAATTTGAGAGGATACGATAATGATTTGATGCATTTAGCGTGATAATCGCTTTTACCCTTTCCAAGATGGCGACCAATTGTTCCCATTCAAGTCCGCTTTCTCTGTCTATATGTCATGTGATGTTTTTAAATGGCAGTGGCTTGCTGCAACTGTTGATTCATTACTGAAGAAGGCCGAGTGCCAAAAGCGCGTTCTTTTGAATACATTTTGTGCATTTACCCTGGGAGTGCTGCCATCTCTTTTTCCGCGCGATAGCGGTTTGAGACCTTCTGGAGCAGATATATATATATATATATATATATATATATATATATATATATATATATACTAGCAGCCCATCCCGACGTTGTCCGGGCAGGCTGTAGCCGACGCCACTGTACCTTAAAATGGTCCAGCCGTAAACGTGTTTTTCCGGTGTTCGCTCCATCCCCGAGCGTGTTTAGCCGCTCCAGCGTGTTTGGCCGCTCCAGCCTACGCCCATGCAATATGCGAACGTGTATGTTCGCTCCATCCCCGAACGTGTTTGGCCGCTCCAGCCTGCGCCACTTAGACGCACAACATGGTGTGAACGTCCAACGCCCACAGCAATGCTAAAGGACACGCCCACTCATATTGGAACGTTAGTCCCACACAGAACGCTTCTCTTTTGCCGAATCCCACAATGCACACGCCCACAACGGACTACTTTTCACAAAACGTTCTTTTCCCCTTCTAATATATATGTTTGGCTGCTGTATAGCCTATGACCATCTGCTGATACTGTAGTTTGCAATTCTGTGTTGGGTGTTCCGATTGGTGCTGTAGTTCTTGAGCTTACCCACCGCAAAGGTTTGGGCTATCCCTTTATTATATTAGTATAGATATATTTTTATTTATTTATTTATTCATACAAGATTTGTAATGCGCATGGCTGCCCCAGACCATGGTGTGCAGAGCACAAAACGCGCCTAGGCAAATAGGGCTTCAACAGACCTGATAAACCTGATAAAATATAGATATAGATATATATTTTACAGTGGTATATGATATAAATATCGTACAGAAGGGATTGTTGGGGAAAACAATATATCCATATGTGTGTACTACACAGATAGGAAACTTCGTTCTAATTCTTACCCTCACTGTCTCAAACCCACTGAGTAAATCTACTTCTCCCTGCAGAAGCTGGCAGCTAGGTCCTCCACGGTCCTCCACGGTGCTTCCCATTCCTTCACAAAGTGGCCCCCCCTCCTTTACCGATCATTTTCCATCCCTGAACCAAGGCTCCCACCATGTCATTGACAACAGTTTCTTAGACGCCTAAATATGGGAAGGCAGGGACTTTCTAGAGTTCCAACCCCTTACAATAAAATGTAACCTTCCTTGCCCTGGCCGTACCAATCGACATTGAATGTGTTTTTTTAAGATTTGTAATTAAATCTAGAGAGTGCATAAAATCGATAAAACAATCTAAAAGAGATTGCAGCCCTCGTGACGTCCTTGCTACCAAAACCGCGTCATCTGCATAGAGTAATGCCGGGATCATTTTTTAGCCTGCTTTTGGGACATCCTTGCAGGAGGAAGTCAGGGCATCCCCAAGTTTATTAATGTAAAATGCACCCCTGTCGCACCCCCCTCTTGACAGCCCATGCGTCAGGTAGGCTACAGTCCTCATTATAGCGGACCGCAGCCGTGGTGTTTTGGTGAATGGCCGGCAAAAATGAAATCAAATCAAGCCCAATACTATGGAGGGAAGCCCAAAGATTTTGCCTAATTACAAGGTCGAAAGCAGTGGATAGATCCATGAATGCCAAATGGATGTCCCCATGCTTTGCGACCGTATACTTCCCTATTACTAAATGAAGATTAAGGCATTGTCCCATCGTACCCTTTCCCTGTCTAAATCCGTACTGAAGATCAGAGATGATGCAGTTATTATCTAACCAATCTGTTAAACGAGCAAGAACAACCTTCTCCATTATCTTGGCTGTAGAATCCAAGAGCGAGATTGGTCTATAACAGACCAGATCCTCTCTCGAGCCCTTTTTAAATATTGGAATGATTACCGCCTTAGCCCAAGACTGGGGAAAGCCAACCTGTGTCGCAGCGTTAAAAACAAAGGTTAAAATCTTAGCCCATACAATAGGATCAGCCCTGTAAAGATTGGCCGAAACACCGTCTGGGCCCGGTGCCTTTCCCCTAGAAGTTAACGTGATTGCCTTGATGACTTCCTCTTCCAAGAACAAGACATTTGAGGCATCGGTGGTGACTCCTTCCCATCTAGACAGCCCCTGACTCACATCAGTATATATACCCCTAAAGTGTTCAACCCACCTTTCCGGGGAAATAAGACAATCTTTAACAGAATTGGTTGATTCGTCAAACGTTGGGCTATTAACCACTCTCCAGAATCTGGTGCTACTAGTCAAAACGCTCACTTGGCTGAGTTCTTCCCATGCCCTTTCCCTTAGCTGTATCTTTCTGGTTTTAACTGTAGTTTTGTAAGCCCTCCTAGCCTGTTTGAACCTATTGACATCCCTTGGGGTCTCCTTCAACTCCCCCAAAAGCGCCGTGTGCTCACTGGCACATGCTTGTCAAACCATTTTTGGTATTTGTTGGGCTTTAATTTACAATGGAGCGTCAAATTGGCAGCTACCTGCCTCGTAATGTGGTCAAATGCACCTAGAATTAGTGACAAATCAGAATCCTTAACTGAACATATTCCAAAATCCTCTACACAGCTTTTATACAAGTTGTCAAGAAAACTTTCTGGAGTAATTACCTCCCATCTTAGCCTCCGTGCTTGATCTTTAAGAGCAATATTGGAATTGGATATGTGTGCCAGGGGTTTACCATTCTCAACGGCCAGAATGTTGATGGCCAGGGACAATGGGTTGTGGGTTACACAAAAGGTACCTAAAAGATCCATCAATGGGCCTGAAACTAAGATAAAGTCAATGATACTTCGGTGTCCTTGCCCAGTATATGTAGGAATAGGAGAGAAAGTATCGATCTGTTCAGGGCAAAACAAGTTAAAAACAGATAAAAAACTCTCTAGAAAAGCCCCAGACTTCGTGTGTTCAAAATGAGTTAGCCCCTGCGGGCCATACTCCTCCTCCAGAGTTGACAAACAATTGGTGGGACAACCATGAGTATAAAAATCACCAAGGATTAATAAATGGTAGGGCAGATCATCCTTAGCCTCATAATCATCCAAAAAGGTGGCAAGGGATCTCTAATGGTCCAAATCATCAATTCTTGTAAAAGAATTATAAAAGTTAACCACTAAAAAGCTTGGTACGTTTTCACCTGTTAATTCGACTGCTAAAATATTTGGTGAACCTATATCTATTAACTTCGCTTTGTACATTAATTTAAGGCTGATCAGTAACAAGAGCCCCCTCTAGATCTCCCCATAGTCGATGGTACAGCATTTTTACTGAAGGAAGAATACCCATCCAAAAAATAGGGATTGTTTGCGTCCCAGGTTTCCTGCAAAGCTATAATGTGGTGGATAGCAAGAAAAGATTCCCAATTGGTATCGCCCCTTTTTGACCGTAAACCGGCTATGTTCCATGAGAGAATTTTTTTATTCCGAAACCGTTACAGTCTGCCCCATAGGATTAGATTCAGTGTCTACCAACACAGTAATATTGGGCTCTTCAATATGGGGTGTTATCAACAATGTAGGATTAATCCTAGAAAGCGGGGAATCAATATCTACCACTGCCCCCTTAATTAATAACTCCTCTGTGGCTACATAATTTACTGACAGTCAACCTTGGTCGACTAGGTTGGATAGGGCCTCAATTCTATTTGAGACTGCAATAAGAGGGGTAAACTCCCCTTGAGGTCTCAACGGGGGCCTATAAAAATACCCCAGTGGAAGAGCCACAATGGAAGTAGCCAAGGGGAGATGATAATCATGGGCTTTAAGATATTTGATATTTGATATTTATGGGATTTTGTAAAGCGCGACTATCGCTCCGGAAGGAGCATCTTGGCGCTGAGCGTGCAGAAAAAGAAACATAGTGATGAGTGAATCAGATGGCTGCAAAGACTGAGGAGTCGGATTGCTGGAATACCCAGGTTTTCAAGAGTTTCCTGAAATGGCTCTCAGTAGCGGCTAGCCTGAGGTTGACGGGAAGGTTGTTCCAAGCTCTAGATGCTAGGAAGGAAAAAGTCTTCCCCTCTCGCGTTTTTAACTTAAATCTTGGGATAACAACAAGGTGGGTTCCTGAAGATCTCAGGCAGCGCGTAGGATTGTAGTACATAAAGCGCTTGGTAAAATACAAGGGACCAGTTTTTCTAGTGGCTTTAAATACAGTGAATAGGAGTTTAAACAAAATTCTTTTGTGAAGAGGTAGCCAGTGGAGGGTGTTGAGGGCTGCTGAGGCTGAGGACCTTCTGGGGAGTTTAAGGACGAGTCTGGCAGCCGCATGTTGAACACTTTGCAGTTTCCTCAAGGTGGACTTCTTCACTCCTGCCATTAATCCGTTGCAATAATCAAGTCGGGAGAGGACTAGGGCAACCACAACTGATTTTCTGGCCGAGATGGGGAGGAAGTCGAAGAATTTCTTCAGTGTTCTAATAAGACTAAAACAGCTCCCGGCAGTGATGCGAACATGGTCATCAAAGCTGAGGGATGCGTCGATTAAGAATCATTTGGGTGACCGCAGAACTTCGAAAATTAACAATGACGCAGTCCCCCCTATATTCTTTTGCGATCGACACACCCATGCAACTCTGCGCTCCATCAGAATATTATTGCTCAAGGAAAACCTAAAACCTTTGTGTCTGGTTAACCAGTCCACAGTTTTGTTTTTTAGCTGGGACCAAGATTCGGGTTGGTCCGATCTCAACGGAGGAACACCAACCAAAACTACAACAAGGGGACTAGCCGCTGGCGGTAGGTCTATGATGTCTTGTGCAGGTTTAAGCAATGCGTTGTTTGTTGTGCTATGACCACCACCAGAACACGCCGGGGTGGCGATAAGTTCCCCGGGCAAGTCCCTTGGCATTTGCAGATTTTGAACACCCGCACAGAGCGAGATAGCCTGCCGACCCATACCCTGTATTGTACTACTAGATGGTGGAGGCTGTCTCCCAGGAGTTAAACTTGTAACCTGGGCCAGCGGAATTGCAGAACATACTATTCCATTAAGACTGTCCGCAGCACCATGGGTCAAAGCCTTAATTTGGATCCCGGTTAGGGCATTGTTCCCCAAACCTGTTGTAGACACACAACCCTCTCCTGCATCATTGCATCATTCAATAAATCTGTGTTTACCCTTGCTTCAACACTTTTTGCCAAGAGGGTGACTTTTTCTTCAATTACCCCTAACTTGGTCCAAAAGGGTGCGAGGATAGTTGAAATTAATGTCTCCATACGTTTCCAATAGGCCGTGTTGTCCCCTATATCCCCCAACACAATCACATTAGGGTTAGGGGATACGGGCACACCAGACTCAGCTCTTGGGGAAGACTTGCCTTTTTGGTGCTTGTTTTTCCCTTTATCTTTATTTTTATCCCTCGTGGCTAAGCCACCCCTGGTACGCTTCGCCAAAGGTTCCCCTGAACCACCCACCGCTCCAACGCTGTCCCTTGCAAGTCTCTTGGGCCTAGTAACTCGATCGTCTTGTACTGCCCCAATATTAATAGGGAAATCGGATTGAGCGTGGGGTGCAACCTGGACCAGAAGTCAGGGTTCTGCAAATTAATAAGGTCCACAGTGGGGCCATGTGTAGCACCTTGTATGGTCAATCTCTGAGAACCAATGCCCTCCATGGCACAAGGGTTGGACGCAACACCCCGTTCTAAGTCCAAGCTCTGGGTCATATCGGCCATGCTACCTTGCGGGATTTCTGTAGGGTCTATGGTTGGGTGGCTTGTAGATTGAATAGCTGCCATAGGTGATTTAGCTGTTCTTATGGCCCCCAAAGATGATCTTTTTTGATCTACATAAGTTCCTAAAGACAATCTTTTTCCAGTGAGCTGGATCTCGTGCTGAAGCACGGATTCAGCCCTGGAAAAAAAGGCATCTAATGTGCCAACCCCCCCCCACCCTTTGACTCACATGATTTCGTTTTGTGGCCATGACACCCAATTACTCAGACCGTTAATCTCACACTTAATATGGGATGAGATACTCAGCCCCCCCAGATCATAAAATACTTATATTGACGAATACCAATCTATTAGCCCCACGATATATGTATACACAACCGGTCAAAAAGTCACTGACCAAGTCCGCCGGCTAGTCCTCCAGGATGGGCAGAGAAAGATGAAAAGGAAGTGGCCCAGCCCAGTCTCCGTCTGGCTACGAAGGACGTGGACGGACCCGACCTTGGCCTGGGCTTCGCCGGGGCACGGCCGCGCGCGTCCCGAGCTGCAGGAGGCTCTAGGTGCTTTTAAGCGCCTCCCGGCGCTTCCGTATAACAGCGTCAGTGGGCGCCAATGGAGGCTTCTGGGAATTGCAGTCCTTCCCCTCGTTCCCTTTCAGGCAGACCAGCAGGGCAGAAACAACACAGCAGCGAGTGAGGGCGGTGACCTGAATCCCCAATGCCAACAACAGGTAGAACGTGAGACACACTGGTACAAAATAGAATGAGCCGAAAGAACCCGCGCTGCGGGAGGCTCTAGGTGCTTTTAAATGCTTCCCGGCGCTTCCATATGACAGCGTCAGTGGGCGCCAATGGAGGCTGCTGGGAATTGCAGTCCTTCTCCTCGTTCCCTTTCAGGCAGACCAGCAGGGCAGAAACAACACAGCAGCGAGTGAGGGCGGTGACCTGAATCCCCAATGCCAGCAACAGGTAGAACGTGAGACACAGTGGTACAAAATAGAATGAGCCGAAGTAACCCGCGCTGCGGGAGGCTCTAGGTGCTTTTAAACGCCTCTCGGCGCTTCCATATGACAGAGTCAGTGGGCGCCAATGGAGGCTGCTGGGAATTGCAGTCCTTCTCCTCGTTCCCTTTCAGGCAGACCAGCAGGGCAGAAATAACACAGCAGCGAGTGAGGGCGGTGACCTGAATCCCCAATGCCAGTAACAGGTAGAACGCGAGACACACTGATACAAAATATAATGAGCCGAAGGAACCTACTTCTGTTATTTTATGCTTCCCATATTTGGCACTGTGTGTTCTGTTCACACTTTTGCTTGTACTGAAATTGCTCATGTTAGCCCATATTAGGCACTGTGCCTTTTTGGTTTGTGCTCATGCTGCATCTCTGTATGGTATAAAAAGGACTCATAGTAGACACTCGAGGCAGAAGAAACCTGGTTGAACGATGTGTACATGTGTGTCTGCACTTCTGCCTTGGCTAGCCAACAAGCATTGGTAACTACAAATAAATGTCATTCTGCTCCTAAGCCCTGCGTCGTATGGTGTCATCCTTTCGCCGTTTCACGAAGGGTCCAAAGTTATTCCCAGAAAATTGAGGGAATTTCTAAATCTCCAAAACCCTAGTGGTCGCAAAGAGACTTGGCACGAGCATGGGGAGCGCCGTTAGCCCCCGGGGTGGGAGACTGGAGACGGGGAATGGATCTATACATGGCGGCTGAGAGGGTGACCTACAAAGCAAGGGGCTGTCCTCGGAAGTTTCGTAAGATATGGGGTAAATGGAGGAAATACCATGGTCTGGATGCAGGCTTGGGGAGTGACTGACAGGTCCATAACCTTGCTAATTGGGATGCGGCCCCTTGTACAAGATTTACTGATCCGGAGGATGGGACCTACGGGGTCTCCATGGAAGACACGGCCATGTGATGAGCCGCCGTTTGGTGGCACAGGGACAGATAATGTTGAACGGTTAATCAGGATATTGTTGAGATGAGTGGAGGGGTGGGGGGCGGGGGGAAACGTGAGGGTGTGGGAAATTTACTTTGATTTGCCAATTATGCCTGTGTTGATTCAAAACGCCAATAAAAAGTTTATTAAAAAAAAAAAAGATTTCAATCATGTGATTTTTGTTGGCCCTCTCCTTCATTCAATGCAGCACTAATTGCTAAGACCATTGTTTTTAAAGGACAACATAATTACGGTAGTGGAGGCCCAAAAATGTCTCTTTGTGCCACCATCAGAAATAGTTTGTGCAATTTAAAATATATATATTTTTTAATTTGTAAACATTTTTTAGACATGTTTGAATGTCGTAATTCCATAGTAACTGTATTTGGTTTTGAATTTGCGGAATATGGGACTTTAGGACTTAAATATTTTGCCCAGTATAAATAGAATTATTGTATTGATATTGCTTTACAATGGTGGATGCATTGCACAACTAGAATTACTGTATTAGTGTTGTACTGTAAAACATTTTGCACCACTTATTTGTTGCATATATTAAGCTTGCATAGTATTGATTAAAATGTTTAATTGATTGGAATGTGCATTTGCACCTGCACAAGTAGAAGTACTGCATTAGTGTTGTACTGTACAACATCTTGCACCACTTTTTTGTTCCATTATTAAGCTTGTATAGTACTGCATTATGTTTTATTGATTAGATTGCACGTTTAAACGCTTTCTATTTGTTGGGTCTTTCATATCTGGAGTATGTTTGTACACTGATTGCTTTCCTCTTCTATTTTATAATATTGTACATTTTATACTGTATGAATTGCTTTTTAAAAATCTTTCTTGTATTTTATGTGGACCTCTTTAAGTTCCAAATCATCATGAACTTTTGACCTTTGATAGCACATGCCTCAAATACATGAAATATGCAGAGCACAGTGATGTACCCCCCCCCCACACTGCTTTCAATAACATGTTAACAAGGCTGCAAAAAGATACATTTCGGAGACCAGGTTAAACAGCTGCTCCCTGTTGTACTTGTTTACAATTACTTGATTTAGCTCTTTGGCATACAAACCTTTCTTGCGAACCCTGGCATCACAGGGTTGCAAAGGAAGTGCCAGGAGTAGAAGGGTGCAAGGTAGAGGTCACAGCTGCGACGCGACCCCTAACTACCCCCAAATAATTTCCATGGCACAGTTAGGTTACACAAGATCAGATTTGTATTTTTAAGCACTTGCCCAGTATCACAGGATGTTAGGCCGACACTGGCAGTACAACGTGGTTCTCCGGTTCCTAGTACGCAGTTCAGGTGCAACACCATTATATACAGTGAGGAACTCGTGGAGCTATAGTTCATTGTCTGCAACAAGAGCGCTCGGGCGGGTCAGGGGCTGCCTGAGCAGTGAGTCTCTGGAGGGATCACGCTTATCAACCACTCACTATACGAGCCAGGCCCTACTATCACTTACTTGCCACAACAGACAAAGGCGAGTGAATGGGTGGAATATTACAAGCCATTTGTTACAGTACGCTCAGGGATAGAAAGACCGTGGTTCAAAACCACACAGGGGTTTAGAGGGATAGACAGAGATGTTCGGCTAGCTCGTTTAAAAAAATCCCTTCCCTCGACTTTCCCGTTATCCAATTGTTATGTATAATATATTCATTGTATTCTATTTTGGAGCATGGTAGGGAGCGTGGCATAGAATGCACACTTGTGTTCTGTCATGGGGTTCCAGTCCAGGACATTGCAGCTTAGCGGTGTCTTGGAGTGGAAGCTGTACTGCCTGGCTCTCGCCTGTTCCGTCTGACTAATTGAATAAAGCTACTACTTTTGGACACTTTCCTGGAGTGATTGCCTACTTAACAATTGGCAACAACTGGGTGTATATCTATGCGTCTGACTAGAAAATTTAAAGGAGCCTTTCACCACGGAAACAGAAAAAGGAAATATAAACAAATGTTATATTTATTTTTATTGACTCGGAGGAGCAAGATAATTTTTATATATTCTTCGGAGGAACATTTCGCGGAAGTACTTACTTCTGCGAGAAGGCGAAAGGAAGGCTTAATTGGACCAGTGGGGGAACTGTCATTCGGCCGCATTTTTCGAGCGGCGGCAGTGTTCTGGAGCTCCCGCGAGGTACGTCCTTCCTGCTGGCTGAAACCTTTCTGAAGTATGGGAAGTATGCATGTCAGAACGAAGCAACTCACGCCATCTGGCAAGGTCATGCAGCGCGACCTTGCGTGATGGCCATCTTGGATGGTTGTTGGATGTTTTTAGGTCTCGGCCTAGCGTACACTGCGCAGCAGTGTTCGTGCAGCCAGAGTCCTTTTCTCGGGGTTTTGAAAATGGACCTGGAAATTCCACACAGCTCGTGGGTGTTATTTCCTAGGTCCATTTTCATTGGCCTTTGCCTGCGTGTACTTTTAAAACAGAACACGCAATAGGCCATGGGCGTTCGCGTAGCTCCGCCCATGGCCTATTGGTGTCTGTTACGCGCACCAAAGTCCATATGTCTTAAATTATCGCGGCCAGACGCGGCCGCAATAATTGAAAGCATATGTCAGGAAAGGCGCACGCACCACTCGCGGCTTTGTTTTTTTTTCCCGATTGCTTTCAGTTTCCCTCAGTGCTGCTCAGGCGGCCGACGACTCACGGAAAAGGCAGAATGCAGAAGAGAGAGAGGTACTGTGCTTAATGTGAGCCTTTGGTTTCTGGTGCTGGGCACAAGCACTTAATTGGTTTTTCCGTCAGGATGCAAGCACATGCAGCCAGTGACCTAGATGGAATCATGTGCATGCAGTGACCTATCTATATACAAAACGTGCATGCAGTGACCCATCAACAGATAGATGCACGAGCACTTGCATCCAGTAGCCCTTCAACACATGGCAGCACGCACTTCCAGTGACCTGCAAGGAATGCTAAGCAGTGCATCCAGTGGTCCATTGACGGGTAGAAGTGCATCCAGTGGCATGTCAAGGAGTGTAAAATCTGTATCCTTTGGTCCACCAGCGGCGGGTAAAAGGTGTGTGCATGCGGTGAAGCATCAGCGGATATTATCAGCATGGTGTAATATGTATGTTATTTTAATACACTTGTCCTCTTTAAGGAATGTTAGATATGTATTCTACTTTGAAGGTTCTCAGAATGTGTAATGTCCTATGTCATGACCATTACAAGGCGGTTACTCATCCTTGCTGGTCGTGGGTTTTACTTACTAAGGATTAAACCTATATTGAAGATCACAACTTGGATTTTCTTCATTTCATTTATCTAACAAGCATACTACATTTATTGGCGACGAACAAAGCCGACTTGCAGCGTGCACACGCGCTTCCTGGAATAGCGCAGCACGTCACACGCGCTGCCTGTACTCGCGCAGCACATTGTTTAATAGCACATCACAACTGAACGCGCTCCAAGGCAACGCGCATTGTTTTTTATGATCGCGCTCGCTGTGTCACAACGTGATTCACTCATTAACATAAGGAAACGAGTGATTTCATCGGATTTACACGAACTTGCTCAATTAAAATTACAAAACAACATACAAAACAGAATTCGGTATTGGTGAACACCATTTTCAAACAAGTAAGAAAAAATATAAATTTTTAATATTGTTATTGTAATTTTACTTTCATAATGGCAACTTCTAATAATAACAACACTGGAATTGTGGCACCTCCATCATTTTTAATAGTGCCTGGAAAACCTCCAACACCATGGCACAAGTGGTTAAGAGTATTCACAAATTATTTGGAAGCTATAGACGCTTTGGAGTATTCTGCCTCAAGAAAAAGAGCTATTTTATTCAATCATCTTGGAGATGCAGGTCAACAATTATTTGATAATTTGTCAGTTGTTCAAGCTCCGCCTGAAGATGACACTTGGAATGTATATACTGAGGCATTAACTCGCCTCGGCAAACAATTTAAAGATGATCCATCAGTTATGGTAGAAAGACATATGTTTTTCAAAAGAAAACAATTACAGGAAGAGTCCATTGAAGACTACTTAGCAACTTTACGTGTTCTTGCATCAAACTGCGAGTTCGGTACTTATTTAGAAACTGCTCTACGTGATCAGTTGGTCTTTAATTGTTTCAACAAAAAGATCCAGGAGCGAATTTTGACATGTAAAAATCCAACACTGGATGAAGTTGTTGTAATTGCGAAAAGCATCGAATGTTCTGTAGTATCCTCAAAGATTTTAGCTGAACATGCTTCTTCTTCTTCTTCTTCTTCTTCAAACAATTGTAATGTTTCACAGATATCTAGTGATGATACTAGTGTTAATGCTATTTCTAGTCGCAATACTGGCAAAAAAGTTTATGAACAAAAATCTAATGTATTTTGTTACAGGTGCGGTTCGAAATTTCATGTAGGAAACAATCCTAAATGTCCAGCACAAGGTAAAAGATGTTCAAATTGTAAACGTATAGGTCATTTTGCTGCCTCATGTCGTTTACCCAAAGATAAACCTAAGGTCAATATGGTTTATTCTGAAGAAGAAATTTGTGATGCTTTAAATGTTTCTTCTATATCTTTTGTTCAAATTAATGCTTTATGTGACTTCAGCATCAAGGGTCCTATTTGTAAAATTTCTATTGGTATACAAACTATACAAGTTATGGCAGATTCAGGATCTCCCATTACCATTTTAGATGAAAGTACTTTTCAGTGTTCTTGGAATGACAAAAAATTACTTGCAACAGATGTTAATCCCAAAGCCTTTGGGGGATTTGATATAACCATGCGTGGTTATTTTCCTGATAACATAGATTTTAAAGGGCGAGTAATATATACCAAGATCTATGTTGCACTGAATGGCAGGGATATTTTGGGTTGGCAAGATCAGGCTAGGTTAGGTATTATTTTAAAGCCTGGTCATCCTGAACCCGTTGCCTTGGGAGATCTACCCATTCTGTCAGTTTGTGATTATTGTAATGATCCTATTCTCTGCAATGTTTTAGAGAAATACAAAGCTGTATTTGAAGACAGAATTGGTTTAGTTAAAAATTTCGAACACAAAATTAAATTAAAAGACAAGGCTTGTCCTGTTGTCCAGAAGGTACGACCAGTGCCTCTATCAGTTAGACAAGATTTAAGGAAGCACATTGAATCTCTTGTTGCTCAAGACATTATTTGTCCAATTGAATCTTCAGAATGGGTTTCTGCTGCCGTCGTAGCACGAAAACCTTCTGGGGAAATTCGTTTATGTGCAGACCTTCGGGTACTTAATCGCAACATTGTTATTGACGTGCATCCCCTACCAAAAATCCATGATATGCTAGCCAATATTGGTAGTAGCAAATATTTTTCTACTATTGATTTGCGCTCAGCGTATCATCAAATTCCATTATCAATAGAATCTCAGCCTCTTACAACGTTTGTAACACCTTTTGGAGTGTATATGTATAAAAGATTACCTTTCGGGCTTGCTTCAGCGGCAAGCATATTTCAAAGGTTAATGGATACAATTTTTAATAATTGTCCTGGAATTCAAGCTTTCCAAGATGACATTTTGGTACATTCTGAATCTTTAGATCAACATTATATACTAATGGAATATGTTTTGAAATCATTACAAAGTAATGGTCTTACCATCAATAAGAAGAAATGCAAATTCCTAACAGATGAAGTAGATTATTTGGGCCACAACCTCTCAAAAGAAGGTATTAAACCCAAATCATCTTTATTAGAAGCTATTAAAAATGCGCCCTCTCCTCTAGATAAAGACTCATTAAGGGCATTCTTGGGTTTAAGTGAATATTACGCCCGTTTTGTAAGGAACTATGCAATAGTGGTCCAACCACTTAGAAATCTTTTAAAAAAGCATGCCAAATATATATGGTCTATGGAATCGCAAACTGCTTTTGACTCAGTCAAGAATATGATTCTCACTGCTCCTGCTATCAAGCCTTATTCCCATGGTGTCCAGAGCATCATAACGGTGGATGCTAGTTCTCGCGGTCTGGGTGCTGTCCTTAGTCAAATAATTAAAGGGGAAGAATGCACCATTGCATTTGCTTCACGTTCTTTGACTTCGGCTGAAGTCAATTATAGTACTATAGAGCGAGAAGCTTTAGCGTGTTCATGGTCCGTGGAAAAATTCAGAATGTATATCTGGGGAACTAGGTTTCTTTTGTACACGGACCATAAACCATTGATTTACATGCTAGGCGAAAGTTCTTCCAATAGAGCTTCTTCTCGTTTAGTTAGATTATTAGCTCGACTCCAAGAGTTTAATTTTGAGATAAAATACTTACCGGGAGGTAAAAACATCCGTGCGGATTGTTTATCACGCATACCTTTATCCACACATGAGTCTATTAATTCAGATCTAGAGTGTGTTTTCGCAGTAGATGATGCCCTTCAGGGTAGTAAGATCACCAAACAAGATTGGTTAAGTAGTATGGATAATGATTCTTGCCTACAGAATGTTAAGAAATTTTTGATAAAAGGTTGGCCTAGAGATAGAAGCATGTCCATGGAGGAGAAACATTATGCACAAGTTGCATCTGAATTGTCTGTGTCTGGTGACATTTTATTTAGACAAGACAAATTTGTCCCACCAGTTGGCATTAGACAATCAATTATTTCTGTGGCCCATGAGACACATCCTGGGATTACTGGTACCACAAATAAAATTAAAACCACTTATTGGTGGCCTGGAGTTGACAACCAGGTTAGATTATTTGTCAACCAATGTCCACAATGTTTATGCTCCGATAAACATTGGAAGTTGTCCAATTCACCACTGGTTCCGGTACAATGGCCCGAGGCCCCTTGGCAGAAAATTGCTCTGGACTTTTCGGGTCCATTTTCTGTTTTCAATGATGACTATAAATTTTTGATTGTGGCCATTGATTACTTTTCAAAATGGATTTATTTTTCTTTTGTTAAGAATCCGAATTCTAGAACTGTAATTTCTTTTCTAAAGCGAATATTTGTCATTGATGGTACTCCACATGAAATTGTTACCGATAATGGTTCACACTTTGTTTCACAGGAGGTGAATATGTTTTTAAACAATTTAGATGTCAAGCATACTTTAGTTCCTCTTTACAGTCCTGCATCAAATGGTCTGGTGGAGAGGGCAAACCGTTTGTTAAAGGAAGCTGTTCAAACAGCTTGTGCAAATAATCTTGATATTTCAGAATTTCTTCATGAGAAAATATGGAACTATAATTGTACCCCGCACAGTACCACAGGAGAATCTCCTTTTGTTTTACTTCGTGGTAGGATTCCTACATCTAAATTGAATCCTTCTTGGTTAATGAAAAGTTCTCTAGTAAATGTTGATTTAGCCAAGATCCGTGAACGTGTTAAAATGAAACAGGAGAGTTATAAAGGTAATTATGACAAACGCATGAAAGTTACAGAAAAACCTCTTGTGTCAGGTGATTGGGTCATTATTAAGAAACCTGTGAAAATCACTAAGGGCCAATCCAAATTTTCTGCAACTGTGAAAGTATTAAAAGTTTCTAGAACTGCAGCTCTTTTATTTGAGAGAGGTTGGTGGAACAAGAATGCTCTCATTAAGATTTCTGATCAACAAGCAAAAATTATTGCTTCCAATAAGCAGACTTCAGATTCTTCTGATGGTTCCACTGCTGATTGGTTTGGTGTTGGTGAATCTTCAATGAGTGCATCTCTTCCTGTCAGTCGTTCTGCTAATAACGTTCTTGAATCTTCAATGTTAGCTCAGGGTGATTCTAATAATCTTACAGCTCTCCCTGCTTTACAACCGGTTTCGAATACCATTGGTGAGGGGGATGGAAGGGGGATAGGCCGCAGAATCAGATCTGTCCCTGTGAGACTTCATGATTATGTTTTGAATTAGTTTTTTTTTTTAGACTTATTTTGGTGAAATTTATATTTGGTTTTAATTTATTTATTAGGGGAAGGATGTGTAATATGTATGTTATTTTAATACACTTGTCCTCTTTAAGGAATGTTAGATATGTATTCTACTTTGAAGGTTCTCAGAATGTGTAATGTCCTATGTCATGACCATTACAAGGCGGTTACTCATCCTTGCTGGTCGTGGGTTTTACTTACTAAGGATTAAACCTATATTGAAGATCACAACTTGGATTTTCTTCATTTCATTTATCTAACAAGCATACTACACATGTGCATGCAGTGGCCCATAAGCAGAAAGTAGCACGTGCATAGAGTGGCCAATTAGGGATGGGGAGTAGTGCATCAGCGGTCCATCAGGGAGTAAAGGCCCGTGAGACCAGCATATTAGAAGCCGGAGTAAACGCCTTATGTCAAATGCCAAGTGTGTTTGGAAAAGTCCTTTTAGAAGGTGAGTGAAGGCATTTGAGCGTGGGTGACTGGTGATCCCTCCACAAGCCGTGTTAGCAAGGGTACCCACCTGAATCCGTACAGATAGTTAGTTGGGTGTCTATTTTCTTCAGATTAAACAGCTCGGTGGGAGGCAGACATGATCTCCCACGACGGGCGGCCGCCTCTTGGCGCTAGCGAGCAGCCGAGCAGCCGAGCCAGGACTGAGGGAGGGGGCCGGCCACACTCCTGCACATTTCCTCTCCCCCACTCCTGCCAGTGTGTCTGACTTCCAGATGTGCTTCTGAGGGGAGCCGGGCAGAGAGTCAGGGAAAGTGCCTTTTTCCGCTTGCTTTCTCATTTTCTATTTTCTGTAACACGAGGCTGCTTGTTGGGAAGGGGGTTAGGAGGACGGGGCAGAGGAGTGGAAAAATGGAGCCTGGCCATTTTTATGAAGAAATCAGATGAATAATTTTTTCAACTTGAGAAAAAAAGTTTTTCAAGAGTTTTCCCGCGCGCTTTCCAGAGGCCATTTTTATGACACGTGCTTTTATTCCTTCGTGGTGGAGGGAGGGAAGAAACCTTGGCGCCAGTACTTAATTTAAATAGTCTCTTTTTTTTTTCACAACAAATTTTATTGATTGATTTGAGCAGAATAAGAGACGTGGCTCCCCACAATCAGGAGATCACCACCAAGTATCATGGTACAGTTTACATCGTAAGAACAATGTCCAATCAAGAATAGGAGTAAAACCAAGAAAAGTAACCCCCTCCCCCACCCCTACCCCACCAACTCCCATTACCCAACTACCCTACTACCCACCCCTTATCCCTCCCTAACCCCGTGCACGTGTGTATAGAAAACCTTCAGTGCTTGGTCGCAGTGTGATAGGCATGACACAATTCACAGGCCCCACCACCTATATATCTTCCTCTTGTTCCACAGGGGGATCCAATGTCAACTCCCTATAGTCTGCCCACCGCTTCCAGATCTTGAAGTGTTTACGGGGGCATCCTCTCGCTTCAAACACCGGTCGTTCCAGCCCCATATAATAGTCTAATCCGGCTTTCCATGCACACAGGGGGGGGGGGCTCGCTCTCCCTTCCACGCTCGGGCCAGGTCTCTCTTGGCAACTACAAGCCCCAGCAACAATAAATGGCGTTTATATATATTCCCACCAACCCCCTCAAGTATGTGGAGCAACCCTAATCGATGAGTGCGTGGAAGATCCCAGCCCAGAACTTCAGACAGGCAGCTCCATACACCCCTCCAGAAACCAATCAGTCTAGGACACGACCACACCGTATGCAGCAGCGTACCCGTTGCAGCCCCACACCGCAGACATTCCGGCAAACCAATCAGTCCCGCCTTCCACAGCCGCTCTCGGGTGTAATCGGCCCTATGGAGATACTTGAATTGAATTAATCTAAGCCGCATGGCAATTGCGGTCCCCCGTGGGGATTCCAGGGCTTCCCTCCAGTCATCGTCATCGAGGGGACCAACATCTGCCTCCCAAGCCGCCCTCAGGGGAAGCAGGGTGGAGGAGCAATGAGTGACCATCGTTTGGTAAATACGGGAGACCTTCTTATCTCCGAGGTCTCCCATGAATACTTTCGCTTCAACAGGACTAAATTCAGGGAGCGATTCCAGGTTAGCAATACTGGGCGTAAGTGCGTGACAAAATTGTAAATAGCGAAAGAATTGGGTCTGGGGCATGCGGAACTCAGTGCTAAGGTCTTGGAACGATTTAAGAGTGACCCCGGACATTACATGACCCAACGTCGAGATCCCAATTGTATCCCAGCCGTCGAACCCCGGCAGCGTGGACAGTTCGGGGAGTTGTCCATTGTTCCACAGCGGCGTTTCCGCTGTTAGCCTACCCCACCAGCCCATGCGACGCAACGCCTGCCGCCACACAGCAAAGACAATTTTCGTGATGCATGGCAATGTTCGCCGCAGCCGGGCTGAGTAAAGAATCGTGTGTAGTGTACTGTCCCCCATCAGTGAGTGCTCCAGGGCATACGCCGGGTCCCCCCTGTCGCCATACCACCATTCATTAAGTATTAGCAGTTGGGAGGCTTGATAATAGGACAGTAGATCCGGGGTGGCCAAGCCACCACAATACGTGGATAAGAAGCATGTCCGCAGCGCCACCCTGGCCGCTCCCCCAGCCCACAGGAAACGGCCTAAAGCAGAGTTGCCCTGTCGAAACCACTGGGGAGCGATGGGGTGAGGATAGTTCTGCAATTGGTATATTAGGCGCGGAAGCGCCACCATTTTGAAAATCGCAGACCTACCGAAAATAGTTAGAGGCATCCGAGACCACGTTTTAACATCTGCCTGAACCCTCTCCCACACAGGCACTATGTTGCGTTCCCAGGCAGTGGTCACTGATTCCGAGAGGAACACCCCCAGATATTTCAATCCTCCGGTCGCCAACTGCAAGCCCGACGCCCAAGGATCTGTCACAGCACCGCCCCCCAGTACCCATAGGGTGGATTTGCCTAAGTTCAAATAGAGGCCCGAGACCTCCCCAAAGATTCGCATAATTTCTAAGACTCGGGGCCCCGAGCGACACAAGTCAGTAAGGAAGAAGAGGACATCGTCCGCATATAAAGCAATTCTATCTACAAGGTTCTCAGTCCACACGAAGCCCTGCAGCTGTGCGTCTATGCACACCCAAGAGGCCAGAGGCTCCATGGCCAAGGCGAATAGGTATGGGGACAATGGGCACCCCTGCCGGGTCCCCCGTCCAATGGAAAACGTTTCCGATATAGCCCCGGGGACCCGCACCGAAGCCATGATATCCGTGTACAGCAGTTTGATATATGACAGAAACACCGGGCCTAGATTGAGACGGGGCAGGAGCGCAAAGAGGTACGTCCAGCTAACTGAATCAAAGGCTTTATTAATATCTGCTAGTAACAAAGCCGCATGTTTCCCGGTGGCCCCCATGGCATCCACCGCCGCCTGCGCACGCCGGATGTTGTGTCATGTTGCCCTATGAGGCATAAAGCCGGCCTGATCAGGGTGGACCAGGTCTGTTACATATGGGAGTAGACGGTTCGCCAGAGCCTTTGCTAGTATTTTAGCCTCTATATTGAGCAAAGAGATGGGACGATATGAGTCATGCCTGTCAGGGGGTCTACCCGGTTTTTGGAAAACCACAATTTCAGCATGGCGCCAATCAGAAGGTAACCTGCCCCGCGCTCGTGCCGTTTCAAGTGCACATCGATAATGGGACCCTAGTTGGAGTTGGAATTTCTTAAAAAATTCGCAGGGGTAGCCGCTCGGCCCAGGTGCCTTCCCTACGTTAAGTTGTCCCAGCGCCTCCCCCAGTTCATCAGCCGTAAGGGGAGCATCAAGCGCCTTCTTCGTCTCATCGGAGACTGCCCTAGGTGGCAAGTCATCTATGAACTTTGCTACTTCGTCTACTGATAGGCAGTCTCGCGGGGCATATTGTGCCTTGAAATAGTTGGCAAAACTCGTCGCCAGCTCGGCCGGGTCCGTAATCGCCACTCCGTCCTCAGCAGTGAGGCCCGGCAGCGTGATCGGTTGAAGACTGTGTTGACATAGCCTATGGAGAATTGTACAGGACTTATCTCCCCGCTGGTATATTCTGCTCCGTGTGGCCAGCCACGCCTGTTTAGCCTCATCCATCAATATAGATGCATAGGACTGCTGCGCCTGGGGAAGCAACCGTATCGCAACTTCATCCCCCCTCCCTGGCTTCGCCGTTCCAAGGTTTCCACCAGCGTGGCTGCTTCAGTGGCTGTCTCCCGATGTCTTCGACGGGCCGCAGCACACCACGCGATGTCCACCCCCCGTATAGTGGGCTTCATTGCCTCCCAAACCACTACCGCGTCCATATCATCCACTAGTTTTTCCCGCCAGTAATGGGCAATCGCCTCCCTCAGGTGTCGGACATAGCTGGGCTGCTGAAGATGCCACGAGGACATCCTCCACCGGAATGGTTGTCGTTTCTTAAGGAGTTCTACCCTGACCGACACAGGGAATGATCAGACAGCCCCCTAGGTAATATCTCGGCTTCCCGCACCCTGCTCAGGCAGATACCAGGCACAAACACACAATCCAGTCTTGAGAAGGAGCCATGTACCGCAGACACATATGTGTACTCGCGCACTGCGGGGTGCATATGTCGCCACACATCCACCCAACCCATTCCCTCAACCATAGCATGCAACCGGGTAGGGGGGGGGGGAGTCCGCAAGCATCCCCTGTCGCCTCTGACGATCCATACACACATCCATCACCTCATTCCAATCACCCCCAACCACAGCCAAGGATTCCGGGATATCTTCCCACGCCGTAAACAGCTTCTCGGACAAGGCCCACTGCAGAGGGGGGGGGGGGGCGTAGACACTTCCAAAAACCACCGGCTCAGTGCCCACCATACCTATGACAAAAACATAGCGACCCTGTGGGTCTGCCCACTGCTTCTCATGGACGTAGGCCACCCTGCGATGTACCAAGATAGCAACACCTCTGGACCCCCTAGTAAAGCCGGCGTGAAAGACCTGTTGATAGCCAAATCTCTGTAAGCTAAGCACCTTTGATCCCATCATGTGTGTTTCTTGGAGCAAGAGCACGTCTGCAGCCTCTCTCTTCCCCCAACGCAAGACCGCTCCCGTTTAATCTTATCAAGCATCCCCCTGACATTCCAGGTGATCACCCGTAGGGACTCCCCGGGGAGTCCATGAGACGTTTCAGCCATAGTCAAGTGGGACCCACCAAGTAGGCCCTCTGCGCCAATCCCACACACCTCGCACCTTCCTCAGTACATCGTAAACAACACGTGCATTCCCCCCACCCACCCCAACGCCCCCCAACAACAACGATATCAACTCCCGCCCGACCCCCAGCCCAAGCCATCGTCACCCCTACACCCCCCTCCCCCCCCTGCCCTCCACCCCCTCCACCCCTATACCTCATAGAACGCTGAAGTACCTGTCGCAGCATGGGCAGCCCCAGGCCCAGAACAGAGGGCCCAAGAACAACCATACCAATGGATCCCAACACCCCTTAAGAACAGTAAAGTCTGCCCCCCCCAGTCAACTCCCACCGCGTGTGGTGGTTGGTGGCCCCTATCGAATCGCCCCCGAACCTCCATCCGCAATACTACACATGACCCAAACACCCCTTAGAACAAGCACCATAGGAAGTGTCAGTGTTCCCAAATGATGAAATCTGACCGTGGGACCCCCGGCAGTCCGAGTCCACAGCGTCTGCAGAGAAATGCAGCCCTCCCCAGGGTCTCAAGAATTGTCCTCAGAGTGATCAGATGCTACAGCCCTACTATCCTGAGTCGCGCTGGCAGAAGCGGATCTCTTCCGCGATCGGGACCTCCGATGTCGTCCGCTCCGGGCCGGCTGGCCCCTCTGCTCCTGCGACGAACCTCCGGAGTCACCTGGGTTCAGTCCCGGCTGAGCATGCGGCCTGATCTGCACAGATTCGTCAGTCCATTTGAAGACGTCTTCAGGGGAACCGAAAAAGTGTGTCCGGGACTGATAAACTACCCGCAGGCGGGCCGGGTACAGTAGAGAATATTGAATTTTTAGACCCCGCAGCTTGGCCTTGGCAGCTATGAAGGAGTGGCGTTGCTGCTGCACTAGTCTGGTGTAGTCGGGAAAGATCATGATCTTCCGATTTTCATATGTAATGGAGTCCCTGGTTCTCGCTTCCCGCAGGATAACGTCCCTATCATGATAATTCAAGAGTTTGGCAATCACAGGTCTGGGACGCTCACCTTCCGGTGGCCTCTGTGTTAAGGCCCGATGTGCACGTTCAATTACAAAGCAGGTGGAGAGGACCCCCGAGGGGAGCCAGCTCTCCAGCCATTGGGTTAGGAACAGTTCCATATTGTCTTTCTCACACCTCTCCGGAAAATCGACGAAGCGAAGGTTGTTTCTGCGTGCGCGTCCTTCAGCATCCTCCACCCGGAGCGCGAGGTTCTTTTGGACGTGTTCCATCGCCGCCATTTTACGTTTCAGGGTCCCGACATCGTCTTCCACCACCGAAATCCTAGATTCCACCTCCGTAATCCGTGCCACTGCATTTAGTAGGTCTTGGCGCAACAGAGTCACATCCGCGCCTACTGCCCCAATCTTTGCGTCCAGCATGTCCCTGGACTGGGTGATCGCCGCCATGAGCGCCGCGTTGTCCGGCCCCGCTCCACTGCCACCACCGGATGCTCCGGACCCTCCACTGGGCCCCGTAAATTTGTCGATGGGCCCTTGTTTGGGCGGACCACCACCTCCCCTGGTCATGGCTGCGTGCAGTCCCGGGGCCACTATATGTTGAGTATTCGCACAAGCGCAGGTACCACGCACATCCAAGAACGTCCAACGCAGATCAGCTCAGCGAACCTTCCACCTTTGGGTATAAGTGTCCGAGGCACCTCGGCTACCGGTATTGAGTCGGCTACCAGCCAAGCCAGATCCAGCGTCGCGAATCAGTCCCCAAGCCAGTCTTCGGTCCGCACTCACAGCCGGTCGCCTCGTAGTCCCGTGGTCCCGTGGCCCACCTGCGCCTGACCACTCTGCGCTAGGCCGCCGGGCGCTGCGGGCTCACTTGTCCCTCTTAATGTCCTCCACAGCCCCACAGCCGACCACACCAAGCAATGGACCCAGGGGAGTCACAGACAGCCTGCAGGTCACTCCGGGCAGGCCCAACACACCAAGTCTCGCAATGGCCCACAAGTCTGCCTCCAGGGGCAGCACCGCAGTGTCACTCACGGTCTGTCGTGGTCATGTATCAGGGCCGCAGTCGCCTAGGCTCCACCACTAATCCGCCTCAGCCAAGGTCAGGGCCGGCTCCAGGATCACGAAACTCGAGGCCCCGGCTGCCCGATATCTATGTAGGCCTCTGTGTCCCCCAGGGGGGCCGCTGCACTCCAATCACCTCCTCCGTGACCAACGAGGCAGTCCGGCGCTCATTCACGGCGCTTCCGACTCTCCGCGACCCAAGGTCAGGCAGCTTGCCGCGCGGTCCATGCGCCCGCCAGCTCTCCTCCTCGGCTGCTTCAGAATCGAGGCCCCGGTCTCGCTGTCAGGGCCCAGGCCGCACGCCTCCGCCAGCAACTCAGCCGCACCGGACAGTCTAGGGGTGCCGCTTGTGGCACCGGAGGGTCCTCGGTACCGCCAAACACACTTGGCCTGTTGATTTACTGCGGCATGGGCTCAGGGGCCAGGATAAATGATCGGATTATATCCGGGCCGGCGGGAGCTCTACGAAGCTGCGACCGCCATCTTCGCCCGCTAAGCCACGCCCTAAATAGTCTCTTTTGAATAAAGAAACTATTAAAAATTGTCTCTGGCCTCTGAGCTTTGAAGCAGAAAGTGATTAGTGAAACCAGTACAATATATTTGTAGATTCGGTCCACCGAGGACGCGCACTCTATCCTCGACACATGGACGCTATCTGCACCTCTCTAGCTTTACTCCTTCATACAGTTTTACGTGCTCCTCTGTGCCTGTCCTTTTTATTTACATTCGTGGGCTGTTCTCGTCGTGTACATTTGCTGTGTACGCTCCTGCCCCTGATTGTACCCTGTTACCCCCTCCTCCAATTCACATGGGGGTCGATAAGTTTAGGGCTGGTTTCCTGTGGGAGGGGGCGGGGAGCGCAAACAAAAGGTTAGCGATTCTTTTGGGTGGAACAATGAATATTCCCTGACACAGTGGTGTAACAAAAGCCCCCACCCCAAGCTGCATGGGCTTCCTCCGCAATGGCAGGCCTGTGGCCTGAGCGCTCCAGACTGGGTGCGGAGAGTGGGGACTCCCTGCTTGTACTTCGCAGCCCCCCCCCCAAGTTTCATTACGTCACTGTTCTGACATTTATTTATCCCCTCCATCACACACTCCTCCTCTCCCCCTGGCACCCCATGACAAAAGGACACATTAATTTCTGTGTTTTATGATTCCCGACCCGCCTAAGTGACAATTATCATATTTCGTTCTCCAAAAGGCTATGGGGACAAAGCTCCCTTTCTTCCGACACCGTATTCTAAAACCACATCCTTTCCGACGTATGCCACTGCAACTATCTCCCCTGTGTCTAATGTTTCTAATTTTCTAGCAATCATAGGCCTAACTGAAGCATGCCAAAGTGCTTGGCGTTGACCTCTCTGTGTTCACGAGGCACACCTCTGGCACCCCCACCCTTAGAACACGGGTTATGGTCCCCGAGGGCTACTTTTGTCTTAGGTGACTGTAAGGAGAGCAGGCCTGCTCAAAGTGTCGATGACTCTGTGTTTGGAAAGATGCTATCGTAGGCATGCTCTCTGACACTTAGGTGGCTTCATTGCCTCAGTTATACAATCTGCAGAATAAAGAGAGGATGGAGAGTCCTCAAAAGGGGGAGTATGGCGCCTGTCTGATAAACTTGCATGCAAATATGATATGGCGAAAGTTGTGGGTCTTTCCTGTTATCTATGCTGTGTGTATGCAGTTGGGTCTTTTTTTCCCCCTCATTCATAAATAAGCGTTGCGGGTTGAGTGATGATGTAGGCGTTGCGGGTTGAGTGGTGATGTAGGCGTTGCGGGTTGAGTGGTGCTGTACGCGGTTGGGATTGAGTAGTGCTGGACGCGGTGGGGATTGAGTGGTGCTGTAGGCGTTGCGGGTTGAGTGGTGATCTAGGCGTTGCGGGTTGAGTGGCGATGTAGGCGTTGCGGGTTGAGTGGTGCTGTACGCGGTGGGGATTGAGTGGTGCTGGACGCGGTGGGGATTGAGTGGTGCTGTAGGCGTTGCGGGTTGAGTGGTGATGTAGGCATTGCGGGTTGAGTGGCGATGTAGGCGTTGCGGGTTGAGTGGTGCTGTAGGCGGTGGGGATTGAGTGGTGCTGTAGGCGTTGCCGGTTTAGTGGTGATGTAGGCGTTGCGGGTTGAGTGGTACTGTGCGCGGTGGGGATTGAGTGCTGCTGAAGCATTGTGGGTTGAGTGGTGATGTAGGCATTGCGGGTTGAGTGGTGATGTAGGCATTGTGGGTTGAGTGGTGATGTAGGCGTTGTGGGTTTAGTGGTGATGTAGATGTTGCGGGTTGAGGGGTGCTGTAGGCGTTGTTGGTTGAGTGGTGCTGTACGCAGTGGGGATTGAGTAGTGCTGGACGCCGTGGGGATTGAGTGGTGCTGTAGGCGTTGCGGGTTGAGTGGTGATGTAGGCGTTGCGGGTTGAGTGGCGATGTAGGCGTTGCGGGTTGAGTGGTGCTGTACGCGGTGGGGATTGAGTGGTGCTGGACACGGTGGGGATTGAGTGGTGCTGCAGGCGTTGCGGGTTGAGTGGTGATGTAGGCATTGCGGGTTGAGTGGCGATGTAGGCGTTGCGGGTTGAGTGGTGCTGTACGTGGTGGGGATTGAGTGGTGCTGTAGGCATTGCCGGTTTAGTGGTGATGTAGGCGTTGCGGGTTGAGTGGTACTGTGTGCGGTGGGGATTGAGTGGTGCTGTAGGCGTTGCGGGTTGAGTGGTGCTGTACGCGGTGGGGATTGAGTGCTGCTGAAGCATTGTGGGTTGAGTGGTGATGTAGGCATTGCGGGTTGAGTGGTGATGTAGGCATTGTGGGTTGAGTGGTGTTGTAGGCGTTGTGGGTTTAGTGGTGATGTAGGCGTTGCGGGTTGAGTGGTGCTGTAGGCGTTGCGGGTTGAGAGGTTCTGTAGGTGTTGCGGGTTGAGTGGTGCTGTATGCAGTGGGGGTTGAGTGGTGCTGTAGGCGTTGTGGGTTGAGTGGTGATGTAGGCGTAGTGGGTTGAGTGGTGCTGTAGGCGTTTGTAGTGAATCAGCCACTTTAGTGGTCTGATGCTCTGTGATGACCCTCGATCACCACCATTGTGTACTGATTTTAGTGTGCTATGTTACTTTAGCCTTAATGTAGGATGGTCTTGCATTAGAATAATCTTGCCAAAGAATAGAAGGTATGGGCAGAGTTGTTGGGGATGGTGCACACATGTGCTCCATAGGGGATACTGAGGGATTAAGGGCATAGTGTTATTTGAGTTAGGTGAATTATGACTTTAGGCTATTGGCTTTGACGTGGTCTAATATCATTCTGCTTTCCAAGTAGTAGAAGCCTATTCTTGAGCAACTTCATATTCTAAACTGCAACTATGCTTCTGAGCCTCTGTAGGTGAGAGGTTATATTTTAGATTACATGTGTTGTACACCAGTAGTGAACCAGACAGGACTGGTTCTTATCGGGTGGAATGTGCTCTCTCGATGCCACAGTCACAGCAAAACGCTTGGCCAGCTGCTTGTTGTGCTCTTGGTACGAGGTGGTACAGGAACCCAATGAGAACTGTAGGCGGAATTAGCTAGAAACTTTGATGGAGAGCTGCATTCTATATTAGAGAAAGGGGGTCCGGGAGAGGGTGAGATGCTGAGATGCTGAGCTGAGATGCTGGTCTGGTGTTTTGGCGGTCTGATGATACATCACGGTGCAGACGTGCAGACGTATTTGTGCAACAGAGAGTCCGGACCCAACCAGAGAGGGAAAGAGAGACGGACCCTTCTTCAGATGGCAAGACGCCTAAGATTATGGTGAGGTTGAGGAAAATTGAATTTTGCCTTGTCATGTGTGCCTACGTGTTCCCCATCCTATGATATATGTGCATGATCGATATGCATATATCCCCCTATGATCGATTAAAGACGCAATTATAGTTGTGTCCAACTCTAGTATGCCAGTTTCCAGTTCTCGTGAAAGCAACGAGTATTAGGCCTATGTTGCCACGTTTTACAGTATGCACGTTACTTTATTGAATTGTCCCCGTTTCTGGGCCTCAAAAGGGCCCGGACACCAGATTCAAGCTCCAGTCTCCTGAACCCACTCCGAGGAGCGATGCAGCCCCCACCTGCATCCCTGACCCTTCACTTACTTCCTGCCGCGCAGCGCGGTGCCCGGCCTGGCTCTGCCTGCCTGTCTCCCAAGAATATGTTATGCCTCTAGTTATCAGTTCGGCTCTCCGTCTTCACATTCCTAAGCTACTGAACCACATAAACAGCTCCAGCTATAGTCTAGTCTTTCTGTCTCCATGCAAGAGAATTACTGAATTAATATTCATAGAAGATTCATAACACACGCAATAGATGTAGAATATATGCATGCTCCAGCCTTAGTGTCAAGTAGCCTTTGCCCTGATAACTTTTAGATTCTATCAACATGTACTCCAAACACCAGATACCAGATATGCTATAGGTACATGTCGTCCTGACACCGCAGACTTTAGTCTCCTCTTCTAGTGCAGAAGTCATAGCCCCCAGTTCTCCCCGGTAACACGTCATGGCCCGTTTGCGCGCACCACTAGGTTAAAGGTTCCAGCTGCTCAGGTAGCCCCCTCTATGTATCCACCCACTTTATGACACTTCTGTGACGTTCTCATCACATGTCTACGTGCACGCCTTCTTTTCACGCCCATGTGTTCTTATCTTACGCTTGTCACTCGTTACGCCTACTGTATGTAATATAATTGTGATGTTTTACTATATATACCTTGTACTGTTGATGAAACGTTGCAGCTGCCTTCCTTGCCATTCTATTTCAGGCTGTCCCGATCCTGTCCCTTCCCTTTTGCCTGATTAAAGCCTGTTCGACTCAGATACATCGGATCCTGCCTCTTATTTATTGAGCTATCTGTCATTATTAATATATTCAAAAATAGTACCGGTAATTAATTATTTATTTACCACAAAATGGCGCCCGAACAGGGACGAGCCCCTTCCCCACGCGCCGGCGATGTAACGCAGGCCCCCTGACCCTTCTACAGCCGTGACGGAACTCTACCGTGCACGTGCAGATATTTCTGCTTCAAGTCTCCCTCAGGCCCACGGAGGAGACGGAGACTGCGGTCCGGCATCCAGACGAGGCGGTGTGGAATGCGGTTCGTCCCGACCAGAGCCCAAGCCGAGAGAGCAAGGTCCGAGGTATCCGGAGGCCCACCTGTTTCTGAAGTCCGAAGTCCGAAGCGCATGCGTAGTAACCAGACGTCGTAGCAGTCCAGTCCAGTCCGAGGCCTTCAGTTTCTGCTTCCCGGTGAGTACCGTTGCGGGGGAAGTATCTAGACAGGTTCATTAGTTTGTTCCTGGTCCGATGGGTTTGGGTACACAGATCCAGTCCGACGTATCCACCTAGGTGGATACGGTATGACGTGTCTCTTTATGAGACCGGTATGTTCTGTACTGTTTTAGCAGTGCATCCAGTAATTCTAGTAAGTCCGTTCTCGAGAAATTCAAGTATTATGTTTTCAGTGTATTAGGTAGTATTCTGTTCGAACTGTTATTAATGTATTTCTATGTCGTGGTATGAGTGATTTGTTTGCCATTTCATTACTGTGATTATTGTGTATTGTGTTCGCAAGTATAACTCAGCCATGCCTCTGTTTTCGAAATTACGTCAGATAAAGACCAGAAAAGGGTTACTCGAAGAATCAGTTCCTGTCCCTCCTAGGGACAGTCCTGGACATTTTATGTATCACAAGCATGGCTTAGATGCCATATTATATCTAGACTTATGGGTGGATTACACGAAGGATCTCGAAGAGAAATATAGATGGCCTGTATCAGGTACATGGGATGCCGAGTGCATCATGCGAGTAGAAGAAGCATTATGGAAAAAGAAAGCCAGACAATCTCAGAAAGATGCCATCGAGTTATGGCGCAAAGACTCTCATAAAAGAACCGAAAAAGAATTCAGAAAAACAGAGTTAAGTAGGGAATCCGCAGAAAAAGCCCAAGAAAGGGAATTAATTGAAGAAGGTGAACGAGTTAGAGCAGAACAGTCAGACAGACAGAGAAATGCCCTTATTAAAGGTATGTATCCTCTTCTTGCCGAGGGTTTGCCGAAAGCAACCCCGGAAGCACCCTGTAATTTACCGCCACCATTGGTCCCGATTAAGCTACGTCATAAACCGACCGCAGCTGAAATTTTTCTTTCGTCCTATTTGGACGATACAGTCCCAGAATATGCAAATCATATTCCGCCTGCTCACGCTCAGCATCCTGTAAATAATGTAATTCCTGTTCCTCCAGCCACTGGTCTCGGGGGTCAAGTTAATGTGCCAGTACCCCCGGACCAGCCCACATTAAATGTACCCGTTTTGCCAGTCACTCTGCCAGCACGTACAGTGTTAACTGACGATTCCAGTTCAGGAGGGGCGGAAGGAGGTGCTCCTATCACCCCGCCTCAAGTAAGACGACTGACGCCGCGAGACGCAGCGTTACAGCGTACGCCAAAAGTGGCTACATACGCAGACCTCAAGAGACTTCTTACCGACTGTATATATGATCCAGTCCCAGGCGAAGATCACATGGTATTATATTCAGTACGTTTAAGACGGGTTGCCAACTTTTTGGTCACCCTGCCCGACATGAAGGAACATCTAGACAGAATATATCGTTTTGTCCGTACAGGAGAAAATCCCGGAAGTATTCACGAAGCTATGGCACAAAGGAAAGCCGAGATTCAAAATATGATTTTACAGTTCTTGATTAACTGTTTAATAAGAGAACAAGATTATCCTGATAAAGACAAAGACGAGATGAAAGGTCTGACTAAGTGGAGTGACAACATAGCCGAGGGAAAACACAAGACACTAGGTAGTATAGAAAGTATGTACAAGAAAATTCGTAAGGAAATTATAAGTATACACCAGAAAGAGGAAGCAAAAAGAGCAACCGAGAAAGAGAATGACTCTTCCAGTGAAGAGGTAGACAGCGAGAATCCCGCCAGAATAGCGTATGTAGGTAGAACTAGACTTTCCGACCGACATTCACATCTAGATTACAAGAAAGTTTTTCCTCCTCCCGTACCAGAACAGTGTTCTCTTGAACAAGTATTCCAGGCCACCGATCAAATTCTGAAATCACGAATAGGTTATAGCGAGCTTAGTACAATGCATGAACAAGAACTAGCCCGATCAGCAGTACGATGGACTAGTGATTCTACCACGTTTCCAGACGAAATAGTGGCCCAAACGTTTCTGAAACTGCCCCCAGCCGAGCAGCGTCTGGTGGGTACGTATATGATCCAGCACCTCATTACACTGTATGAGGATCAGCATTCTGATCCAGGTCCTTTACATGATGTACTGAACGAGTTACTCCTAAACAAATGGAAAGGTCTAGGTACCGATTTAATTAGTGTCATATTAGAACAGCGCCATAAATACAGAACGTTCCTGAATCCGCATTTTGTTCCTGTCCCACCTCCAGTAAGAAAATCATTCTATATCGACAGACAGAATCCGTTAAGAGAAGTACATCCAGTTAAGGGAGAGGGGGGTGGTCTAGAACGAGTATTTGTTTACACCCCTATCACGAAAATAGAACTTCTGGAAATGAAAAAGTTAATACCTTGTCACGATAAAGATCCAGCAGGGTTCCACCGTGAATTAAAGGACATGCTTCGTATGGGAGAATACACGTATCCTGATATCATTAAAATGTTAAAGGTCCTGTTGCCTGCGGGCATATACGAAAAACTTAAAGAAAAAGAATGGGAGGTGGGAGAGAAAAAGATAGATTGGACCGCATTAGAGACTGAAGATAATACACGAGTTCCAGGTACCGGTCTTGGGGAAAAAGCTAAAGCATTGCCCGAGTTACTGATACAAGTCTTGCCAAGATTACTAGCCACGAAAAAGGAAGACTGGGATGCCATCTCAGCCTGTAAACAGAAACAAGATGAAGACACTAGTGATTTTTATTCTAGATTTGAGAAATGTTTCATTATTAATAGTGGTCTGAAAACAAGTAGTGAATCTTATCCACATCTTTTTGTTACCAAACTAGTCGAGAATTCTTTACCACAAGTTAAAAATCGAGTACTGAAAGTCGAAAGTACCTGGCAAGCTAATACTCCGTCGCAAATGCTCCAGATGCTCCAGTATCACCAGAACAGAATTAGGGAGGAGCAGGAACATGAAAGGAGACGTATGAAAGACACGAAAATGAAAGTACTAGTTGCACAGTCTGTTCCGCAAGACAGTCAGAAGAGGGGTACGAATCAAGCTAGTCATCCTGCAGCTCCCGTTAAAGGGACCTGCAATTACTGTAAACAGCCAGGTCATTATATAAACGAATGTGCAGTTCTGAAACACAACATAGCTACTGGTAAAACGAAAGAGAGACCACGTCCGCCTAGACAAGAACAAGTTCCGCAGAATGCCCAGACACCGCAGAATGCACAACAGACAGTTACAGTACCGCAGCCTATAGCTGCAACACAACACGTTACACAGCAGATGTACCAGTACGCACAGTCAGAGTATCCAGATTATCAGCCGTATTCATGAAACAGCCTAGAGAGGGAGGTTGGCTTGCCTCTCATCGAGATTCCTGTAGATCAAGAGGGCCCCTATGTGCATAGTCAAGTATTAGGGAAAGACAGAAAGTTTCTGATTGATACAGGGGCAAGTAGGACTACCATCAGTCATGACGAGGTTCCAGGGGCTCCGCTCTCAGGCTCTAGAAATGTTTCCCTTGGATTTTCAGGAAAGCCTATTGTTAATGAAATATCGAAACCAGTTTCTCTAGAAGTTGGTCCATTGTCCCGAACTACAGACTTGTTACTCACGAAATCGTGTCCAGAAAATTTACTAGGTATTAAAACCCTGAAAGAATTAGGAGCAGTTATATGCTGCTCCCCAGAAGGGGTGCGACTGTTTTTGAGAGATTTTAAAGGTCATTATGTATTACGTGATTTCGATCCAAGATTATTGAATGTACCGCAGCCTTTATGGGCGCAAGGTCCAACTGATGTAGGTTGTATGCACATCACACCCCATCGTGTCACTCTGAAGAAAGGTGTTGTATTACCACGAATCCGACAGTACAAATTACCACCTGAGGCTGTAGCAGCCTTATCCAAAATTATTGACGAGCTCATTGCTCAAGGAGTAGTTGTAGAAACTGACTCCAATGTATGTAATTCTCCTATCATTCCGATTCTGAAACGTACTGATCCAAATGCACCTCCAGTTTATCGATTAGTGATTGACCTTCGAGAACTTAATAAATGTATCATACCCCAGTACCCAGTGGTTCCAGATATTTCTTCCCTATTAACTGCTATTGATTCAGAAGCTACGTTCTTCACTGTTATTGATCTCAAGAACGCATTCTTTAGTGTCCCCATTCATCCAGACAGCCAATTCCTTTTCGGATTCTGTTTAAATGGAAGGAGCTATAAATTCACACGAGCTCCTCAAGGTTTCACAGAAAGTCCTAGCATTTACAGTCAAGCACTTAAAAGACAACTAGACAATATTCACATGCCAACTGATACTGCTCTGCTCCAGTATGTCGATGATCTTTTGATCACAGCTCGTTCTGAACGTGACTGCGAACGTGCGTCACTTACAGTTTTGTATTTCCTGGCCGAGATGGGGCACAAGGTGTCCCCTTCCAAATTGCAATTCTGTGTCCAGCAAGTGGTCTACCTAGGACACTTACTGTCCAAGAGGGGTAGGCAGTTGACGCCTGACCGTATCCAGTTAATAGCACATCTTCCACAGCCCAAGACTCAGAAGGAGGTACGAGCTTTTATCGGCCTCACTTCTTACTGCAGACAATGGATTCCTCAGTACGCATTTCTAGCCAAGCCACTGATACAGTTAACGACACAGGAGGCAGCCGTATCGACTGTCCTCCCTTGGACCCAAGAACACACACTTGTTTTCAATGAGTTAAAGAAAGCTTTATGCCAAGCACCTGTTCTAGCAACACCGAACTATAATAAGCCTTTTACACTTTTTGTCACTGAACGTGATGGTACTGCATTATCTGTTCTCACACAAGATCAAGCAGGACAATACAAGCCCTGTGCTTATTTTTCTAGCACATTAGATCCAGTCGCCCAGGCTCTGCCTGCGTGCCTCAAGTCAGTTGCAGCCACAGCTCTAGCTATCAGACAAAGTGATTCCATAGTGTTAGGACACTCCTTGACAGTACAAGTTTCACACTCCGTGGAAGTTCTTTTAAACCGAACACAGACTCAGCACTTGACAATTGCACGTTTAACAGGATATGAACTGACACTGTTCCAGCCACACATAGAAATCAGACGCTGCAACATTTTAAATCCCGCTACACTGTTACCGTCAGTTACTTCAAATCCGGCCACACATGACTGTGTGGAAGTTGTTAACACCATGACAAAGCCAAGACAAGACTTGACAGACATTGCATTACCTGATCCCGACCTGACACTTTATGTGGATGGTTCATGTATGAGAACAAATACAGGAGAACTAGTAGCCGCGTATGCAGTGACTACTGAAACCGAAGTTATAGAAACACATCGTATTGACACCCTGTCTGCTCAAGCAGCAGAGCTCGTCGCTCTGACTCAAGCCTGCATACGAGCTAAGAACCTGAAAGTAAACATATACACAGATTCACGTTATGCATTCGGAGTCGTACACGACTTTGGAGTGCTCTGGCAAGAAAGAGGTTTTATGACTTCTCATGGAACCAAGATTCAGCATGGCCCCCTCATTCAAGCTCTGTTAGATGCAATACATTTACCGACAGCTATCGCTATCATGAAGTGCAAGGCACATACGAAAGTCACTGACATCATTTCCCAGGGTAATGACCTGGCAGATCGAACAGCCAAGCTTACAGCTCAAACTTCAGACATTCCAGTTAACACGACACAGACAGACATTCCAGATCAGACTACTTGTATGACAGTTAAGGACCCTACACAAGACGTACTAGATATACAGTTACATGCTACCCCAGATGAAATCAAGAAATGGTCCGAACAAGGAGGGGTCCAGACAGATCAAGGATGGTTGACGAAGGGAAAAGCCACATGGTTTCTCCCCGACTCTATGGTTCAAGTCATTATTAACACCGCACATAGTCCAGCACACTTAGGAGAAAAAGCCATGTTAGACAGTATTCAGAACCTCTGGTTTAACAAGCATTTACGAGCAGCAGCCAAGCAGAAAGTGCGTACCTGCATGATCTGTTGTCAGTTCAATCCAGGAAAAGGTGTCCCGGTGGAACAAGGTGGATTCCATCCTCCTGACCACCCTTTTGAAGTCCTCCAGATGGATTATATTCAGATGGAGCGATGTCGAGGTTTCAAGTATGTCCTCGTAGTTGTATGCGCTTTGTCCAGGTGGACAGAAGCATATCCAGTCCCAGATTACACAGCTGCGACCACTGCCAGGCAGTTGGTTCGTGAGTTTTTCCCCCGCTACGGATTACCTAGGGTCGTGTATTCAGATAATGGCCAGCCATTCTCATCCGAGCTCATGAAACAAGTATCCCTTCTGTTAGGGTACCAGTGGAAGTTCCATTGTGTACGACATCCTGAAGCAGCCGGTCTCGTAGAGAGACATAATCAGACTCTGAAAATCCGCCTCGCCAAAGTATGCGCAGAGAAAGGCGTAGATTGGATAGTAGCACTGCCAGTCGCTCTTTTCTATATGAGAATGGTTGCTCACTCCCGTTCAGGTCTGTCCCCTTTCGAGGTAGTGTTCGGCCGTCCCCCAAACATGTGGGGTACACCTAGACCACGTACAATTACAGATGTTGACAGTAATATGCTGACAGATTACCTGGCCTCCTTGATGTCTGCACTACACTCTTGTCGTTCACAGGTTGCCGCTGCTTTTCCAGACAACACCGAAGTGAAACCGCATGAGGTCATACCAGGCGACCTCGTTTTGATTCGTAATTTTGATCGTTTAAGTCCGCTGGAGCCCCGCTGGAAGGAGCCAAGACTTGTATTACTAACCACCAGGACCGCCGTGAAGATTGAAGGCAGGAAGGGGTGGTTGCACTCCAGTCATGTAAAGCGATTTCCATGGACTCAAACCAAAGACTGTTTTCAAGGACTGCCCCGTTCTCAAGGACTGCCCAGACACTGAATCTAAACTTCCCCTGTTAGAGAAAACTCCGCAGCAGGAGTATAAAGATAAATTAAGGTCTAGTAAGTCAGCCAGTTTAATTGTCTAAGTCCCTCTCGGGTGAAACGGTTAGACAGGTTCCTGACATGTATGAGATAGACCCACACAGTGAGAAACTCTAAGAGAATACGTTATCAAAAGAATCTTCGAAGTAGATGTATTGTTACTTTATTCTTCATGCTATTTCTGAGTCTTATGGTTACCTGCATAAGTTATGCCTTACATTTATGTTTTCCTATTAATTCACATGTACATTTTTTCTCTAATGTTACAGTAGAGCACACCTTTAGTGATCTGCCTCCTCACGAGTTATCCTATCGTCTTGCCATGCGCAATAATACGTTTATCCGAATGTTACACTATTAACACCAGACCAGCAATGCCACTAATTGTTGGGTGTGTGGTCGACTCCCCCCTTTCCAGACACCGAAGGGAGTTCTGCCACTTTTTCCTTATCCGTTTTCACATAATGGTTCGCGTGGAGCATGGTCCACGTTAACGTCATCCTCAAATGATATGTCCCTTCTGAATAGAACATGTTTCCCAGACAAGGAAGGTCTTTCCCATAGAACAGGGTTAGATCTAGAAAATGAAGTATATGATCTAGGTAATTATTCCTCGAATTTCATGGTTTTGAATGTTCAGTCCGAAACTACTCCAGATTTGCCTGCTATTTCAGTTCTACCCGTTAAAGGCGAAGTATGTGTCAGAAAGAATGGTTCCGCACATGTAGGACATAGTGATTGTACTACTATGGTCGAGTATAGTGACAGTGGGAAATCTATTTTCAAAGCCTCACGTCATTCTTATTTTGTATGTGGCCAGACCGCATATGTTCGTCTGCCCCTCGATTGGGATGGAACATGTTACATTGCCTTCCTACTGCCACCAGTTTTTCTAGCCCCAACTGATTATCACAGAAACACACATCTAGTACACGTTAGACATAGAAGGGAGACTGAGTCCCCAATTGTCGATCAAACTGAAACTGCCTTAGAACAGTATCAAGACTTCAATAAAGGTTTCTTTTTCTTCATAGGTCCTGTCCAGAATAGTAAGTTAATACGTAGGCTAACCAGAACCCTTGAAGCAGTAGTGAATGAGACTACTTCCGCTCTAGGTAACTTAACTGAAGAGCAATCTGCTATGAGATTTGTCGTGCTCCAAAATCGTCTCGTCCTTGACGTCATACTGGCCGATAGGGGAGGAGCTTGTAGAGTCATCGGATCTAGTTGCTGCATTTTCATTCCTAATAACGCACCGTCTGTTTATTCAGCTATAACCAGACTTCATAAAATTGCCCATCAGTTACACCAGAATCCAGGCACCTGGACTTGGTCCAGTTGGCTCTGGAGTATAATATCTGCCTGGGGATGGAAAGTATTGTCATTCCTAGGTATAGCAGTAATGATCATATTCAGTTGCTGTCTCTGTTTACAATGTGGTCCTGCGATTTGCGGCTTGTGTGCTACCTCTTGTATTACTAGTCCTAAGTCCAGTTCCAAGACAATTCGAGACGAGCAAATGATGTTATATGAACAGATAGATGGTATCATGAATATTGATGTTTCCTGATGGAAACGTAGGGCACAAGGAGGGAATGAGGAAAATTGAATTTTGCCTTGTCATGTGTGCCTACGTGTTCCCCATCCTATGATATATGTGCATGATCGATATGCATATATCCCCCTATGATCGATTAAAGACGCAATTATAGTTGTGTCCAACTCTAGTATGCCAGTTTCCAGTTCTCGTGAAAGCAACGAGTATTAGGCCTATGTTGCCACGTTTTACAGTATGCACGTTACTTTATTGAATTGTCCCCGTTTCTGGGCCTCAAAAGGGCCCGGACACCAGATTCAAGCTCCAGTCTCCTGAACCCACTCCGAGGAGCGATGCAGCCCCCACCTGCATCCCTGACCCTTCACTTACTTCCTGCCGCACAGCGCGGTGCCCGGCCTGGCTCTGCCTGCCTGTCTCCCAAGAATATGTTATGCCTCTAGTTATCAGTTCGGCTCTCCGTCTTCACATTCCTAAGCTACTGAACCACATAAACAGCTTCAGCTATAGTCTAGTCTTTCTGTCTCCATGCAAGAGAATTACTGAATTAATATTCATAGAAGATTCATAACACACGCAATACATGTAGAATATATGCATGCTCCAGCCTTAGTGTCAAGTAGCCTTTGCCCTGATAACTTTTAGATTCTATCAACATGTACTCCAAACACCAGATACCAGATATGCTATAGGTACATGTCGTCCTGACACCGCAGACTTTAGTCTCCTCTTCTAGTGCAGAAGTCATAGCCCCCAGTTCTCCCCGGTAACACGTCATGGCCCGTTTGCGCGCACCACTAGGTTAAAGGTTCCAGCTGCTCAGGTAGCCCCCTCTATGTATCCACCCACTTTATGACACTTCTGTGACGTTCTCATCACATGTCTACGTGCACGCCTTCTTTTCACGCCCATGTGTTCTTATCTTACGCTTGTCACTTGTTACGCCTACTGTATGTAATATAATTGTGATGTTTTACTATATATACCTTGTACTGTTGATGAAACGTTGCAGCTGCCTTCCTTGCCATTCTATTTCAGGCTGTCCCGATCCTGTCCCTTCCCTTTTGCCTGATTAAAGCCTGTTCGACTCAGATACATCGGATCCTGCCTCTTATTTATTGAGCTATCTGTCATTATTAATATATTCAAAAATAGTACCGGTAATTAATTATGTATTTACCACAAGGTGTTCCAGGTGTACTTATTGTATCTAACTATGCTTTTATTTTCAGGCTCTATGTATATGTATGTGTTGGTGATTGCTACAAATGTCTATTGTGATATCTAGTTATTTCTTTCTTTTGTCATGTATTATCATGTAATAAAGAATCCTTGGAGAATATAATTTGTCTTTATTCCTTGTGAGGAAAGGTCGGGACCCTTTTTTACCAAGTACTTACAGAGGGATGGGCGATTCCCCTCTAATGGGTAATTGTTGATACGGGAGGGAAATCGGCTTCCATCAGGGATGTCTAAATTACATTGCCAGGAGGAGCATGCGCTGTGTACCCTCTCAGATTGGGAGGTGTTGTGATTTGCTGCGTACCCTCTCGGATGGGGCGGTATTGTGACTTGTTGTTATTTGCGAGCTCCTCGGCAATGGTCTTATATGTTGTCAGTGTTTATTCCTTTCTTGGGTAAGTATTGTGAAATGTGGTGTCTTTCTGGATCCTGAGAAAGGATGTGGTAAGTAATGGCCTGGTGACTGACAGAAGCACCAAAACATACAGAGAAGTAGGTCATTACAATTTGGCGTAGTCGGCAGGATATGAACGTTGATTTTAAAAAACTAAAAATGTTTTGTTTTTTTTGCAATTGAAAGCAGACTCTCAGATATCAGTTGATTTATTTGCATGGGGGTAGCCCATATGGTGTTCTGGCTCATGAGTGAGCTAATTGTGTTGGGTTGAATGAGAATTGCTGTGTGCTTAAATGTGTTTTGTATAAAGGGCTTGTGAATAGCTTTTTTACGTTAGGCAGAAAGGGCGGGATCCCTTTACAGTGTTCAGTAAAAAGAAATGCATTTAAATGTTCTCAGTGGCAACATGAATGTAAGATCTCAGAATATAACCCTGAAGGGTGGGATGACATTTCAGACAGAGATAGTGGGGTTATTTTTAATGTGTTGTTTAATATGCATCCACAATTGTGTGAGGATATACCTTTGCACACAGAATTAAACGTGCATGATTTACATGTGAAAAATGTTACAGAAAATATAGTCAGGTTGCCAATTTCACAGGAGTTTTTAATTAATTCTTCCAAAGAGGATTTTCAGTCAGAAAGGAAGGTGCAGAAAGATAAGAAGACCCGTGTTTTAGAATTAAGGATCACCAGTTGTGGAGATAAATCAGACCTATCAGTGCACGATACATTTTGCTTTAAAAGACAAGGGCAACCATATGATTTTGAAAGTGTACAACAACAGGGTGTGTATGACTGGTTAATTCAAAGGTTAACACATTTATTTTGTGATTTTACCCAAAAGCAATGTGCCCATTTTAGCTACAGTGAAGTGCAGGGACTTTTAAATTCAGATGCTGAACAAATGCCCATGACTATGTGCTTTTGCACACTAAAAGATACTCGACAGAACAGCGTGAGAGAAAAGGTGATTTGCTTATGGGAGATTGCACTAGTAGTAAAATGGCCCATATAGGAAGAAAAGCAGTTTGGTAGGATTTCACAGAAGCAGGGTTGGTGACCCCAACAACTAATGTTTAAAATGATTTTATGTAGCTGGTGCACAAATGCGATAATTCTTTGCCCATGACAGTTGACTGTTACAAATTAAACAAACATAGACCTTCTTTGACTGATGCTACCCCAGATATTGTTACAGAAGTACCATGAGATTTTGTATGTGACTTTTTAATGTTGCCAATGTTTTGTATTTTAGTTACCAATAGTCCTATAGACAAATGATAGTTTAAAAGAAAATATATATATGAAGGTGCATGCATTCAAAGGTGGGCTGTTCAATGTGGTTTTAGTTTAGTGTATTCCATTTAAGAATGGAAAATTTCACAGCTTTTGGGTTGTGAACGGCTGGGAACTGACATGCTTTGACCTTGAGGAGATAACATGCATTCCACAGAGCCTCCTCTTTCCCGGGCTCTTTGTAAGGGAGGGGGCGATCGCAAGAGCAGTCTCCTCTCTGCTTGTTATGTTTGGCGAGCACCCAAATTGTGTCCGCGAAAGAGCTCTGTGTAAAGGAGGGGGGATTCCACTCTTCAGACTGTGAAGCTTCCTTTAATTGGAAAGATAGGGAGGCTTGCAAAGGTGCAGGCTTCATCACCATCATGCCCCATCCCTATGAGGAGGTAGGCAGGGCAGACAGAAATTGGCAGGCACTTCGCTCTTGAGGGGTTGCGAGACAGAGAGCAGTCTCTGTTATGGTTGAAACTGAGCCATCCCTGGGACGCGGACATCTCCGAAGGGAGGGGGTCTGCTAGCTAGGAGTGAGAAAGGAGTGAAGTTGACTTCCCCAGCCCGTCTGGCTGTGCAAGAAAAATTTGATTTTGCCCAAATAAACTTAGAGAATATAATGCAGGTAGCATTCTTAAGCTGTTCCCCAGATCTAGAGGAGAGCTTTGCAGACAAAAATTAAAATATTGGACTTTGAGAGATGTAAAAACAAAATTATGTGCTTTTAAATTGAAGTTTTTTGCAAGACATGTGATACTTGTTTATCGTTTCAGATTGCGGTGCCGGGGTCATAGTGATGCCCTCCCTGTATGCATGGGCCCTCCCCCCCCTTTTATTATTTTATTTTGTTATTTTTGTTTGTTATTTTTGTGTGAGTGGACCCTTCAACCCCCCTCAAGCCTGGAGCCAGACTGGACGGTGGTGATGTCCTGGGGCTGATGGCAGACGGGAGCTGATGATATATGGAGAACCAGATCAGATGGGGTTCTTCCTTGCCGAGGGGATACTGAGGAAGTTGGATGCCAGGGAGCTGCCATCTACACCGATGGACTGCTTCTTTCTAAGTGAAGAAGGGATCAGCAGAGTGTGCTGCAATTGGAACTGTTCCCTTCGAGTGAGGCTGACTTTGAAAGCATGAGAGCTGTGTGTCTTTTGCACAGGAGAACTTCTTGTGCACCCTGACAAGAGACAGTGGTGTTTTTTGTTTTGCTCTTTTCACAGAAAAGAACACTTTTTTTCAGTAGAAACACATTGCGGCAATTGGAGTCGATATTTTCTGAACTACAGTTGGCTGCCTTGGCAGTAGAATTTGCAGTTTCATTATTAGAGGTTCAAATGACACAAGCTGAATTATGTCTAGATATTTCACCTGAGTTCTTGTTTTAGGTAATGCAGTAAGTTTAAAAAGAACAAAAAGAGAAAACCAGTTCATTATGATCTGCTTTGAATTCAATGTTTTTGAGTAGTCACTTTAACATGTGAGTTATTGATTATGTTTTGGATTCTGTAATGCAGTTTTTCACTTGTAGGTACTCTTTCAAATATGGCCTACAGTATTGTATCTTTCACTCTGAAAATTTAGTTTTTTAAGGTTTTGCCTTTAAATGAGACATGCAATGTTTCAATGACAATCAGATCTTCAGTTAGGTTTTATTCAGTTGCTGGTTATTATGCATTGATACTGCTTTTACAGTTAACAGATAAAGTGCCCCAATGATAGTTTTGTTTTTCAGTCATAATGTTCATTTGCTAGTTACTTTGCAATAATACCAATTTTGCAGTGATTTTATTTTTGATATATGTGAATGGTGATGTTCAAGGGTCAAGGGGTGAAATGTAGTGAATCAGCCACTGTAGTGGTCTGATGCTCTGTGATGACCCTCGATCACCACCATTGTGTACTGATTTTACTGTGCTATGTTACTTTAGCCTTAATGTAGGATGGTCTTGCATTAGAATAATCTTGCCAAAGAATAGAAGGTATGGGCAGAGTTGTTGGTGATGGTGCACACATGTGCTCCATAGAGGATACTGAGGGATTAAGGGCATAGTGTTATTTGAGTTAGGTGAATTATGACTTTAGCCTATTGGCTTTGACGTGGTCTAATATCATTCTGCTTTCCAAGTAGTAGAGGCCTATGCTTGAGCAACTTCATATAGCCTCTGTAGGTGAGAGGTTATATTTTAGATTACATGTGTTGTCCACCAGTAGTGAACCAGACAGGACCGGTTCTTATCGGGTGGAATGTGCTCTCTCGATGCCACAGTCATAGCAAAACGCTTGGCCAGCTGCTTGTTGTGCTCTTGGTACGAGGTGGTACAGGAATCCAATGAGAACTGTAGGCGGAGTTAGCTGGAAACTTCGATGGAGAGCTGCATTCTATATTAGAGAAAGGGGGTCCGAGAGAGGGTTGATGGAGCAAGGATTCGCATATTACGCGACTTGCTTGAATTCATGAACCTCGAGTAATATGTAACAAAGTAATCCAACCTGTTTGTCTTACTAATTTCCCTTTTATTCTGACATTTGGGGTATCCGAGCGATGCTTGCATATGTGTGTATTAATCTTAATAACGTTTGTCACTAAAAATGGCCGCTGCTTGGCGGGTTTTCTTCTGCGCATGCGTTAGTCACACTCACGTGACGTGACGTATTTGCAGTTCTGGTGGGAACCTTTGCGCCTGCCCATTGCATTAATATGGCCGCTTGGTGTCCTCACATGGTGAAGTTTGCACTGATGTTTTCGTGTTGTAGTTTATTTGCACTAAACCTTAATGCAAATAGTTTATATAAAGTAAGGGGTATAGAGTAGCTATTCATGGTATACAGTGTAATCATTTATTTCGGTGTTTTAATTTGTTTTCGCTTACTTTTCATGTACCGCGATTTTGAGGGTCTGAGAGACACTTGTGAATCCATATTGAGCTGCCTTTCTGCGCATGACAGTCTTCTGCCGGTGGCATTGAATCCCTGCCAACCAAAGGTCCTAGCCAAGATGTGCCTGGGAAGATGCACCTTCACCCAGCAGAAGAAGCTAAACTATCCCGCAAATGCAACAAATGTATTTTATTCATTGTATTCCGTAGAGTATGTCATGGGAACCCCAAAATCAATAGGCGGTCCCAGAATATGTTAATATAGGCTTGTAGAATTGAAATGTGATTAGTGTGTTGACCTATCCTACTTGGGGACCAATCGAAATTGGGGATTCTGACACTTGCAACATTTAGGGGGTGGTACACTGACCCGAACACAGTATAACTAGCCTAGGTTTAGCTAGAGAAATTGTCGACTTGTCCGAATAGCTGACCTGTCACTGACCCAACGCACTCAATAGGTGACTTGATACAGAGGGCTGCGGAGCACTCTGTCCGACAATTCCATAGACTCAAGGGTTTGTTGAGAAACCTTAAGTGCTGGCGGAGCATTTTGCTGGGGAGTTCGATAACCCAATCAGGGTTCTGACTGATAGCTGCAGAGAGGGTGGAGCGCAGGCGTTTCTTCCAAACTGCGGATGCTGGTCTTATCCTTGTGATCCTGTCCTGATCCTAATCTGGGTTTCCTGTCCTGTCCTGGGGTGTCCATTCTGCACCTGCTGTCCTGCTGATGACGGGTTTCCTTTGGGGTCCCTCCTGTTCTTAACTGACCTGTGGCCAGGGTTGGTCTTCACACCATTCTAGGTAAATATAGTGCTGAAACTCTATACTGCACCTTCCTATTTTTTCTGTATTTTGCTTCAATAAAGACATATCTTTGCATATATTGATTTTCCATGCTTTTTCGCAAACCCACTGAATGAAAAGCTCATACGTTATTGTCGATATTCTAGCATGTTCCATTTTCTACCCATCCGTTGAGTACATTTCCTTTCCAGGTCATGATATACTGATGTTCTTTGTTTTACCCATCTTTTAGTTGATTCAAGTAATTGCGCCAGTTTATTAGTACGGTCTATTTTCACCTCGCCTGTAGTTCCTCTTCATGGGGAAATATTTTACTGTGAAGTTTTCTAGTATGATCTTTATTCTTCCCCGTCCTTTAGTCTGAAATTATTTGCCTAGCTGTTTCCTCATTCTCAACTTACTGTAGACTCATAAATGATCAGCTTGATGTATTTCCTTTATGGATATGTACTCTTCATTATCTTGGTTATTGATTGTTTACTGGTTATAAATCTCATGCTGTCCGAAGCTGAAATCTAGATAAAATCTTTAAAACTTCCCCGGAGTCTGTGGTCTTTATGAAATACAGAAGGATAAAGTTGGTATTGTGTTTGTTTGCCTTTTCTTCACAGCTAGCTCCCTGATTCATCGTAGTCATTAGGTACCCGTGACGGTGGATTGGTAAGTCGGGTACAATAGAAATATATAGGAAGGAACTGGGTTACTGGTAGTAGAGTGTATGGTCGCCCGATTAATAAATAATGGTGTATTGAAATATATGGGCCCGATACGTGTATGGTAAATTTGTTGGTTGGGTGACCTGCGCGCTCTATCAGTAAGTTTCTGGTAGCCAGAGGATGGTTAGGGACTAGTTAAAGAAATGGTTAAGGACTAGTTAAGATAAGTAGGTAGGTCGGATGCTGCTATAACGATTTGCTGCTAAACTGTGAACATTTTATTGTTGCTAGATTGATCAATCACGCGAAATGTTTTTGCTTTTAAATTATGAAATCTTTTAAATTGGTTTTCTTACTGTTATATTGATAAATGTACTAACCCACTCGTTAATAAATTGTTATATGTTGTCTGGAATCCCCGGCGAATTGAATAGCGAGTGGTGAGGAGAATCCACTTCGCTTTGAGGTCATTGGCTTGAGGAAAATTGGTGCAGGTTAGGCAGAACTGGAAGCACTAAATAGGGTTTTCTGAATGTATGTTTGAATAAATGATAGCAACGAGTTTGCTAATGAAACTTCAGTTGTGATATAACCTAGTAAGGGTCACACGAGTAAGAAGTAGTAGGTTCATCGGAGTTTGAGTGATAGCAAAAGGGTTCGCTGGTGAAACTTTTAGACTTAGTATATATCCCGAAAAGAAGTGGATGAGTCAAAGAAGTAACAGGTTCCCTAATGCTTGAGTGAAGGGTAGGCAGAAGAGATCTACTCGTAGTATTTGAAAAGTAGACAGAAGAAGTTTACTTGCAGTGAAACAAATCTTTCCTGTCTAGACACTCGAGTACAGTGGCCAATGTGTTCACGTTGTTAAATAACACAGGGCTAGATGTAGGTAATTCATATTTACCACTTCTTAAATACCAAATTATACCGATTCGGTATTTAAGAAGTGGTAAATATGAAGGGGGAGATGTAGGTATTTCCAGATGTGGAAATACCGAATCGTTAAGATTCGGTATTTACCGAATCTGGAAATACCGAATCGGTATTTCCTATTGATTCCTATGGGCTGTGAAGCCCATAGGAATCAATGGGCAATACCGATTCTGTAATTACAGAATCGGTAAATACCGATTTTAGCAAGGGTGCAGGGGGTGTCACTTTGACACCCTCTGGCACCCCTGTTTTAGGCTTGTGTGCCATGTGGCACACATACATGCCCTAAGGGCATGTATGTGTGCCACATGGCACAGGTGTACATGCACAGATGGGCATGTACACCTGCATCGGTATTTTACCATGCAATTGTATTGCATGGTAAAATACCGATTTTCAAAGCCCTGTGTCAATGTGCAACTTGGCACCTACATACCGAAAATGTATTTTCGGTAATTTTACCGACCGGTATATTTACCGATTCGGTAAAATTACCAAAAATGCCTGCTTTTTTCCCCCTACATCTCAAAATCCAATTACCGGTCTGTAACGGCCGAATTCGGCCGTTACCGACCGGTAATTGGCAACCTACATCTGGCCCAAAAGCACTTGCACTTTAAGAAAAGAAATAAAAGTTTCCGTTACCTTGTGAGGGAGGGAGTCAGTTGCGGAGCTGCTCTGACGTCACTCTGTGCCGCGCTGGTATTGGTCGAAACAGCGGGTGTGTAGCGGAGCTGGAATTGTAAAGGAGGGGTGAGTGCCGAAGCGTGAGAACCTGTCTCGCGAAAAGGCCGTGCACCCATTGGTCGAGATTATTTGAACCCGTGCATTTGATTGGTTGCACGAAAATAAAAGCCGCTTTGGGATTGGGAGTGATTTTGTAAACAGAGTCGCTTGTAGGAAGTTATATGTGGCATACGTATAGGCCAGTGACTAGACCTGATCCAAGACATTTAGGGTTTGAAAACGATCAGTGGAAGGGCCATAATACCAGCATTATGTACGGAAATAAGGGAAAATTGTCCCTTGTAAATAAAGTGAAGAATTATTTCAAAAAGGACAAACCTATCAAAACCAGAGAAGGTGTTGTCATACCGCCACCTAACACTCCCGCATCTTTCATGATGTTTGATAAGGGGTACCACTCATGTGTGTGGTTGGAAAATTGGGCGGAGTACACAAAGGATGACGGAATTTTGGCTTTTCCTTTAGAAGGCACATTTAATGGAAGGATTTTATTTAATTTGAGAACGCGAATGAATGATTTACATCCCAGACCTAGATTGACACAGTACGAAGCATTAGAGGAGTGGGAGATAGAGGCTTTTGAAAGAGATAAGCCCCGAATGGATAAAGGGTTAACCAAATGGTATCCGAAATTAAAGCAAGAGACCCGAGATAAAAAGATGAAACAGTGGAGACAGAATATGATTGTAGAAGGACTGTATCCAATGATGGCAATGGGTGGTCCTGTGGGAGAGAAAAAGACCGAAAAAGCCAAGCATTGGGTGTCCAGTGGGGATTCAGATGACGATTTATTGGATGACATGTTTATGTAAAATCCGCCTCCTTATAATGAAGGACCCAGATCTTCTAGTGTAGAGGATACTTCCCAACGACCCCCGTGTCAGGAAGGGAATAGATCTGTAAACGCAAGAGACAGCTGTCAAATACCTTCCTATAATGAGGGCCTAGGACCTATAGGTGCCAAGGACACCTGTCTAAGACCACCATTTAGTGGAGAATCAAGATATTCAGGTGAAAGAGACTTTTGTCCAAGACCTCCTTATGAGGAAGGACCGAGATCCGTAAAGACAGGAAGTCTGTTCCCAAAACCTAATTATGGTGAAGGACCAAGTATGACACATCCAACTGCCCCAACATTGAGTCCGCAAATAGTACCTGAAATAAGTCTGGAAAGAATGCTGCAGGAAAGAGAGCGAGAGGCTCTAGCCCAACAAAGAACCAAAATAATTCAGAAAATCTCCCAGTTAAATACAAGCCCCGAAGCCTTGACAATCCCAGTAACTATTGGACCAGTTGTTCCTTTGTATGGAGATAGACAAGGGAGTCCAAAGGCCCCGATCATTACCCCAACTGTAGCGCAGCCAAGAAAAGAGCCCTTAATTGTAGATGATCAGACGAGTGAATGTGAATCTGAAGCTTCTTTAATGGATTTGCCGATTAGGAACTCAGGAAGGAGTTTGCAGAAGAGACATAATCCTTTCAATACGAGAGAAATTCAAATGGAATCGACTTAAGGTACCAAGATTGTCACATTGGGGACTCCTGAAGAGATTGAGAGATGGAGTCGAGAATTAGAGAGACAAACTCCTCAGACAAAACCATTAGATATTTACAAATTGAGAATTGAAATGGAAGAACTGACGGCTGGAAATGTGGGGTTAGACAGATTAAATACTTATTCTGAAGAAGAGCTGCTGTTTATCTGCAAGAGTCTTACCCGTAATACCAGAGTGCTCCATGAGAAATTAACAGACACTGCAGCTAGTATGGGAATAGATATTTCGAAATCAAAGCCATTACAAAAACCCTATAGAGCTGAGTTCTCAGACAAAGATCTGGAAAATATGAATGTGTCAGGGAAAAAGGTGCAGATCAAAGAATTGTTGACCGTGTTGCAAAAATGGGGAGACTTAGAAAAGTGGAAAGCCAGGTGGGCAAAGAAAAAGGAAGAAGTTAGATCCAAACATACGACTTCTGAGTTTGTTTTAAGGGAAGCAGACAAGCCAGAACAGTTATACCCCATGCGAGAAGTGCCAGGTGGGAAGTATGTGCACGTTCCATGGTCCCGACAGGATATTGTGTCCTTTACTAATGACTTTCCAAAGCTACGAGAGAAACCAGTGGATTGGTACAGGCAGGTAGAAAGGTTTGTGAAAGTACAAAAATGCCTGTGGAAAGATCTGGATAGGTTTTTCGATATAGTTGTTCCCGTAGACTTGTGGACAGAATGTAAAATTGCGATTGGTTGGCCTAGTGTGGAATACTCGAGGGATCCTATTTCAGGGGCTCCTTCTGATGAGGTAATGAAAAAATACCAGCAAGTAATGTTACATCTGAAAGGGAAGGTGCCTGCAAAAGAAACTGATTGGACCAAAATAGATAGAACTACACAGGAAAGAGTTGAGACTGTGCATTCCTTTTATGAAAGATTGCTACAGGTGTTTAAAACCTATAGTGGCATAGATAACATTGAGATGAAGGATATGACCCACTTCATTTACAGGTTTGTAAACGGTTTAAGACCTGAAATTTGTCAATGGATCAAAGACAATAAAATCTGTTGGCAGTCTAAGAAAATGGATGAAGTCTTGCGATACGCAAAGTATTGCGAAGACGAAATGGCTGATAAGCGAAAGGCTTTGAAGGAAAAGGTTATGTGGGCACAAGTCACACTAGCTGAACAACAAGAAAAACAATTGGGTAAAATGAATAGTAAATCTCAAAATCAAGGTTCTGGGGTTGGAGGGAAGCCAAGAGTAAAAATGAGTCGAGAAGAAGCCAAAAAGAAATTTCCCTGTCACGGGTGCGGACAGATAGGGCACTGGAGAGACGAGTGTCCATACGCACAAGATAATAACCCCCAAACCCCTGATTTAAATCCACAGACGCAGAATGAAAAACCAAGAAAGAACCAGCAACAGGTAAAAGCGAGTCAGTTGCCTCGTGCACCTAGACCGAATTTTAAGGGAAAGACACCGCAAGGTGAAGACATAGAAATCTGGGGAGGAAAGGAGGATAGAAATGCAGCAACTTCGCAATTTCTGTTGAATGACACTTTCCTCTGTGATGAACCTTACTGACGGTGCCTGAGGGGGGAGGACAAGGAGTGTGTACTTGGCGCCTCCTTGCCGGTAGACCAGTCAGGGCCCTACATTGAAGGAAAGGTTGAAGGCAATGATGTCACCTTTCTGTTGGACACTGGAGCTACCCGGTCTACTGTAAGAACAGCAGACGTTCCAAACCTACCCCTCTCGGGAGAAGCAATCCAAGTAGTGGGTGTATCTAATCAATTGATTAGTACCCCAGTTACTGAACCCATGGAGATTACAATAGGGAATTTCAAAGAAATGCATAGATTTGTTGTCTGTGATACCAGTCCTGTAAACTTATTAGGACGTGATTTGCTGTGTAAAATGAACTGCACCATCTTTTGCACACCAAAGGGCGTCGTAATTCAAACCCCAGACGAGAATGGAATATACAAATTAATGTTAATCAGACCTGACTCAGAAATTAAACGACTGACTATACAAGACTTACCTGAAGAACTCCAACAGACGGTAAAACCAGAAGTATGGGATTTTACTGGAAAGGATGTAAGACTAATGGCAAATGTAGACCCAATTAAAATAGCCATAAAAGAAGATGCAGTTTACCCCAATACTAAGCCATACAAAATGAGTGCAGAAGTGAGAGCAGGAGTGGACATTGAAATAAAAAGATTGCTAGAAGCCAACATCATACAAGAAGTGATGAGTAGCCCATGTAACTCACCCATAATTGGAATCAAGAAACCTAGTGGCAAATACAGGGTAGTACAGGACCTGAGAAAGGTAAACAAAATTGTTGTTCCTTGCTGTCCTATTGTTCCGAACCCTGCAGTGATCCTGTATCAAATTCCCTGGGATGCTGAGTGGTTCACCGTGATTGACCTATGTCACGCATTCTTTTCGATCCCATTACATCCAGACAGCAAATTTCTTTTCTCATTTGCATTCGACAGTCACGTGTTCGTTTGGAATCGCGTCCCCCAGGGGTACACAGAAAGCCCCTCAATCTTTAATCAGATTCTGAAAAAGTGCCTTGAATCCCTAGTCTTGCCTGGAAATTCAGTTTTGGTGCAATATATAGACGACCTCTTGGTGGCGTCTAAAAATCAGAAAGACTGTGTTGTTGACACTATTGCCTTGCTGAACCATTTAGGTGAAGGAGGACACAAAGCATCACCTGACAAACTACAGTTCTGTACCAATTCAGTAAAATATCTGGGGCACCAGATAGAGAAAGGTATCAGGAAAGTTACTTCAGAAAGAATTAGGATAATTCGAAACATGCAGTTACCTAATAAGAAATTAGAATGTTCCTTGGAGTTGTAGGATACTGCAGGCAATGGATTGTGGGATTTGCAGTCCTAGCAAAACCATTGATAAAAATGACAAAGAAAGGAGCAAAAGACCCAGTAGAATGGGACGAGGAAAGCCTGACAGCATTTACTAAATTACGAGAATGTCTATGTTCAGCTCCAGCATTGGGAATGCCTGATTATTCGAAAGAATTTGCACTGTTTTGTGACACACGAGATAATTGTGCATTGTCAGTCTTAACTCAAGAGCATGGTTTAACTAGACGTCCAGTAGCATATTTCTCTGCTACTTTGGATCCAGTGGCTGCTGGATTACCTGGATGTCTGAAAGCAGTAGCTGCAACTTGCATGAGTCTTGAACAGAGTGAATCCATCGTTATGGGACATCATGTAACTGTGTATGTTCCACATGCAGTTGTAATCCTGCTGACCAGAACTAAGACCCAGTATCTCACACCTAGTCGGCTGACTAAGTATGAGAGGATCCTTGTAGGTGCTGCAAATGTAACCCTTACTCGGTGTAACATATTGAATCCAGCAACATTGTTACCTGAGTCACTGATTGCAGAAGCAAAGGGAGAGGTCGAGCATGACTGCATTGACCTGACTGACTTTAGTACCAAACCACGTCCAGATATCAAGGAAATGCCCCTGCCTGTAGAAGATTACGAGCTGTTTGTTGATGGCTCATGTCTGAGACATGAAACTGTAGGCCTAAGTGCTGCTTATGCTGTAGTCACGGTATCAGGCACTATAGAAGCATCCTGTCTATTTGGAGTAAAGTCTGCACAAGTAGCCGAATTGGTTGCATTAACAAGAGCATGTAAAATTGGGAAAAATAAAAGAGTAACCATATATACTGACAGTCAGTATGGGTACGGGGTTGTGCATGACTTCGGCCAATTGTGGATACAAAGAGAGTTTCTGACTTCTTCAGGTACTCCTATCGGAAATGGAAAAGTGGTACAGGAATTACTGGACGCCATCCAGTTACCAAAAGAATTGTCAGTGGTCAAGTGTACTGCTCACAAATCAGGTGACGACCATGTGACAGTAGGTAATCGATATGCTGACCAAGTAGCCCAACATTGTGCCAGACATCGAATGTCTGTCAATATCAAATTGGGGGATATGGAAACAGCTGCCAACTTATGGTGTTTGAGGATGTGCCTACCTGGAAAGAATTGAAAGATTTACAGAATGCAGTGACACCAAAGGAAAAGGAACGATGGAGAAAATTTGGTTGTCGCCAAAGAGGCGAGGAAGGTGTCATTGTTGGCCCTGATGGTATGCCTGTGTTGCCTGACAGCCTGCTTGCTTCTGTGGCCAGATTTATACATGGAGATACACACATTGGTAGGGATGCCATGATTCGTGTTTTCCAACAGACATGGTACAGCTCGAAGTTCAGGAAAGTAGCAGAGTCTCTCTGCCAGAGGTGCTTGACATGTCAGCAGTTCAACGCTGGGAAGAAAACAATAGTTGAGATGGGAAAGATTGGAAAGGCAGGAGGTCCTTTTGTGAGATTACAGATTGACTTCATCCAGTTACCCATTTGCAAAGGAATGAGATATGTTCTTGTCATTGTCTGCCTATTTTCAAAATGGGTAGAAGCTTACCCAGCCAAAAAGAATGATGCCATCACTGTAGCCAAGTTGTTACTACGAGAGCTAATACCTAGGTACGGGGTTCCGGTCACAATTGAATCAGATAGAGGTGGGCATTTCCAGAATGAAATAATTGACCAGCTCTGTAAAGCCTTCAAGATTACACAAAAGCTGCACTGTGCATATCGTCCAGAGGCTTCTGGAGTGGTGGAACAAGTAAATGGCACTATCAAGTCGAGATTAGGGAAAATGTGTGAATCTACTGGCATGAACTGGATAGAGGCTTTACCTCTTGTTCTGATGGGAATCCGAAGTATTTCAGACCAAAACACAGGCCTGAGTCCCCATGAGATCCTAATGGGAAGAGTGATGAGACAAGCATGGGTACCAGGACACAAATTGATAAGCATTTCTGATGATTTGGTACTTAAGTACTGCAAGCAACTGGGTGACCAAGTGCGTTCTATCTCTCGCCAGATTGGGGAAGACGCCGTCGCCAGTCCAGCAACTCCAGTCCATAAATTGATTCCAGGCGATTGGGTGGTACTTAAGAAGCACACCCGTTCGAATTGCCTTGCACCGAAGTGGGGAAAGCCAAGACAGGTGATCCTGGTGACCACGACAGCGGTGAAGTGTGCCGGTGTGCCGAAGTGGATCCATGCCAGCCATACCAAGAAGGTAACCGAAGACAAGAAAACTGACGCTGAAGGTTGTCCAGCTGAGGGGTCTCCAGACGTTGGTCCTGAAGTAGCTGATGACGAACAACCGAGCACCAGTCGAGATGAGTGGATACCCATAATCGACCTGACAGATGATCCCATAAGAACAAGAAGTCAAACCTACTCAGACAGAGAGTGGAATAGTGAGGAAGAGATAGGAATAGGAGAAGACAATCAGATTATTGAAATCCATGTAAAATCGGAAGAAGAAGATCAGATAGGGACAGAACAAGTGATTGGCCCACCTCCAAGAACTCCCGAAATTGAAAAGGGACAGACAGAAACAAGGGCGAAAGTTCAAGCGGAAGAAAATCAAAGGTTCGAAGTGCTTGAACAGGATCAGATAGAAATAGACGAATGTGTTCAGGATACAGAAACTGAAACGCTCAAAAGTCAAACTCAGTCTACACCTGAACAAGGCCAGCTTAGTGACCAGGCAGAAGAAACAGATATAAGACCTGGGACTAGTCAGACAGGAAGGGAAGAAGCGGAAGCAGAAGTGCCACAACTGAACGAAAATAAAAGAGCATTAGACGAAAGCCCAACCACAGTGCCAGTTAAAAGACTCAAAAAGAAAAATACAGAACCAAGGTACATTAAGAGACTGAGACTGAGACTGAAAACAGTAGAAGAAAAACTTGAGCAAAGGAAACAAGCTTTAAGTAAAACAGAGCCAACTGGAGAAAACACTAAGCGAAGAAGTGCCCGAGTAAAAAGACAGAACGAAAAGTACCAGGATCCTGAATGGACTTTCCTGGTGTTGGAGGAATTTGAGGATCTTGAGATAAGTGACGAAAGTGACGAAGAACAGACTACTGACCAGTCTGCCGAAGAAGACGAACCAACCTGAAGTTGCTCAGTGTAAGCTACCTGTGCAAAGTTACAAAGAGAGGTTGAGAGAAGCTTCTTTTGAGCAGAAATGTCTGATTCAAATGTGAATGGAAGACCTAGACGTAATTGCTGTAAAACATGCTGTAAAGTATGTATATGTAGTGTAGCCTTAGTGTTAATATTATGGATAGGACTAACAATTACTATTCCTTATATGATGAGTAAAGGTACTGATAGTGACTCTACAGAGACTGTGACGAAAAATGCAAGAGAAACGACATCACAAAGTGTAGATGGACAAGAGAAAGCACTTAGTGTTAAACAAACAAAAATGGACTTAGAAGCATCAGATGAGGAAGGACTACATTATCACGGAATCAAGAACCAGACTCATTTAAACGTATTCGCTAACCTTTTAGTGCATTATGTAGAAACCATGGAAATAGAGGACTGTTATGTTTGCATGAAGCTACCTACTTCTGTAGCTGAGGGAGTGACATACCATCACTTGCCATTAACATATGGAATTTCTTGTAGTATTTTAGCTAGCTTATTCTACAAAAGAGGACCGTTACAGTACTATTACTCTAACTCAGACGTGATATTTTCTGAACTTCCTATACGTGGAAATCTGAACCCTGTACATACAAAAAGTGACGTGACACGTTATATGGGAGAATATTTTCTGACTATAGGTACCATAGATTTAGGTGAAGCACATAGAGATAACTTGACCTGTTCATTACATGAATAGGAGAAAATATTTCTAAACATGGCAGAGAAAAGAAGAGAAAGTTTCCAAAGAAAGGCGAATGATAAAAGGCAGAAAACACCTAAGTGGGCTGAAAACATGGGAAGCACCTCAAATGGTGGGGCTAGTCCTGCTTTGTTGCTGGATTTCGAGAGAAAAGGGAAGCTTTGTCTTCACCGAGAAAAGACTAGTTATTATAATAACATTTTCATTGGTTCCAGTCAATGTGAAAACAATTACAAGGTAATTGGAGGTGGGGTTTCAAAAATGGGTCAGAACCTGTGTTTCCCGGAATTTATTACATATGTGGAAACAAGGCTTATTTTAAATTGCCGGATCACTGGTATGGAAGCTGCTATTTTGGAATTGTCTTCCCGAAAATATACCATGTGAATGAAATTGCTGGAAGCAACGAAAACACTAACAGTTTAGTGCCTAGTAAAAGAGAAAGTGTAGGTGAAATAATGGGTAGTATTTTTAGTGCATTGATACCTGCAGTGGGAGTGGTTCGGAACACACACAGAATTCGCAAATTGTCAACTATAGTGGATCGGTTGTCTACTGACACTGCTAGTGGATTTCTGATGGTCAATACCGAAATGGTTGCGATCAGATCTATGGTTTTGCAGAACAGACTTGCTCTTGACACCTTATTAGCAAAAGAGGGCGGAGTCTGCCGAATGCTGAAAGTGCAACATTGTTGCACTTACATACCAGACAAAAGTGTGCAACTCAAAAGGTATGTAAGGAACATTACAAATTTGGAAAAGGAACTCAAGCCACTGGAGGTTGATAGTGCCTGGAAGAGACTCACTGATGGTCTCTCCGCTGTAGGTCATTGGTTTTCTAATTTAGGTTAAGGTTTTTTGTTAAAGGTACTGATGCCAATTGCAGTAGTAGGTTTTATCATATTCCTTATATTTGTCTGTTGCAAATGTCGCAAACACCAAAAGAAGTATACTGTGAACAAAAGAGGCGTGAAACGGAGTGTGGATGAACTTGAATTGGAGGAACTGAATAATCAGATTTATAAAAGGGTGAAGAATTCACACCCTAACAAAGAAACAAAAGAAAAGCTGAATAGATTGTTGGAAGAGATTGAATTGGGCAAAGTGTGAGAAAGTTGGCATCTGATTCCATTGGTTTTGTGATGATAGTAAATATCATCAAAGAGGGGATTGATGGAGCAAGGATTCGCATATTACGCGACTTGCTTGAATTCATGAACCTCGAGTAATATGTAACAAAGTAATCCAACCTGTTTGTCTTACTAATTTCCCTTTTATTCTGACATTTGGGGTATCCGAGCGATGCTTGCATATGTGTGTATTAACCTTAATAAAGTTTGTCACTAAAAAGGGCCGCTGCTTGGCGGGTTTTCTTCTGCGCATGCTATAGTCACACTCACGTGACGTGACGTATTTGCAGTTCTGGTGGGAACCTTTGCGCCTGCGCAATTGCATTAATATGGCCGCTTGGTGTCCTCACATGGTGAAGCTTGCACTGATGTTTTCGTGTTGTAGTTTATTTGCACTAAACCTTAATGCAAATAGTTTATATAAAGTAAGGGGTATAGAGTAGCTATTCATGGTATACAGTGTAATCATTTATTTCGGTGTTTTAATTTGTTTTCGCTTACTTTTCATGTACCGCGATTTTGAGGGTCTGAGAGACACTCGTGAATCCATATTGAGCTGCCTTTCTGCGCATGACAGTCTTCTGCCGGTGGCATTGAATCCCTGCCAACCAAAGGTCCTAGCCAAGATGTGCCTGGGAAGATGCACCTTCGCCCAGCAGAAGAAGCTAAACTATCCCGCAAATGCAACAAATGTATTTTATTCATTGTATTCCGTAGAGTATGTCATGGGAACCCCTAAATCAATAGGCGGTCCCAGAATATGTTAATATAGGCTTGTAGAATTGAAATGTGATTGGTGTGTTGACCTATCCTACTTGGGGACCAATCGAAATTGGGGATTCTGACACTTGCAACATTTGGGGGGTGGTACACTGACCCGAACACAGTATAACTAGCCTAAGTTTAGCTAGAGAAATTGTCCGACTTGTCCGAATAGCTGACCTGTCACTGACCCAACGCACTCAATAGGTGACTTGATACAGAGGGCTGTGGAGCACTCTGTCCGAAAATTCCATAGACTCAAGGGTTTGTTGAGAAACCTTAAGTGCTGGCGGAGCATTTTGCTGGGGAGTTCGATAACCCAATCGGGGTTCTGACTGATAGCTGCAGAGAGGGTGGAGCGCAGGCGTTTCTTCCAAACTGCGGGTGCTGGTCTTATCCTGGTGATCCTGTCCTGATCCTAATCTGGGTTTCCTGTCCTGTCCTAGGGTGTCCATTCTGCACCTGCTGTCCTGCTGAAGACAGGTTTCCTTTGGGGTCCCTCCTGTTTTTAACTGACCTGTGGCCAGGGTTGGTCTTCACACCATTCTAGGTAAATATAGTGCTGAACTCTATACTGCACCTTCCTATTTTCTCTGTCTTTTGCTTCAATAAAGACATATCTTTGCATATATTGATTTTCCATGCTTTTTCGCAAACCCACTGAATGAAAAGCTCATACGTTATTGTCGATATTCTAGCATGTTCCATTTTCTACCCATCCTTTGAGTACATTTCCTTTCCAGGTCATGATATACTGATGTTCTTTGTTTTACCCATCTTTTAGTTGATTCAAGTAATTGCGCCAGTTTATTAGTACGGTCTATTTTCGGTCTATTGACGGAATAGCGCCACTGAAACCAAAAAGAGTCAGAAACACTCCATCTAGATCCTGGTTCAACACTGACATAAACTCCAAAAGAAGACAACTAAGAGCTACAGAAAGGCTCTGGTGGAACAACCTGTCCTCAATCCTCCGAGATCAACTCAAAGCAATGCACGGGAAGTACAAAAACCACATCAAAAATGAAAAGACTTGTTTCTTTTGCAATGCTTTAGACCATCCAAAAAATAGGCCCAAGGAACTCTTCAAGCTCATTCGGCAACAAACCTCCAAACCCACTGCATCCTCAGTTCTGGCCTCCAAAGACCTGTCTGAGAACTTCGCCATCTTTTTCAATGACAAAATCACCAAGATTGAGCTCTCCCTAGACGTCAACCGCAGTCCCCCTTGCAGGAGCATGTCCCCGGGGACAGAAGCTATCACACCCAAGCTTCCCCCAAAACACTGGAACGCCTTCAACCCCATCTCCGAAGCAGAGATAGCCAAAATGATCTCCACCTCCAAACCTTCATCACGCACCTCGGGTCCTATACCGGCACAGCTGGCTAAAAAGCTCAATCTCGCCCTAGCCACACTCTGGGCCAGGATCATCAACAGCTCCCTTAAAACCGGAGTCATACCGGACTGCTTCAAAATCAGCCAAGTCACACTATTACTGAAAAAAATGGGCTTAGACACTAATGATCTAAATAACTTCAGACCCATCTCCAATCTTCCTCTCCTAGATAAAATCCTTGAAAGGTGTGTTTTCCTCCAACTGACTCAACAAATAGACAGCACCAACCTCTTAGACACCCACCAATCAGGTTTAAGAAAATGCTGCAGCACATAGACAGTGATCCTCAATGTCATAGACGATTTACACAAATCACTTGATGCAGGCCAATGCTTCCTACTCATACTCCTGGACTTATTGGCTGCCTTCGACACGGTGGACCACAACCTACTTATCAAGGTACTTCAAGAAAGGGTAGGTGCAGAAGAGGTGGTTTTACACTGGTTCTCCTCCTTTCTCCAGGACAGCACCCAAAGAATAAAGATCAGAAACTTCTCATCAGACCTACACCCCGTCTGCAGGGGTGTCCCCCAAGGATCAGTTCTTTCCCCTCAACTATTCAACATCTACATGGAACCCCTCACCACCAAACTTAAAAAGACAAACATCCCCTTCCACCTCTATGCAGACAACACCCAGATCTACCTTGAAACCTCCTCCATTGATGACATTCACAGACTCAACGACACTCTGAGAGAAGTCCAACACTGGCTATCACTAAACCACCTGAAACTCAACAAAGACAAAACGGAAATCCTCCTCATCTCCAACAAACAGGAGAACCCCCAAATCATAGAATGGTTAAAAGAAATTGATGCTCTAAACGGCACTCTCAGCCTGGCGGATTCCGCAAAATCGCTGGGAATCACCCTTGACCCAAAACTCGACATGATTAAACACATCAAAAACACTGCAAAGAGCGCCTTCCTCAACCTGAAACTACTTAACAAAATAAAACCCTTCATCCCACCTAACGACCTTAAACAAGCTACTCAATCCCTAGTGCTGTCCAGACTTGACAACGGGAATGCCTCCCTCACAGGTACAGCAAAATCCACTTAGCCCCCCTCAGATCAACTCTCAATGTAGCAGCTAGAATGGTCACCGGAGTAAAGAAGTATGAACACATCTTGCTGCACTCAGAGAGCTAAAATGGCTCCCAATTGAAATGCGTGCCAATTTCAGAACGGCTTGCCTCATGCACAAAGCCCTGCACACAGGGAAACCCTCATACCTGGCCGCCAAATTCAAGAAGGCCAGTCAGACTAAGGGCCTCAGAAGTTCTAACACTCTACTCTTCATCCCGCCGAAAATCTGTAAACAAAAAAACGCGTCTTGTTCCTTCTCTGGAAATGCGCCCGAAATCTGGAACTCCATCCCATTCCAGATCAGGACTACCCCCTCCTTTACACAATTCAAAAGGCAGCTCAAAGACCTCTTCCTCAACCGTTCTCTCCCGAAAGTATAGCCGCTGCCGAAACGCTTTAGCTTGCCCTTTGCAGGACACAGTCACTTCATCACTAAGACTTCTACCCCATCTACTTCCTGACCCCTCCCTCTTTCCCACCTTCCCTAAAGGAGGCTCGGCTCTAGTCAATGTGCCCAATATTGTGATTCTCTGTGTCTTCCCTCCTTTTTTACAATGTTGTTCAGTGTGCCGAGACTTCCAATTGCGCCTTGATTCAAAATGTTTACGACTGCCAATCTGTATGTTTTTACCCATGCTGTGAAGCGCTCCAATACCTTCGGGTCTGGCCAGCGCTATATAAAACTACAATAAATAAATGAGGCTGGGAAAATGAAGGCAGATCAAATGAAGAGACTTTTATTGCATTCTCTGGGGCCGGTAGGAATGAAAACATATACTTGCATGCCCAAGATGGTAGCAAATGATGAAATAAATGTTTTTGTGGCAGCATTGAAGTAATTAGATAGATATTTTGCGCCAAAGGTTTGCATTGGTGTTGTTCGTTACAAATTCTTCCAAAGGAAACAAAACAAAGGTGAACTTGTGGATGAGTACATTGCTGATCTTAAGAAACTGGCTATTGATTGTAAATTTGGAGGTCTATATGATGACTTTACACGTGATCGGTTAGTCATGCTTAGTAATAATTCAGCAATCAAAGAGCCTTATCACGGTGATTAGTGATCTGATTCATCCGGACCAGTCGAGCTTTATCCCACACCGTAACACGGCATTGAATTTAAGGCGTTTGCATGGTGTTCTCGCGAGAGCAGCGACTTTGAGTGAACCGGCCATCTTGGCGTCCTTAGATGCCACGATGGCCTTCGACACAATCGAATGGCCGTATCTTTGGGCCACCCTCGCCAAATTCGGTTTCGGCGCTGGCTTTATTAGTTGGGTTAAACTCCTGTACAATATGCCACTGGCGCAGGTAGTAGTTAATGGTCGGGTTTCCATGCCCTTTGCCCTTGGAAGGGGCATGCGGCAGGGTTGTCCGTTATCCCCGCTTCTCTTTGCTCTCGCGCTCGAACCGCTCGCTGCTTGGCTACGGTGAGAACCCTCTATGAGGGGTATATATTGGACTCCGGATTTTGAAGATCGTATATCTCATTGTATGCGGATGATATTTTATTGTACCTCACGTCTCCCCAAAAATCGCTCAATGTGTTGTTCGACGGGCTTGGCTCCTTCCGGAAGAACTCGGGTCTGGTTATCAACTGGTCAAAGTCCTATATTTATGTTCTCGCCGGTGGTGTCCCCCTTCTGCCGCGGGGTTGCCCCATCCAGGTGTCGCAGTCTGGTTTTAAATACTTGGGTGTGTTTATCTCGCTGGACCCTGCGGTTCGCTATGACGGTAATCTACTCCCCCCACTCCAACGTTTGCGCTCGGATGTAATGCGCTGGCGTAAACTACCACTGTCTCCGCTGGGGCGTGCAGCCCTTTTCAAAATGATGTCCTTACCGCGATTTCTGTATGCACTCCAGAACAGTTTTGACGTGATTCCGTCGAAATATTTCCGGGAGGTAGAATCCTTACAGAGGCAATTGATATGGGACGGACGTTCGCGCATTGCTCTTGCGAAGTTAACGCTTCCCTGGTACGATGGCGGCATAGCGCTTCCGGATATTCGAAGGTATTATTGGGCTTCCCAACTTGCTGCCGTCAACCATGGAATGTATGGTCCGGCGTCGAATCCGGCATTTGAAATGGATAGGTGGCTGCTACCGGGTGGTGATTATAATAGGGCGCTTTATTCGGGATCTGCCCGTTTAGGTCTCTCGGGACCTACCGCTATAGCCGTGCGTATATGGCATAGTGCGAATGCGGCTATGGGTTGGAAAGATAGACTAACCCGTGCAACTCCACTTTACGCTTCCGCGAAATTGGGTTCTCTGTGGAAAACTAAGGGGTTTGACAAATGGGATACGATCGGTATTAGTAAAGTACGTGATCTTTGGGTTAAGGGAGGGGTAAAGACCTTCTCGGACTTGCAAGTGGAATACCAGCTGAGTGGCAGGGAATTCTTTCGTTACGTCCAAGTACGTCATGCCTTGACTTCAGTTTTTCCGGTGGGAGGTGACGTTCCGGAATCCTCCCCCCTCGAAGATCGTATATTGGATGGTCATGTACCAGATGGCACCATTTCATTGTTTTATAAGAAGATGATTATTGACCGGTCGAGTTTGCTTGACCGCCTTAGAGACACCTGGATTGCTGATGGTATTGAATTGGACGACGAGGATTGGCAGTCCACGATCTCCTCTCCCAGGGCGGTCGCGATCCCGGCCCGCCTCCGCCTGGTCCAGCTCAAGATCCTCCATCGAATCTATGTCACCGGCCCCCGCCTTATCCATATGGGCTATTCAGCTGATGGCTTATGTAAGCGTGGTTGTGGTCTTCTCGGCACCTTTCTTCATATAATTTGGGAATGCCCTGAGGTGGTGCGTTTTTGGAATCGTATACATGATGTGATGAGTGAGGTGACGGGCGTTGTGATGTTCCCGGAAGCCAGGCAATGTCTATTGAATGTATGGGGACCGAATGGTTATGGTGTGTCACAGCTTCGATGGGCGACTCTTGCCAATATGATAACCAAACGAGATATTGCGCAATTATGGGGGTCCCAGAGACCCCTACAGTGACTGCCTGGAAAGAGAATATGGACTGGTGCATGTTCAGAGAGAAAACGGTGTATGTGGTGGGAGGTAGACCCAGGAAATGGGGGAAGATTTGGAACCAGTGGAACTCGTACCGAGGTGATATATGTACGCCCCCGCTCGCAGAGATCTCTAGTCCTCCCCAGTCGCCCTGACCCAGCATTCCTGCTCTAAGGTGATGTGCTTATTGTTCATATACAATTCTGCCCCCGTGCCCCCCCCTTGCCTGTAATTGAAGACTCTTATTTTTTGTTATCGTCTTTCTCCCGTCCTCCTTGAGCACGCGCCTGATAATTGTACTATTGGAATATATTGCCTTGATTGTTTGTTGATGTTTTATTATAATAAAAAGTTTAAAAAAAAAAAAGAATGGTAGAGTTTGGAATCTTAAGAGTATTGCCTTGGGATCTGGACAAAATGTTGGTGTAATGCCTGGAGAAATTTTGCATGATAATGGAGTGAAGGACACGGAGTGGGTGGAAGATTTCTTTGATCGTAGTGCTGTTAAATCTAGTTTGGCTTCTGATCTTATTCAAGAAAAGGAGGTTGTTGAGGAGAGTGTGTTGGGTAGCCAAGGTATTTTGGAAGCGGCTGTTGCTCTGGAGGAGGTGCAATTATTATTATTATTGCAACTTGTAGAGTGCACGGCTGCCTCCAACGGAGGTGTCCCGGCGCTAGTAGTGCAGTTAACCTGGTCATGGGGGTAAAAGAGCAAATTGTTTAGGGAAGAACGAAGAGCCATGTTTTTAAAGCTCTCCTAAACATGGATTATGATTTGGTCTTCCTTAGATGTTCCGGCATAGAATTCCAGAGAGTAGATGTTTTAACCGAGAAGGCCCGCCCACCAGTCCTGGCCTTCACAAATCGTGAAATGACCAGAAGATTCTGGTCATTTGATCTGAGTACTCTGTTACTACTATATTTCCGAAGTTTATGCCTCAAATACTGCGGACCCGTGTCATTCATTGCTCTATGGGTCAAAGTGAGTGCTTTATATTGTTTTCTTCTTTTCACTGGTAACCAATGTAGACTGAGCAGATGGGGGATTATGTGGTGATGCATTGGCACATTCCGAATAAGCCTAGCTGCCGCATTCTGAATAATTGCGGCCTTCTGAGCAAGTACACAGGGAGCCCCAAATAGAGGCTGTTCGCATGAATCAAGAGGTGCAGTCTGGAATGGTTGACCCGGTTGTTGTGGATGAGTGTGTTGGTGATGGAGGAAAAAGGAAAAGGATTCTTCCAGGATGGTTGAAGGAATATGTAATGTAATCACTTGTTTCACATGTTTTCCTTCAGTTATGTTCTTTTGTTAAGTTTGCTTTTCTTTGCGTTGTAAGGGGCAGGGTGATGTGTTATGTATTATATATTGATTGTATTCTGTTTTGAAGCATGGTAGGGAGAGTGGCATAGAATGCACACTTGTGTTTTGTCGCGCGGTTCCAGTCAAGGACATTGCAGCTTAGCGGTGTCTTGGAGTGGAAGCCGTTCTGCCTGGCTCTCGCCTGTTCCATCTGACTAATCTAATAAAGCTACTACTTTTGGACATTTTCCTGGAGTGATTGCCTACTTAACACCAATTCAGCCATGCAGTAAAGAAGGTTAAGTAAAGAGGGACTAGGCAATAATAGACTTCTGGCCAATTCCTGCTAACAACCCTCCACTACCTGTTAAGACAGCAAGAAATCTGGGAGTGTTACTTGATAGTAACTTGCAACTTGATTCTCAAGTAAACAAAACTGTGAGCATTTGTCTATCCCTGCTCCGAGCTCTTCGGAAAATACTCCCCTTTTTACCGACTTCAGTAAGACCTCAAGTGGTAAGGAGTATTATTATGAGCAGCTTAGACTACTGCAATGCCCTACTTTTAGGAGCACAAGCTTACTTGATGAAACAAGCATTTGCAATGCAATAGGTCTCGCATTAGGAAAGTTTGAGCTATTGGTATTGTAAATGACAAATGTTTTATTTATGTTTGGTTTTTGAAAATAGCAAAATTAATAGCTTTGTCATATACAATGCCAATAGTTATAACTTTCGCAAATGTGACACCTATAGCATTTGTAATGTACGTGACTTACATGTATTGATATTACAAATAACAATGGCTTTTAATTTTTTTCAATAATTAATACTTAAACAAAAGTTATTGTAATTTATAATGGCAATAGCTTAAAGTTTTGTAAATAACTTTTGTGAAGATTATGTTCAGTGTATTTTATTGTGACGAAAATCCAAGAACAGAAGTGAAATATTGACATCTTTTTGTTACATTTGTAATAAAGCTTGAAACATTGAGAGAACATATTTGAACCAGGTGTTGTTTAATGGTTGCACAGATTGATGCTGTGGTGGCGCTGAGTGATGTTAAGATGGCGAACGAGTGATGCTGTGGCGTTCAGTGATGCTGTGGTAGCACATATTGATGTTGTGGTGCCCCTGAGTGATGCTGTGGTGGTGTGGAGTGATGCTGTATGCTATGCTATGTTTTGTTTGGCTATCCTATGTTTTGTTTTGTTATGCTATGTTTTGCTATCTTATGCTTTGATTTATGTTATGCTATGCTGTGTTTTGAATTATGTTATGCTATGCTGTGTTTTGTTATGCTATGCTATGTTTTGCTATGCTTTGTTATGCTATGCTATGTTTTGTTGTGTTTTATTATGCTATGCTTTGTTTTGCTATGCTGTTTTGTTATGCTATGCTATGTTTTGTTGTGTTTGGTATGCTATGTTTTGCTATGCTATTATATGTTTTGTTTTGCTATGCTATGTTTTTTTATTATGTTATGCTATGTTTTGCTATCCTATGCTTTGTTTTGTTATGCTATGCTATGTTTAGTTGTGCTATCCTATGCTTTGTTTTGTTATGCTATGCTATGTTGTGTTGTGTTTTGCTATGCTATGCTTTGTTATGCTATGCTATGTTTTGTTGTGTTTTATTATGCTATGCTGTTTTGCTATGCTGTTATGTTATGCTATGTTTTGTTATGCTATGCTATGCTTTGTTATGCTATGTTTTGTTATGCTATGCTATGTTTTGTTGTGTTTTGTTATGCTATGCTATGTTTTGCTATGCTTTGCAATGCTATGCTTTGTTTTGCTATGCTGTTTTGTTATGCTATGCTATGTTTTGTTGTGTTTGGTATGCTATGTTTTGCTATGCTATTATATGTTTTGTTTTGCTATGCTATGTTTTTTTATTATGTTATGCTATGTTTTGCTATCCTATGCTTTGTTTTGTTATGCTATGCTATGTTTAGTGTTGCTATCCTATGCTTTGTTTTGTTATGCTATGCTATGTTTTGTTGTGTTTTGCTATGCTATGCTTTGTTATGCTATGCTTTTCATGCTATGCTATGTTTTGTTGTGTTTTATTATGCTATGCTGTTTTGCTATGCTGTTATGTTATGCTATGTTTTGTTATGCTATGCTATGCTTTGTTATGCTGTTTTGTTGTGTTTTGTTATGCTATGCTATGTTTTGATATGCTTTGCAATGCTATGTTTTGTTATGCTATGCTATGTTTTGGTGTGTTTTGCTATGTTTTGTTATGCTATGCTTTGTTTTATGTTATGTTATGCTGTTTTGTTATTTTATGCTATGTTTTGTTGTGTTTTGTTATGCTATGCTATGTTTTGTTCTACTATGCTATGCTTTGTTATGTTATGCTTTGTTTTGTTATGCTATGTTTTGTTGTGTTTTGTTATGCTATGCTATGTTTTGTTATGCTATGTTTTGCTATCCTATGCTGTTTTGGTATGCTATGTTTTGTTATGCTATGCTGTTGAGGGTGTGTGAGTGTGTGTTAGGGTGAGTGAGGATGAGGGGGTGTGAGGGTGGGGGTGTGAAGGTGAGGGGTGGGAGGGTGTGTGAGGGTGTGTGAGGGTGCGTGAGGGGGTGTGAGGGTGAGAGGGGGTGTGAGGGTGAAGGGGTGTGAGGGTATGTGAGGGTGTGCGAGGGTGAGAGGGTGTGTGAGGATAGGTGAGGGTGGGTGAGTGAGGGAGAGGGGGTGTGAGGGTGAGGGTGTGAGGGAGGGTGAGGGAATGGGGGTGTGAGGGGGTGTGAGGGTGAGAGGTGTGTGAGGGTTGAGAGGGTGTGTGAGGGTGAGGTTGTGTGAGGGTAAGGATGAGGGTGTGTGAGGGTGATGGGGTGTGCGGGTGAGGGGGTGTGAGGGTGAGGAGGTGTGTTAGGGTGAGGGGGTGAGGGTGTGTGAGGGTGAGGGTGTGTGGGGGGGTGAGGGTGAGAGGGTTGTGAGGGTGAGGGGGTTGTGAGGGTGTGTGAGGGTGAGGGTGTGTGAGGGTGTGAGGGTGAGGGGGTGTGAGGGTGTGTGAGGGTGTGTGAGGGTGAGAGGGTGTGAGGGTGAGGAGGTGTGAGGGTGAGGGTCTGAAGTAAATGGTGGCAGGGCACACATCATAAGACAGAGAGAAGAGACTGCGTGGTGACTGTGTTGGTCAGTTTCAGAATCAGGAGGGGCAGAGTCAGCACAGTGTGCGAGGGATCAACGTGTCTAGAGGCAAAGCATAGCGGATGTAGCATTGCAGCTAGCAAGTTGAGTGTTTTCAAGCTGAGTGTCCCTAGAGAGATGGCAACACAGCAACAGCATTTGAGGAGCAAGGCTACTGTAAACAAGCACGGTAGACTTTCACTTTCGTCCAGAAAAAAAAACCGAGAAAGGTGCAGAGAACGCTAAACAAAACACGGCTTCCCGCGAAATGGATGCAAAAAAAACAAAGCTCTCTGCAGTGGTGTGGCGGGGGGGGGGGGGCGGGGGAGCACATTCCTTTGAAGTCTGATGCCAAGGCTCAGAAAAATGGTGGTGTGCGATGTGCACACGGGGGGGGGCGGCAGCCTTTGAAGTCTGATGCCGAGGCACAGCCAAATGGTGGTGTGTCTCATGGCTGGCTCTGTGCACGCGCATAGCTCACATGAACTGTACCGATCCGCAGGCTAGGTAGACTTTTCTTTTCCACTAACTATAATCTCGCCTATTTATCCCTGCGGTATATAATAGGCAAGACCTAAAAACGAAAAAGATTACAGAATATGGCAGCTAAGCTTGCATTGATCAGACAACGCAGTGCATCAGCCTCACTTGCCTTAAAAGATCTTCATAGCTGCCAAGGTTTCAGATTGCCATGTGTGGCATTTTCATAATTTTTGTGAAATTATGAGTGACATTTCAACAACTATGAGTGACACTTTCTCGCGAGCAAAAATCATGCAATGAAGACTAGGGAAACTTCTAAATAGCAGCCATTTGAGCAACAAGAAACACCAAGAAGTTCTTGAACCTGATGCAGAGCACAAGAAATGGAATGGCACTAACCATAGTAGTCCCCTGAACAGCTTCTGCCTGAAAAATCTGGAGAGGATGATGAGAGGACTCGGGGGGCCTCTGAGAATGTCTCAAATGTGTAAGTCAGTCAGTGCTGTGCGTGCAGCTGAGGCTGAGCTCTGTGTGACATTAAGAGTAGAGACACCCGTCACACGACACCATGACAAGTAAGCCCGGCCGACGACGTAACTACTGCATAACACACTACACATACAGACTGTCAGAGTCTCAGACTGGTAGAGAGCACTGTCTGAGCACTGCAGGCTGCCTCAGACAGACGAGCGTTACTAGTAAAATTCAACGAGTACTTACTGTGTTGTCTTCTAAGTTCTTCAACTTCTCTACTGTCTGCTAGCCACGGGTGACGGCGCGGTGGGCGGTGAGCCTCTGAGTGCTGTGCAGTGTCCGGGCCTGCCAGGTGCACACCACAATCTCTTGGGTGCACGACAGGCACGGAGGTTTCCGCGGACGGAAAGACAGCGTTATAAGAAACCATTAAAATGATATAAGAATGAAAAGCGCTCCACTTATCTGCTGGCCAAAACCAAGCTGGGAAATGGGCGCAAATTAAACAAATATAATAAAACAGAGGATAAAGGGGGAGGGTAGGGGGGGCTGCGCCAGAGGCCGAGGGGCGCTCTGTAGAGAGGAGTGGGCTTCTGATGCCTAATTATTGCCTCTGAAAGGCGGCCGCTAATGAAGCAGTGAGGCTTGCTTGACTTTGCAGCGCTTTCCTCCGCCTCCTGGCGCCTTCTCTTAGGACCCAGACAAAGGCGCGAGGGATCCCGGGGGCCCGCCTGAGATGGGGCCGGAGGCATAACACCAACTGCAGTCGAGCCGGCTCGCAAATATGGAGAGGGACAGCCAGTTAAAACGCGGACTTCACTTCTCTGAGTGAGAGGGCAGGCCCGGGTCCCGGAAATTTTATTGGGCACCAGCAGGGTGTCTGAGACGTCATGATTGACTCTCACTAATCATGATGTGGACAGCGCGACTGCGCCGCGGCGGGAATCAAGAGCCTACACAGTTTTAATTTTGCAACGGTGTAGCACAAGCATGAAGCATTATTTCAATTTAGGCAAGCGGCACGGGCGTGCTCCGATGTCAATTACTCCCGGAGTCTGTTGGACGGGAGCGAGAGCAGTGCAATCAGCAGAGCAGCTCTGACCCTACCCCCCCACCAGCGCACACAGGTCATAGGCTGGCACCACCACCTGAGCCAGGCAGCGCGCACCGTGCACTAGCACCCTGGCGTTAAGCCAGTTTTAGCATGTGGCGTCACAGAGCAGAGTGGGCAAAATGCGTGACAATGCATTTCAGTGCGGTGATGCGGGAACACCACACTGAAACGCGTTAGCGTCACGCCTGGTGCGTGACACTTGACAGGACTGGATCTTCACTGGCTACCGATAGCGCAAAGAGCTAAATTTAAGGCACTGTGTATTGTTTACAGAGCAATACACAGAACTGGGCTCAAACTTCTACAGAAGAAATTTCAGTGGTACTGCCCAGCTAGAAGCCTACGCTCCTCTTCAGCCAATCTGGTATGTAACCCCCACATCAACAGAGTCCGGGTAGGTGTTAGGTCTTTTAGTTTTACCAGATCCCGTCTTTGGAACTCATTACCAATCGAGCTGGGATAAATGAACACTTTAGCACGATTTAGGAAGGAGCTGAAGACTAGACTCTTTCCTAGAGTTTAATTTCTAGACACTTTCAACCCATGTTACACACAGTGTTTTTTTGGTAATCCCAGCGCCAGACACACGTTGGGTGGCAGCCGCGCTTTATAAATATTCAAACAATACAATACAATACAATAAGCACATGATGGGCCGAATAAAAAAGTGGTGGGGAGCTAACTGCTTCCAAATCTTTAATTTAGCCATCATGGCGTAGTAAGCAAATAGACCAGGCAGCAGAGAGGCGTGGAACACACGTGGAGTCACGATGTAGGTAGGAGGCACGATGATATCCGGGTCAGGTCACAGCGACAGAAGGAAAGGAGCTTAACAGCCAAGGGCGGTACTTTAGAGGTTCACACACGTCCATCCAGCGCCGACTGACCTCTGATTGGTCACGGCGTTTACTGGGCGGCAGCCCGGCGAGGTCACGAAGGGGGCAGTAGGGACAGTTTCACAGTAACATAAGTAGCGCTTTCGTGCACTATACAAGATTGACAGCCCTTTAATGTGGATGGGTGAAGCAATTCATGATGCCCTTTTTGACGCTATATGCGTCTTGTCGTCCATCTTAAATCAATCGCAAACTATTTCCCAATCTACAATGGCCGCGATGTGCGCATCAGAAGCAGGGTTGCAGCGACTCGGCCAGCCCCTCTTCGATTTCCATGGGCAAAGGAGCCTCTAGTCTGTGCCTCAAAGTGCTACATTCTCGTTCGTTACTTATTGCATCGCTTCTTCGCCGTAAGCTCCCGTTACCTCCCGTATTGCACCCCAAGGCAGCTGCTGCCTTCTGGTAGGTTAATTTATTAATTGATGCGTTTTTATACAGCGCGGATAATACCCAACGGTGTCAGAGCGCTTTACAGTAGAGCGAAAACATCATTTCAGAAATTACACAAGAGAGGGAGTAGACTAACAAGGATAGACAGCATAGAGGGAGGAGCAGGATGAACGTACCAAGGCAATTGATTGGATTGGATGAAATACTTCGTCTAGTCCAAAACGTGATTTGCAAAATCCCAAGCCAGTGGCTGAAAGAGGTTGGGTGAAAAATAACAGTGGTAGAAGCAAGTGGATCGAAATCCCACTGTTAGTATATTGGAATCAATAGGTAAGTTTGACAGCTGGACTGTCAACAGTCAGTCCGAAAAGGGCCCCTGTAATGTGGACACCTCCACTTACATTCTCCCGAGCCATTGGACATATGAATCCCACTTGTCTTTCTGTTTCGGCAAAACCTCCTCACTTCTAGACCCCACTTCTATCCTGCGGCTCACCTGTCTGCAAGGGACAGTGCCTTTCCCCATCTTATTTTATAACGACCGACTTGTGTTACTGAGGCCACCCACTTAGAAATGCAGCTGTGCCCTCCCCTGCACCTAGAGAACACGATCACACTTGGAAGAACCCTGGTCAAGTATGCACAATATGGTTATGTTTCTGGATTCCAAATAAATCTCCAGCTGGTGGTACTATGAGATGATGTCTAGCTTGGAGATCCATTGGACTCCTTTGAAGTGGGCATGATTATTAATTTCCTCGTGATGGGGTGATTGGTGATTCTTATGGCCACGAGAAACCTTAGTTGGGCAGATTGCTTAACCTTGCTGATACCCCAATGAGAAATTCCAATGGGTTCGAAACTATGACGTCTCCAATCAGGCCTACTATTTTTGTTCTATTGTACTTTTTGCTTGTGTGAATGGTATTCTTTAGTAATGGAGTGACACCATTTGTATTGTGGTGTAGTTACATTTGTTTTTTTATTTCTGACACTAACTCTTTAAATAGCATGCTGTACTCTTGCAGGAGATTGGCAGTGGCTTGTGCCGAGGACAAATTAAACAATTTGCCGGTCTTCTGGGGTGTTCAGCAGTGTCACAAAACCCTATTTCATTGAAGGATATCTTAAGTGGGTTCTTAATTTGTAGTTTCAGTCAATACAGTGATGTCCTGGCCTTTGATTGATATCTGTCATTTTGGGTGTGCTCAACAGTGTGTGCCCCTTGGTTCCCTTTTTAGGTCTCGACTATTATATCCCGCAGGGATAAATAGACGAGAGTAATGTAGTTGAAACAAACTCTCTGACCAAGCAGATTCCGTGTGAATTTCTCACAATGCATGTTAACTTTTGAAGCGTGACGCTTCTCCAGCGCGCGCTTGGCCTCGCACACCACCATCAAAGGCTTCTGCTCCCCCTCACTCACACCCCATCCGCTCCTTTCCTCCCTCCCACTCACTTGCTCCCCCGCCCCCCCACCAGGCTCTTGAAGCGCGACGCTTCACCAGCACTTCCCTCTCACTCGCTCACTCCCCTTCTCCCCCGCCCCCCATCACCATCCGACTTGTTTTTGGGACTCAAACACTGTTTCCTACGCCCAAAATCGGCAGCTCGCTTCTGCCCTTCTCTGCTCTTCAGGCCCAGCTTGTTTTGGTTGACTCTTCACTTTTGGAGCTCACACACAGCATTTGCATTTCTAGGTTTCCTATTAATCCGACTCAGTCAGACGGCATTTCTAATCTAACGTGGTTCCAGGGCTTTTTTCCATGCATCCCTGCACTTCCCCCTCCCGCTTTGGCTTTAGAGCATCATTTGAATGTCTTTGATCAGGGCGGTTTGAGGGCGCCTGCTCCGTGCATTGCCCCCAACCCTTGTTTTATTTTGCTCCAGAATGTTTGTTTACTGGATCCTGTATGCCTTTAAATTTAATTATTACGTCTGCATTTTTAAGATAGAGCCGGCGGGACTCGAACACTGTTTCCTATGCCCAAAGTCGGCAACTCGAGCCACAACCCTATACATGTATACTTGCAGCCAATCACAATATGGCCACTATTGACGGCCGATCCTTTAACTCCTCTTTCCATGTCAATCATGTTGGTATTTATATGACGTCTGAGGTTTAAACAATCGGCCTCGGAGTTATCGACATTGTGTGTTTACTCGCGTACTTGCCTTCAGTTTCTTACACTTCTGACGGGCCTCAGACAGGCGTTTTTCAAAGGTTGACAGAACTAGATCAGTGATGTGCTGCTCACTTGGGTTAACTCTTGGGTTCACATGTTAACTCTTGAAGCGTGACGCTTCTCCAGCGCGCGCTTGGCCTCGCACACCACATGAAAGGCTTCTGCTCCCCCTCACTCACACCCCATCCCCATATGCTCCTTCCCTCCCTCCCACTCGCTGGCTGCCCCGCCCCCCCAACCAGGCTCTTGAAGCACGACGCCTCACTAACTAGATTATGCTGTATCCTGAAGAAATGATTGACACTGGCTGACCCTCCCACCCATCTAACTTGGACTGCTGCCCAAAGGCCAAATCATTTCTCATTGCCCTGTGTCTCTTTAACTCGCTCCTATATTCCGCACCCAGTGCTTTCCCCTCCGGTGCTGGCATCTGAGCTCCCCTTTAAATAAGAGAATCTAATTTCCCTTCCAGTCAGACACGTATCTAGATGTCAATTACATGCAGCCTACCGATTCTCATTAGCTTCTCATCGAACGGCCTCTCTAGAGGGACGTGATGTAAACAATGTTATTTCCGCCTCAAGCTCCCGCGGCCCATTTCCAAAGACTAAAAGCATATTTACAGCCAACATGATAACTTTCCACAATTTCCCACTACTGATCTTAAGCACTCCCAATAGCAGAGGCACAGGCATGCTTTCAAGACTCGTTTTTTATTTGGTTCGGAGCCTCTTGTTTTATATTGTCACATGACTATTGCAATTCAGGAAAGTTGACATTTTCCAGCAAAATAACATTTGTGGCGTGCTTTGAGGGGGAGCAGACAGTGACTACTTTCAACACATTTTTAAGCATTCTAAAACATTATTCTTTAGATTTATGTTGCAGCGTCACAAAAAAATGGTAAGATGCTCTAATGAATCTATAGGTGTCCACAGTCCGCTCCTGCGCAATTAAACCACTGGATATTTTCTCCAATAGAATACCTCCAGATCTGTTTCCCACATGAATATATCTTGTTTTTTTATGTGTTCAGGCGCCACCCAAGATCCCCTCTTCGCACTGCTGCATCTGTAAATTCAACCCCCCCCATTCCCTGCCAGGTTCTTTTCCCCTTTCACTTCTGCCCCCTTTTAATTATTTATTTAGTTGCACGCATTGCTTGTTTAGTGGAGCCAGCTTTAAAAAAAAATTTGTTTGTGTTTGAGCGGAATCCAAGAGCACCTCGCCCCACTGCTGCATCTGTAAATTTAAACCACCCTTCCCTGCCTGGTTCTCCTCCCCTCGTGCTTCCCGTGACTGCCCATAGTACCCACAGCTATTAGCACTCCTACAATACGGCCACACAAGGCAAAACCTTCTTCAAACAAGCATTTACAATGCAATAGGTCTCACATTTACGCAAGTTTAAGCTATTGCCATTGTAAATGACAATGCCTTTTATTTATGTTTTACAAACAAAAACATAAATAAAAGGCATTGTCATTTACAATGCAATAGCTCAAACTCGCATAATTGCGAGACTTACTGTATTGTACCCCTCAACGCCGCAGCACCCCTCAACGCCGCAGCACCCCTCAACGCCGCAGCACCCCTCAACGCCGCAGCATCCCTCAACGCCGCAGCATCCCTCAACGCCGCAGCATCCCTCAACGCCGCAGCATCCCTCAACGCCGCAGCATCCCTCAACGCCGCAGCATCCCTCAACGCCGCAGCATCCCTCAACGCCGCAGCATCCCTCAACGCCGCAGCATCCCTCAACGCCGCAGCATCCCTCAACGCCGCAGCATCCCTCAACGGCGCAGCATCCCTCAACGCCACAGCATCCCTCAACGCCACAGCATCACTCAGCACCACACAACGCCACAGCACCACTCAACGCCACAGCACCACTCAACGCCACAGCATCACTCAGCACCACACAACGCCACAGCACCACTCAACGCCACAGCACCACTCAACGCCACAATCACTCAGTGCCACAGAATCACTCAGCACCACTGAATGCCACAGCCCCCCTCAACGCCACAGCACCACTCAATGCCACAACACTCAACGACACAGCACCACTCAGCGCACAGCATCCCTCAACGTCACAGCATCACTCTACGCCACAGCATTACGCCACAGCATCACTCAACGCCACAGCATCACTCAACGCCACAGCATCACTCAACACCACAGCATCACTCAGCACCACAGCACCACTCAACGCCACAGCACCACTCGGCGCCACAGAATCACTTAGCACCACTGAATGCCACATCACCACTCAACGCCACATCACCACTCAACGCCACAGCACCACTCGACGCCACAGCACCACTCGACGCCACAGCACCACTCGACGCCACAGCACCACTCGACGCCACAGCACCACTCGACGCCACAGCATTACTCAACGCCACAGCATTACTCAACGCCACAGCATTACTCAACGCCACAGCATTACTCAACGCCACAGCATTACTCAACGCCACAGCATTACTCAACGCCACAGCATCACTCAACGCCACAGCATCACTCAACGCCACAGCATCACTCAACGCCACAGCATCACTCAACGTCACAGCATCACTCAACGTCACAGCATCACTCAACGTCACAGCATCAGTCAACGTCACAGCATCAGTCAACGTCACAGCATCAGTCAACGCCACAGCATCAGTCAACGCCACAGCATCAGTCAACGCCACAGCATCAGTCAACGCCACAGCATCAGTCAACGCCACAGCATCAGTCAACGCCACAGCATCAGTCAACGCCACAGCATCAGTCAACGCCACAGCATCAGTCAACGCCACAGCATCAGTCAACGCCACAGCATCAGTCAACGCCACAGCATCAGTCAACGCCACAGCATCAGTCAACGCCACAGCATCAGTCAACGCCACAGCATCAGTCAACGCCACAGCATCAGTCAACGCCACAGCATCACTCAATGCCACAGCATCACTCAGCACCACTCAAAGCCACAGCGCCACTGGACGCCACAGCATCACTCAGCACCACTGAACGCCACAGCATCACTCGGCACCACTGAACGTCACAGCATCACTCTGTGCAACCATTCAACAACAACTGGTTCTAATATGTTCTCTCAATGTTTCAAGCTTTATTACAGATGTCACAAAAAGATGTTAATATTTCACTTCTGTTCTTGGATTTTCATCACAATAAAATACACTAAACATAATCTCCCCAAAAGTTATTTACAAAAGTTTAAGCTATTGCCATTATAAATTACAATAACTTTTATTTAAGTATTAGTTATTAAAAAAAATGAAAGCCATTGTTATTTGTAAATACAACACATATTGCATTACAAATGCTATAGGTGTCACGTTTGCGAAAGTTAAAACTATTGGCATTGTAAATGACAAAGCTATTAATTTCGCTATCTTAAAAACCAACACATAAATAAAAAATTTGTCATTTACAATACCAATAGCTCAAACTTTTCTAATGCGAGACCTATTGCATTGCAAATGCTTGTTTTGGTCAAGGAGATGATGTGTACCTCATCATTTCTCTTCGCCTTCAGAGCTTCCAGGATTGAAAGTACTTTTTTGGGGGGTTTCCATCATGCAAGCCCCATACTAGTGTACTTCAGAAACATGATTCTTACCCACTGTAGGAGATGGATTACTGGTTGAGGAGAGTGAAACCATACCCAAGCAGCAACCACAATTGTTCTCAGAGTAAAACCCAAGCAAACCCCAAATTAACTTGTGCTGAACTCTCTGGTAGCTTGGCACAAAAGTAGTCCGGCTTAACTTGGAGGCAATGTGTACAGTATTTATGCAGCACACAAACCGAAATAAAGGGAGAACACAGCAGTAGATCAACCCTGCTCAGATTTAGAAAAAGCACCAACTGTAGTTATCTGGTTGCAGCGGAATGGGACCAAGTCCCAAGTTCAGGCCGACCATGATGGATTTGGGCCGGATACCAGGACCAAGTTCGGCCTGCTGACAAAGTACCTTAAATCCTGGTTGCAGAGCGTTGTCGATGAAACCGGGGGTGCTCCCCACCCTAGATTTCAAGGCCAAGTGGCAGGAGGAAGGTCAACGTGAGGATACGAGGTGTCGCTTATGCCAATAGGTGAAGGAAATATTGCTGCATGACCTCTACCTTTGCCCCTGCTTAATCATGCAGCAGAGGGCCCTGTTGCGGAATGAATGTAAAGCCATAGGAATAAGAACCTGCAGATCAGCTGCCATGGAGTCCCTAAATCCTCAACACATTAAGCTGAACATACAACTGGTGCATTCTGTTACATTTTTAAAGACTAGTTGAGGCTAAAGACTCTGTTAGGTAGAGATTCAGCGATCTATTTTAGGAAAGTGTAAATGGTGGCCTAGGAGATGCTCAGATGGTCCCTCAATGGTAGGTTGCTAGCAGCATTATAGGTACGCAGCAGGAAACATAATGCCTACACGCCCCATCCCGCCATGCACAGGTGAAGTCCCTTAGGAGGGATCTATGAAGGTGCAGATAATAGGCTGTGGATGTACATAGATGTAGGTGCTATTGGCCACAGTAGATGCATAGCAATACATTACTGCTTTTATCCACCCTACCCCCAAGTTGAGGTGGTATCCCACAGGCGGGCTCAGTGCTTTCCAGGCCCGTTGGGCAGCATGCTTTCTAAAGTTTTATTGCCTGTGGTTTTATGTCTGTCATGTACTATGCACTGTATTGCCTTAACCATAGTGGCTGCCCGATGACTTCAATAGGCAGGTCCTTTTAGTAATAGTTTTGTCCATTATGCATCATTCACTTTGCAGTTTTCAGTATAATGGCCGCCAGATGATGTCAGTAGGCTGGTCCTTTTAGTAATATTTTATCACATGAACATGGCTATTGTGTTTTTTTTTCTGTTTGTTTGTTTAGGCGTGACACTTTAGTATTCACTACACACCTTATTTTACACATTGCACTTTGCAGAAACGATGATCAGGCACCTAAGTACTAGAAGTCCTACGGTTAATTCATACGTTAAGGGGTTCCCAAAATTTGTGTTGTTATATTAGGTGGGCTGGGGGAGGCCCTCCTGGAGGACTATGCTGTTTAGCACTGTAGAGGACTATATTTATGGCTTCTTAAGGAACATGTGCGATGTATCCATGTATTAAAATTTTGACTGAAGGGTTATGCTAAAGGGTTTGATGTATGGTTTGTTTTCTTTGTTTTTATGTTTGGCTTTTATTAACTAATATGCCTATCTTTTACCTGGTTGCAAAGTATTGCGAGGTCCTACATTGAGGATGCATTGCGCATCAGTAGTTAAGAGGAGCTACAGGCTGCTTTGCGAAGTCCTGCGTTGAGGATGCATTGCCTAGCACCGGTTCCAAGTGGCTGCGATGCGAGGTCCTGCGTTGAGGATGCTTTGTAAAACAGCGGTTCCGATGCGAAGTTGCGAGGGGACGCATCGCGTTGGTTCTGCTTGGAACACAGCTGGCTTGGCAGAGCACCTTCAGGGCCACTTCCAAGGGTCCAGAACTGGGGTGGCACCCCTCACAACGAACATAGTCCAGGTGCTGGGTTCGAGGTGGATGGAGCCTTTTCTGTCCCGTAGGCTCTGATAAGGAGGCCAACCAACTAGCCCTTAGAGACAGTCTGGTGGTTCTGTGTCCAAGATGCAGTTCTAGTCCTTCTCGCTCAGGCATCAGGGCAGCAGAGTAGCAGTCTTGTCAGCAGAGCAGCACAGCAGTCCTCCTTCTGAGTCTTCCATAGGCCCATATGTGTACTGACGAGTTGGGTCTGAAGGTCCACTATTTATCCTTGGCACCAGCTTTGAAGTAGAAGTTTCTAGAGGTATCCATCCCAAAGATGTTTGGAATTTCCTTCCTCCCTGCCCCCAGCTTGTTTGGGGGCCTAAAAGACCAGTGTGAAACCGTTTGTCAGTGTACTAAGGCTGACTATTTGTGAAGTGCAAGTGTGATAGGTGACAGCTTCAACAACTATGAAGTCCGAGATGTCCCATCCTGCCAACACCAATTCCCCTTTTGTCTCACTGTCTGGGAGTGATACACAAAGACCAACTTCCAGCTGCACCTAGTCATGGGACCCAGGATATAGTCAGCAGGCATCAAAATGGTTGGTACAAGAAAATGGCAAACTTTCTAAAAGCATTTTCAGAATTGTGACTTAAAATCCAATTGTACCATTAAAGAGGGTTTTAAATTTCAGTTATTAAAGCCCAGACTCGATATTCATATCTGCTTTCTATTGAAAGTGATCACTTATTAAATGTAATAAGGTAACTCAATGTTATCCCATTAGAGAGGCAGGCCTTGCAGCAGTGAAAAATAAATGAGAGAGTTTTGAAAAGTACATGTCCAGCGTTGTAAGTCCACTTCACTTTGCCCTATGGGTTGTTTAGCGCCTACCCTAGGGGGTGCCTTATATGTATTAAAAAGGAAGGTTTAGACCTGGCAAAAGGTACATTTTGCTAGTTAGAAATGACAGTTTAAAACACACACAGGCTACAATGGCAGGATTGAGGCATTTTTAAAAGGCTTCATAAGTCAGTGGCACAATGGGTGTTGCAAGCCCACTAATAGCATTTAATTTACAGGCCCTGGGTATAGGCAGAGCCACTTTACTATGATCTTACAAGTAAATTAAAAGTGCCAATTGGGTGGAAGCTAGTGTTATCATGTTTTAGGGAGAGAGCACAAGCACGTTAGCACTGGTTAGCAGTGGTAAAGTGCGCAGAGTCCTAAGACCAGCAAAAACATAATCAGCAAAAACAGGAGGATGGACGGGAAACCACGCATCCAATGTTCGGTCCAACACCCATATTTTCATTGCTTCTTTCCTTTGGTGCACGTTCTATTTGCCCTGCACCCTCTTCTCTGTTGTGATGTGAAACTTGCATAATTTCTATAAGATTGAATCCCTTTCATTTGCTGGAACTTTTGTTTTGCCTCTACGTTCTCTTCCTGTATGGTCCACTGGCTTCCCTGTGAGTTCTACTCTCCGCTTCTTTCATTCATAATATGAAAGCAAACTTGGCCTCTCTGGCTTGCTCTCATTTTTGTGAGTTTGGATGAATACCCTAGGGTATTAATGCCTGTCTCCTTTAGAAATTGTTGATGTAGGTTTGAAGACTTGCACCACACTATAATTTGCACCTTCAGTTCCTCCTCTGGACCAGCTGCTTTTAATGTACTAACTCATTTACGCAGATATACCTGGAAGGCATCAAGCACTTCCCCTGGATCTTACCAAGCAGTGGAATCTTTATACTTGCAGTCCACCACCATGTTGGGGATTAGGGCTGTACAGAACATCTGCAATAATTCCTCCCGCAGTGTGAGAATAAGATTTTCTTGCAGTTTCGTAGATCTCCATTGAGCCTGCAGACCCAGCCACCCGATCTGCAGTTTCTATCTTGATTCTGGTGTGCCCAGAGAATTTCTGCCACATGTGATAGTTTCCTCTTGGTCCTTAAAGGAACACCTCTTGAACCTTGCAGAGCAAGGAAACAAACCAGTGTCCGATGACTCTTCAATCATACGTTACCTAATGGAGTTTCCCTTTGGGTACTTACGTAAATAGACAGATTTCTGATGACTTCCCATCAACTTGCCCACTAGGCTGGTGCACACGTGGAAACATAGATTGGTATATTTAAGACTTGTATGCTATGCCAACCTAGTGCATAAGACATGTAGAACTATTGTTAGAAATATCTCAAGCACATTGGCAATAGTGAACACAAAGCCTTTATTCTAAATAGGGCTGTGGAATTTTATGAAATATCAGCTTGTTGAAGGGATGGATGCTTCAGAAATCTATTTATCCTGTTAAAAAAATCCACTTGTCTCCTTTGGTGCCATGCAGTAAGGCATCACATTATGGCAGCATTTTCATAATAGAACAGCTCTGATAATAGCCTGTCTGATTGTCTTAGGGTTCCTATAAGAAGGGTTTGGATTCTAGGAAGACTCTTATTTAGCCATCTTCCCGCAAATCTACATACAATAGCTAGATGTAAGTGGGAAGCAGTAAGTCCATGCTTGTATTGCTTTGTGATTCCGGGCAGACCCACAAACTTACATGTTTATTGTTATTCGCCACCTTGTCTCCTGTGACTCTTCACCCTGGAAAAGTTTAAAAATGTACTACTGACAAGGGTTATCCTCCCACTACATCATAGGGCAGTAGGACGCCCCACTTGACTGTGTCTGATGGTGTTTCGCTCTTTTACCAGGAGCACATCCTCCCACAAGGTAGTTCCCTTCAGTGGCAGGGGCTATTATGGCAATGCATGTTTTTAGACCAAAAAACATACTTTTGCTTTTAGCCAGGTTTATCTTATTTGATATCAGCGAGGGCTGCCAGCTCCCCCAACAATAATGTTTTACAAAACACATGACAAAACAAGCATGGACAAAGCCAAAGGCTGGCAGCCATTGCCAGACCTATTGACTTTGTCAGTGCTTATTTCACATTTAAGGTATTAGTCACAGAATGAACACATGCAACATCATGCAAACACATAACATTTCTTTTGATATAGTACCAAATTATCCATGTTTACTTTATACTTGTTTCTAATCTATTACATATTTCTTCCCGAGTAGGGTGATTAATACATGTGCAGTCCCACACCATGTGCCTACATTCTGCTCCATTTTGTTTCCACCCAAGACATCAATCTTGTTTAGTGTGTTCCATTCTTTTCAATCTCAGGGTTGTGTGTTCTGTGTAGTACAATGAACTACATCAATTTGAATCTAGTAATACTAAATGTGCCTGTGGTCAAGCTGCAGACATCTTTCCAGTCTTTTTATGTAAAGGCCTCTCCACAATCCTCCTGCCATCTTCCCCTCACCATAAGTGTTCAGTTGGCATGTCTTCTCTCATAGCAGTATATATCTGTGCTATTAATTTCTTGATGGTATTTATTTCTATAATAATTTTAGATATTCTTCTAGTTGCGGGTTCCTCAAGGAAATGCACCGAGGGGCATTTACCAGCCCTGACTATTCTGGCATACTGTATGACTTCTGTACCTATCACTTGATACATATTCTGGGATTCCCTAAACGTCAATCTTTTGCCACTTCAAAGCAGATCCTCCATACATAGTAGACCCCTTTTCCCCCCATTGACGGTCCTGTGAAACTCAAGTAAAGTTCATCATCATCATCATCGTCATCATTCGATCATATTAGAAATTACCATAAAAGCACACATAATAAATACATCAATAAAAATGTTGTTACAAGAATATTATCATTAAGATATCAATTTTTTCTTCATGATCCTATTATAAGATAAGAATGAATTAAAACACATAATAAAAGCAGCAATTCATTTCTCGAATATTGATAAATTAAAATTTACAATTAGCTTAATGGGCTAAATGTTAACCCCTTCCTTTTCTTCACACAGGCCCATAAGAATGTTGCTACAGAGTAGCAAACCAAGGGGTTGGGTAGTGTTTTTAAATAGAATAATGCTACCCAGCACTGCTTGTGTCCCAGTTTCTTTAGAATTGGCTTCAGGTAGGCCTTCCTTTCGCTCTCATAGAGCCCACAGAATAGGACTATATGCAATTCGGATTGTGGTGATAAATTATCACAGGGGCACATGATTAAGTTGGAATGGTTATATGTTTTTTTCTGGGTAACCAAGCATTAAGGGAATTAAATTAGTGCGGAATCTTAGCAGTATGAATCTATGGCGTACGCTGTTTATGTTGGCTTAGTAGGAAAAGTCTTCCACCATAGGCGGTGGGTTAAGGTGATAAACCTGTACTGTGGATTTCTCCTGATAATAGTAGGTAAAGTTCAATAGATTGGCCGCCAGGATATGTGGATACTTATTATCTGTCATTTTACAGGACCGCTTCCCATGTTTCTGAATTGATCTCACAATATAAAGTTTAGAATTGTTTCAATTTTCAGTGTCCACCCAAAATCATCTTACTTCCTTAGCTATTTTGCATGTGAAATTCTTGTACAAGCTTCCATCCTCTGTGAACCACTTTATGTATTGCAGCTTTGATGCCAAGTAATAGCCTTCCGTAACCGGTAATTGCAGCTTTCACTCCTCTCTGTTTACCAGCAGGACACTTAAACTGACTCTGTTCGTTTTCCCTTCCCACAAGAGTCACCGTCTCTGCATATTTGTTCTATGTACTTCTGTTGAGTAGTCAATCATACAGCCTCGAAAGATACATAAACATCACAGGACATTCTCATTTTTACCAATGCTCCCCTTCCTGCCATGACATTAGGCGCCTTATCCAGTGTCACCATCTATTCTAGGCAGCCTATGCTTCTTACTATGTGCAGTTTATACTGTAAGGAATCTTTCCTTGCCACCATAATGCACAAGTATCATTATGGCTCTTTGATCCATTTTATGGAAAGTTGGGGGTGTAATTGAGTACCATTGAGTTGGGTAACAATAAACATCTGTTATTCAGCGCCAAGATACCCTTCCGGGTGAACGTGTGCTTTACAAATGCACATGTTATGTTATTTGTACTGTAGCTCGTCCCATCGTGCCCACCGGATACACTAACTATTTGTCACAGTTCAGCTGAAGCCTAGAAATTCGCCCAAATGTTTCCATGCATTGCATTAGTTGTGGCACTGCAAATATATTTAAATAGAACAGCATATTCTCACCCGCATATACCGATACCACATGCGTTTTCACCCTACTTTAATATTGTACTTTATTAGCTTATTTCTCACTAGTCATGCCAGTGGTTCTACAGCAATCGTGGTGTATATCCTATTTTGAACTCAATCAACCGTAATCCTGCTTACTGCTTCTGCATGTATTTGCATATAATCAGGGAGCATTCTGGCAGCATTAGAAGAGCCTCAATTGGTTATACTTTGCAGATGTAATCATATTTTTGTACTGTAGCCCTGTCAGAAATTGGCTCACTGCATTTCTTTAAAGCGCTTGTCTTAATAGGAAAGGCTTTCCTTTTATGAAGCGTATCACCAAGTTTGAACTACTTGCAAATGTGGATACAAACCTTGCCTTAGTGACAGACAGTCCTCTTCCACAGATCCATGCTGTGCAGTGCTGCTGTAAACTGGCAGCCAAAGTGTTTGTTCTGCAGGTAATGCACATACTTGTTCAGTAGACAAACTAAACATGAACTGCTGCTCGGTGTTCTGCAGTGGTGGGCTTGGCCTGGTTGATAAAAAAAATTAGAATATTGATCACTGCGATACATTGATGGGAATCCATTTAGTTGTCTTTGGATCTCACTAGTAATCACTTTGCTCTCTTTTTTCATTGCTTTTTTTGTCTTTGTGGGCTTTTATGCGACTTGTGTTCTGACTCCCTCTGTGAGGAGTTGAAGCCTGCTGGCTACAGTGTTGGCTATCAGGCCCCCGGTTCTTTTTGTGTTTTACATTAGAGTGCAATGGGGATGTGAACCTGGGCAGGTCTTTAAATATCCCTATGACCCTTTCTCCCTCGGTGGTATGGTTGTTCTTGAGCAGCTGATAGCTGCGGGTCGTATTTTGATAGTTGACTACACTAATTAGGTAGTTCATTCTAACTACACTTTGTGGGTTAGTATTAGTTTGTTGTATTGTTGATTCTTGATAGTCGCATCCTTGGCTATTCCTCTCTTTCTTTACCTTTTATTGCTCACACTACTCATTTAAAATGGCTGAAATCAGTGGTTTAGCCTACGATGACACTGTTTACCAATCAATACTAGATAGTATGCGAAGTATTCTGGAGGCACTTCCTATTCCAGCGGTAGGGTCAGAGGATGAGTGGGCTAAAGTCCTCATTCTTAAGAAATCACATTCACGCACATCCGTGCATGGCACTGCAATGGCAGAATATTTGAGGGCGAGTTGTGCTCCTCCAGGTTTAATAGTAACTAATGATCCCCGTTTGTTTCTGATTGACAAGGCTTTTCATAAAGACTGGTCACTAATAGCCTGGCGCTGCACACATGACTGGCTGATCTTGATCATTAGTACAGCGAAAAGAGTAGCAGATTCCATTTTGATTGAAATTAGATTATTGGAATCACAAATTAAAACTACTATTACAGCAACCCTTTTCAGAAAACAACAAGAAGAGTCAAATAAGAATAATAAAGAATTTAAGGACTCCATTCTACAAACCAAGATAGATAAATTAAAAAAAGATTTAGCAAAGTTCAAACACGAACGGGTTTATCCTTACACCAGTGATACTTATTCCCCACCCGAATTTAAGAACAACGGGAAGAGATATGGGTCCAATTATTCAGGCTCTAGCTCGAAAGGCAGTAGCGATTCCGACTCTTCAGGCACACCTGCACAACAATTCAGATGACGAGGGAGATCTAATAGATTTACTAACTATAGAGGACACCCTACACCACATTTTCAACAATGGTGGCCACCTACACCGTGGGGTTATCCATCTCACCTTTCTCGTCCACCACATCCTTTTCAGCCCCCTATGACACCGTTCTCAAGTTTCCAGACTGAATACACTAATCACCCTTTTTAGGGTTTGGCCCTCGGAGGTCGCGAGGCAAAAGAAGAAATCAACAAATGCAGGTCCATTGGGACGAATCAACGGGTCCGCACGCAGGAACCCGCAGCCAAACCAGGAGGAACCTGCTGCAAGCAGGGACCTCCCTGAATCTACCCTCATAGTGAATCTGAGTACCAAGATGTTAAGTAAGATGGAATAAACTGTTCTCAACAGAGGGTTGGGCTTTGTGACTACATACAATGGGGATCCGTTTTTGTTCCAGTGTGAACTGGCCCAATTCTTTCGTAAGTTGAGACTCCACTACTTTTTCAAGGACAAACAGGATGGGGCAGTGGATCAAATGAATGATAATACTGGTCTTAAGAAACGGTCCGCTTTCTATCTACCAACACATTCTGTACCGCTGCAGGTACTGACTTTTGAGAAGGCAGTCAAGAATGATATTGTCATACTCTTCCCAGCAGGACGGTAGTGTGGACTGCGGGGGCCACCCTCACACTAGGCGAACATTTGCTGCCCCATCGACTGGAGCCATTCATCCTACGCTGCCACTACAGTGATACTTGGGGGATTACGACTGTCTCCTCTAGTCTTGCCGCACGTGGGCTCGGTTCTCCCCGTCCCTCCTATAGCTCTTTGGCTGCTGGCCCGAGGAGAGGTTCCTTATCTGTAGCACCGAAGGCTACTGGGAAAGGTAGCAGGAACTCTACGCATAGGCAGATAAATAAACTTTCATGGGGAACTAAGGGAGATGGTAAGACTCCGGCACCTGACGCCGCCCCGCAGGCGGTCTCCCCAGCCGCATCAGCGAAGACCCTCACCCTAGAGGATGTTCTGGAGGCGATAGCGGGAGTCCGTTCCTCACTGGAGACTCGTATAGACTCAGTGAATGTAAAAGTGACACTGTTACGCGCCGACCTCCGCAAAATGGACTCCAAAGTGCGTGATGTTGAGGTGAAAACCGCGGCGCTTATTGACGATACCTCCACCCTGCAGCAACAAGTGGCGCAACTCCAGCAGCAGCAGATGGGAGACCTCATGGATGAGTATGAAGGGTGGGCGAGACGGAACAACATCCGTATCCTGGAGGTACCCGAGAGGATGGACCTCTTTGTTGAAGAGTTGGTTTTGAAGCATCTCCAGCCCAAGAAACTGTCGAACTATTTCTCAATTGAATGTGCCCACAGGGTCCTGGGGGGTAGGCCGAAGCCAGGGGCCCTCCCCCGACCCATCATTGCACGGGTCTTTAATTTCAAGGACCGGGATGTCATCCTGCAGACGGCCAGAGCTGGTTCACCGTTACGAATCGACAATGCCCAGATCACATTCTTCCCGGACTTCACAGTAAAAGTGCAGGCCAGAAGACGCAGTTTCCTGGACGTTAAAAAAGCGATGCGAGGCCAACACATAAAATACTCCATGCTGTTCCCGGCCAAACTGCGGGCGGAATCTGAAGGAGGGTCCTGGTTCTTTTTCTCTCCAAGTGAAGTGTGGGACTGGCTGGAGGGATGGCGCCGAGCGGGCTCGACTTCAGGTAAACAAAGAGCATCTGGTCCCCGCTCGGAGCGAGATCCCCAACCGGAGAGCCCTGAACTGTTCACTGCGGTCACCCAGGAGGAATGATGCGAGGTCTGGAACACTTGCAGGTGGTCTCTTGTCGCTTCCTTGCAGATGTCGTGAGGTCCAGTATGTCTGTTTCTTCATCGGAGTGTCGACGGACAGCCTTGGCCATGGTTTCGATTCCCGAACTCTGAGGTCTTCCCCCTCCTCTCCCCCTCCCTCCCCCCTCTCTTTCCCTCCGTCTCTCCCCCTCCCCCCCCCCATATGTACCCGATATGGACTTGCCATATCACGATTGACTGGGATTATCGCAGTTGACGCCAAGACATTGGGTTGGACTACTGGGACTGTCATGCTCAGCATGTCCTCATTTTCTAGAGCTTTGTAGACTTTTGACTTGTTAGCTGGGGACTATTTTAGGCCCTAAACGTATTTCGCTATTGTCCTCCCCCCCCCCCCCCTCCTTCCTTCCCTCTTCATTGCAGTGTCAAAGGCTCTGGCTCGCCATTGGGCCCCCATGCTCTATACGGTATGCTTTAAATTACACCGGGTTTCATTTGACCCTTGAAGTTCATCGCTCAATTTAACTCCTACACTCTCAGGCGAGTGGTTTCACAGGCTTACCAGCCTCCCCGTTTATGGTTGGGAGGGCGACAGGCACTCTGCCAAGTTTGGGAGTGGATAGTTTCAGGTCCGCGGGCAGGGACGCGGGGTGGGGGGAGACTCCGAGTTTGGGGTTGTTTGTTCTTTCTATTTCTGTTTCATGAATCCTATTGCAGGCTTGAATTTCAGGTTCGATGGTTTCTTTTATTTTCTTTTGTTGTTCATACACTTTGCAGAGTCCTCCTTTCCGATGGGCATGATCGATGCCGCCGACCGGCCTCAGTTGCCATTCTATCCTTTAGGGATATTGTTCCTCGTTCCCGATTGGCTCAGCTTCTTGCTGCTATCCTTCTCCCCGTCCTTTCCTATTCAATCCACCATGACGCAATCACATGTTAGGGCGCTTACCCTCATGACATGGAATGTCAATGGCCTTGGTAACACGATCAAGAGAGGAGTGGTGCTGCAATACCTCAAACGCCATGCACCCGACCTGGTGCTCCTCCAGGAGACACACTTAATGGGCAACACTTGTCGGGCACTCCACCGTGAGGGGTACAAGTTATTGGTGCACGCCGGTTTCACCTCTGGTTCCCGCGGCACCGGTATCCTGGTTAAGAAGAACCTTCCACTTACCTGCACTAAGACGTGGGCTGACCCCCTTGGCCGCATTTCAGTGGCTGAGGCCACATGGGAAGGGCGGCACCTAAACATAATCTCGGCCTATATCCTGCCAACACTGGGTAAGGACGCCCTGACGACCTTAAAACGACTGTTGTTAGACCTCCCACAGGGCACACTAATTATCGGCGGAGACTTTAATATGACTATGGATGACACTGTTGATAGACACCCCCAACGGGGCTCCCATAAACAGAGTTCGGACTTTAAGGACTTTACGCAAGCGATGGGGTTGGAGGACCTTTGGCGGACGTCTTACCCTGACACTCCCTATTACACGCATTACTCCAACGCCCATAATAGTATGTCCCGTATTGACTATCTATTTTGCCACACGTCAGATGTGGGCCTCTTTCGCGACCCAAAGGGACTCCCCCGAGGTATCTCGGATCACTCTCCTCTCACGGTTCGACTCACTTATCATCGGCAGGTAACCAGGGGTCCCATAGTTATCAACCCATGGCTCAAGAAAATTCCTGACATTAGAGACAGTCTGTAGGAACACACTGAATACTATTTTGCCGAAAACCTTGGTTCGGTCCAATCGGCCGTCACGATCTGGGAGGCATATAAGGCCGTTATCAAAGGGAGAGCGCTAGCTCTCAAATTGGGCTACCAACGCAAGCAGGCCGAACTGCTGCTTCAGACGGAATCAGAGTTGCTTACCCTTGAATCTGACCTTACCACTACCCCGTCCAAAGAGACGGTCGCTCGTCTTCGTTTGAAACAGGCAGAATACAAGACACTGGCCTTGGAGAAGGCTCAGGCGAAACTGTTGCAAACCCGCCACCGGGTCTATGAGCTGGGAGACAGGGCAGGTAAAATGCTCGCCTGGCTGGAGCGCCGAGAACAAGGTTCTAGATGGGATCCGTTACTAATGCGCCCGATGCCTCGCACATTACAGACCCGCTGGACATCGTTGAGGCGTTTGCTAACCACCTTGAGGAAGTTTACTCCTCTAGAGCGTACTACTCTGCAGACGAATCCGCCTCCTTCTGGAGGAAAAGCATTTGCCCACTCTCTCCGACTCAGATAGGGAAGAATTAGACGCTGCTCTTACCACTGAGGAGCTAACGAGCGCCCTCTTTGCTGTTAACTCGGGCAAGGCTATGGGACCTAATGGTGTCCCCATTGAATTCTTCAAGGGGATGGCCCAAGAAGTGATCCCGCCCCTAAAGGCCATGTTTGAAGAAAGCCTTGAACGGGGTAGTCTGCCACTGGACTAGCGTCTAGCCTCAATAGTAGTCATCCATAAACCCAACAAGCCAGCCACTGATTGTGGCTCATATAGGCCAATTTCTCTCATTAACGCTGAGGTCAAGATTCTGGCCAAACTCCTGGCGACCAGACTTCTCACAGTCCTCCCCTCCCTAGTACAAGATGATCAATCTGGATTCCTTCCGGGTCGGAACACGGCACTGAACATTCGCAGACTACATAACGTATTGGGCAGACAACCCTACATACAGGAAGATGCCGCAATTTTGTCCCTCTATGCCACCCTAGCGTTCGACTCCATAGAATGGCCCTACCTCTTCGAGGTCCTGAGGCGGTTTGGATTTGGCCCGAATTACATACAGTGGGTCAGACTGCTCTACACTGACTTGTGGGGCCAGGTATGGGTCAACGCCCATACCTCCAGAGAATTACAGCTACATAGAGGTACAAGACAGGGATGTCCCCTCTCTCCTCTTTTATTTGCGCTCACGCTGGAACCCCTGGCCCATTGGATCCGTACGGATGCCTCCATTAAAGGTCTAAGATGTAATGATGACACAATTGATAAAATCTCCCTGTATGCGGATGACATTCTGGTGTATGTTTCCTCCCCTAGATCCTCCATCAATAGCCTGTTTCATGTCATTAGGAACTTTGGGAAATACTCTGGTTTCTCAATCAATTGGTCCAAGTCAGCCCTGTTCTGTCTCCACGGTCCTCCACCCGCTCTCCCGAGAGAATTCACCATTGCGATAGCCGAGGAAGGCTTCAAATATCTGGGTATATTTGTGACTCCAGATCCTAAACTCTTTTACGATCACAACTTACGGGGCCCACTTCAGCTGCTCCACAACGATGTCTCCCACTGGCGTACGCTGCCCCTGTCCCTCCCGGGCAGGGCGGCACTCTTCAAAATGCTGGCACTCCCACGTTTTTTGTATGTCCTTCAAAATTGCCCATTCCTAATTGCTGACTCCTTCTTCCGTACGCTGGAAGGCGATTTGCGACTCCTCCTGTGGGATGGGAAGGCACCTCGAATTGCTCTGCATAAATAAATAAATAAATAATAAATATATAAATAAATAAATAAACTGACTCAAGGATGGTACGACAGGGGTATCGCCTTGCCCAACATGCGACTCTATTATTGGGCCTCCCAACTTGTAGCCACTAACTCCTGGCTCCATGGCTCGCCTACCAACCCGGCCTATCATTTAGAGCGCTACCAGACAGGACGTGACGGATATCTAGGCGCCCTTTACGGCAAATTTCCCCGAAACCGCTACGTGGGACCCATGACACAAACTATTGCTATCTGGCACCGGGCTACTAAGAGCCTCGGTTGGTCTGACGTGTTCACCCGGGCTACCCCACTCTGGGCCTCCCACAAACTGGGCTCCCTCTGTCGCCTGAAGGGGTTTGACAGATGGGACACGATAGGCATCTCTGCCCTTGGAGACTTGATCCACAAGGGTAAATTGTTGACTTTTCCCGAACTTCAACAGAAACATGATCTGGCTCACTCCGAGGCATTCACGCACCTCCAAATAAAACATGCTATCCCTACCTCAGTGCCAGACCTCTCCTCCCTTCCGGAGGCCTCCCCCGTAGAGGATAGGCTACTCTCAGAACCACTCCAGACGAAGGCCATATCCTGCACTTATCGCAAACTATGCAACAATCTGCCCAACTCATTCCAGGCCCCTACGGGACAAGTGGGAGGAAGACGTGGGTGACTTAGACGATGACGACTGGAGGTCAGCAATGATGTCCCCTAGGGAAACAGCGATAAACCACAGTTTCAGACTGATCCAATTGAAAATCCTACACAGAACGTATATGTCTGCCCCCCTCCTGGCCAAGTTGGGAAGACGCCCAGATGAGATGTGTCTCCGCGGCTGCGGTCTCCCTGGCTCCTTTTACCATGTCCTATGGGAATGTCCAGTTATCCAACAGTTTTGGGACAGGGCGGTTCACAAAATGACTGAGGCGGTGGGAAAGCCCATCCCTCTCTCCCCTAGGGAAGGGATTCTTAATGTATGGGGTCTCACAGACCTTACGGAGGTGGAGCCTCAGTGGGTGGCCTTGGGCTTCTTGTTAGTGAAGCGCGCGATAGCAATGCATTGGGGTGCCCCCCCAGAGGCCTCTTCTGGTGGGCTGGGTGGCCGAAATGGATAGGTGCATGCTAGCAGAGAAATCTGTATTTAAGGTCAGAGGGTGCCCCAAGAAGTGGGAAAAAAGTGGGGACTTTGGAATGTGTTTAGAGGAGAGATCTGTACCTCCCCCTCTGTGGGAATGGCATTAGATAAGGTTGGATCGGGACGGCGTGATGATCCTTTAGTGATTGTTTCTTGTACATGCCTGGTATATTTGATTCTGCTTTGTACTATTTGATCAACTGTATGATGACTCTGCTGTTGTTATTCTCAATAAAATGTTAAATCAAAAAAAAAAATGATACTGTCAAGCTTTGGGAGACTCCGCAGAGTACCTACAAAAATCTATCAAGGCAAGAATATCAAGCCTTACAGACACTATCACAAGGTCAGACCATCACGATCAAACCTGCCGACAAGGGCGGTTCGATTGTGGTCCTTAACACCACTGACTATAGGGCAGAGTGTCTCTGCCAATTGAGTGACAGGAGAGCCTATGAGCCCCTGTCACAGGATCATACTGAGAAATTGAGCAACCATATCAGCGCTTTGGTGGAAGAGGCCCTCAGTGAGGGTTGGATCACGAATCGTGAGGCACAATTTTTGCAGACCAAACATCCTGTGATGCCCTATTTTTATATTCTGCCCAAAGTGCACAACCCCCAAAGACCACCTCTGGGTAGACCGATTATTTCAGGTCAAGGCTCGGTCCTTGAGCCTTTATCCACATTTGTGGATAATTTTTTGAGGCCCATTGTGCAGAAAATGCCTATGTATCTACAAGATACAAAGGATGTGCTGCGTGTGATACCTGAGATTGAATATGACCCCGAAAGAGACTTTTTAGTCTCTTTCGATGTAGAGTCCCTGTACACCTCCATCCCCCAGGATGAGACTTTGGAGACCATCACGTCCATCCTGGGGGCAGCCGAGTTGAACACCATTACACCGGTTCACTTTATTATGTCACTTGCCAGGCTAGCCATGAAAGACTAATTTTTTCGTTTTGAAGAGACCATCTACCTTCAGATATCGGGGACTAGCATGGGCAGCTTGGCGAATCTCTACGTACGTGCGTTTGAACAACAATTTGTGCTGACATCGACCAATCCATTCTACACGTCCATCCGTTGGTTGAAGCGTTACATAGATGACGTGTTGGTAGTCTGGAGAGGAGATCGTGAATCGATCTTAGAGTTTCACCAATGGCTCAACGCAAGGAACCAATATCTGAGGTTCACAGTACAGATCAATAAAGAAAGACTGCCTTTTCTGGATTTATCCATGTATGTCACTCCTTCAGGTTTGCAGAGTGAATTATATTGCAAGCCTATGGCTAGGAACTCTTTATTACAGTATGAGAGTCAACACCCGAAGGCCCTCCGGGACAATTTGCCCTATGGGCAATTTCTCCGTATACGGAGGAATTGTTCCACAGAGGAGACCTTTCAGAATCATGCTAAGGGTTTGTCTCAACAACTTTTGGCAAGACATTATCCGCACACATTGATCAAGGGTTCGATCAAACGGGCCAAGAATAACCATCATGAAGCCCTACTTGAGCCTCCAGTACCCAAACCTCCTATGGATCGTTTGACTTTCGTTAGTACTGTCAGTACAAGAGCAAATAACATCCAGAAGATTGTTTGTCGCCACTGGCGTATTTTAAATTGCAGTAGTGATAAAATTGCTCCCCCGTTGTTTGCCTTCAAGCGATCAAGAAGCATACGTGATCGCCTGGTACATACACATCCCAAGGAATCACCTAAAAGATCGATAGGGACCCTATGGGATTTACCTGCAGTAGTGGGACACCACCCATGTGGGAGTTGTTCTATTTGTCCCCAGACCAAACATTCCACAACAGTAGACATAGGCACTGATCGACCATGGGAGCAAGTTAAGTTCACGAACTGTAACATTGCCCAATTGATTTACCTTCTGACTTGCCCCTGTTCCACTAGATATGTCGGAATGACAACACGCAAGTTGGAACACAAAAGTTTGTTTAGATGCAAAAAGACATCAACGAGACTTACTAAACATTTTGTGGATAAGAACCATGGAGAAGAAGACTTTCAGTGGACAGTATTAGAAAAACCATTCATACCGTCACACATTGGTGATATTTCAAAATATCTGTTCACGAAAGAGCAGAAGTGGATATTCAGGCTCCTTAGTGATACACTTGGCCTTAATGATGACATACCTTAGACCAGCCTGTAAAATATGTAAATATTTGAGATGAGGAGTGGAGTCCATCTGTTTATCACACTGTATAGTCCACCCATGACTGTAGATACCATCATCCTTTTGGGAATGGACAAGAAAGGCTGTTTATATGCTGTCCCTTATGAGAAATTGTTTGTAGACTAAGGAGCAGCGGGTTAAACATATGATAAGGCGAAGACTGTATTCAACATACGATACACATGGGTGTTCATTGTTCAATGAGATCAAGTATAAGTAGGTTGCGTGTTTGCTAAGGGATCATTTAACGTGTGATAGACAATGATCTATAAGGATTTATCACAGTTATTGGCAATAAAAGTAGCCCTACAAGTTTAATGGTTCCGGTTAGATCGAATTATAAATACGATACAACAAAATATCCTGTTTTGCAGTAGCTCTGCACCCTAACAAGTGGATGGCAACATTGTGAGCTTAATTGTGTAAGTTTTTTTCGTACTTACTCAATAGATTACTATTCAGTGCTATGGCCTGTCAGATATTATGGGTTGATATATTCTATCCCTTTAGAGAGCAATCTTTTCACAGTCTCACAGAGCCCTACTACTGATATTATCTAGTCTGGTTTTGGTTTCGGACACTGGAGTCTTAATGTATTTCTAGGGTCAGGTCTGCTAGTTATACTTGACAGTTCTTTGAATTAAGAGCCCATGATAGGCATTTGTAGGCTATGTGGTTTGTTATCTTTTTATTACAGACTCATAACACCTCTCATATCATATATTTATTGCTGTAACAAGCTCTTAGCTGCAGCTGTCTGTTCATAGGGAGTCGATAAAGTTTTGACAATCCTCAACAAGAAACTACAAACGTCATGTACATGACGTCATTTTGTAGTTCCGCGTCTTCTCTCGAGCGCTTACGCGAGAGTTCGGGCGGAGACAGTGTAAACAGGTATTGGAGTAAGACGCTTTTCTTCTTCCCTTTTTTCGTTTACACAAGGCATTTTGATTTGAAACATGAGTGCACATAAGGTGTTGCAAACCCCTTTTTTTCAGCGGAGAATTGTTGTATATGAATCGCTGTGAGCTAGGGGGTGTGTCCCATTAGGATCGGTTTCTAGCCTCTCAGATGGCCCTTAAAAACGCCACTCCTGCGCCGTTCCTTTCCTCCCCCTAGACTCAGGATCCGTCTGAGGCAACGACGGACAGGTAGGCGAGTTGAGGTTTTATCCAGCATGGTTGTCTCAGCATTGACTAGTTGGTAACTTGGCCTTATAACTGGAAGGATTGACAATATTCAGAAGGGCTTGGAAGTCTTTTTGAGAGGCATGGATTGGCTATTATATTGTACAAAGAGCCATTTCATGCTCGAGCATGCCTGATTGAATTGAGCACAGATGTATATTGGTTCTACTCTGTGTTGAGGGGGTACCTTTTTATTTTGTCTAAAGATATAGGAACACTGAATGCAATCGGTGGGGAGACCACTATACCAATTAGTGTTTATTTTTAGAGATCTTTATCCTTACATCTAAACTGTGAGTACATACGTTGTGAAGAATGTTTGAGATAAGCCATGTGGCAGTCCTGAATTGTCAAACTCTGAGTAGGATTGTCAACAGGAGGGTCTGTAGGACAGAGTATGATAAGGACTGTAAAGTTCAAGTTCTCTTTTTTTCTCTATTCTATGGTTTCCCTTTGCTTTACCTTCACAGAGCGGGGCCTCTAGTTCCTGAGCTTGGTCCAGCTGAGGTGAGGTCCAATCCCCGGTCAAGCTGGGTGAGCATACATAATTGTTTTGAATGAGCACTAATCTATATGAATGAAGCAAATAAGAGAAAGTTTTTGGAGTAACATGTTGTACATTCTAATTTTCTTTAGATGACATCTGCATGAGCTTCTTAAATTCAGGCGCCAATTAAAGACCTGGCTGTTCCATCAATAATAATAGTTTTTTCGCTGCAGTCCTTCACCATCTTTTTCTCTCAGGGGGTCTACTGGTGCATCAGCGCCGGGACACTCTTCGGAGTAGCCGTGCGCTATATAAATACCCCCATAACATAACATAACATAACATTCCTTCATGAAGAGGATCAGTTGAATTAGGTTGTATTGGTTCCAACCTCTTATCCTTACCTGTATTTTCACTACAAATAGTCCTTTTTATATATAAGTTTTCACTGTGTGTTAGTATAAACTTCGTTTTGCAGTAGCAAAGTCATAGAGCAGAGGCCCTGAAGAAAGCTGAGGGATTTGGTTCCCTATTGGCTGAAACATGTTGGTCTTTCGTTTGCAGTTATTTGTTTAAACTGCCTCTTACACTGTTCTTGTTTTTTAATTAGGGGGTGGGTCGGTATCTTAAAATGTTTCCTGCTTTTCGCCTCATCACCCTATTTTAATCACCACTTTTTTGTGTTTTGCACTGCACTGAATTCCCTTGTGATCTGCTATTTAGTAACACATTCTCTGCCCTCAGTGATTGTGGGTCTGATCCAATCCAGCTAATTATCATTGGAATGGCAACAAGTCTCTATGATCAAGAGACATACCATCCCGATAGATGGATGACCAAATGAGAATATTGATCACTGCGATACATTGATGGCAATCCATTTAGTTGTCTTTGAATCTCACTAGTAATCACTTTGCTCTCTTTTTGCTCTCTTTTGCTCTCTTTTTTCATTGCTTTTTTTGTCTTTGTGGGTTTTTATGCGACTTGTGTTCTGACTCCCTCTGTGAGGAGCTGAAGCCTGCTGGCTACAGTGTTGGCTATCAGACCCCTGGTTCTTTTTGTGTTTTACATTGGCCTGGTTGATGTCAGGTTGGCTCTTGGCAGGTGTCGTGCACTCAAGCAGTCATGCTGTGGAGGGCGACAGTGCCTGGAGATCACAGTTGTACAGTGCAGTAGGCAGAGACTTGTAATGACCTTGAAAACTGTTGTGGGCTTGTAGGAGAAGTTGTAATCCTCATTACAGCTTGAAGTAGTCGTGTTGGAGATGTTGGCTCTCATATAGAGCTTGAGTTGAGTTGACAGGCCACAAGACTAGGTAATTTTTCCAAGGACACAAGGAGCCTTTTTCCTTTGGGAGGTAGTGTTGATAACCGTGATGGGTCATCTCACCGGTTGTCTCTCACAGGGTCATATGCCGACCTCATACTTGCGTGGTTTGGTGGCTCATGACAGTGATGGGCCACCAAACAAGGGCAGGTCTCTTGCGAAGTACCTCACTGCCCTTGCTCTTGAAGTACTTTCAAGAGGAGGTCTGCGTCGGTTGATTCATAGAGCATTGTCACCAGTCTGTGTCTCTTAGCATTATGGATTTCAGGCTCTGGTGGTGGAAGTTATATTCTCAGTAGACATATCAGTCTACCTCCTTCTCAGCAGGGTTCATCTAGGGTATTTAGTTCTACCTTTTACAGGAAAATAGCCATTAATTCTGTCATGGTCTGATTTCTCCATATGGGTATTAGGTTCTTCTTCAAGTTACTTGATGAACATTGTTTATGCAGGTGGGTCCTGCTTATATCCGGTCAAGTGGACTGTTAGTTTATCCAAGTGTCCAATCAAATTTTAAATTATCCTCAAACATTTGGATGGGGAGGGACCAATTTTCAGAGAGGGCAGTTCTCTTTCAGGTAGCGACAGCTCCATGGCAAGAATTCAGGGGTGTACTGACACATTGTCTCTTGTATACTGTTGGTGGACAGTTCTGTCTCTGGCACAACACCCGGCATGTGGGGCTTGGGCACTAACCTGTTAGATTGTGCAGATTTGGCAAGGCTACATTCTTTGTCTATGTACTTCTCTGTACCTGGTCATGCATAGATCTGCTAGAACTGATTCTTAGTTTTATACAAACCACAGATGTCTTTTAGCTAACACATACGGCTTTAGAGTTCATTCCAGAGGGATGGGGGGCAGATCCAAAAAACAGCTCAAGTGGAAATGCTGGAAAGAGGAGATAACAATCTCTGACTACCACTAATCTTTTTTATTTATTAGTATTTATTTTTATTTGGCAGAATTGAATACTCAATACCCAAAACAATCATATGATAGACAAAATGTTGTTTACACATAGTAAAGTTAAATGGCCACTTAAATAAGCTCTGGTAAATGCATTAGGTTTTGGCTATGTGATTAATAATAAGCTGTTTTTTGTTGTAAGCTGTAGCTTGCTGAGTAGTTGTATAATATAAGTTACAGAAAGTCTGTTAGTGTTATGATTTGTACAAAAGGCAATATATTGTGCTGTTACTAGTGGTATAGAGCGGGTAATTAATAGCAACATTTTGAAAAATGAAACTATAGAGGGAAATAATAGAATTAATTGATGTAATCGCAATATTATGTGTTAAAGGATTTCTGTCAACTTTTGGGCCTGGTGCTACTGCACCTGCTGTACCATTCAAATCATGCCCCTAGTATCTGCAAGATAACTGCATTTTTGACTGCCTGTTTAGTTGTAAAATATAAGAATATTTAGTGTTTAGAGGAGCTAAGGGGACTTTTGGCACTGGTGCCACTGCACCTGCTGCACCATTCAAATCATAATCCTCTTGCCTGTAAGGTAACTGCACTTGTGACTGCCTGCTTAGTAGTAACATTTTGCAATATTTATTGTTTAGATGGGTTCCTAGAGCTTTGCGCCCAGTGTCACTGCACCTGTAGAACCATTGCAATCACCGCCCTAATGCATTCTGGATAACTGTATGTGTTTACTATTAAACTGTAGCAATATTCTGTGTTTAGTGGGGTCCCTAGAGCTTTCGTCCCTGGTGCCACTACACCTGCTGCACCATTGAAATCAAGCCTCTTTTAACTGCAAGTTAACTGCAATTGTGTCTGCCTGTATAGTAGTAAAGTATATCAATATTAGGTGTTTAGAGGAGTTCGGACAACTTTTGGGCTCGGTACCACTGCACCATTTAACCCCTTCAGCGCGGGTGACAAAGCCAGCTCGTCATGGGCGTTACCTGCGCTGCGCGCATGACGAGCTGGCTTTGTCACAATCAAGCCATTTTTCAAATTTCAGCGCACGGCGGGAATTCGCGGTAGCGCGGAAGCGGTTAAATTAAGCCCCTTTCAACTGCAAGGTAACTGCAGTTGTAACTGCCTGTTTAGTAGTAAAATATAGCAATATTAGGTGTTCAGAGGAGTTCTGACTACTTTTCGGCCTGGTGCCACTGCATCTGCTGCACCATTCAAATCATGACCCTAGTGCCTGAAAGATAACTGCACTTGTGACTACCTATTTAGTTGTAAAATATAACAATAATTGGTGTTTAGTGGGGTGCCTGGAGCTTTTGATCCCAGTTCCACTGCATCTGCTGCACTATTGAAATAATTGCCCTAGCGCTTGCTAGATAACTTCACTTGTGACTGCCTGTTCAGTTGTAAAATATAGCATTATTATGTGTTTAGAGGAGTTCTGACAACTTTGGGCCTGGAGCCATACCGAAAGACAGACAAAAACTGAGGAGAAGGAACAGTCCGGCATTGCGGGGAGGGGTAGGAACCCCATGGCGTAGGGAACAGACAGCTGGCCGCTTTAAAATGTTCTCTGATATGGAAGGGAACGCCACAGCGACATCCAAAAAGTCCAGAAGGAGTTGATTTGGAGGGGAGACTGGTAAGAGATGCACTGAGAGAGGGAGGAAGTTGGGTCGGACCATAACAGTCCTATCTTGGAATGTTAATGAGCTGGGCAATAAAGTCAAGAGGGGCCTGGTAATACAGTACATCAGAAGACTGCATCCAGATGTTATTTGTCTACAGGAAACCCATCTCCCTGTGACACACAGTGCAGATTTCTGAGAATCACACTGGTACATACGGGGTAAACCTCTGGTTCAAAAGGGGGGACTATCCTAGTGAGACAGAATGTGCCCTTTCGTGTCGAGCAATAGTGATCTGATCCCTCTGGTAGATACTTGGGAGTGAAGGGGTTATGGGGTCAAGCTGATGTTACACTCATTAGTTTAGGTGCACCCAATGGACCACAGCCCCCAACTCTGACAAAACATTCAGAAATCCTGTTGGAAGCCAACTTTGCACTACATATTATGGGTTGGGACTTTAATGATGCAATTGTGGTGAACTAGGATTGGTCTGGGATACTGGGAACGATCTCGCCAGCACTTTGCTGCTACACTAGGCCTATCAGACCTGTAGCGGCAGGTGCACCCCGCCAGTAGGCGATACTTGTTCTTCTTGGGGGCCCACAAAGTGTTTTTAAGTCTAGACTACATATTTGCCCCAGCAGGAGAGTTGGGAGATATACAACAGGCAGATTGCTTTGCTAGAGGGCTCTCAGACCACTGCCCTCTACTAGTGAGATTAGGTGGACCAAGCCAGGGTGGGGGAACTGGCTAGAGGCTTAGTGCATGGGACCTACAGGACTGTGACATGGTCGTAGGGCTCCAGGCCGGTACAGAGCTCTCTTTTAAAGAGAAGAAAGGCTCCGTTATTTTGAAAGTAACACTATGGGAAGCATACAAGGCGGTCCTTCGGGACAAAGCCTAGAACCTAATAGTCCAAAAAAAGATAAGGGAGTTCAAAGATGTGGAGCAGCTAGAGTGTAGTTTGCTGGGACTTGAAGGTAACCCAGGACCAGAGCTTGACCCCCACACGTTTAAGCAGCTAGAACTCCTGAGAGCAGACAGAGTTACCCCCTGTCCTCCCTTTTGTTTGTGCTCACAATCGAGTCGCTGGCTTGTGTGGTACAAGATCACCCGGCGATACATGGGTTCAAGATAGTAGAAGCAGAGCAGGAGAACATTTTGCTTGATGTGGACGAAATCCTCCTTTATGTCACGGATCCATCCACGACACTCACAATAATTTTCCAATTGTTTGAGGTGTACGGGAGTTACTCTAGATACAGAATTATACATCCCTGATCCCCCGTCGCCTGTTATGTGTAGATTAAGGATTTAAATACCTGGGAATTTTCATGATGTGAGAGAGAGAATTCTGCTTTGCAAGGAACCTCGAGAGGGTAGCAAACGTATGTGGAGAGTAGATGAAGCGATGGAGAGGGCTACCTCTAACATGAATGGGACAGGTTGTACTGTTTAAAATGATTTCTCTTTCAAAATTGGTATACATGCTACAGAACATGTTTTTTCCAGATCCTGGCGGGGTTCTTTACTAATTTGAAGGGTGACCTGCATTTCCTATTATGGGATGGGAGGCACCCCAGAATTGCTCTGAAAACGCTTTAACACAACCTGTATAATGGGGGTTCGGCCTTACCTGACCTGGAGCATTATTTTGGGCGACACACCCAATTAACATCAGTGACTGGTTGTTCGCCCCCTCCAGACCACGCCACATTTTGGCTGGAGAGGGTGCAGTGGGAGAGACAGACCTGCTTAGACTATCTTTACATGGGAAAGGGGATTCAGCTGCTCCTCCCAGCAACCCAAGTGGCTCTGCAGGCCTGAGAAAAAGCCCCAATGTGTCTGGGTTGGCACCGCAGACCCATGCAGGAAACATACCTATGGGAAGCGAATCAGCTACCAGAGATACGGAAATTGTGAAGCCTAGTAGCCTGGGACCTTATTGGAATCTCTAAAGTGGGGGATTTTCTAGAAGGTAGTGAGTGCCCTTCTTTTCGCTGCAGTGAGAATTTGGGATGCCTGCCAATCAATTTTTGCAAGACGCACAGATGCAACATGCCTGGAAGGCTGAGGGGCACCCTGGGGCGGTATCCCTGAGATCGGCATTTACTTGAAGAGATAGATAGAGGCGCGACTTCCCTCATCTATAAAACCTTAAAAACAACATGTCAGATAATCTCAGTTTGCTGCGCAAGAGGTGGGTAGAGGGTGTGGGCGACCTTGAAGATATCCACTGGGACACTACCCATATGCATCCTAGGGAGGTGGCAATACATGTACAGGCACCAGTTTAAGATCCTTCCCAGAATGTATTATGACAGATTGAGACTGCACACAATGGGGAAGGCACAAGACCCACATTGCCTGCGTTGTAATGCCAGAGAGGGTTCTTTCTTCCACACAATTTGGGAATGGCAGACAATTCAAGACTACTGGGATGTCATTACTGAGGAACTTGGTAAGATTCTGGAAACACTGATTCCATTAGACTCCAAATTTATCTTTTTGGGAATTCCAAACCATATAGATCTTCCCAGGGTCAAACTAGTGTTCTGCGGACTGAACCTCGTAATGGTGAAGAGAGAGATTGCCTGGCGATGAGGAGTAGGTCAGGACCTGACAATACAGGAATGGAGAAAGGGCATGGACATGAGTATGGTGGCAGAAAAAGTGACAAATGCCAGTAGAGGGTACCTCCATTAAGTATCGTAAGATATGGGGTGGATGGATAGTCTATTATGGCTCAGAACTATCAGCTGCTGGAGGGAAACAATGCCAGGATCGTCAAGATGAACATATATGTGATGTGATTTGTTGTAATGTGAAGATTGATTTCATACTATCCTTATTGTGTGCGACTACACGGGCTGATAGCTGTCAGGGTAGAGGGAGGTGGGGGGGGTTGACAGTTAAGGTTCTTGTTAATGTTTATGTCAATAATGCAAATGCTTCGATACTGAAGATGTGCTTCTGTTATCCTGTGCGATGTCTTTATGAGATATTGCTGTACCATCTCCACTATAAAATCGAAATAAAAAAAAATGGAATTAGAAATATCCGCTGCGAAGAATATTATTCAGCACCACATTTCTTTATTATAAAATAAGGGAAATTAAGTTAAAAGGTCAACAGTTTTTATTCATGCATTGTAATTAGTGTGTGAACTAATATGAAGGCATTCTATTCAATGACAAAGTGTTTCTAGCACAGCATTTCAAATAGTTCTATTATTCAAAAGCATTGGAACAAGGTCTTAGAAGAATCCTGGACCTCGGCGCTCGTACAGCACCGATTGCAACACCTCAATGACGACCTATAAAGATCCATGTCCAGCTTCAACATCTGGATCTCTGCCTGTGCCAGCACCATGGCCTCACTCAATACCGCCAAGGCCACCCGAACTAGACTACAAGAAAGCAGGTACACAGAGTAGAGTGAAGTGGAGTGGTGCAGGGGCATAGAGTAGTGGCATAGAGTAGCAGCATAGGGTAGAGTGCCGTCGAGTAAAACTCACCAAGCGCCTCTGCAGGTAGCTAGAACACAGATGAATTTAAAGCCAGGCAGACAGCAACAGGGTCAACTACAAATCAGCCCTCAAGTGATACAACCTCACCAAGTATATCCAAGGCAGTACTAACAGCTCCAAAGAAATATCCATTGTGAAAGATTTCACTTCTCCGACTGGAAGCTTTACCAGTGTCATGCCTTCACAAGACCTCTACACTCAGCTCTCCATCTTATTCAGCTGCAAGATCTCCAGCATCTACGACAACTTTTAACCCCAATGGGACCCCTACACCCTTGCAGCTAACCTACTTGTCACTTCCACCTGGGCCAACATCACCATTTGAGAACCGCAGCGACCATGCACACCATATATTCTTGAGCATCATCAGACCCCTGTCCTCCTTATGTACGCGCTAAAGGACTGGACCCATCATCTCAGCCCTCACCCTAATCCTGAATGACTCTATCAATACAGCCACCATCCTTGATGCCTGGAAACAGACCACAACTTTCTCTCTCTCCTAAAGAAACCCTCAATGAACCCTAAAACACTATCCAGCTACCGGCCCCTCTCCTTGGTACCCTTTTCGGTGACTGTAATGGAGAAGCTCATGAACAAATATCTAGACGCCCACCTCAACAACACATACCTATTCAACACCACCGAACCCGGCTCCAGACCCAACCACAGCACTGAAATAGCTCTCATGGCTGCCTCAGATGACATACAACTGAACATGGACAGAAGAGACACAGCTGGGTCATTCCTCTACCCCATCCTAGTTGAACCCCTACACAATGCCGTATTCGAGACCAGCGTTTGTTGGATCTGCCATTTTCTCATAGGCCACAATGAGTTGGCCAGCCTGTCTCCGTTCAACTCAGCCACTGCCCAACTCATCTGCAGAGTTTCACAAGGATACTCGTTTGTTCCCACGCTGTTAAATGTCTGCATGGCCCCACTCACAAACCTTATTCACACCCACAGATACAACGTTCTTTCCTACGCAGATGATACCAAGCTCTTCCTCTCTCTTTGACAAACATTGAACACCGAATCAACTTCCGAAGTCACCATATGGATGAAAACCAACTGCCCCTTGTGCAACACAGACAAGACGTAAGTAGTCCTCTTCGGTAAAGACACCTGGCTTGGTGGCCTGCTGATTTCAGACCCACACCCAACCCATCCATCCATATGAAGAACCTCTAAATCATAGTTGAAAACCAGCTGGCTCACCATCCGCTCTTCGAACTCCTCACACACACATACAGAGCCCAGCACAACTTCGGCCCCACCTATCTCAACAATCGCATTAACTTCTACATACCTACCCGCATAGATAGAACCAGATCCGCCGGCAGAGACTTCTCCTGCCTCGCTTCCAAAGCCTGGAACGACCTACCCCTGCACTTCAGAGCTGTCTACTCAGTTCTTGAATTTCACAAGAAACTTAAGACATGGCTTTTCACCACACCTCGCCTGTTTTTCAGCACTTGGGGACCCTCCTGGTGAGTCGTGCGCTCTACAAGTACCCATAACATTACATACAGGATGAAGATGTATGCAAATGTATTTGCTATTGAACTAAAGTACAATGCAACAAGATTGAAAGCATAGCCTTGTTTGATGATCTCAAATATCTACACTGTGGTTTATTCTTCAAAGAAGCAAATATTGAGCACCAGAAGACTTCTAGTTGTGGGCATGTCCAAAGCATATGCAGCTAGTCACCAAATTGACGATTTAAACTTCTATCCAATTGGTCTGAAATCAAGGGATTATATTTTTGTAATTATTTGTTGTGTAATTTACCATTCATATTCTCTATTGTTGCATTCTCTGTAAATTGTCTTCCTGAACACATTTTTGCTGCTAGAAAGATGTTTGCTTCAATTCCAGAGCTGACAAGATGACTCGTGTATCTTCCTTGCATAGGGAGCAGTTTGGTGAAATTGCATCTGTCCCGAATTGTATACCAAGTGCCTAAAGGAGTATATTTAGTATGGTTTGAAAACCAGTCTGTAACTAATTGTTTAGATTACATTATCGAGTTGGAGAAAAGCATGCTTATTGCACTATACATTTGAAGATAAATAAAGGAGTATATATTCCCATCAAATGCTATACTTCCCGATATCATATGTCCTTGGATAAAACCAATTGTCAAATTCCTCCTTTTTTTAGTTCTTTTTATTTATATATGGTATGGAAGCCTAGAAATGTAAAACTGAGCTGCTGGATAATGCATCTGGTGCTTGAAGAACAGGTATCTTAAAATGGCAAAGGAATGCATGTTGACTTTTCAACAAATCTAAAAAAAAAGTACACATTTGGGACTAATTGGCAGCTAGGAAAATCAAGAATCTTCTCCTGTGACAGCATATATTCAGTCTAAAGAATATCATTGTAGGAGAGTAGGGTCTGCAATCCTATGATCACCCAGATTTTTGCTTTTTGCTGCACTGGTTTACGACTTTCCCTGGCTGTGGGCCTGCTAATCAGACCCACAGCCTAGCTGTTCTCTCTATCCAAATTGTACTCAGGTACTGAATTGGCCCTGGGCCCTCTCCAAGTCCCTGTACCCAGGGCTGAGGTGCACCCAGAAGTCTCCCAGGGGCTGAAGCATGTATTGTGCCACCCCTGGATTGACTAACTAAAACTGACACAACTGGCTGCACGACAGCTGGGGCAAGGTGGTGTACTCACCCTTTGCTTTAGATATAGTATACCTATATCTAACCCTAAAAATGGACACACAGATCTCCTATCAGTCACTCCTATAGCAGGCCTTAACAATCCTGAAGGCAGAGTGCTTGGAATCGTGTGAGGTGGTGCTCTAGCATGAGCTGAGCCTGTCTGCGGCTTTCGGGATCCATCCCTTAGCCGTTTCCATGATATCGCATACCATATACTCTTAAGTGCATTATAATCCTCGCGGTTATGTGCCAACTCTGGTATCGCTTTATCAAAACATGTCGAGTAAGGTGTCATACGAATTGGAATACTAACCCCTCGCCAATTCTGGCGACGGGGTTAGCATTCCACCCTTCTAGAGGGACACGACATGCCTGTAACCTATAACCCGGTTAAAAGTCAGACAGAGCCTTAGCATCCACAAAATGGATGCTGCCACCGAGACACAAGTCTGCCCTCCTGCTGCTGGGAGTCCTCCCAGAGCAGGAGATAAGGACAAAGGGTTTCCTGCCAGGGGCGGTGCCAGCACCGTCCCAGACAGGGTTTTGTGTATTGTAGGTAGGCAGGGCTTTAGAGGAAGGTGACTGCACGTGGCACCCCGGTGCTCACTGTGCATAGGCTGGCTGGAACCAGTTCCAGGGGCACTCCAGCCCCTGGCCTGGGGAAAAGCCAGCCAAGGAAGTGGGTGTAACCACCCCCCTCCTGGTCCCACCCATAGGGCAGGACCTAGTCGCGTGCCAGCCCCCTTTTACAGGATAAAGGTAGAGACTGGCCCCCTTCCAAATCAGATCATCTTTGAATCCTGAAACTACTTTCTGCGAAAGGAACTCAAGACTTCTTCCTAAGATTTCTCCCTTGTGACTAAGGAGTAGTCACCCTGCATCCGCAGGCACCATCTAAGAACACTGCGGTCTGCTGCAAGTCCTTCCTCCGGAATCCGACTGCCCAGCTCGACGAGAACCGGCTTCCCTGGCACCTCTGACCTCTACCCACCTCTACAGCCCAGCTGAGAACCGTGGGTGCGACGAGACCTCAAGGGACCGGCCATCTGCAAGACTGCACGACTTCTTTCCAGCAAGCCCGCCGAGTGAATTCCTGGTGAGTGCTTTGGGGTCCGAGAAGCCCCCACCCTGAGCAGCTCCAGCACCGAAGAGCAGCCCCCCAGCATCTCCACGATCTGCGTGGGGCCCTTCTGCTTTCCGCTGCTCACCGCGTTGTTTGGCTACTAGCCCGTTGGCTTGTGGCCTTCCTGACGACGCCCGACGACATTTCTGCTGCTGGTCTGGTTGCTCCAGACTGGCCCTTGCTCCCTTCCAGAAGAGGAGCACCCCGGACCCTCCTGGTCCACTCAAGACGCCATTTTGAGTCCACCGCGTGGGCTTGAATTAGCCAAGGCTTGTTGCCCACTCCTGGGTAACTTCGACGCCGACGACTTCATCCTTCGTGGGACAGCTCGCACCTCCATCCTGGTCGCCGACAACGCCTCCTGGTCCGAGAGACTGCAGAGCCCAGCAGCGCCCACTCACCTGACTGCGGTGACTTCGCCCGGTGCCATCCTGGTGCCCACTTAATCACTGGCTAGTGATTCAAGAACTTGGTCCCCTCTGCTTTCAGGTTTTCTTCTTCCTTGATCCAGGCTTGGATCCATCGAACTTTCCTTCACTGGTCGCCTGCCAGCAACTTCTTCCTTCCAGGCTCCTGGTCCGGCAACGAGATCCCCGACGTCTTTTCAGACCTATGCAGCTGCAGCCCCTGGGCTAGGTAACTTCGGCACTCCGGTGTCCCAGCATAGCCTCACTATCCAAGGGTCAGGATCCACTGTCGTTTTCTTCCCACCAGGTCGGGTTCGCCCGTGAACACTAACTTTGCCTTTACTAGCCTCCATAGACTTTGTCCCGCATCCCGCGTGAGAGTGCACACTCGGCACCCGAGTCCTCTGGGCCTCCTAGTAGTAATCTAACGATTCCCTAGTCCAGTCCTAGCGATTCCAAAGCCTATTAGAACTGTTACTTACCTGCTAGTAATTCGCATTCCACTTTTAGCGTATATGGTTTTTTTCGTGCCCCTCGGGCATTTGTGTAACGTGCTAACTTAAAAGTATTTTCGTAAGAGTTTTGTTGTGTGCCTAGCACCCTGTCCTCATAAAGAGTACAGGGTTGTTGTGATTCTAATAAATACATTGTTTATTTTCATAACACTTGTGTGGTGTCCTTTCACTGGGTGTTCAAGGGGTAATGTGATGGTAAAACAGCTGGCTTAACACGCCCTCTAGAGTCTTAGCCTTAGACTGCTCGTATCCATGCTACTAGGATAGCTGGTCTATAAGGTTGACTTACAACCAATCATCAATAAGGGTTGTTTGGACTGATATATAGTGATCACTAGAATAGTGAACACTGCACATCAGGCCAACTTCTCACATTGGTGAGCAGCGGTTGGGATTTGAGCTTGCTGTTGTTTTACCACACATGCCCTAAGAATATCTTGTGAAAGATCACATAAGTACTAAAGGTACATATAACTTAGCTTAGAATACTCTGAGTTCTACTGAACCAGCTGTTGTAGCTCCTAGGGCCTAGCACACCCTAAACTACAACTCTAGCAAGGGATCAGTAGGCAAACATATAGTGTAGGTAAGTGCACCACTTACACCTCACTAGAAAAGCATGTCGACTCAGGGGGACTCTACTGAGACTCCCCTGGTCAGTGTTGACCCTCCACAGGTCACTTCAAGATATGCAGCTCTCAATTTTCAGGAGATGAGGCAACTCTGTGTCTCCAGGAAACTGAAGCAGGGGTCTAACCCCACCCTTCCCTTTCTGATAGGTCTCTTAGAGACATATGATGCCAGAAAGCTCTCTCAGTTACATGAGAGCATGCCAGCCTTAGAGGGAACCTCTGGGGATCCAGACCTCCCCAACACTGATTCAGCAGTTGAGGAGGAGGATGAGGAGGTACTCTCTGGGGATGAGGTAGACAAGGGTCTTGAGGTAGTCAGAAGGCTAACTAGGACCAACTTAGACTTACTTGGGCTAGGATCTGGGGGCCCCCCAGTACTAACCCGAAGTGGGCCTAACCTTGGAGTTAGGAGAGATAGATCTCTTTCTAGGGACTCCAATAGATCTCTGCACTCTAATGCCTCTTCTCAGGGGAGAAGGAATCCTCCACAGAGGAGATTTACTTCCCCTCAGAGAAGGGAGCATGAGGCTAGGATGAGACAAGCTGAACTGAGGATTGAAAGGGAAGAAATTGCCCTGGCCAAAGAGAAGCTTGCCCTGGCAAGAGAGCAGCAGATGAGTGGGCTAGCTCCCACTGGTGGCAGCAATCTCCCAAGAGATAGAGAGAAGGGTTTAGATACTAAACACCTGACTAAAATAGTGCCCCCCTTTAAGCAAGGGGATGACATCCAGAAATGGATGGCTGCTCTGGAGAGGGCCTGCACTGTGCAGAACATTCCCCAGAGTCAGTGGGCAGCTATACTGTGGCTCTCCTTTGATGGTAAAGGTAGAGATAAGCTCCTCACTACAAGGGTGGAGGATGCTAACAATTACCAGGTCCTGAAGAATACACTGGTTGATGGGTTTGGTTTAACCACTGAGCAGTACAGGTTGCTGTTCAGAGACACCCAGAAAACTCAGTCTCAGGACTGGTCTGATTTTGTGGATTGTGCCACTAAGGCTTTGGAGGGCTGGTTGCTGGGTAGCAAGGTTACAGATTACACAGGATTGTATAATCTAATGATGAGAGAACAAATTTTGAACAATTGTCAGAACCAGTTGCTGCACCAGCACCTTGTTGATTCAGATCTGACCTCTCCCCAAGAATTGGGAAAGAAGGCAGACAAATGGGTCAGGACAAGGATCAAGCAGAACCAGAACCAGAACCAGGGTGGTCAGAAGAAAGCAGACCAGAAGGGTAATGTTAAGAATGAGCAAAATGACCAGAAGTCTTCACCAGGTCCCCAACAAACCAAAGAGGGTGGGGGTCAGGCTTCCCAGAAAAAGAAGACTCAAGAAGGCCAGTCAAAAAGGTGGTGCCAGTACTGCAAAAGTAAATCTCACTGGTTTAGTGAGTGCACCAAAAGAGGAGGAGGACAAACTCCTACCACTACAGCTCCTAAAGCAACTGCACCCCCTAGTACAGTCAGTAGTGGTAGTGTCACTCCCAAGGCATTAGTTGGGTTAACCTTGGGTACTGAGGGGTCTGACAACTTAGTTGGCACACTCACTCAGGCTGTCCTTGTCTGTACCGGGGATATGGATATGTCCCCTGAAATAAGTCCCAATACTTTGGGCAAATACAGGCAGACACCTTTGATTAATGGCAAAATGGCTCAGGCCTATAGGGACACTTGTGCCAGTGTCACCATGGTGACACCTAACTTTGTGGACCCTGGACAGATCATGCCAGGTACTGATTTCCTGGTGACCAATGCCAGCAATGTCACTACTAGTCATAGTGTGGCAATTGTAGCTTTCTCCTGGGGTGGAGTGAAGGGACAAAAGAAAGTTGTAGTCAGTTCAGACCTCCCAGTTGATTGTTTGTTGGGCAATGATTTGGAGTCATCACAATGGTCAGAAGTGGAGCAGAGGACTCACATGGAGATGTTAGGCTTGCCAGCACATGTGCTTGCTGTGACTAGGTCACAGGCCAGAAAATGCCCCACTGAACAGGTGCTGGATCCTGAAACTATGGACCAGACACCTTCCAAGAAGAAGAGCAGTAAGGGTAAGGCTTTGCCTTCCCCCTTGCCCCAGGTTGAGGATCAGGTCTCTGAGGAGGCTGATCTAGAGGAGCTGAGGGAAACTGAGCCTAAAGAGCTTGAACTTGATCAAGTTGAGTTTCTGGGCTCAGGGGGACCCTCCAGAGCAGACCTGGGGAAGGAACAGTTGAGCTGCCCTTCCCTTGAACCCCTCAGACAGCAGGCTGCTGCTGAGGCTGCAGGGAATGCCACAGGTGCCCACAGGGTATACTGGGAAGATGGACTCCTGTACTCTGAGTCAAGAGACCCCAAGCCTGGTGCAACCAGGAGGCTGGTCATCCCCTTGTCTCTGAGAGGTTTCCTTCTCACCTTGGCCCATGAGATTCCCCTTGCAGGTCATTTAGGTCAGACAAAGACTTGGGACAGGCTTGTCTCACACTTTCACTGGCCCCATATGAATGAGAATACCAAGGAGTTTTGTCGCTCATGTGTCACTTGCCAAGCCAGTGGTAAGTCAGGTGGCACAACAAAGGCCCCCCTTATACCACTACCTGTGGTGGGGGTTCCCTTTGAAAGAGTGGGGATTGACATTGTTGGTCCAATGGAACCCCAGACAGCATCAGGACACAAGTTTATACTGGTGGTGGTGGACCATGCCACCAGGTATCCTGAGGCTATTCCCCTTAGGACCACTACAGCCCCTGTAGTGGCAAGAGCCCTAGTTGGAGTGTTCTCCAGAGTGGGTTTCCCTAAGGAGGTCGTTTCTGACAGAGGTACAAACTTCATGTCAGGATATCTGACTGCCATGTGGAAAGAGTGTGGTGTGAACTACAAGTTCACCACACCCTATCATCCACAATGCAATGGGCTTGTTGAGAGATTCAACAGGACCCTGAAAGGGATGATTCATGGACTACCTGAACCTCTTAGGAGAAGATGGGATGTCCTGATCCCCTGCCTCTTGTTTGCTTACAGAGAGGTCCCACAGAAGGGGGTTGGCTACAGCCCTTTTGAGCTTCTGTATGGGCATCCTGTAAGGGGACCCCTGTGTTTGGTGAAGGAAGGATGGGAGAGACCTCTCAAAAAGCCTGCAACCAACATAGTGGACTATGTACTTGGTCTCCGCTCCAGGATGGCTGAGTATATGGAAAAGGCATCTAAAAACCTTGAGGCCAGCCAGGAACTTCAAAAAGCTTGGCATGACCAAAAGGCTGTACTGACTGTGTACCAGCCAGGACAGAAGGTGTGGGTGCTGGAGCCAGTGGCCCCAGCAGCTCTGAAAGACAAATGGTCTGGGCCCCACACCATCATTGAGCAAAAGGGAGAGGTTACCTACTTGGTGGACCTTGGAACTCCCAGGAGCCCTCTCAGAGTGCTCCATGTTAACAGGCTCAAGGCATATGTTGACAGGAAGGACATGAGCTTGCTCATGGCCACAGATGAGGGACAGGAGGAAGAGAGTGACCCTCTCCCAGACCTGCTCACTCAGAATCCTGATGATGGGTCAGTTGATGGTGTTGTCTTTTGTGGCAGCCTCACTGAACATCAGCAACAGGATTGCAGGCAAGTTCTGCAATCCTTTCGACATATGTTCTCTCTGACACCCAGCCAAACTGATTGGTGTACCCATGATGTTGACACTGGAGACAGTCTGCCTGTCAAGAGTAAAATCTACAGGCAGCCTGATCATGTTAGAGACTGCATCAAAACTGAAGTGCAGAAAATGTTGGAACTGGGAGTCATTGAGCCCTCAGATAGCCCTTGGGCTAGCCCAGTAGTTCTAGTGCCAAAGCCTCACACCCAGGGTGGTAAGAGAGAGATGAGGTTTTGCGTAGACTACAGAGGCCTCAATGCAGTCACTAAGACTGATGCCCACCCAATACCAAGAGCAGATGAGCTTATAGATAGATTGGCTTCTGCCAACTTCTTAAGCACATTTGATTTGACAGCTGGGTATTGGCAAATCAGGTTAGCTGAGGAAGCCAAACCTAAGACAGCATTTTCTACCCCTGGAGGGCATTATAAATTTGTGGTAATGCCCTTTGGACTGAAAAATGCACCTGCCACCTTCCAAAGGTTGGTGAATCAAGTCCTCACTGGGCTGGATGACTTCTGTGCAGCTTATCTTGACGATATTGCTGTCTTTAGCTCCACCTGGGAGGATCACCTGGTCCACCTGAGGAAAGTGTTAGAGGCCCTGCAAAAGGCAGGCCTCACTATCAAGGCCACAAAGTGCCAGATAGGGCAGTCACAGGTTGTGTACCTGGGCCACCTTGTAGGTGGAGGCCAGGTTCAGCCACTGGAGAGTAAGATACAGGCCATCAGGGACTGGACTCCTCCAATCACCCAGACTCAGGTTCGAGCTTTCTTGGGCCTGACTGGGTACTATAGGAAGTTTGTCAGAAATTATGGGTCCATAGTGACCCCCCTTAATGACCTGACAAGCAAGAAGATGCCAAAGAAAGTTCAGTGGACAGCAAGCTGTCAGAAAGCATTCAATGACCTAAAGCAGGCCATGTGCACAGCACCTATCCTCAAGAGTCCAGATTACTCCAAGCCATTCATTGTCCAAACAGATGCTTCTGAGTTGGGTGTGGGAGCTGTTCTGTCTCAACTGAATTTTGATGGTAATGATCAGCCTATTGCTTTCATTAGTAGAAGGTTGACACCCAGAGAGAAAAATTGGTCAGCTATTGAGAGGGAGGCCTTTGCTGTGGTCTGGGCCCTGAAGAAGCTGAGGGCCTACTTGTTTGGCACTCACTTCACCATTCAGACAGACCATAAGCCCCTCTTGTGGTTAAATCAGATGAAGGGTGAAAACCCCAAACTGCTTAGGTGGTCCATTTCCCTACAGGGGATGGATTTTACAGTGGAGCATAGACCTGGGACTGATCACAGCAATGCTGATGGGCTCTCCAGGTATTTCCACTTAGAGCAAGAAGACTCACCTGGTCAAGGTTAGCTTATTGTCCCAAAGTTTGGGGGGGGGGTCATGTAGGAGAGTAGGGTCTGCAATCCTATGATCACCCAGATTTTTGCTTTTTGCTGCACTGGTTTACGACTTTCCCTGGCTGTGGGCCTGCTAATCAGACCCACAGCCTAGCTGTTCTCTCTATCCAAATTGTACTCAGGTACTGAATTGGCCCTGGGCCCTCTCCAAGTCCCTGTACCCAGGGCTGAGGTGCACCCAGAAGTCTCCCAGGGGCTGAAGCATGTATTGTGCCACCCCTGGATTGACTAACTAAAACTGACACAACTGGCTGCACGACAGCTGGGGCAAGGTGGTGTACTCACCCTTTGCTTTAGATATAGTATACCTATATCTAACCCTAAAAATGGACACACAGATCTCCTATCAGTCACTCCTATAGCAGGCCTTAACAATCCTGAAGGCAGAGTGCTTGGAATCGTGTGAGGTGGTGCTCTAGCATGAGCTGAGCCTGTCTGCGGCTTTCGGGATCCATCCCTTAGCCGTTTCCATGATATCGCATACCATATACTCTTAAGTGCATTATAATCCTCGCGGTTATGTGCCAACTCTGGTATCGCTTTATCAAAACATGTCGAGTAAGGTGTCATACGAATTGGAATACTAACCCCTCGCCAATTCTGGCGACGGGGTTAGCATTCCACCCTTCTAGAGGGACACGACATGCCTGTAACCTATAACCCGGTTAAAAGTCAGACAGAGCCTTAGCATCCACAAAATGGATGCTGCCACCGAGACACAAGTCTGCCCTCCTGCTGCTGGGAGTCCTCCCAGAGCAGGAGATAAGGACAAAGGGTTTCCTGCCAGGGGCGGTGCCAGCACCGTCCCAGACAGGGTTTTGTGTATTGTAGGTAGGCAGGGCTTTAGAGGAAGGTGACTGCACGTGGCACCCCGGTGCTCACTGTGCATAGGCTGGCTGGAACCAGTTCCAGGGGCACTCCAGCCCCTGGCCTGGGGAAAAGCCCGCCAAGGAAGTGGGTGTAACCACCCCCCTCCTGGTCCCACCCATAGGGCAGGACCTAGTCGCGTGCCAGCCCCCTTTTACAGGATAAAGGTAGAGACTGGCCCCCTTCCAAATCAGATCATCTTTGAATCCTGAAACTACTTTCTGCGAAAGGAACTCAAGACTTCTTCCTAAGATTTCTCCCTTGTGACTAAGGAGTAGTCACCCTGCATCCGCAGGCACCATCTAAGAACACTGCGGTCTGCTGCAAGTCCTTCCTCCGGAATCCGACTGCCCAGCTCGACGAGAACCGGCTTCCCTGGCACCTCTGACCTCTACCCACCTCTACAGCCCAGCTGAGAACCGTGGGTGCGACAAGACCTCAAGGGACCGGCCATCTGCAAGACTGCACGACTTCTTTCCAGCAAGCCCGCCGAGTGAATTCCTGGTGAGTGCTTTGGGGTCCGAGAAGCCCCCACCCTGAGCAGCTCCAGCACCGAAGAGCAGCCCCCCAGCATCTCCACGATCTGCGTGGGGCCCTTCTGCTTTCCGCTGCTCACCGCGTTGTTTGGCTACTAGCCCGTTGGCTTGTGGCCTTCCTGACGACGCCCGACGACATTTCTGCTGCTGGTCTGGTTGCTCCAGACTGGCCCTTGCTCCCTTCCAGAAGAGGAGCACCCCGGACCCTCCTGGTCCACTCAAGACGCCATTTTGAGTCCACCGCGTGGGCTTGAATTAGCCAAGGCTTGTTGCCCACTCCTGGGTAACTTCGACGCCGACGACTTCATCCTTCGTGGGACAGCTCGCACCTCCATCCTGGTCGCCGACAACGCCTCCTGGTCCGAGAGACTGCAGAGCCCAGCAGCGCCCACTCACCTGACTGCGGTGACTTCGCCCGGTGCCATCCTGGTGCCCACTTAATCACTGGCTAGTGATTCAAGAACTTGGTCCCCTCTGCTTTCAGGTTTTCTTCTTCCTTGATCCAGGCTTGGATCCATCGAACTTTCCTTCACTGGTCGCCTGCCAGCAACTTCTTCCTTCCAGGCTCCTGGTCCGGCAACGAGATCCCCGACGTCTTTTCAGACCTATGCAGCTGCAGCCCCTGGGCTAGGTAACTTCGGCACTCCGGTGTCCCAGCATAGCCTCACTATCCAAGGGTCAGGATCCACTGTCGTTTTCTTCCCACCAGGTCGGGTTCGCCCGTGAACACTAACTTTGCCTTTACTAGCCTCCATAGACTTTGTCCCGCATCCCGCGTGAGAGTGCACACTCGGCACCCGAGTCCTCTGGGCCTCCTAGTAGTAATCTAACGATTCCCTAGTCCAGTCCTAGCGATTCCAAAGCCTATTAGAACTGTTACTTACCTGCTAGTAATTCGCATTCCACTTTTAGCGTATATGGTTTTTTTCGTGCCCCTCGGGCATTTGTGTAACGTGCTAACTTAAAAGTATTTTCGTAAGAGTTTTGTTGTGTGCCTAGCACCCTGTCCTCATAAAGAGTACAGGGTTGTTGTGATTCTAATAAATACATTGTTTATTTTCATAACACTTGTGTGGTGTCCTTTCACTGGGTGTTCAAGGGGTAATGTGATGGTAAAACAGCTGGCTTAACACGCCCTCTAGAGTCTTAGCCTTAGACTGCTCGTATCCATGCTACTAGGATAGCTGGTCTATAAGGTTGACTTACAACCAATCATCAATAAGGGTTGTTTGGACTGATATATAGTGATCACTAGAATAGTGAACACTGCACATCAGGCCAACTTCTCACAATCATTAAATTATGACTGGGGCAAAGAGCTGAATTTCTCTGGCTAATGATGCAAATTAATACATCAGCAGTTTTGGGAGTGCTGATCTGGCTTTTCCTATGGCAGTTGCAAGCATTGTCAACTTGAACACAGTCAATGGCCGTCTGGTGTAACTTGAAAAGCAGACTTCTACCTTTTTAGGTCTCGCTTGCGACAACGCACGTGCTCCCGCTTGCAATAGGTATTGTATAGAACAAGAGTCCTGCAGTCTGCCCGTTGCTTAACATTCGTTAGCTTCAATGTCACTCTTATCTCAATTTATTTTTTCTTCTTCCCTGTCATCCTTGTTGAACCTCTTGCCATTTCTAGCTATGTTTTCCAATGCCACACACACTTTAAGGAAGCCTTTTTTAGGTCAAAGACTACCAGACCGCACAGCTGTCTGGTTTGCTAAAGAAAAAGTTGACCTAGGAATACATTCCGCTTATTGCTTACCATTGGCTTTGTGGTTCGTAACTCAATTTTCTGGTTATCTATTTGCTGGATTTATTTGCTTTAGGCTATCCAGCTCGGGATCGTCCCTCGCGTGGCCCAAACCTTGTTTACCGTATTCTTCCACAAACTTGCTTTCTGTAAACAGGACTTTACATCTTGTTATTATTTTTTCACATTTGCTTTGCATTTAAAGACAGAGGTCAAATGTTAGGCTGTGTCTTCCAGGTAACTTGATGTTTATTTTTCTTCTCTAACTTCAAAGTGAGAGGATTTATGTCACCATTATGCTTGTTAGTGGGGGCTGCTTGAAGGCTATAGAGTTGTATTTTTTTCTTTCACACAACAAATTTTAAATGTCTGTAAATGAACTGATGGTCAAATCAATACATTGGGTGGTGACATTTCCACACATTATCGTTTGTGCACTTTATGCTTTTATCAGTAAAACTCTATGTGAGTGCAAATGTAATGGTTATTTCAATTGAAGATATGTAATGGCAGTGCGCTATCATAACATAACTCCACTTAACTCTGAACCACTCCGCGCGGCGCTGCACTCTACTGCACCACTCCACACTATCCCACTGTCACTGCACTCTTCTAAGCACCACTCTATTCTACACCTCTCTACTCTACACCTTTCATCTCTACACCACTCCACTCTACTCTATCCTAATGAACTCTGCCTCACACTACTCTACTAGGCCCCACTGCACTCTTCGCCACTCCACTCTACACCACTCTGTGCTGCATCACTAGAAGCCACCTTACTCTGCAACAATGCACTCTATACCACTGTACTCAAACCAATGCACTCTACTCCAATCTAATCTGCACCAATTCACTCTATGGCAATAGATTCTACACAACTGCACTCTACGCTACTATTCTACTTTATTTCACAGCAGTTTATGCCACTCAATTCTACTCTGCACCGCTGTACTCTATGCCACTACACTCTACTCTACACTCTATTCCGCACCCCTGCACTCTATGCGACTCCACTCTGCGCCACTGCACTCTACGACAATGCACTCCATGCCACTCTACTGTACACCACTGTACTCTACAAGAGTATACTCTGCCACACTGCACTCTCTGCCACCCTACTCTATGGCACTCTACTCTATGGAACTCTGCGCTATTAACTATATGCCACTGCACTCTACGCCAGTCTACTCTGAGCCACTCTAATCTACTCTGCACCACTGCACTCTACTCTGAAACTATCTACTCCGCCACTGCAGTCTATTCCACTCTATTGCACTCTGTGCCACTCCATGCCACACTACTGCTCTCTACGGCACTTTACTCAAAACCAATACACTTTAAGCCACTGCACTCTATGCCAGTCTACTCTGCACCACTGCACTCTACGGCACTATCCTCTTCGCAACTGCATTCTATGCCACTCTACTCAACACTATTGCACTCTGTCACTTTACGCCACTGAACTCTACACCATCTCACTCTACAACACTCTGCTCTGCAGCACTGCATTTTGTCACTTAACTCCATGCCACTCTTCTCTGCCCAGCTCTACGGTCCCACTCTATGCCACTGCACTCTGCTCTGCAGCACTCTACGTCACTTCTCTGCACCCTACGCCAATGCATTCTACACCACTCTAATGTACCACTGCATTCTGACACTGTGACACTACACTCTATGCCACTTCACTCTTCTCCTCTCCACTGTACTCCGCACCAATCTACTCTATGCTTGTGCACTCTACCCCACTCTACTATGGACCCCTGCACTCTACACTACCCTGCAACACTGGTCTTTACGCCACAACTCTATACCACTGTACCCTACCCTGCAGCCCTCCACTCTACACCACTTCACTCCACTCTTACAATCTACTCTACGCCACTGCACTCTATGCCACTGCACTTCAATCTACTTCTCACCACTCCACCCTAAGCCACTGCGCTAATCTACTCGACGATTCAGAATAGGGGGTGGTGATGAACAGAGTGCCTGAATTAAGCAGACCACTCTTACCCAGTCCAAAGATCAGGGCTTGATCCATCACCGTTTTTTAGCTCACTGCACCATCCCAGCTCAGAACTTGGCTATATGCAAATTAGTCTGTTCCTGTCCCAGTGCATGATGGGAACAGGGCAAACCAAACTACCAAGCCAATTCTTGTACTGGGAAGGAAACAAGCTTCCGGGGACCGGTTTCTGCCATTTCAGGCGTCGTCGGCCCGGCTTGCTTGAATCCTGATGGTGCAATGAGCAAGGGACTCACATCTGAGTATACCCTTCCACGCTTATGGTGGACAAAATGATTCAGAATAGGGGGTGGTGATGAACAGAGTGCCGAAATTAAGCAGACCACTCTTACCCAGTCCAAAGATCAGGGCTTGATCCATCACCGTTTTTTAGCTCACTGCACCATCCCAGCTCAGAACTTGGCTATATGCAAATTAGTCTGTTCCTGTCCCAGTGCATGATGGGAACAGGGCAAACCAAACTACCAAGCCAATTCTTGTACTGGGAAGAAAACAAGCTTCCGGGGACCGGTTTCTGCCATTTCAGGCGTCGTCGGCCCGGCTTGCTTGAATCCTGATGGTGCAATGAGCAAGGGACTCACATCTGAGTATACCCTTCCACGCTTATGGTGGACAAAATGATTCAGAATAGGGGGTGGTGATGAACAGAGTGCCTGAATTAAGCAGACCACTCTTACCCAGTCCAAAGATCAGGGCTTGATCCATCACCGTTTTTTAGCTCACTGCACCATCCCAGCTCAGAACTTGCCCACTATAGGTGTGGCAGGGTATACTCAGACATGAGTCCCTTGCTCACTGCTCCATCAGGATTCAAGCAAGCCGGGCCGACGAGGCTGAAATGCCAGAAACCGGTCCCCGGTAGCTTGTCTCCTTTCTGGTGAAGAATTGGCTTGGTAGTTTGGTCTGCCCTGTTCCCATGATGCACTGGGCCAGGGACAGACTAATTTGCATATAGCCAGTGTTAGACGGGGACCCTGAGGGTCGGCCGTCTACTGAGGGAGAGGTCCCCGATGAGGACCACCTCCGGCGATTGTACAGATATGTCACCTCCCTCCCCACAAACAGCCACCACACCAGGTTGAGTTCAATACTTTTATATAAGGTTTGTAGAGCACGGATATTGGCGATACAGGATATCTCGGACCCGAGGGTCCTCTCACTTCTAGTCTCTGTAGGGAAAAGGGGGTAGCGGGGCAGTCTTGGTACCGGGTCGGTACAGGAGGTGGCAAGAGGTGAGCTCACAATCCTCGAGCTGGCGAGTCTGCAAGTCGGGCCGCGGCAGCGCCAGCAGGCCAAGACGATGGTTTCACGAGGCAGAGGGCCGCGGCAGCGCCAGCAGGCCAAGACGATGGTTTCACGAGGCAGAGGGCCGCGGCAGCGCCAGCAGGCCAAGACGATGGTTTCACGAGGCAGAGGGCCGCGGCAGCGCCAGCAGGCCAAGACGATGGTTTCACGAGGCAGAGGGCCGCGGCAGCGCCAGCAGGCCAAGACGATGGTTTCACGAGGCGGAGGGCCGCGGCAGCGCCAGCAGGCCAAGACGATGGTTTCACGAGGCAGAGGGCCGCGGCAGCGCCAGCAGGCCAAGACGATGGTTTCACGAGGCAGAGGGCCGCGGCAGCGCCAGCAGGCCAGTCGCGGATGAGTTCTTCTCGGGTCTCTCGACTCCAGGATACAACTGCCTTCCTGGTCTGGCCCTGCCCCAGTTATAGGTCTGGTCCCCTTTGATGTCCGGACCCTCGCGCCTGGGGGCCGGGAGGTCCGGGATGAGGGAGTCCAGACACCCAGCAGGGGGGTGGAGCCAGCGCCCAGGGCGGCCTGGGGTGATCGACACCTGGCGGAGGAGAGCCGTTGACGATTCCTTCTCCCATTGACTCGCCAAGTGGTCACTCTGCCTCCTGGGAGGAGGTTGGTGCCTCGATGTCGGGGCCGGCCGGGCCCAGGGTTAGGGTCGAGTTGAGGCCACGCGGCCTCGTGCTGTAGTACCCCAAAATGGCGGCTGGGCCGAGGCCGGGGTGCGGATGGTGACCCGGGCCAGCTGGGTCCGGAGCTGGTGTCTTGTGGTGGAGGGATTGCAGGTTACTTCGGGTGGTCGCCGGGGACTCTGGTTGGGGATTCAGGGAGAGCCAGGGTCCGGGCCCCGTTGCGGGGAGGGGGGACAGCCCGACCATGCGGCCTGTCCAACATGCGTCCCCCCCAGCTGAAGGCGGGGAGAGTCAGCCATCTTCCTGGGGACTCTCCTCGCTGAGGCGGAAAAAGCGTGACAGGCCGTCTGCGTTGGCGTGGTCCTGGCCTGGACGATGTTCCACCGTGAAGTCCATCCCCTGTAGGGAGATGGACCAGCGCAACAGCTTCGGGTTCTCCCCCCGCATTTGCATCAGCCATTGCAGGGGTCGGTGGTCTGTTTGCACCCGGAAGTGGGTGCCGAAGAGGTAGGGCCGGAGCTTCTTGAGTGCCCAGACTACGGCGAAGGCCTCCCTCTCAATGGTGCTCCAGCGCTGTTCTCGGGGCAGTAGGCGTCTGCTGATGAAGGCCACTGGTTGGTCGACCCCTTCGGTGTTGAGTTGGGAGAGGACGGCCCCCACACCATGATCGGAGGCGTCCGTCTGCACAATGAATTCCCGGCTGTAGTCGGGAGCCTGGAGCACGGGGGCCGTGCACATGGCGGTCTTCAATTTCTCGAAGGCCGATTGGCAGTCCCGGGTCCAGTTGACTGTTTTGGGGCTCTTCTTGGAGGTGAGCTCTGTGAGGGGCCCCACGATGCTGCCATAGTCCTTCACGAACCGCCGGTAGTATCCGGTGAGCCCCAGGAAGGCCCGGACCTCCGTTTGGGTCGTAGGGGGTTGCCAGGCCTGGATGGCAGCAATCTTGAGCTGGAGGGGGGCCACCAGCCCGCTTCCCACTTGGTGTCCCAGGTAGGTCACGGACCCTTGGCCAACCTGGCACTTGCTGGCCTTGATGGTGAGCCCGGCTTGCTGGAGGGCGTGTAGAACCTCCCGCAGGTGGCGGAGGTGGTCGGTCCAATGATGGCTGTACACAGCAATGTCGTCCAGGTAGGCGGCGCTGAAGTCTTCAAGGCCCGCCAGTACCTGGTTCACCAGCCGTTGGAACGTTGCCGGAGCGTTTTTCATGCCGAAGGGCATTACTTTAAAGTGGTAGTGCCCGTCCGGGGTTGAGAAGGCGGAACGTTCTTGGGCCCTAGGGGTGAGGGCGATCTGCCAGTAGCCCGCCGTTAGGTCGAAGATGCTCAGGTAGCGGGCGGCCCCCATCCGGTCAATTAGCTCATCTGCCCGGGGGATGGGGTGAGCGTCGGTCCTGGTAACTGCATTCAGCCCCCGATAGTCCACGCAGAACCGGAGCTCAGGGGCAACGCCCGGGGCGGCCGCCTTGGGAACCAGGACGACTGGGCTTGCCCAGGGGCTGTCGGAGGGTTCGATCACTCCTAGGGCCAGCATTTTGGACACCTCGGTCTGGATGCAGGCGCGCACCCGGTCTGGTACGCGGTACGCCCGGTGTCGAATAGGAGGGCTGTCCCCGGTGTCCACATCGTGAAGGCACCAGGGGGTGACTCCTGGTGTGAGGGAGAACAGGGAGGCGAACCGTCTCAGGAGGGCTTGACAGTCTTGGCGTTGCTCCGGGGACAGGGCCTCGGAGAGCTAGACCCCTTCCACTGAGCCATCCCGCTCGAGGGTCCTCAGTAAGTCCGGAAGGGGTTCGGAGTCTTCTTCCGTCCCGTTATCGGTAGCCATCAGGAGGCTGAGTTCGGATCGCACAAAATGGGGTTTGAGCCTGTTGGCATGGAGGACCCGTAGAGGGTTCCGGGCAGTCTCCATGTCGATCAAATAGGTGACGGGCCCCTTGCGTTCGATCACCTTGAAGGGTCCGGACCATTTGTCTTGGAGTGCACAGGGTTCAACCGGGGACATCACCCAGACCCGTTGTCCCGGTTCGAACTCAATGGAGGATGCATGCTGATCGTACCATCTCTTCATGTCCTCCTGACTGGCCTCGAGATTGGCTTTGGCGGTTTCTCGGAACCGCCGGGTCTGGTTGCGAAGGGCCAGGAGATACCTGTAGATGTCTGGGGGAGTTTTCTGGGGAGGCTGCTCCCAACCTTCCTTGACTAGGCTGAGGGGGCCCCGGACGGGGTGCCCGTACAGGAGTTCAAATGGGCTGAAGCCGAGGGATTTCTGCGGGACCTCCCGATAGGCAAACAGGAGGCATGGAAGTAGCACGTCCCACTGGCGTCGAAGGGGTTCCTCTAGGCCCATAATCATTCCCTTGAGGGTGCGGTTGAACCTCTCGACCAGTCCGTTTCCTTGCGGGTGATAGGGGGTCGTGAATTTGTAGGTGACCCCGCATTGTTGCCAGAGAGACTTCATATATCTGGAGATAAAGTTCGTGCCCCTGTCGCTGACGACCTCCCGGGGGAACCCCACCCGGGAGAAGATCCCCATCAGGGCTCGGCCCACCACGGGGGCCGTCACAGTCCGAAGAGGGATGGCCTCGGGATAGCGGGTGGCGTGGTCTACTAGGACCAGGATGAACCGGTGTCCTTGGGCTGTTCGGGGGTCGAGGGGCCCCACAATGTCTATTCCCACTCGTTCGAACGGGGTGGTGACGACAGGAAAGGGTTGTAAAGGTGCTTTGATTTTTCGGCCACTTTTTCCGCTGGCCTGGCAGGTGGGGCAGGCCCTGCAGTGGTTGGTGACATCCTTTCGCATTTGGGGCCAGAAAAAATGGGTCACCAGGCGGTCGTAGGTTTTATCCTGTCCCAGGTGTCCGGCAAGGGGGACATCGTGGGCTAAGTTCAGGAGAAAGTCTCGGAAGCGAAGGGGCACCACCAGCACCCGATTGGCTCCTAGTTCTGCAATTTTCTGCTCGCTGTAGAGCAGGTCTTGGTCCCAGTAGATCCAGTGGGCCCCCGAGGTATCCCCTGTGCTCTGGGCCAGGGCTTGCTGCCGGAGTCCTTCGAGAGAGGGACATGTTTTCTGTTCGGCCCGGAATTGTTCCTGAGTGGGGCCTCCCTCCTGACGCCATTGTGCCAGGTCAGGGACATCCCGAAGCTGGTCGGATCCTTCTTCTGTTTGGGTCGAGGGACTGGCTTCTGGGGCGGCCCCCTCTGGGACGAGCGCGGGAGGAGGTTCCGGCCACTCGGGCTCTTCTAGACTGGGGACCGCGCAGGCGGTCATGGACCGGGTCGTGACGCAGACCCATTCGGGGAGGCCGAGCATCCCCAGGTGTTCTCTCCGTTCGACGGCCGCCCAGGGAGAGCTTTCGAGGTCGTTTCCTAGGAGGCAATCCACGGGGGCATCATCGCGGACAGTTACCTTTAACATCCCTGTTACTCCTCCCCACTCGAAGGGGACGCAGGCCATGCGACACAGACTTTCGGAGTTGTCTGCTGATCGGACAGGGCAAAGAATGTTCGGCAGGATTTGGTCTGGAGTGACAAGGTGGCGTCGGACCGGCGTTACACTGGCCCCGGTGTCGCGGAGGGCTTCCGCCCGGCGGCCATTAATGTTGACCCACTGGCTGTACTTCTGCGTGTTGGCGGGAAGGGGGGCCCGCAGAATCATCTCTCTCTCCCCCAAGCAGACCAGCGCCATGGCGGCTGGTGCCCACTCAGAGGGGTCGGTCTCGTACTCTTCTTGGTCGTCCGGGATTAGTTCTTCCCCTAGGGCGGCCGCTGCGACCTGGCGGGGGGTAGTGTTCGGATTCTTTGGGCAGTTGGGATCACTGGCGTAGTGGCCGGGTCGCTGGCATCTGTGGCACATAACGTTGGCCCGGAAACCGGCCCGGATGGCCGGGCTCCCTCGGCCGGCCGGGGTCGAGGGGCTGCTTGTGGGCGACAAGGGGCCGGGGTCTCTCCCCCGACCCTGGCCCCCTCCTCCTCCTCCCCGGGGGCGATGGGGCCCTGGGTACGGTCTGGATGCTTCGCTGGGTCCGTTCCGGCCAACTCGGGTGCTTTCCCACCGGTCGGCTTCGGCGGCGAGTTGTCGAGGTTCGGTTAGTTTACTGTCCAAGAGGTGTTGCCGGAGTTCCACGAAGCAGTTGTTAGACAGGTGCTCCCATACGATAAGGTCAAAAAGTTGTTCGTAGGTGGTCACTTTGTTGCCCTTGATCCACCCTTCGAAGGCTCGACTAAAGAAGTTCACGTACTCCACCCAAGTCGTACCCGGAATCCGTTTGCAGTCGCGGAACCGCTGGCGGTACATCTCGGGTGTGAGCCCGTATCGAGTGAGGAGGGCGGCCTTCATGTGGTCGTAGGATGTCATCAGATGGTCCGGGAGTTGCAGCAGGGCGTCCCGCCCTTCGTTGACAAACCTCCCCCATAACCCGGCTCCCCAGTCGCTCCGTGGAATCCGGTGGGATGTCATGGCCACCTCATAGGCTTTAAACCACTGCTGTATATCATCGTTCTTGTGGTATTCCCGGATGACATCTTTGGGGATGTGAACCTTGGGCTCGGTAGAGGCAGGCAGGGTCGGTCGTTCGGGGAACCCGAGTTCTTTATTCTGTTTCTGGATTTCCAGTTCCTTGAGATTGCGCTCATGTTCGTACGCTAGTTTCTTTTCCTCTAGCTCTCTCTGTTTTTGCTTCTCTTCTCGCTCCTCTCGGAGCCGTAAGTGTTCCAGAGTTATTTTTTGTTCCGCCAGTTTGAGCTCTCCATCCAAGCGAAGTCGGGCCAGTTCTAATTCGTGGAGTCTGCTTTTTTCTCTTTCTTGGATCTCTTCCAGGGAGAGACCCGCTCTTCTTTCTTCAATTGGTGCGGGGCCCGTCTCGGTTGTTCGTGTTCGGGGTACGGCCGTACCCGTTTCTGCCCAAGCTTCTAGGGCTCGTTTGAAGTCTTCCTTTGTGCTCAGACCTGTGGTTGGAAGGCCAAGTTCTATGCAATATTGCTTCAGTTCCCGGTGGTTGTAGTCTTCCAATTTTTCCATCTGGAATTTTTCCGTTGTTCCGCTCTCTGTTGTCATGGTGGTTGTGTGTCGTGGGGAGAGTGACTCTCTGTACTATTATGCGTAGGTTCGGATCCCGCCGCTGCCACCAATGTTAGACGGGGACCCTGAGGGTCGGCCGTCTACTGAGGGAGAGGTCCCCGATGAGGACCACCTCCGGCGATTGTACAGATATGTCACCTCCCTCCCCACAAACAGCCACCACACCAGGTTGAGTGCAATACTTTTATATAAGGTTTGTAGAGCACGGATATTGGCGATACAGGATATCTCGGACCCGAGGGTCCTCTCACTTCTAGTCTCTGTAGGGAAAAGGGGGTAGCGGGGCAGTCTTGGTACCGGGTCGGTACAGGAGGTGGCAAGAGGTGAGCTCACAATCCTCGAGCTGGCGAGTCTGCAAGTCGGGCCGCGGCAGCGCCAGCAGGCCAAGACGATGGTTTCACGAGGCAGAGGGCCGCGGCAGCGCCAGCAGGCCAGGACGATGGTTTCACGAGGCAGAGGGCCGCGGCAGCGCCAGCAGGCCAAGACGATGGTTTCACGAGGCAGAGGGCCGCGGCAGCGCCAGCAGGCCAAGACGATGGTTTCACGAGGCAGAGGGCCGCGGCAGCGCCAGCAGGCCAAGACGATGGTTTCACGAGGCGGAGGGCCGCGGCAGCGCCAGCAGGCCAAGACGATGGTTTCACGAGGCAGAGGGCCGCGGCAGCGCCAGCAGGCCAAGACGATGGTTTCACGAGGCAGAGGGCTGCGGCAGCGCCAGCAGGCCAGTCGCGGATGAGTTCTTCTCGGGTCTCTCGACTCCAGGATACAACTGCCTTCCTGGTCTGGCCCTGCCCCAGTTATAGGTCTGGTCCCCTTTGATGTCCGGACCCTCGCGCCTGGGGGCCGGGAGGTCCGGGATGAGGGAGTCCAGACACCCAGCAGGGGGGTGGAGCCAGCGCCCAGGGCGGCCTGGGGTGATCGACACCTGGCGGAGGAGAGCCGTTGACGATTCCTTCTCCCATTGACTCGCCAAGTGGTCACTCTGCCTCCTGGGAGGAGGTTGGTGCCTCGATGTCGGGGCCGGCCGGGCCCAGGGTTAGGGTCGAGTTGAGGCCACGCGGCCTCGTGCTGTAGTACCCCAAAATGGCGGCTGGGCCGAGGCCGGGGTGCGGATGGTGACCCGGGCCAGCTGGGTCCGGAGCTGGTGTCTTGTGGTGGAGGGATTGCAGGTTACTTCGGGTGGTCGCCGGGGACTCTGGTTGGGGATTCAGGGAGAGCCAGGGTCCGGGCCCCGTTGCGGGGAGGGGGGACAGCCTGACCATGCGGCCTGTCCAACAGCCAGGTTCTGAGCTGGGATGGGGCAGTGAGCTAAATAACGGTGATGGATCAAGCCCTGATCTTTGGACTGGGTAAGAGTGGTCTGCTTAATTCAGACACTCTGTTCATCACCACCCCCTTTCCTAATCTACTCGACGGCACTCTACCCTATGCTGCTACTCTATGCCACTACTCTATGCCCCTGCACCACTCCACTTCACTCTACTCTGAAACAATCTACTCTACGTGACTGCAGTCTATGCCACTGCACTCGAAGCCATTCGGTGCTACTCCATTGTACGTCACTGCACTCTATGCCATTCTAATCTAACCCACTCTAATCTAACCCACTGCACTCTATGCCAATTCACTCTACACTTCTTTACTCAAACCCAATGCACCCTATGCCACTCTACCTATGCCAATTACTTTACGTTACTGTAATCAGCAACTTTCTAACTCCACGCTACTGAACACTACGCAACGCTACATCATTGTGCTTTACGTCACTGCACTCTACGCCAGTCTGTTACTCTGCACCACTGAACTCTTTGCCACTCTACTGCACCAGTGCACTCTTCCCCACTCTCCTTCTCTGCACTCCACCCTGCACAATTTCACTCGATGCCACTTCACTCTGCACCACTCTCCTCCACTCTGCACCACTCTCCTCCACTCTGCACCACTCTCCTCCACTCTGCACCACTCTCCTCCACTCTGCACCACTCTCCTCCACTCTGCACCACTCTCCTCCACTCTGCACCACTCTCCTCCACTCTGCACCACTCTCCTCCACTCTGCATCACTCTCCTCCACTCTGCATCACTCTCCTCCACTCTGCATCACTCTCCTCCACTCTGCATCACTCTCCTCCACTCTGCATCACTCTCCTCCACTCTGCATCACTCTCCTCCACTCTGCATCACTCTCCTCCACTCTGCATCACTCTCCTCCACTCTGCATCACTCTCCTCCACTCTGCATCACTCTCCTCCACTCTGCATCAATCTGCACCACTCTGCACTACTCTCCTCCACTCTGCACCACTCTCCTCCACTCTGCACCACTCTCCTCCACTCTGCCCCACTCTGCCCCACTCTGCCCCACTCTGCCCCACTCTGCCCCACTCTGCCCCACTCTGCCCCACTCTGCCCCACTCTGCCCCACTCTGCCCCACTCTGCCCCACTCTGCCCCACTCTGCCCCACTCTGCCCCACTCTGCCCCACTCTGCCCCACTCTGCCCCACTCTGCCCCACTCTGCCCCACTCTGCCCCACTCTGCCCCACTCTGCCCCACTCTCCTCCACTCTGCCCCACTCTCCTCCACTCTGCCACACTCTCCTTATCTGCACTCTACCCTGCATAATTTCACTCGATGCCACTTCACTCTGCACCACTCTCCTTCACTCTGCACCACTCTCCTGCACTCTGCACCACTATCCTATACTCTTCACCACTGCAATCTTCTCTGCACTGCTCTACTCGATGCCACTGCACTCTAGGCTATACATCACAGCTCTCTATGCCAATACACTCTACACCACTTTACTCAAGACCAGTGCACGCTAAGCCAATCTGCTTTGCATAACTGTACTTTAGGCCACATTACTTTAGGCCACTCTCCTACACTCTATTCCACTCCACGATACTCCGCTCTATGATGCTCTACTCCATTAAACTCTGCTCCACTGACACTCTAATCCAACTCTATGCCACTTCACTCTACAGCACTTTACTGCCTTCTATGCCATTCAACACTACTCCACTCTACAATGCTCTAAAGAACTCCCTCTATGCCACTTTACTTGATTGTATTGTATGACACACTATTCCACTCCACTCTATGCCACTCCACTCTGAAAATCTACTCCTCTGAACGTCACTCTACTCTACAACACTCTACTTCACTCTACTCCAATCTATGCAACACTCACTCTACTCTATACCACTCCACGACATTCTATGCCACTCCACTCTATGACACTCTACTCAACTCTGACACTGTGCCACACTCTACGCCCTTCCACTCTGTGACACTCTACTCCCTCCACCACACTCCACAACACTGTATGCTATTCCATGACATTCCACTTAACTCCTCTCCTCGCCACTCAACTTTACTGTTCGCCACTCCACACCTATCTCCTTTACCCTACTAATGTTTAGCCAGGCTGAACAGCAGCCTCTCTAGTATAAAACATGACTAAAACATATTGGCAAAGCCAATTGTTCCTGAATAGGCAAGACCTATTGGCTTGGCCAATGCTTGTTCTTCTTTGAAATGGATGTTTATTGTATGTTGTCTGCTTACAAATGTATTTTCACTAAGACATGGGCACAATTGTTTTCTATATGTGATAGGAATTTTTGCCAAATGTCATATTTCTTTTTCATGCATGGGGAGATAAACTGCTGTACTTTAAATGTATATGGTGGCCGTCTGCATAGCCTATGTCCTTCTGCTGCAACTGCCCTTTCCAACGCTGTATTGGGTGTTGTGATTGGTGCTGTGGTTACTGAGATTACCCACCTCAAAGGTTTGGGCTCTCTCTTTATAATATTAGTATGGATTGTCTAAGCAGTCGCGTACCCTCTGAGTAGGCTTTGCGGACATCCCAGAGGTAATCGGACCACTTGTAAAGAGCCACTGATTTTGATCCTAAAAGTGGCAGTTCTGGGTGATAGATCATACTTTTGTACTTTGAAATAAAAAGCAGTTCAATATAGATACATTTACTAACTGAGTGATTATACATTTTTTGAAATTACACGAATATTGTTACAATTTCACCTGATTATTTCAGAGTTAATATGTAACAAATACAAAGCATTAGCACAGATACAATCTGAGATCTCTACGGATATTCTTGCTTTTGTGAACGCTTTTCGCTATTTTTAAATTGTGTGTGTGTTTTTAATGTAAATTATTTTTTCGCCTTAAGAGTCAATTTCACTGTATGAGGTTCTCAAAGCAGCACTTTTCCTAAGAGTGCAGTCAGCATCTCTTTCAACGTGTGATGTCCTAATATTTTCTGTTGGGCTTTAAGGTACTTACTATGTTAAACACTAGTTCATAATTACGTAATGTCACAACTTTGCTGAGAAGCTGCTGCTTCTCTGACGCGTGGGAATTGGTGTTTTTCAACAACTGCGCGGTAAGAAACCGAACAGAATTTAACCACTGACGTTCAGGTGCAGTTTATAAATGCATTTGGAATTGGCTGCATGTGTTTGAAGTTTGCTTTATGCAAATTCATTTCATCCGAAAGAGGAAGGGGATCTGATGATGAACATTTCAAGAATGCTGTTTCTGGTCCAAACAATTCGTGAGTAGTGTTTTGAATCACGTTAACCCAAGATGTATTATGTTTTTTTATTAAATGTTACATCTGCTTTCTAAGGCGCTGGGTTATGATTTATGTTACCAATAATGTGTACATATGTGTTTTAAAATTTGAGGTATTGAGTGCGTTTGTTTTGTGTAAACCTTTGTGTGAACTAATAATAAAAATGTGCTGAGAGATGGTGTCGCCACAAAACGTGACACATCCACCCGTACCTCCTTAATGTGCGTCTTAAATGTGCCTGCCAGTCTATACCATGTACAAGATTGTTCAGTAATTGAGAAGTCTTGGCTCTTACGTTTGTTCTTTTGAAGTGGTGCAGTTTTTCTTCAGGGGAAACAGAAATTGTATATTGGGCCTTCAAGTTAAAAAGCTTCCTAAAATAAAAATAAAAAAGACAATGAATTTAAAAATACAGTGAATGTGAACATCTCCAGGGAAGGCAATTCGGTGGAGAAGGTCAAACGTACCTTTTGTAAGTGTACTTTAGTACACCAGCACACCGATGTGAGGAACAACTGTGCTTAATTTCCAGCTCATAAGACATGCATTGTTTCTATATTTTTGGTACCAAGAATTAACCAGTGTGTTTACCTTGTTTAATGACTAACATTTGTAGTAAGTGGACTTTTTACTTTAGAGTTTACCAAAGTTTACTTTAGAGGATTTCAAGTAACTTGTAACTTCTTCCTATTGACAGCTGGTGCTCTAATTATCCTTCCAACATGGATGATATTGATATGAAGACCGTATCCCTGAAACGGCCTCTCAATGATGAAGACCTCCCTAGCGGAGAGGAAACAAAAAGGCAGAAGATTGTCGAAACCTGTTTAGCGGACGATCTTCAGGGGGGACAGAAAGCAGCGGTGGAGTTGACTCCAGAGTGCCTGACAGGAGAAACTGAGGAGGAAGAGCAAGATGTTACCAAAAACGAAGACGAGGTGGTGGATCTCGATGAACCGGAGGGTGAAGATGGAGACATCGAGAGTTTTGCGGACATGATGAAGCATGGGCTCACCGAACAGGATGTCGGCATCATTAAGTTTGTCAGCTCTCACGAAGGGTTTTCCGGTATATTAAAAGAAAGGTCTGTATTTTCTTTATGTGTGATCTGATGCAGTCTAATCATTTTGCCTTTTCAAAGAATTGTGACATTATAAATCTTCCTTAGTAGACGCCCGAAGAAAAAATGCATTTCTATGCACCAATCTGATAACATTAGGCAAATTTGGATACCACGATGACCTAGTTTGATATTTCCTAACATCTGTGATAATCTTGTGATTGATATTGTCTAGATATTGCATTTAATACAACGGTAATCTAAAATTAAAATAGCCAATCTCTCTCCTGACTAATAATAAATCGGGGCTTATGAAACAAAATTTTGACTAACATCCATACCAGAAGCACGTTTCGGTGTTAAGATTTTGGAAAAAAATGCTTACAATATTGGTTATACCATTTGTATCTTCAGATAAGGCAAGCTAGCTGACAGTAATTAGAGTAGACTTTGGTTTAGAAGTATGTGTTAAAAAAAGATATCCACAACGAATATTTCTAGTCCAGGTCAAGATGCAGTGGCTTTTGAGTGCATTACTAACTGTAGTGTTATAAGGGAATCATAAGAAATTAGGTGGCGGATGTAGTAATTTTGAGCGTATTATGTCAGAAGGCTACCAGAACATAACGTATAGAGCTTTTTTGAAGCATTTGCTGGTATAGTCCTGATTCTCTCTGTGCCATTAGGGAGGGGTCTACCTGGTTGTTTATGGTTCATTTTAAAATGGTCCATAAGCTTATAGTTGTTGAAATGCCACTAAAACATTCTTTGCAATGTCGCACATTGCTCAACATTGTCCTGCTTAGCACAGACCCCAGTTATTCATAATATTTAAAAGTGCACACTTTCTGTATACTCCTTAGCCACCATTTGCAAACTTTACACCTGCTATATTGCCCACCTCTGATTTAAGCAAGAGTTCAGAAAGGCCTCAAGAATCCTTCCTTTACTACGTCCGCAGTGTCATTGGACCCTGGGAAATCTTGCTACCCTAGGGTTCATGACAACTTATAAATTCTTGGACTAGTCTTGACGTCATTGTTTCTACACTAATTCACTGTTGTGTTTTTCAATTGATATATTCACCCAAATCTGTACACTTTGTTTCGTATTATATTGCTGTCTGCTTCTCACTACTTTTGTTTTTTACACTTGTTTGCTAAAGTGAGTTTCACTGGTGCAAGGAAAACCTAGACTGGTTCTCAGGCAATAGGCAGAATGCCTTCACCGCCAGTCAGACTCAACAGGTTTAGAGGAGGATCACAAACGGAGTGCATTGCAGGTGGGATGTGTGAGATGACCATTACAAGCTCAAACATGAAAGAGACCAGCATTTTATGCAGCATTCACAGTTGGATTTCAAAATGGAATTGACCATTCACCAGTCCATCTGGTAATCACACATTGGTCACAAACTGGCATCCTTCATCTATGCCCCAGCCATGAAGTCAAGGGAACCTAGTTTTGGGAACTGTGCAGATCTTTAATCTGGTAGAGCCCAGCAGGCAGTCTTGCTGCATGCGTAAAATAAAAATGGTGGTGGCCCTGTGCCTTTAGCTCCTTAAGGTGGACCACACCAACTATGCAGTTTCAGCTTGCCACACCACTTTCAGATGCCAGGATTACATTTACCGTCATGTGGGTGGTTCACTAAGTATACCGGGTCAGAGGTCCTGCATTTCTGCAGAATCAGACACGCCACAGTGCCCATCCCACCCACAGTACTACATACAGTGTTGTCCCATTGAGTCAAAAGATCGATTTTTTAATAGTAGGAAATCTGGAAGCAAATCTGTCGGTGTCTAAGGACCAAGTTGATGGAATTCCCTCATCCCCAGTCTTGGATTTGAACTCGCTCACAAGAGATCCAGGAAATTCCTGAACATTGCACTTTTCAGACTTCCTTTCAACTGAACTCTACACAGAACAGGAGTCTGGATAGGAGCAGATCAGAGATGGTTTATACAGTGCTGTTTAGACTCAGTCCGTGTCTGAATAGTGTGTATTTACAGTACACTTTTTTTCTCCTATATCATTGTGGAATCCAGACATTGCCACAGCTGTAATTTCCCCTGTTTTCAGTTTTCTTACTTGACAATTCCTATCAAATGAGGGAGGGGATCGTTCCTTTTCATCTCTTTAAGTGCCCCAAGTCGCCTTTGGCAGTTGAATGATCGGTTGTGCTATGTGGGTTTGTTTTCAGATAATTCCACAGGATTTCATTTTTTATAGGCTGGGCCAGGTTTCGCGGTTATAATTTATATTGCTCTACGCCTCTCTAGCATTTCATAGCTTCCCTGACACCTAGCAACATTAATCTTTGCGTTAGCTTCTGATCTCAGTATTGTCTTGGAGATGACCTTCTGCTTTCATACACACTTCTCTAGTGCATCTTGTTCTTCCCTAACAATGTTGCGTTATGTTGATACCTTGTGCATGATGTAGTTGCCCAGCTGTATTTGATGTTATGGTGCGAGTCTCTGCAATTATTACAAGGTTTGCTAAAGTTTTTTTTTTTAAACAAGCCCATGACTCCTTCATTTCGAAATTCCTGCATGCTTACTGTTTCCTATCTTTCAACTTAAAAGCCAGAATTATTAACTTTGTTATCTTATTCTTATCTTGTTTATAAATTATTAGTTTAGACACTTGAGAAATGTGTTTTATTTGATAACTGGGCATTTAGTTGACCATTATTTACATAATTTTTCTCAGGGTCTTTTGCTAGCCTTATTTTTTGCAGTGTTTGTAGCTTTTTATGTTGTAATGTAAATGGCAACTGCCTTGACAAAGCAGTTTCTGAGGTTGCTTTGATTTAGGTAACAATACCTGCTATTTATGCTGGCACGAAGTAGCTAAGATGTTTTGCCGTGTTTTATATAACCCAAAACTGATTAAACTCTTCTAGTTGGTGTTCATCTATTCTTAAGTCTTTAACACTCTGGGCCTTATTATGAGTTTGGCGGTCCCATGGACCACAGTATCAGCGTGGCGGTCCGAGCTTGGAGAACTCAGCAGTCCATCTGCTGTATTATGAGCAGGACAGATTGCGAGATGGGCGGATCATTTTGCGAAGACCGCCGCTGGACCACCAAGTCTGCCAGCCGACCTCCGGGTTCGCGATCAGGGAAAGGCAGCCACCGTAGGGTTGTACAGGAGAGCTTCACTGCCGTCCGTATTATGAGTTTCCTGTTCCATGAGTGGATTGCGGTGCTCCGACCGCCTGCTTCAGTTTGCCGATCACAACGATTTGAGGTGCGTACTCACCTCTTTCTTATTCTTTCAGGCATACTCCATCTTGGATCCCTTTCTACAGGTCTCCCCTTAACAGCAGGATCTTCACACCGAGGATGACTACACTGTTTGTGATGAGCTACATGTGATCTACCATATATCCATTGCCAGGACTGCCCACGTATTGGCTGAACCCTGGTAATGGTTATATGGTATTTTCCACATATGTCATGCGTGTGTGTGCATCCGTCAGATCAGCAGTCGAAATACACACACACAGGCATCGATCTATATGGGAAAAGTACTCTCCACCACTGCAAGATCCCAGCTTCCACACTGCCCGCCCCGTTGTCAACTCGTAATACAGCGGTCTTTGGACCGCCAGCATCGTGGACTGCTGGAGGGGGGCGGAAGCAGTCCTACAGCGGTCAGATTTCCAAACTTGTTATAAGGCCCTTGATCTTTTCTATATCCAAATGCTTTTCACACATCTGAAAGTGTCTCAGGCTCTTAGTAGGTTCCTTTTAGATGCCACATTCAGTTGGGTGTCTGTTCTGTCATTTCTTTCTTTCTGAGATTTGCTGTGTATAGTTCTGACCCCCAGTTGGGTATAGCGACAGTTTCTCCCTTCTTCCTTCATTGTTTCTCAATCATACATGTTTAATGTGCAGCTCGAACAAAAATTAAGGCTTCCTTTCTTTTAACTAGGCTTTATCAGACTTCCCTTTATTGAGTACCTTTGAGCTAGTTGACCATTTTGTCTTGCTTACTTTTCTTCTCCACCCTTTTGCTTCATAAGACCTTTCCATTTCAAGGCCCTCTTCTGACCTTTTGGACATATTTAGGGTGTCATGTTTTCAGTATTTGTAATGTGTATTTCAGTGGTGTTCATCATTGCTATTCAAACCGTTTGAAATCGGTGCATATTAGTGGTTATTTAGGAGCCAAACATGCAAAAAAGCATGTTGTTTTTAGCAGTGATTGCTATAAAGCACACATTTAATTTGACCCTTTCCGTGCTGCGCACATTCAGCGGACGTCGCGTGCACTACCTCGGTAGTGCTGCGCACGTCTGCTGAACGTCACAGCCTCGCCCGCGCAATAGAACGTTCCGCACCAGCGAGGAACGTTCAGCGCAGAAGAGGGGTTAAAGAATAAATATTGCAGCGTTTGCTGTGTCTTCCCATTGGCACTGTGTCCAATGGACTTACGTTCATCTGTTTTAAGCTTTGAATGGCTGCTTATTGCACGCTCACATTTCTTTACTTCTCACACTCTGTTTTAAAGGACTATTAATGGATTAAAAAAGAAAGAGTGCTGTATTTAAATGTTGTACCAAACATTTTCCTGCACTTAATTGGGAGTCATTCACTGCTACCTTATTGAATACTTTGACATTGTAAGGTTGGTCAACCTTTCCAACAGCATAGCACCTTATGAAACCTTTACAGTTTGAATTGCACCAGATAAATTTGTAACGCTGAATTCTAAGGGATATAAAAATTGATGCTTCAAGCATGCTCAGCACTGATTTTCTGCACTCTTTGCCTGACTACATTAACCCGTTGGCTGCGTCGAACGTTCAGCTCCAGTGCTTAACGTTCGAAAAACGGGTGGGGCAGCGTCGGCCAACGGACGTGCGCAGCACTACCAAGGAAGTGCTCGCGACGACCGTTGGCCGACGGCAGCAGGCAACGGGTTAAGATGGTGCTGCTGTTTAGTAAACATTTATAGCGTCCCCAGGGCAAATGTCAAATTTTACGTCAGTCCTGACCTTTTAGCAGACATTTTATTGAATACTGGGACTTGAAATTCTGCTGTTAACATTGTAACTATGGGCTAAAAGAAACAGCAGTAAAGTGCAGCTGGGTTGAAAAGCTAAAAGTATCATACATAACAGTGGTACACCTTGCAGCTATGACTTTGGTTGATATGTGGAAAGACTTGTGTCATGTTTTCATCACTATCCCATGTGCATGGTGACACCAGTCTTTTCAGAGCTACCTGTCACTACACCTCACATTGAATATTTAAAGCCTGGGGTGTTTGGCAGTTGACCTGCTATGAAACTGACGTGTTAGAAAAGGGGGCAATGTATCAAAGGATTTTACCCATTCTGTGCCTCAGGGTAACTGTGATAGTACTTATTAACCGCGGTTTTTATGAGCAAACTATTTCCTATATCACTGAAAAAAATTAACATTGCCAACGGACTGAAAGATAAAATATAACTTTAATATTCCAAGATTCTCTACAGTGTATAAAATATTTAGACAAGACTTAAAACATGCTTCTAAACCCTGCACTTTATATTTTAGTGACATCCCTAAACAACAAATCTCAAGCAGAATATTTTTAGACCAGTCTTTCTTGCTGCTGTCTTGAATAACAAAGTTGTATTGTGTTGGCCCCTTAGGGAGAAATAAAAATGACTCATTCTCTCTCACTTACCTATCTTTAACTGGCATTTTAGTTTTTGGTTCTGCAGATGTTTCAGTGTTTATATGCCTTTACTGATGAGAGCTGGTTGGGTTTTATCAGTAATTATATGTGTAATGCTAAAACACAATAGCATAGGTATGTTGCTTTTAATACATGTTTGGTATCCTTTTGCTCCAGATGTCATTCATCTTGTCTTTTCTTAAATTTGAGTACCCTCCACTGTGTGGCTTTCTGTTAGGACTGTTTGCCTAGAGCAGTCCTGCCACCCTTGTGCTTACTTAAGGATTCAGAGGATTCCCTCACACTCCAGGATAACCTCCTCTCTGGATGTTTTACCAGGGCACAAAGCATGCTCCTGTAATTAGTAACTTGTCTCCTCAGGATCACAACAGAAGAACCTAATTTCAGATCAATACTGGTTTGCCTGGTCACTGTTCCTCTAACCCACTCTCGAGGCCCAGTGTAGTATTGCCCCATAGCAGACTCCATAGGCTCTGTGCCTCAGTGTAATTTTGTGTCTAGTAAAATGGAGATGTTGGTGAGTGGGGTTTAGGCTTTCCTCTCTGGGTTTCATCTCTGTCGGAAGGATCTTTCGGGGTGCAGAAAGTTTGTGTTACTCAAACAAACCATGCTGTCACTTGTATAGATAATTGGTTGGTTCGTGTGAAGCTGGGTGCATTTACAGAGCTCTGTGCTGGTGTGTGAAGATGTGTGGGCACCCTAGAAGATGATTTGCAGTTTGGCCTGCAGTCTCTGAAAAAAGGTATTTTATGCTTCTTTATCCCCCACCATTTTGAAGTTGTTGCTTCTGAGAAGCATATTCAAGTTTTGTATTGGCAATGCAAGCAAATCCATCACTTGAAAATGCGGAAGTAAGCAAATCTGCTACTTTTCATAATGGGTTCATGTTGCTAGGACTAGTGTGCTCATTGCTATTTAGCCTTAAGGAAAGAAGAGTTTAAAGGCTTTCTCTCCATGCCTCAGAATAAGATCCAAAGAGGTATTTGGACTGATTTTCATGACAGTTGTTTTTGTTTGTACTTCCCATAGCGAACCTGCTTATGTTTTCACTGTGTTTCCTCCCATTAGATATTCAGACTTTATTGTTCATGAAATAGGAAAAGATGGCACTGTCAGCTATTTAGATGATTTATCTGTTCCAGTAGATAAAGAGGTAAATATTTGGACTATTGTTTTATAGTACATCATCAATGATGCATAGTAGATTTTAACTGTGTGTTCCTTGTTACTAATGCAGCACTTCTTTCCAGGACCCTCCAACCCAAATATTTTCAGTGCTCTCATCCGAAGACAAACAGCGCTTAGAAGAGCTTCAACTTTTTAAGAATAAAGAAACCAATATTGCCATTGAGGTAAATGTGAATGTTGGCTCAGGAATTATAGAAAAAATAATAACTTTATTGAATTTTACTAGTGCCCTGCAAATGTTTGTCGATCTGATGTAGTGTCTAAATCCATTGGACCAAGCTACATTTCTTCATCGGAGGAAATTAACGTAGATCTTATTTATGGTCATAATTGATTTTGTTTAAGATATTTATGATTAAATCTGGTCTCTTTGAACACTTAACATATATCTATATTGCGCTCCACAGCTGCATTTCTTATTGGTTTTCCCCACCAAAGTTTGTACCAAGAGAATTGGGGATTCGCTTGCAACACAATTTTGCTCCATGTGATATGTGAATTTTTGCTCTGCCAAATGACTTAATTTTACGGTCTAGTGTCTTTCTCTGAAAAAAATACCCTGTTTGCTTCTAGGCCAGAAGTGTCTGATGTAGGATCAGGAAGGCCTATCCCAGGCTAGAGTTTCCCGTTTTACACATATGATGAATTTCCGTACAGTCGATTTAAGTCAACAATATTTATGTAGTATGTGATTATCTCAAAACTATAGCACTACTTTAGCCATCCTGTTCCTATGGCAAATATACCCACTGTAGTCAGTGCATTAAATATAAATTTTAAAAAAGGCACTATCCAAACTTTAATGATTTGGATGTGGCTATATAAGCTTGTCCCATTCTTTAAAGTTGTGTAACTCAATTATGCATAAACTTGCCAATAGCGCTTCAAATACTCTAATTACGTTAATGCCTAGATATCTGAACTGATGCCGGTCCCCCCAAGGCTGATCTTTATTCACTGACTCCCTGAATGTCTTCCTCAAGTTAATTTTGTAGCTAGAGTCCAGATAGCTAATGTAATTTCTTGAAAAAATGGTAATTCTCAAGTTTTGCCTTTGTATGCCGATTCAGATTGTCTACAGAGACCTAAATTTGACATGTTCGTTCCACATTTATGGACAAATTGTGTTTATTGCTGTAAAAATAAAGGGAGAAAATGGTAAGTACATGTATTGTCAAAACATTATAACACGGTCTACTCTTCTACAACAGAAGATAACAAGATCTTTTCCCATTTCAAGTTTCAGACCACAACCACTGACACGCCTTCCCATCCCACCAACAGAAGTTTAAAAGATTTTCATATTTTTAAGAAACATGAAGAACCAGAATGCATGGCCTATGTAGGTCAACATTGAGAAGATAGAACATGATAAAGGCACAACGGGGAAAAATATCGGTCCCCCCCCCCCCTCAAATCTAGCAAGGGGTCCAACCTCTGCTTGCCCTCCCTCTAACTAGACAATATTCCATTATTAAGAGCCAAGACTGCCCCCTTCCCACCCCGGCGGTACTACCCCATACTCTCAGAAGAAATCTGTCCAAAGCATCAGCCCTCCATGTCTGCATTTGCTTTTCTCAAACAAAGATTTGGCAGCACCACGTTCAGTACGGTGTTTATTTGTTTTCAGCCTCAGCAGACATTAACAAATTTAAGATAGTTCATATAAAAATTATTTACATTCATATAATCAGTGTGAAAAAATAAAATACCGCAATAACAATGTGCATTAGGGGTTAGACAAGTCATCTTTTGAAGACATATTCTGCTATCAATGAACATTGGATTAAATAATTTCTGACCGTTATTTTTTGCAGGTCTAGACATATAAATAAAACATATTTCAATTTCTGCATCCCACAGCTACACAATCGACATACACGTTGTTCTCTGTTCAATCCTACTCACTTACCTGTACCAGATTTAACTAGAAAAACCTCATTCCTCAATGCAAAAAACCTCTTAATTTTACAATCGTTTTGCATCCCGATGCATTTTTGAGTTTTTATAGGACTTGATGATTTTAACCACAAAGCATTGCATACTGTCTGCTGAAAAACTCCTTTTCTTTAAGATCCATTTCTTCTGATTCCTAGAGCTCTAGGATAAAACTCGCATAAAGGCAAATCCGTTTGGTAAAGGTCAAAGATAACATTATTCTGAAAATGAAGAAGAAACGCCAGATTTCTATATTAATTCTTCCATCACTAATGCACATAATGAATTACTTGGCACATGAGATAGTTGAAAACGTGAACCTATAATTGCCTTACCACCTTAATATAAATCCTGGCTATCCCTTCTTCTGATTGAATTGCTTCTACTGCACAGATTTCTTTACTGCACATGTTTCACATAAAGCCCTATACGTTCAGGTGCAAGATTACAATTCAAACCAATATCTAATTTATCAAACTTTTCCTGTACAACACATTCATCAGAATCAACATTAACAGCAAATAGGAAGGTTATAAATTGTTCCCCGTGGCTTTTATAGCTTAGGGACTGTACTAGTTTCCTTCTTTGCTGTTCTAACAAATGCACTGATGTGCCGTAGGTATTTACTACTCCCTTCTCTGGCAACAATTTGTAATTATGCCCAGAAATGATCTTTCCTAAGCATTTTACATTTGTTGCTATAATTTCACCATCTTCGTCTCAGTATTCAAGTCTTGAATACTTGTGATGGCAAGAAGTGTATTACTCAAATGTGTTTATTAATTGCTGCAACTATTGTAGATTCCTGCATCTGGATATTATAATTTAATTGTGGCCGTTTCTTATGTTGTATCTGCTGAGTTTTTAACTAGGAAAAACAATCTGGAGAGCATACATTCTAAAGCTTTTGTACACTCAAACTGACATTATTTACCAAGTTATACACTACACCAGATAACATCTTTTCTTTATCTTTTTTTAATCCTACAAAGACACCTTTTCTAATTCTAAATTGGCCATATGCATACATTTTAGGGTGCAGTACAATAAATTATGGTCAGAAGAACACAATCCTAATACATTCAAGAAAAGAGAAACACTAATTTGATGTAATTACATAATGATAGTGCCTTTTACCATGTTATTTTTGTGGGTCTGACACCCTTGATGCGGTCATCAAGTAAAACATGGCGAGATTTGACTCACTTCTTTAGTAATATTAACCCACAGTTGGCTACCATGATATTCTTTAGAAATTCAGCTTCCAGAATCCATCAACATCCTCAGTTCTGTAAATCGCACCTGAGGAGTCTGTTTCCTTTGTATTTAAATCCCCACCAAAAAATTAATTATGACAATCTTCCTTTGTTTCCACTTCAGTGATCAATAATAAAATCTTTTTCAGTAATTTAATCCAGTGTTTTACATGGGGTGGTATAAATAAAAATAATCAATTAAAAAATTGGAATGGCATATCAGGAGCTAAGCTCTTTTATCAGTAATATAACTCCGGCGGTACACCAGCACCATTTAGAGCTACTGAGGTTAAAGCGGATTGTGGAGTTCCACAGAGATTAGCCCTCTCACCCCATTAGCTTAACATTTACATACAGCCATTGATAAAGGAATTGACTAGCAGAGGGTGTAAACTTTTAATTCTGCGGATGATTCACATATTCTACTATGCTTGGAGAGTCTGGAGACTTCTCAACTCCTTTGTGAAGCCTCAATGCTTTTTGTAGCAGATGCACGCAGCCACTCGCCCCCAACCCAATTCAGGCCCAGGAACCCCATGCCTGGAACCTTTTTTGAATTAAGGGGAAGAGAGGAGTGCAGCCCCACTCCACAGGTCAATAGTTGCGCTGGGGACACAATATATGTAAAGGGGACGGGGCACGTTGCCCCCATCCCAAGCCACTAAAGATTCCTGAGACCCCCATCAACAGAGCCAAAATATATATTTTCAAGAGAGGGGGTGCTTGGTCCAAGTGCAGCTGTGGACCCATCCCTCGTGGGCTTCTTTTTTTTTTAAAAGGGAAGGAGGCATGTGGCACCCCCTCCCCATTCGTATTAAGGCCCCAAGTGCTACATCCTCCGGGTCCAATATTTTAAAAAGGGGGAGGGGAACAAGCGGCCCCACTCCACAGGCCTCAGTGAGGCTTCGGGGGCACCAGACCCCGGGCCCAGAGGTAAGTCGCCCTCACTACAAACTATGTTAGGGGCTGCCGGGGGAGTCCCAGGGCTCTTGCAGCCCTGCCTGAGGAGGGGTTATTTATTTTGTTTTTTTAATGGCAGGCCAAAGCTTTTTTTGCTGCAATCTTGCAGGAGTTCCATGGGCTGCAAAGGGTCAGGGGGCAGGGAATACAGGAAAGTGTACATTGCCACTGCTTCCAGATCTAGACTCCCAGCTAAAGAACCTGGTTTGTTCACAACCCAGAAGGGAGGTAAAAAGGTCCACCGAGAAGGGGCCCTAAAATCTGCACAGTGTTTTGGTTTTGGATGTATTGGTATCCAGTCTCCATGTGCTGGAGTCCTGCAGGTATCTTGAATTCCAGTGTCCCACAATATGGGCTTGACTGAGGAGATACCCTTCCTTCACTGCTATCTGATTCTGGAGACAGGGCTGCTAGACGTCTTTGGCGACAATCATGTGGGCCTGTGAGCATCTATGTCAAGATATTGTCCATCTTAAGCAAGACACAGTATTACGTCTTCTCCTTCGTCCGAACTGCATCATGAAAGAGCCTGCTAGCAGCTCTAATTAATTGATGTGTAACTGCTGTTCTTGATTTGGCCATCTTCTGCCTGTAGATGATTCTCCACATCTGTCTTTCCATCCGTTTCGGCTGCTTCTAAATCTATAATGGGATTCGGGTCCGAACTGAAAATAGCTCTTACATTCCACGTCTCTATGCGGTTTAACCACCATCTAATCTCCTACCTAGCACCCTCTGGCAATGGGATCATCTCCAAATATATTGGTCCCCTTTTCTAGTGAGAGAGGCCTTTAGGCATTATAAAACCCTGTTATAAACCAATCCTGGCAAGAAAGCATAGATGGAAAATGACAGAAGGCCTACTATACTTGCCATGTATGGCAGTGATGTTCTGGTTTGGCGAGGATCCACCTTACTTCCTGTTGAATTCAGGTCATCATCTTGTTTAGTTGGCTCACCATGGCCTTTACAGAATCTATTAGAAATCTCATGAATTGAATTGTCTAGGATAGGGTTGTCGAGGACTTTTCCATGTTGATGTCGAATCCCAGGTTCTCCAGAAGGGATGTTGTGGTTGACAGATAAGCCTGCGGGGCAACTTTCTATTGGTCAATGAAGAGTAGATCATCTATATAGACAATTACGTGAATTCCCTGCATTCTGAGAATTTCTATCACTGGTTGGAGCACCTTCAAGATGCAACCAGTCACTGACTGGAGGCAAAAAGAGAGAGTTTTGACCCATAAAACCTGATGATTACAGATGAACTGCTTCAACCTGCGATGGGGTCTTATTTTTTGGGATTGTAACATAGGCATCCTTGAGGTTCAGCCATACAAATCAACCCCCCTCCACGGAGGCAATAGATCAACCACTCATTGATATCTCAAAGGTTTATCAACGGACGGAATCCCTTTTCCTTCCTCTCCACCAAGGGCAAGTTGCTGGCAAAACCTCTGTGGTGTAATGAGGACCTTTCAATAGCATCTTTTGCCTCTGATTCTACCACCTGCTGATCAATAAGACTGGTTGAAATGGAGACCCATGGAACTCTGTGAAACCCTGTGGCCATCTGGAGCACCCACGTATTGAATCATTCACTCAGGATTTGTGGAATGTGACTTGGGGGCATCCAGGGACTGAGGGTGGAACGAATTTGTCAACAGCTAGATCTTGAGTTCTCTCCTGAAGTAGGTAAGGGTGGTGGAAGTCTGGAGGTGGAGGGGCAGGTGGTTCCAGGACCTGGCATTTAAATAGGAGAAGGATTGGCCCCTTCATTGGCCCCGCAGATGCTTGGGATGTGTGCGTGGGCTAGGTGGGCTGAGCGGAGTTGTCTGGTGGGTTGGTGTAAGGTAAGTCGGTAGTTGATGGCCTTGAACGCGTGGGTGAGTAGCTTGAAGTGGCATCTCTTCTTGATTGGGAGCCTGTGGAGGTCTCGGAGGTGGGAGATATGCTTGACCTTTTTGGAAGATCCAGTATGAGTTTGTTTGTGTGTTTTGGATGTTCTGGAGTCGCTACAGTAGTCGGCTGGTGATGAGGGCCTGTGTTACCGGTTTCCTGGTGCTGGGTGGGATCCACCTGAATAGCTTACGGAGCATTCGAAGGATGTGGAAACTCGAGGAGGTTACTGCATTCACTTTGAGCTTCATGGAGAACTTGCTGTCCAGTATGATGCTCAGGTTCCTAGCATGGGAGAAGGGGGTTGGTGCAGGACAGAGGGCGGGGGGGCCACCAGGAGTCATCCCAGGAGGAGGGGGTGTAGCCGTAGATGAGGACTTCCGTCTTGTTTTGTTCCGAACATTATTGTAGGAAGCTGTCTCTCTATATAGTGTACCAAAATGAGGTGCACAGTGAAGAGGGTTCCGGTATCCCTTACTAGTGGACAGAGGCTTGCTCTAGCAATCCCAAGGTGCTCTATTTGTGGTAGTGTTGTTGAGCAGCTTTAGGCTTATCAGAGGGGAGTGCTAGACACTTATTGCACACCCAGAGTCAATAAATGAAACACACACTCAATTAAGGAAATCTGACACCAATTTCGAAAAATAACATATATTTTTATATTTATTTAGACCCCAAGGTCTACAAGATTAGGTAAGTACCTTTTCGAGTTAGCGATTTTTTTCAAAACACTTTGAAAATAAAGCAGTCCGATATGAGATCCTACTAGGTGGAACGATAGACTGCAATATCATCAAGATATGCTTCAGTAAAAGACTCAAGTCCAGCCAGGACTTAGCTCACCAGCCTTTGTAAGGTGTCAGAGGCATTCCTTAAGCCAAAGGGCATCACAGTAAACTGGTAATGCCCATTCGTTGTTGAGAATGCCTGTTTGTCTTGTGCTCCTGGGGTCAACACAATCTGCCAGAAGTCTCATGTCAAATCAAAAGTAATGAGAGACCTTAGCTGCCTGTTACATGTCAATGAGCTCTTCAGCTTGTGGTATGGGGAGTGCATCTTCCTTAGCATTGAGGCCTCTATAGTCCACACCAAACCTCCGTTCTGGTTTACTTCCCTTTGAATAAGGTTTGGGGACTAAGACCACTGGGCTCTCATAGGTACTCTCAGATGGTTCAATCACCCCTAGTTCCAGCATCCTGCTGACTTCAGCTCTGATGCTTTCCTTGCCCTGGTCAGATAGCCTGTATATTTTATTTTTGACAGAGAGGGTGTTCCCAGTGTCCACATCATGTGTACACTGGGTTGTCTGACCAGGAATCACAAGAGCCCAGCATTCTGCCTTAGGACTTTCCTGCAATCCGTATTTTGTTGGGCAGTTGGGGTGTCTGAAAAGACAACTCCCTCAACATACTCATCCTGAGGGTTGTTGGAGAGGAGGTCAGGGAGAGGTTCGCTCTCTTTTTCCTGATTGTCATCATAGACCATGAGCATGGTCACATCAGCCCTGTCATGATAGTTTAAGGCGGTTCACATAGATAACCCTCTTGGGGCTCCTGGTGTAGTGTAGTTCCTATATTCCCAATAGGCTCTGCGCATTGGCATAATATATCCTATAGATTAGACGTAGGACTGAGGTCTACTAGGTCTCTATCGAATATACTAGACTTAATTGTGAGTGCCAGCTAGCTCAGAGGTCACTAGAAACTTTCTCGAATGAACAAGAAGGGATTAGTTTCTGACAACCGCATAAACATGACCACTTTGTTTCCCCAAGATAAAACTGATCTTCAGAGTCGTGGAAACAATAGATAGATATTTTACTTAGTCAATCGTGCATGCTTCGTTTCACCAGAGGTGCAGAGAAAATAGAGAGACGAACGTTTTCAATAAAAAGTATTTATTGAACAGTCTTCTTTCTCATGCAGAAGAAATGAATTGCTACAATCTTAAGACTGGCTGTAAAGTATAATGCGTACATCAAAAATAGTATTATAAAATAATACTGTAAAAGCATGGTATGGTTTCTAAGCCATAGAATACATACATAAATAATGAAAGGTTTAGAAAGTACTCAACTGGTGCTTCTAAAATACGCCTTCCCCGATGTACCTAACCTAAGTCTGGTACGAGGGAAGGAGTAAGTGAGTTGTAGCATAAATCTAGTATTCTTTTTGCCAAGAATCTATCCAAGATTTCTCTTAGGGTCTAATCAGCTCCGTACCTTGGTTTAGAATGAAGGAGGTCTGGTATCTTTCTGTCTCAGGGCTCGATTTCTCAACAACCCACAAGGGTAGCTTGGAACCACTGGAGCTGGATTTCTCGGCAAGAGAAAAGACAGCATCTCTCTCAGTGCGTCTGCTGGAGGGTCGGCTTCCTTCTGCACTTGCTGTAGCGAGCTGCGTCGGGCAAGTAGATAGTCGAACTGTTCCAAACCACCGTGTGTTTGCTATGGCAAGTGTGGGCATATTTATACCTTGAAGGTGCCGAAATTGACGTAAAGGTGGACATAATAATGTCATCAAAGAGTCTCGGTTCTTTGAAAACTCCATGAGTTCTTGGACAAGTCAGTATTCAAGCAAGGGGAAGACCCTAACTGCTGAAGCCGAGTTTTTCCAAGAAATCGTTGTGGATTTTCGGAACTAGTGGAAGTAGCCATGCCGTTTTTGGACTGCATGAGCTATATCTAAATAAGGGTATGATTTCTATGCCTATATAAGGATATGCTGATTTATACCTATATAAAGGCATGAATCGGGAAAGTTACGCTAGGGTCCTAAAATGCTATACAACACCCATTCCACTTTATTATGTTCAATATTACTAAATCTTAAGTACTAAAACCTATCTAAAGCATGTGTTTACAATCCCACCCAAAAATACATAAATATGCATTTTAAAAATGGTTGTACACAGAAAATGAGCATTTGTACAGTACGCATTTCGAAGCAATGATTTCATTGTTAGCATATAATTATGATTTAGGCAATGCTAACCGAATGAATCACGAAATGACATTTATGAAATGCCTCTTAGTTACAGAAAAAAAGTCGAGACCATCCCATAGCAGAATATATAAACTGAATTGGTTTGCTGATACGGTCAATATTGTTTCTAGGAAGTATTCAAAGAATTCTTGTTCTCTAAGAATAGTTCTACTTTAAGCAGATTACTTTGTGCCCAAGTTCAGTTTTGGAAAGAAGTCAAATAAAATCGTAGAAATATAGAGTTCCAAAGTTAGAAGTTTGTTTTGAAAAAATGAAGGTCGAATCGGAGTTCATAGAACGCTGTGTGCTAACTTCAAAAGTTATTCTCGGTGTCGGGAGAAAACATTAAGTCGTCAAGGCTGGCAAAGAAATTGTCTACCACAGTAGATGAAAGTTGAACCACTTCATTAAGTAGTTCAATTGTACACAGATGAGAAGCATCGCCGTCAGCGTCAGTCGCGTTAGCAATGTTCGCAGTAGATGGTACCTGTGTGCCTGTCGGTCCACGTATCTCACCCTCAGATGGAATTGCTGGTGAGACCTCAATGAATGCCGTCATCCGGATTGGTAGCCGTTGGGAGCAACACAAGGCATGAGCCGTTACCGAACCAAGCAAAGCGTCAACATCCGTTGGCAGCGCTGATGGAAGTGTTAGACAGATAACCAACACACATTCCTCTCCACAAAGCAGGTATCGTAGAACAGGTAATATGCAATCTTGCCAGATTGGTCTGAACGATAGGAACCACGTGGTATTCAGATCTCTCAAACGAGCCAAGCCAAGAATCTGTGTTATGTGATCACGATACCGCATTTCCTGAAGAGCGTTCTCCATGGTAATATGGGTATTGCTGGTGACTGGACTCGCCATAACGGAGCAGGAGGAATAAGAATAGTATCCCTGCTACGAGTCCCAAGATGAGAGGCAGGCCACCGAACACAGAGTGCACGAAGTTTGGAAAAATGCCTAGGACTGCTTCAAATGGTGCTAACAGTCCCGAAAAAATCGTCTTAAATACATGTACTATACCACTGGTATCAGACATGTTTAAGATATGACCTAACATTTCTGCAAAATGTACTGGACAGTTTGTTGATAATAGGGCATGTATCTCTGCAGAAGTCCTTGCAACTTGCAGATCATACGTCTCTCTGGACGAGGTCAGTGGCACAGTTTTTTGTAAAAGAATGGCTTTCATTCTGCTTAAAGTATCAATTCGTATAGAAGAGATGTTCAGTGAAGGCCATAACAGCGACTCCCCGTCTCTTAGTTTTAGGAAACAATACTTGCATACAACAAGTGACCCTGGCTGACACACTAACGAGAGAGGCTATTCCTGGCATCATTCCACAACACCTGTGATCATTCAGCATTATGTAGCTTCTATTGGAAAGCTGCCTAAAAATTGGATCTATCACTGCTGCCGGGGAACCCTGCAGGTAGCATGATAAGTTGTTTGAAGAACCATCGCAGGCTCCATGCAAATTAATGCCTTGATGTAGAAGAGTTCCGCTTAGTGCGTTGTTGCAACTTTTACCATTAAGAAACACCTCCTTTCCCCCACTCTAACATTTGTGTGTGTATGGTAAATCCCAGGTCGACTTTATGTACTCTTTACCCAACCTCTCATACAGGCCTGCTGGTATGTGTTTTAAGCAATACTGAAACTGGAAAATCGTCACTGGTATCGTGATGGTGCCATGTATTATCCATTCAGCAGCTGGCTTCTCAGAAACGGTCAATGGTAATCTCTCCAGTTTTTCTATGCTCAGCACCGTATAGTCTGCTCCACTCTGTGCCAAAGAGATTTGTTTATCTGTAAGGTTAAACCCAGTAAACAATGACGTGGTGTTGATTAGACGCCAAGGCACATAGCCAGAACAAATGTTTTGTAACGTCCAGCCTAGCAGCATTATAGAACGCCATTGAGACTGGCCATGTTGTAACATTAGCAAGTCCTGTTCCATTATGTCTATGGCAGAGGATACAATGCTGTCCAAAGAATAAATTCTGGACGACAGAGTTGTTAATCTATTGTCAACTACAGAGAGTGCTTTCTCTAAATTAATACGATCAATTTCTCGTATTCGTTCCGCAGTTTCCATTTGCGTGACTTTCCATGCTTCATTGTAAGCAGCATAAATACCGGCGTATATGAAACGTTTATGACGTGGTTTACGAGGCACTTGTAAGAAGGCTCTCAAATCAACGCCACCTTTAAGTAAAGTTAAGTGTTGTTTTATTTCCGGGAGTGTGGACTTTTGTAGCCACTCAAGGCACATTTTTCCTACACTATAATTTGTTATTATCCCTGGATGTTGTCTCTGGACATATCTTGGATCTGGCCTATTTACTGTAAACCCTTGCGTCTTGTTCAGGAATCTATATTGACAGTTATTCGTGTCTGTGGGCCAGATTAACCATTTTTTCCAATCAGGATTAGTTCTGTTTTAAAATGTGGTTTACGTCTACCTCCTCATCTGTAGTGGTATTACTATCAGGTGTGGGCTTTGGTATGGACGTTTCTTTTAAGTCTTTTATCTTAGCAAGGCCAAGACTGTTGATCAGTTTCAGTTAAAACAGTATTTGTTCTGGGATGATGCAGGCTCTAAATAAGGCTTCTAATCCTTGTACCTGCTAGTCCTTTGTGCCCCAGACAGTTTTTGTCTCAATGTTGTCTTTCCAAAAGTCGAACCCTAATGTGGACAACTGAGCATAAAAGGCCGCATAATACATTTGTTTAGTATTAGTCATCATATTTTTCATTCCTGTCTTATTAACATTTCTAAAGTAAAATGTTTCTGAATTTGTGGTATTGAAACCTGAAGTATGGACATTTTTCATAAAATGTTTTTGGACAATGTTCCCATTGATTATAAGATACAACATTTCTAGGATTTGCAGATTTGTGCAAATAATGGTGACTAAAATGATTAAAACAATACATTTGTTCATAATCTGATGAACCTTCTAAGTATTCATGTTTTGCAAATTTTGCTGACATTTCTAAGTCTGCCATCATGTTATTAACAGTCTCAAAGTACCAATCATCCGAAAATGTGCTGGGTGAAACAAAATCACTCAAGGAAACCTTAAATTGGTGTGGAATCCTCAGCAGCTTTACCGGACCATAAATGTCATAGTCCGTTCTGTCCTATACTATACCACCAGGTAGAGGAATAGCTGTGATGTTCACTGATGACAGGTCTCTTTGTTCACAATGAGATGATTTGTGTGGCTTCAGGAGCAAGTTGTTGTTCTTACTTGCTGTGTCCATTTTACTATATTTTCCATCTATCAGCTTTCCCAAACTTAAAACGAGAATCAGCCATAGTAGGAGAAAAAGTACACCTAACAAAATCCAAAATTCAGCGCATGGTGAAACCAGATATGTATTTCCAAGCTGGTGACAAAGTTCAATTACTTGTTCCTTGAATGTTTTATTTGCTGGCATTGTTTCAGGCTCACTGGTATCCTCAGAAAAGTTATCAAAGTTGATGAAATAGCCAGAAGCAGTTCTGTCAATTGTTGGTATTGCATCCAGATTATTTGAAATCGCTGGTGCTGCTTGATCCCTTGTCATATTAGTATAGTCAGATGCTACATCATTGTAGACAGGAGTTATTTTGGGTTTCAAGAGGTACGAGTTCCATGGCTTTGTTGCATAGCCCTTCTTTTCTCACTGCAGATTCCTCAAAGGTGATGAGTCTTTCAGTTTGAACCCCTTGGATAGTAGGAAGGTTTGGTCTTCTGCTACATCTTTGGAGTCCACTGGGCCTACTACTTATTATCGGCCACATGGTGTGGTTTTCCTAGGTCAATTGATACGGACCGGTTCTCCTTTCTTCCAGCAAGGGGCGGCAGTAACACTGTTCTTGATCTGTGGACCGCTAATACAGGTACTGGTTTTCTGTAAGAAGGTCTAAATTCCTTCTTATCCGTGATTTTTTCTCTGACTAGATCCCCAATCTTTGGAATTCAGACTGATCTTGCTGGGACAGGTGGTTTTTCTTCAGTGGTTGTTGGCTTTTGTATTGTGTTGCTTAGACTTCTTCTTCTTTCATTTAAGTCCTGCAAAACAGCCAAACGGTCTTTGATATCTAAGTATTTTTGTTCTACCTCTGAAGTATGACTATCAAGATCCTGGACAAGCATTCTAGTACCAAAAAGGATTTCATATGGAGTGATTTCGCCCATAGAATTTCTTGGCAGGTTATTAAGGCTACGTTGGACACTTATTAAGAATAAACGCTCTTTCTCAGGAATGGCACCCAGGATGTGGAACTCTCTCCCTCCTGAAACCAGGCTCATCTCCTCCATCACACTTTTTAAGAAAGAAGTAAAAGCTATCTTTATGGCCAAATACACTTGACCTATTAGCGTGTGGATGTGTAAAGACTTTACACGTATCTGTTTTATGCTGCTCGAACACTATGATTATGTATTCCACCTGTATTATTGACGTTACTGACTATCTATGCACACATTTATCTGTAATATGTATATTTTTGATGTACCTGTGTTACTTTGCTCCCTCACGTACCTACCCTCCCCACTTATTATGTTTAATTTCACTCTCTTGTTGGTATTCCCGGCTCTGTAAAGCGCTCTGATATCTGCAAAGATCTTGTTCGCGCTATATAAAACTTTCAAAATAAATAAATAAATAAAATTAGATGTTTGGCCCACCCGTCACCCGAGCCTAATACCCTAGCTGTTATAGATTGCTTTATGTCACGTTTTTTTCTCTCCACAACCGAATTTCCCTCAGGATGGAATGGACTCGAAAATCGCAATGCAACGCCCAGATTGGGCATGGCCTCCTTGTAAGCTGTGGAGCTAAACGCAGGACCCTGGTCAGAATCTATGTGCTGATAAAGACTCGCAAATCTTTTAGAACAGTTCGAGCGTCAGCCGAGCGCTGAGGCCACATCCAAATGAATCTTGTCCTAATATTTTTGGGATTGCATTCGTCCATGGTGACGTCTGCGTGTAAAAAGTCTAATACTGTCTAACAATGGTGTCTGTACTGGGCTGGCTACGCTGTAGTCAGGTATCTGGCGGCGCTCTAAGCTGTGATCTCTGTAGCAGACATCGCAATTAATTCCAAATTCTTAAATGTGGGCGCTCAATCCTGGCCAACAGTACATCTCTTTCAATTCTAGCAGAGATTTTGAGATCCCTTGATGTGTCAGACCCTCTCCCATATGTGCTTCTTGAATCAAAGCACCTCTCCGATTTGGAATTACCCTATCCCCCTCTCCAGGGATTCGAGCAAAAGGACCGGAGTTGGCATCGATTATGTATGTATATTTGAGTGGACAGTTTAGAGGAAACGCTGCTCCACTGCCTTTGCTTGTGGCATTGACAGCTAGCATTGTTCCGCCGTCTATTTTTGAACGAGTGATTGCAGCTACGGAAGCCGTTTGCACAGCTGCCTTCGCGGCTTCATCAGCCAATGAATTCCCTTCAACGTGAACGCCATCACGCTGATGACTCAGTGTATGGATCACGTGAGTCTTTTGTAGTTCTTTCTGTAATAGAACTACTTGTTCCCAAAGCAATTTATGCTTCATTGTGCCACCTTTTGCGTCTTTGAAACCGTTTTGAACCCAATTCTGCAAGTATTCATTATAAGACTGGACGCAGTAATACGAATTGCACACTATGAGTGTGAGGAATTCGCGATCGGTATTTTCCAGCGCCATCTAGAAAGCCTTTAGTTCAGCTCGCTGAGCTGTACAGTCTCCTAGAGATTGAGTTTTTGTGACCATAGGTCTGAATTTGCCATTGCGCCAGCGACCTTTAACAATCGCGCACGCATCACTATAAGCTTGTTACCCCCAATTGCGGGCTGTGCTGATCCGTCTGTATAAATTATACATCCGTAGTGTTCTAGAGGCAGAATCTCAGTGGGCAGAGGACATTCTTGTTAGTATTGGAGAAATTCTTGTGTTTTCAAGTATGGGTCAAAAACGTATTCAATGTCTGTTGCAGCAAGAGAATTAACCCATTGTATCCATCTTGGATGTACAGCTTTTGCATTTGGAATGCTTGCCTTTGTCACTGCCTCTAAGGCAGGTACAGGAGTAACGACTTTTATGCGTTTACCCTGTGCGAGGATTCTCTCTTTTGCTACTGCAGTTTGAACTGCTGTCAGAATTTTTTCTGTTGAAGTGAATTTCATTTCAGCTTGTGTGTACAAGTATGATTTGTAAGCTATTGGTACCTTTTCACCTTCATTAAAGGTTAGGTATGTGAATCCGCATCTCCATGTGATGATTCGGATTACAAGGCTGCGTATGTTGTCACGTGTTTGTAAATGTTTTGTTGCTAACATGTCTGTTTGCACTGAATGCAAAATTTCTGTGTGTTTTTGTATCCAATTAGTTTGTTTGAAATCAGGTTTGATGAATTCGTAGAGAGGTTTTACCCTTTCTGCTTACTTTAGATTGTAAGTTCTTCCGAAATTCAGGAAACCTAGAATTGACTGTAAGTTTTTCAGCGTTTTTGGAGGTTGGAGCCAGGCTCTTGCCTTCACTTGAAAGTTCGTATCCCAAGAATAGGACGTTGAGGTGGGCAATTTTTAAATTTTTTTAAGTTGAATTTGTACCCTTCAGATGCGAAACTAAGTATTATGGTGTTCACTCTGTTCAAGTGCCTGTCCAAGTCATCGTCTGTAAGATAGATGTCATCGACATACGATAATGCCTCATCATCATACGTTTGTAGTTACTCTGTCTGAAAATAACCCTGGACTATTCTTGAATTCCTGTGGGAGACGACAGAAGTGTCGTTGTGTCCCCATTTTTAGGTTTCACGCAGGTGAAAACCTAATGAGAATAATATGTGGCTTTGGAATACGCCCTCTGTTCCATTGGCTAGCTCCATAAATGGAGGCTAGCCATTGGAACAGAGATCTGTTCGTCATGGCCGGACCAGATTCGTGGGCGTTCCGGCCATTTTTACTCATCCCGCCCCCTTGCGATCGTCATGCGGCGGTGGGCGGGTTTACTTTTTTTTTTTCAATGTTTGTTTTCGTCATTTCGGTGAAGATGGCGGCCGGGCAGTAGATTGTTTAAGATGCTGCAAAGTGTGTCCCGACCTTGCAGCGGCTGTGCCAGGGAGCAGGCCACCGTCTGTGCCAGGGTAACCCGATCCTTTCCCCGATGTCCCAAAGGATCTGCGGCGGCGAGTTCACGAAGCTCCGAAAGCGGAGCATTTATTCAATCCGCACGGTGGCTCGCCTTACCTATACTGCAGCGCACATTGGCCCGCTGGAGGACGGGCACGGGAGCGCTGAGCCGCGACGGGCCTGAGGCAAGATCAGTGGAGGCCATCGGTATCGCAGCCTGAGCGTTAATTGCGGCAGAAGGTGCCCAGCGAGCCACACGATCTCGGCCGAACGAGCTATTAACGGGCGGGGGAGCAGGAATACGGCGCAGGACGCCCCCCTCCTTCCGCCTTCCTCCGAAGTATCGCGGCACTCGGCTGCCTTTGATGTCGCCCACATATGGTTGCTCTGAGCAGCCTTTATGAACCAAGAACTGTCTGGAAACAATTACACAACCTTGCGACTGGCGATGGATGCAGATTAGAACATTTCACGTATGTTAGAAAGCATGAAATCGTTGGGCCCAGTTCTAACTTTGTTAGACAAATAGTAACGTCCAAATTAAAACAAAATGTGTAGCTTTTTATTTTAATTTTATGTTGCATTTATCAAGCACTGATCCGCTGCTACCGTGTAGTAAAATTAAGGTTGCTGTGTTTTGCTTTTGCATTGTTCCGGGTTACAAAGTATCAGAGTTACCGAGTAGTGACTTCACACCAGCCCATGCGCTGTTGCAAACTATTGAGTGCCTAGATGGTATCCACGTGTTCAAAGTCACCTGCAGCTACTAGCGATGTAACAAACAATGCACAGCAGCAAACCCGACATCTCATTAAACTAAATATATAAAACATAACATAAACTCCTCCTGAGTCTCACGGTGCCCGGTGACCGACATCAGTTGCTAATCTAGCTCTACTTGCATTCTGGTGCTTGTGGTGTTTGTGTCCATTCAAATATAGGACCACAAATACCAGAATGCAAAGCGGAAAGGTGTGCCAGCAAAGGTTCTTACGTCTGATCCAGCTGCAATACCTTCGGGTCGAGTTCACGCTATATAAACACTGCAACAAAAAAGTGTGATGTCACTAGTGAAGGCAGGTGTGCTGTTAATGGTGCAGACTGGACGTGCGGTCCCCGACTATGTTACCTTTTGGCTACGCTTTGACTAATGTGGCCAGATGGACTGCACTGCTGCAGCGTATGTTGTCACTCGTGGAAACCGAATATGCCTTTATCGGCACAGGCAGTGCGCAAACAGGCAGTTGTCACTGGCGTTGGAGGACTGGGGTGTTAATGGCCCAGACAGTACTCAGCTACTCCATAAACTTTCCCACTACCTCTCCTTCCCCTTCCAATGTGCTCTTGTGATCCAGACGGGTCTTTGGAGGCGATCTTGGGCACTGACAGCAGTGATGCCGTGGTATTTTTTGTTTTAAAGTGCTTCAATACCTTCGGGTCGAGTTCACGCTGTATAAAAACTGCAACAAAAATAGTGTGATGTAACTAGTGCAGGCAGGTGTGCTGTTACTGGTGTAGACTGGACATGCAGTTTCCGACTCGGTTACCTTTTGGCTACGCTTTCACTAATGCAGCCAGATGGACTGCACTGCCGCAGTGTATGTTGTCACTCGTGGAAACCGGATATGCTGTTATCGGCACAGGCAGTGCGCAAAAAGGCTGTTGTCACTGGCGGTGGAGGACTGTGGTGTTAATGGCGCAGACAGGCAGCAGCTGCGCAATAAACTTTCCAACTACCGCTCCTTCCCCTGCCATTGTGCTCTTGTGATCCAGTCTTTGGAGGGGATCTTGTGCACTGACAGCAGTGCTGCTGTGGTATTTTAATTTTTAAAGTGCTTCAATACCTTTGGGTCGAGTTTGCGCTATCACTCCATTGGCCTAGATGGCGCAGGGGTGAATGTTTTGGGTAAGAGTGCAGCTGTGCTTAGCAGGTTTGGATCGCAGCACTGGCTGTCATATTTTTCCTTTGTATTATTATGGTTACACTGTTAGTGCATGTTCTCTTTTAGCCACATGATGCAGGAAACAAATACCACATGACAGTTTATCTGACACCTGAGCGGGTACTTTAATATACAGCTCTCTTAGGCACATGGATGCAAACTCTCTATGGATAGTACAATGCATATTGCTTTTCACAAGATGTAACAGTAGATGCTATGGCACCCAGGATAATGTGCTGCATGGCTAAATACTTATATGTCCCAAAGGCCTTTGAAGCACAGACCCTCTTCTCACCGTTACTCGTCCAGTCCCCTCCTCCTGTCCCTCGTTCATATTATTGACCCTCCCGCATTTCGGCCGACAAACGTTCATTGCCATGAGCTGCCTCTATTCTTTAGCGCAGGCGCACATTGAGACCCACTCATCACTTTCTCGATTACCGGTCTAGTTGTTATCCTTTCACCAATTAATACCCCCCATTGACCTATGCACCAACCGTATCACGGCAGTGCATATCTTGTATATACACACCCACTTTTACCCCATCCGCATCCATTACCCGGATGAGGACTTACGTTCGAGTGGAGCACATTACCCGTGCATTCCTTCACCTATTGTAAGGTAAGAGACCACACCCGCATACTCTGTTCGTACGATGGATACTTCCCTACAACACTCGTGGGATTCCTCTTTTTACTACACCGTCCGTGAGCTGGTTCTCCGGTCCGGTAGCTGCTTTAACTCTTCCTCTCCGTTTTTGCAGCTCCACCTTTGGACCTACCCGTCCTGCCACGACCGGCTATTTCACCCAGAGCTTTATTTTAATTTTAAAGATATCCTTCTCGGACCGTCTCTAGCTGTTACAGTTTGTCAAGGTACGCGACACCAGACTCACCAGTATTACATTCTTTCACCACCCGTCATTACATGTATGTGCATTTTAACAGCGCCGTTACTGTTTCCACACAATCTCTATTCCTTGCTGCGCTACTGTCTCCGTCATTCACGCTCCCTCTACCCTGGGTCATTCGTCATACTGCACCGCTGCATGTTTCCCTATCCGCATTCATGCCCATGTACTGTCTCTTTGCCATTTTCCAGATCGCACCCTACAGCCACGTGCCTTTTCTACGTGCCATTCGTTATACTGTACATGCATAATTATGTTTGTGCACACAGGAGTTTCCCCCTACCAGCGACTTTGTAGGAGTGGACGTACCCAGTGAGTGCCCATGCCCTACGGCTCCGCATTATCTCCACAGTTGATAGGCGCCCATGAGCTCTTCAGCGCGCCATCTGCTATCACCTTTACTAATTGTAGTGCACATTTGTACATGTGTTCACACACAACCTTCCCCTAATAAGCACCTTTGTTTTAGTTTGTGTGCACCTCATTCTGCCTAGTCCTCTCTACACCGCATCTTAACCATTGAAATTTCACTACACACTGTGTTTTTCGACTATACACATTCATACTAAAACTGTGATTTGTCTGCCTTCTGTTACTTTTGACCCTAGAATTTGGGTTTGTTACCACTTACCAATACCGAGTACCAGTGATGTTATAGACTTCTCTGGCATGTTTTGGTCTTCTCTTAGGAACGTACGGGGGGGGCGGGCTCTGTGTGTGTGTGGCTCTGTGTGCGTGTGGCTGTGTGTGTGTGTGTGTGGGTGCAAATGCAATAGGTCTCGCATTTGCGAAAGATTAAGCTATTGACATTGTAAATGACAATGCCATTTATTTATCTGTTTTCAAAACCAACACATAAACAATTTGTCATTTACAATGCCAATAGCTCTAACTTTGTCAAAGGCGAAACCGTTGCATTGTAAATGCTTGTTGAGAAAGCGGTCAAATACCTGCTTTCAAGTGCAATATTTTGACAGAAGAAACAGTTTGAAATATCTAATGTGGTTTTATAATTTTTGCGCTCAATGTTATTCATCAGTGCTGCACTGTGTGCATTTTGTACTGCAAAAGTTTTGCAACAAGAGTTTAAATGTCTGTAATCCAAAACTAAACGATATGTATCGTCTGGTTTGGAGACAGGAAACAAAGGATTGTTCATTGACGAGGTGCATGTTTCAATCACCCCTTGGTATTCAAGTTGATCTAAGATCTCCCTGACCTGTTTTTTAGCTTCCTGCTTAACTGGATACTGCCTCTGAGCAGTCGGGTTGATTTTTTAACTGGATCTTATGGTGAGGAGAGTCCTCATCCCATCCCACATGATTTTTATATAATGCTGGAGCCTGAGCCACAGCCTATTTTCTGACATAAGTGTATTTTTTATGAATAGGAATATGGTTTGAGAAGGCTGGCATAATAATTTCTTTGCCATGTGGGCACTCCCTGACACATGCTGTTGGCCACTCTTGTTCCGCTAGAAGAATGTCATACCCCTTTGAGAGTTTCTCCCAAAAGAGTGCTCTTATTTTTCTAGTTATGTCCCCCTCTATCGGGAGTGTTATTTCATATAATGTATGGGGCACACTAACCCTGGTATCTGCAGTTTCAACTTGAAAGCATTCCTTCAGATCCACTGTCTCCAGATGATCCTTCAGGATCCTGCGAGCTATGGTGACCTCTGCTGCGCTGTCCAGCATTGTCTGGGCCCACTCCCCATTCTTGAGTTGTGTCCTCAAGATTCTCGTCATGTTTGATTTTGATACTTGCTACCTTCTTTTTGGAGAATTGGGTTTTCTTATTTTTTGGAACATGTTGATCGTCTTTGGACTTCACGTGTTCTTCCTTGTGTTCTGATTGTCCTCTTCTTTCGGATTTCTGTGAGGAAATCTGAAAGGTACGAGAGGAACGTGTGTCAGTATCTTGATATCTATCAGGTTTTCTCAAATTATCCCTATTTCTGAGGTTATACCTCTTTTCAGAGTGCTCCTTTTGTGGAGACCTACCTCTGGATTGGGAACGCTTCTCTTTAGGAAGGGTTCTGTTTAGTATTTTCCCACTTCTTCTTAGGAGTAGTGAATGTTTTTAATAAAAACTTTTTCAGGATTTTCTGTTAGTTCGGGCTTTACAGGTTTCCCTCCCAAACTATCTCTTCCTAGTTCTTCATAGGATTTTTCTATTATTCTGACCAGTTTGTTCGGTTGCTCAGTTATATCAAGTTCTTTTAGTTTTTGGCGGATTGCCACTGATGCTGCTTCACCTTTAATATTGGCTAATATTATAGTTGAGACCTGTTTGAAATCCTTCAATAATTTCATACCGAGATTTAAAGCAGGTCCTGCCCCGTATTCATTTTGAATCTGTTTCAGGACGTCTGGTATATTACCACCATGGACGGAACACCATGTGTTTTTGTGTAAGTTGCAGCAAAGACTGTTCCCCAAGTGTCACAGTCCTCCAGGTGTGGTGCAATCCCCATTGGTAAACAGATTGTTAGAATCCTGTGTTGCTCATGAGGTGTACTTTCGGGAAATACTGCCTCGATCTGAGTAATTTTTTAAGCTAACCAGAATGGAATTTGTTCCCTTTTTGTGGGTAATTTACCAATGACTGATTGTATAGTCTGTGGTGTAATTTTGTTTGTGTTCACCTGATGGGGGTGTGCTGTGGAATTCTTATAGCAGGTTGGACTGTTAAAGTCCGCATGACATATTGTACCAATTGTCTTTTGTATTTTAATTAATTGTTTTAGCTGAGCTAACAGTTCTGGACCTGTCATCTGTTCAATGTCAGGATGCGGTGTAAAGCTGGCTAGTACCGGCCATGTTGCTCCTGGTCTACCTAATGGACCGAGCCTGGTAATGTGATTTTGATGTTGTAGGGCGCCTTTAAACCAGAGCTGATGCTCTTGGTATGTTAATGGAATTTCAACGTCCTCAAAAGGAGCGTATTCCGCTGGAGGTTCCTCTATCTTATAGAAGTGGAACACATGTGTTGTTGGATTTGCTTGCGGAAAGATAATCCATGAATAGAATACCTCTGTCTGCCGATATTCATGTGCCTCTATGACAAATATTACCCTACTACCTCTTGGTGATAGGCCATTTTCTATAAGCTTTATAGCTATAGTTTTCCTTAAGTTTTCCGGGATGATTACAGCATCCGGGTCATCTTGTTGGAAACCTGTAATGTCTAAACCCGCTCGGGTATTATTGCCTGCGAATCTACCATTCTCTTCATCGGTATCCGACATTTTGTTGAAAGTCTTGCAGAGCAAGTTTCAAGGAAACAAAGATAAGGAGCACAATATTTTGGAACTCTGTATCCTTCAGCGTTGAACTAAACCGAAAACTAATACATAGGATTTTTCGTCCTACTCAGTTATGGCGGATATTTTATCCTTTTACCCACTCCAGACGTCTATTGGAGTATTTTACGGGAAAAAAGGGTTCTCTGTGAAAAGCACCACTGAGTTACTCTAGTATCTAGCGTTAAATTAGTGCCTTACCAAACGTTGGGCGCCATGTAGTATAGTTCCTATATTCCCAATAGGCTCTGCGCATTGGAATAATATATCCTATAGATTAGACATAGGACTGAGGTCTACTAGGTCTCTAGCGACTATACTAGACTTAATTGTGAGTGCCAGCTAGCTCAGAGGTCACTAGAAACGTTCTCGAATGAACAAGAAGGGATTAGTTTCTGACAACCGCATAAACATAACAACTTTGTTTCTCCAAGATAAAACTGATCTTCAGAGTCGTGGAAACAATAGATAGATATTTTCCTCAGTCAATCGTGCTTTCTTCGTTTCACCAGAGGTGCAGAGAAAATATAGAGACAGACGTTTTCAATAAAAAGTATTTATTAGACAGTCTTCTTTCTCATGCAGAAGAAATGAATTGCTACAATCGTGAGACTGGCTGTAAAGTATAATGCGTACATCAAAAATAGTATTATAAAATAATACTGTAAAAGCATGGTATGGTTTCTAAGCCATAGAATACATACATAAATAATAAAAGGTTTAAAAAGTACTCAACTGGTGCTTCTGAAATACGCCTACCCCATGTACCTAACCTAAGCCTGGTACGAGGGAAGGAGTAAGTGAGGTGTAGCATAAATCTAGTATTCTTTTTGCCAAGAATCCATCGAAGATTTCTCTTCGGGTCTAATCAGCTCCGTACCTTGGTTTAGAATGAAGGAGGTCTGGTATCTCTCTGTCTCAGGACTCTATTTCCCAACAACCCACAAGGGTAGCTTGGAAACACTGGAGCTGTTTTTCTCGGCAAGAGAAAAGACAGCGTCTCTCTCAGTGCTGGAGTGTCGGCTTCCTTCGGCACTTGCTGTAGCGAGCTGTGTCGAGCAAGTAGATAGTCGAACTGCTCCAAACCACCGTGTGTTGGCTATGGCAAGTGTGGGCATATTTATACATTGAAGGTGCCGAGATTGACGTAAAGGTGGACATAAAAACTTAATGAAAGAGTCTCAGTTCTTTGAAAACTCCATGAGTTCTTGGACAAGTCAGTATTCAAGCAATGGGAAGTCCCTAACTACTGAAGCCGAGTTTTTACAAGAAATCGTTATGGATTTTCGGAACTAGTGGAAGTAGCCATGCCTTATTTGGACTGCATGAGCTATGTCTAAATAAGGGTATGATTTCTATGCCTATATAAGGATATGGTGATTTATACCTATATAAGGGCATGAATCGGGAAAGTTACACTAGGGTCCTACAATGCTATACAACCCTGTAAGTGCCAAAGTCCACCAAATAGGTGACTTCCTCCTTTTTTCAGTGATAGGGTAGGGTCCTCTCCACTTACCCGCTTGGTGCTACAGGCTACCTTCTCACCTAGTTGGAACTCCATCAGGGCAGCCTTTTGGTCAGACCATTAGTTCTGGAGCTCCTTGCTATTGTGTTATTGTGTTATTCAATGGGAGAAACATACACAGCATAGGGTCACTTGCAGTCGACGTACAGGGAAGTTCTTCTGGACTTAAGGTAAATATGGGCCAAGGTCCTTAGAACCACCTGCAGTTTTGGGTTACCTGCCCTGGTGTGTCCGGATGCAGAGGTGCCGGTCGCAAGGGTAGCCTCGAACGCTACCACTGCAGTCTATGGAGAAACCTGTAGCACTAAAATGCTGCAAGTGGGAGCTTGGGGACAAGTCTGTCGGAACCCAAAGTGGGCTCAGTTCTTGAGGGTCTCTGGAAAAAGGGTGCACTGTCAGAATGCTTGAATTCAGGCTGTCTGTCTTGGGTGCAGAGGTGTATTGTCCGGTGGGTCGCTTGCTTTGGAGGCTGTCAATTTTGGGGTCAACTTGGATTTTGGAACCAAACAGAACCGCAGTTCCACTCTTAGTGCTGGCCTCGGTGAAGCGGAGTTCCCTCTTTAACAAGTCTGTCTTGCTGGTGTTTGTGTCACCCTCAACTAAACAAGCCATGGTTGCTGCAAGGGGTCTGGCACCCCAAAGTTCAAAGTTCAAAGTTTTTTATTTTGTTTCGGTACTCTTTCGAGGACCACAAAATTATATAAAAGAAAATACATATTACATTTATGGACAAATTAATACATTTTCAGAGTAATTTAAAAAAAATTATAAATCTTATTGCAAACATACTCGTTAGGAGGCTTAACACATAAGGAGATAAGATCCCTCGAATTAGTGGTCCGACAGGACCGATGTATCGGCTCAAGACATGATAACCTGGCGGTGACAACGTCTTTATTCGGACATATAAAGAGCAAATGCTCTAAGTTCTGTTTACCCCCCAAACACAGATTGCATTGTGAACTAATCTTTACGTTCCAAGAAGAGGTAAAAGATAATAAAGGGAGTATGCCCAAACGTAGCATCATGATCGTACGCCTTGCACCATGAGTAAGAGTATATTCCAAATAAGGCAGTTTTTGCTTATATTCTTGGGAGTCAGCATAAGATTTATACATAGATAATTTTGTGCAGTGTAACTGATCGAGCTCGTAACTCAATTTTGGTGAAAAGTTTTTTAAAAACAGCTTGAGTTGTGCGGGTGTCCAAGATGATAACATTTCTGCACTTATTTCTGCGAAACGGAAAGCCTCTCTCAAATTTTTGACAAATATAGAGTCGGTGGTTTCCTCACTAAAGGACTCGATTTTTAGCAGATGTCGAAGCGTACCCTCTTTGGAATGTAAAAGGTTATAGGCCCACCTAATGAGGCTTGCTATTGATATTGCAAATGCACTTGTAATCGCACATTCCAGTCTTAATGCCTGTACTGGGGTTGAATTAGAAACTTTCAGTAGCTTTTTTAGGATTTTCCCTTCGTTCAAGTCCATATAACTCCATTGTTTTAGGGGAATATGTTCAGAGGCGTAAGATAGAACCGGGGAGATCTTGGCTCTATAAATTTTTATTAAGGCTGAAAAGTGCCTGCTGCCGGTGTTCGCGTATAAGCGTGATATTGCCCCCGCATGTAACTCACATTTCCTTTTTAAATGGATAATCTGTTTGCTATTGCTCATGTTATGTGAGAATATTCTTCCGAGATAGGTATATTCCTTTGTCTGTTCCAAGGTCTCCTCTCCCAGTTTCCATTGGTACTTCACATCTTTCTTAATCTTTGTAAATGCTACTACTTTAGTTTTACTTACATTCGGGGTTAAAAAGTGATTTTTTGAGTAGTTATGTAATATGGCTAGAAGATTTTGAAGACCAAAGGGTGTCAAATCGAACAAGACTATATCGTCCGCGTACAGCAAACAGTGTATCCGTTGAGCTGCCATTTTCGGTGGAGTGCATTGCCCTTGTTGTAGATGCAATGGCAGGTCACTCAAATATAGATAGTAATGGTCAAGATGGCCGCTGGTCAGGAGCTCTAGCGAGGAGCTCTGGGGTTAGGGATCTCCAATATTGGAGTAAATCCCCAAATAACCCTCAGTGCGACCCAGGAGCGACCGGAGGCATTAAGGAAGAAAGAGTGCAAAAAGGAACGGGAGGAACTCGGCTAACAACGGAGATAACGTACCTGGTCGGCGGACTACAGGGGCGCCTCTTCCCATCGGACCCATAGAGGACGGACCGGGAATCGAGTGGAACCACAGCGAGTGAAACGGGAGCCATCCAGTGTCATCTGATGCCGCTCTGGGCTGCGCAGGGCTGCGTGAAGCTGAGGCGATCGTCGGGACCCCCGGTGCCGGAGGGCGGGATCCGGTAGCAGTGGGGAAAAGCAGAGCAGCCTCGGAAAAAGTCAGGAAGGTACGAGCACCCTGACCGACTGCGCGACCCCTCCTCCACCGCCCCCTTCATGAGCATAAGCGAGGAAAAGAAAGCGGGAGAAACGAGTGTGGAGCAGTAAAGCGGCGCGCCTGACCTTAAAATGGCGGCCGCTTAAGACATTAGTCGCCCGCGATCCCCCTTGGTATTGATGCAAATATCTCAGAGGACCTTCCTGGCAAGGAGACCTAAGGGGTTGAATATAAGAATATAAAGATGAACAAATCCTGATCAGGGAAATGATGTGTCCTAAACACTTTCGATAGCCACCAAAGTGCCAGCCAAACTACATCATTCCTGGGCATAGACACTGAAAAGGGACTGTCGTCAGACCAAAGAATCAAGGAGCAAAAGAGAAAGAGGACTTACCACAGGAGTGGAAAGAAAGAAAGTCTGCACAGAAGAACAAGAGATACTAAAAGTCAGACATCTTGTAACGGACAGCCCCACACCTGACTTATCAGAATAAGGGATAGGCAAATTAATTTTCCTGAATTATGGTAATACATATATAATTCAATTAGGGGAAAGCAGAGAATATATTCTCACTACGGAACATCGATATATGTTGAGGTGCAATTAACAGAAAAGCAGAATAATACACCAATAAGCGCCATAATTAATGCAGAACGGAGCTAAAATGAGCGAAAGATACCTTAAATATGCTGGCTTGAGTGTCCAGAGTATAAAATACCCCAACAATCTAACTAAAAATGCAGCTAAGAAGTTTAAACACGACTACCTGAGGAAAAACCCGGACACAATATTCGCAGACCTATACTTTAACGCAACGAATGGTACGAAAATGAATGACCTTATATTCTATACTTACAGAACAGCTAAATGGCGCAATGCCTTCACTAGGATGCTTACCATAAAAACTACGAAAAACATTCCTCATGGCCTAAAAATGTCAACCTCATCGTCAGAGAGATGCAGAGCTGAACTTAGCATCACGATATATAAATCCGGTATGGTGTTGATACAAGCAGCAAATCGAGATCTAGAGAGATTTGCCAAGACCTTCCTATCGTTAAAAGACTCAATGGACGACCCGAGTAATCAATTTCTCCTAACCCCACCAGTAGACACTCTAGATATTCACGATGTCACCACCAGAGGCGCTAATAGAACCAGGAACCATCATGCGCTAAACCTTAACCAGGTAGAGTTAACTGACCCAGTAAGGCCAGTAAGACCAATACTAGAGAACACGTCTACCTATCAGACAAACAAAGAACATTATCATTGCCTAAGAGAAGAGTCGCCCCTACTCCCGAACCACGTGGCTCATCACGTAGATCTCACACTGGCACCGAGGGTAGTACCACCTAATATCCAGGAATGGGATGAGACAGAAGACATCAGCCTTCCTACGTCCCACACCCTCGCCAACACAATAACAACGTCGTACACTCCTCCACCGACAAATGAAATCCCTACATCACAGGACCTATCTAACTCCACCAACTTCCCTATACCTAGCGCCAGTACAACACCAGTGACATGTAGACTTTCACCCTCAAACGTGCTCCTAGCAAATCAGAACATATCCAGCACCAACGACAAACTAAATAGAGATGGGACCGACAATCAAAGTGAGGTGATCATACCTATACCACGCGCTAGTACAACACCAGCGACCTGTAGACTTTCACCCTCAAACATGCTCCTAGCAACTCAGAACATATCCAGCACCAACGACAAACCTAATAGAGTTGGAACGGACAATCATAGAGAAAAAATAAAGATAATGGCAGCGCAAATAAGAACCATTCCAAAAAGGAGAAGAGTTGAGCGGATGTACAGATTTGCCGCCCCTAAGAAATCTCACCAGAACATGAAGAACGTTAGTAAGCTTCAGAAACTAGTGAGCAAGCTAGCTCAAGCCACTATTAATACCATACAGACGATAGAAAAAATTGAAGAGATGACGGTGAACATTCAAGCTAAAGTCACGGATATTCAAAATCTGGTACACTCTTCGCATAGAAAGAGTAACGAGGCGGACATGCGTTTAAAACAGAGAGACAACCGACCAGACAGGACCAAATCAATATCCAAAGAGGAAACACTGGCCTTCATCCGAACATATGACCTATCGGACTACAAGGAAGAGGAGAGAATCAAAACAGTTCCACTTGACGTTAACAGAACAGCGAAAAAAAACGATAGAACATCCAACCCCCACAACCTACAGCACATACAGCTAACACCAAACGAAGACGAAAACGGGAATGCTAGCAAAAAAGAAAAACATCTCACCTGTCTACTACTCAACTGTCGATCTGCAAACAAACATGCATCGGACATAGCGGACCTCATCCTTAACAAGGACATCACCTGGCAATCCTTACAGAAACCTGGCTTACGGAATCTTCATCCCCAACCATGGATCTGTTAGTACCACCACAATTCAACGTTTTGAGACTGGATAGACATGGAAAACTAGGGGGAGGGATAGCCTGTATTCATCGATCTGATATAGAGGTTAAACAAATTCAGGCCGACCCGCTAGAATCCTGTGAGTATCTTGGTCTTAACATAAGATCAAATAACATTCAACGCTGCAACTTGCATACATTTTACCACCCACCAGGAGATAACGCAAAGTTTATAGCAGAATTAATGGAGATCATAACAGCCAACTCCAACAATGCTGCCAATAATATATTTCTAGGCGACTTCAACCTGCACTGGGAGAATTGCAATGACAAACTGGTCAACACGCTTAAAGGTTTCCTCACTGAACTAAACCTCACTCAAGCGTGCACACTACCCACACACTCTAAAGGAGCGACGTTAGACTGGGTTATCTCAAGAAACAAAGGTGCAACAATCCACTCCATAACACCATGTGACTGGTCTGATCATCACGCCATAACATTCATGATACCCACAGCGAGAAAAGGTAGGACCAGACAACCTCTCAAGACCAAAAAATGGACTCGAGACACAAAAGAAGCAAATATGGAACTTCTGGTCGAAAGCTGTGAAAGAGACCTAAAGCCACCCAACAACCTGGACAAAGTTAACGAGCTGACGAAACACTACATTGCAACTGTCGAAAATATCGTTAATAACACCATGCCATTAAAATTGAAACGAGTCTCAGAGAAGAAGAAAAACCCATGGTTTAACGAAGCACTAAATGAAGATAGACGCAAACTGAGAATGGCAGAACGAAAATGGAGGCAACACCCATCATCTCCTGAACTGAAAGCTCTCAGAAAAATAAGGAAACAATATAATAAAAAGATCATCGACTCGAAAAAGGATTTTATAAGAGCAGAACTGGATAATGCCAAAAACAGACCACGAAAACTATTTGAAATCCTAAAGGAGCAATCAAACAAACTAGCCAAAACAGTACAAGAAAATTCAAAAACACCTCTAAGCTGTGATGAATTTTCCACATTTTTCACCGAAAAGGCCAAAGCACTCGAAATAGAGCTTAGAAACTCTGCGCTGAACCTTCCCAACGAACCTGGATTTACTATCAATGCCGAATCTACAACGGACTGCACTATGGCAAAAAACAAGGCGAGCTGGGAAAAATTCGAACTGTACGACCAACACATGATTGCCAAGACGCTCTCAGGAATTAAACCTAACAACCACTACCAAGACCCTCTGCCTGCAAAATGCGTAAAAGAAATCAATCACATCCTGATTCCAATATGGACCGAAATAATAAATGCATCACTGTCACAAGGGATCCTTCCCGACGGCCTAAAAACAGGTCAAGTTGTTCCCATAATCAAAAAACCAACAGCGGATGCCTCAGATCCAAATAACTTTCGCCCAGTGACCAACATCCCTTTACTGGCAAAGTTGACTGAGAAATGTGTGCAGAAACAACTGAGCCAACACATCACCAAATTCTCCTTGTTAGATGAATGCCAATCAGGATTCAGAGCAGGGCACAGCACGGAAACAGCGATTCTCCACATTACTGACGACGCATTACAGGCCCTTGACCAAAATCAAGCATGCTTACTGATTCTCCTAGACCTGTCATCGGCATTTGATACGGTAAATCATGAAGCATTGCTGACCAGACTACGGGACAGGATGGGAATATCGGGAATTGTGCTTAAATGGTTCGATTCCTTTTTACAGAACAGAACGCAGCGCTTCCTGGTTAACCAATCAATCTCACCTCCTTGCCCTATCTCAATTGGAGTCCCTCAAGGATCGACCCTATCCCCAGATCTGTTTAACCTGTACGTCGAACCACTCACAGAAATTCTCAAAAAATCTCAAATATCCTATCACATGTATGCGGACGACACGCAAATATACTTGAAGGTGGGATCCATAAAAGAATTGGAATTATTGAATGAGACACTAAAAATGGCACTTCAATGGTTAACTGCAAACCACCTGAAGCTGAATGCACATAAAACAGAGTTCCTATTAATTTCTCCACCAAGGAGCAATACAGAAATAAAGGAATGGATGAAAATCATGACCGCGCTAAATTGCACCCCAACCCTCGTCAACTCAGCAAAATCTCTAGGAATCACCTTAGATGAGAACCTAGACATGAAAGCCCACATTAACACAATGGCGAAAAGTGCCCGATTTCACTTGAACTACTTAAGAAAATTGAAACCATACATCACAGAATCGGACCTCAAATTGGCAATCCAATCCCTAGTTATCTCGAGGATTGAATATGGTTGCACTACCTTGGCTGGATTACCAAAAATGTCCACAGCACCATTGAAAGCTTGCCTTAACGCTGCAGCGAGACTCATCACCGGAACCAGGAAATATGACCATATATCTCCGCACTTGAAAGCACTAAACTGGTTACCATACGAAGCAAGAATCAAAATGAAGATAGCATGTATCACACACAAAGCTTTACACGACAACACCCCAAGATATCTAGCAAAGAAAATTCAGCTGTCCGGTGGCAACCGACCAGCTAGGAGTGCGGAGGAGCTGCTATTACGGCCAGCCCTCTTCCGTAATAAGAAAACCTATGACAGAGCGTTTTCAGGAGCGGCCCCCAGAATATGGAACTCACTCCCCCCAAACATCAGGAAGATCCAGAATCTGGTAACATTCAAACGAGAAGTGAAGAGCCTGCTGATGAAGAGATACATTACTTAATGAAGATCAGTGATCTTGGCTCTGCTATACTACTGCATTAGTACAGAACATGTACACCTTTATAAGGGGAGGCTTCTGCAATAGTATAATGGAATACGTATCCTATGATATAAGAATAACCTAAAGGCTAATAGCAATGGTGTTTTTGACTGAACATGAGAACAACATCCTTCATGAACCTATACCGAACTACCTCGTAGTTGTTATATATACATGTCGTTGTTATTAATTTAAACATAGCATATTTACTTACGCTAACATAACATGTGTTATGAATATTTATATCATCTACCTCACTGCGGTTGCTTGTTAGCTGCTCATATATATGTTAACCCTTTTCCTTTTCATATTTCATGTTAAGCGCTCTGATACCCACGGGTCTTGTTCGCGCTATACAAAACTATATAATAAATAAATAAATAGGGAGAATAAGAGCGGAGCCAAGAGACATCCTTGCTTTAGGCCATTGGGTGTATATATTATCTTTGACAGGCCCTTCTCTCCCCCCATTTGGACTCGGCACCAGGTTTCACTATGTAAGTTCACAATTAATTGTAGCAGAGTTTCTGAGATACCCATTTTTCTTAATTTCATCCATAACGTCGGCCTGTCAACCCTATCGAACGCTGTAGAATAGTCGATGAAGGCTGCGTATATTGGCAGGGATTTGCCTGTTACATATTTGTCTAATAAAAATTGGAGGGTAGCTATATTATCAGTAACTGAATGGTTCGACCGGAACCCTGCCTGAAACATAGGGATTAATCCCTTTGAAAATGCCCAATGTTTCAGTCGGTCTAGTATTTCCGCCGCAAAGATCTTTCCGCCAGCATCCATTAAAGCAATTTGTCTGTAATTGCCAGCTATACTCCTTTTTCCTTTTTTATATATTGGAATTATTGTACTTCCTTTCCAAGAGTTTGGAATATTTCCAGAGTCGAATATATAGTTGAATAATGGCGCTAGCATCTGACCCCACGCGTTTTTGTCAGTCTGATAAACCTTAATCGGGATCTGGTCAGGACCTGATGCGCCCGTACTTCTTGCCTTTTTAATGTTCAGGGCAATTGACATTGCCGATGCCCTGGAGAGTTTTATATCATTGGTTATCTTTTCTTGATCGATGTCCTTTCTCACCAGGTCATTCATATTGGGTTTATACAAATCATTTAAAAATTTGCCCCAGTTTTCTTCTGAGACAGGAATTGCTTCAAGCTTCTTTTTTGACCCTGTCATCTTGGCTATCAAAGACCAGTATTTTCGTTGATTGCATTGCTTTGCTGCAATTTGGATATCAATCCAGTTACGGTCCTGCTTCAACCTTTCTTGTTTAGCCCGTTGTCTTCGAATTTGATTCTTCAATTTATTTATTTCAGCTTTATATGTTGACGATTTACTCAGATACTGAGCTCGAATCATCCTATTCAGCATTTTTATAGTTTGCTGATTACAATTTTTGTACTTGCTGGCACACTTTCTTTGTCTTGGTCTGTCCTGTTTGTTCTGGCACCCCTAGTATTGATGCAGGGCGACTTCTGGGGGTTCTGGCGTTTCCAGATTAGGTGGGAAGACAGATCTTACCTGCTGTGGCATGGTGACCTCCTCCCGGGCGCATGCTGCTTTGGTGGACCCAGTGGATCAGCAGTTCAGTGAACCGGACGTTCTGGTCAGTGTCTACAGGGAAGTGGCTCTTCCACTTCAAGGGAGATGTTGATGGTTGACGAAGTGCTGGCACCCCTCCGAGGCTTTTGGAGGATACATAGCTGCAGGACTGATCGGGTCTTTGCAATTGTCAAGACTGAAGCAGGCAGCCAGGCTTTGGCGCCAAGTCCACAGCTAGTCTTCAGTTCTTGCAGTCTTCACCTCTTCCTTGTCCTTCTTCTTTGGTCAGGTGAATCTGAGTTCCTGGTGTCAGGAGCACACCTAAATACTGAATTTAGGGGTGTTAAGGGGAGTGAAGAGTAGTAGCCAATGGGATGCTTACCGTTGGGGTCACTACACCCCCTATATGACACCTTCCGTGGGGAGTGGGCATAATCCTTTCCCAGAGTTCCTAATTTCACCAAAATCAAAATAGTGGAACCCTTCTTTTGTGGAACACATCAGGTAGCCCACCTTAGGGGTGTGACTAGTCTGGTGGTGCAACACCCTACTGCATAGCTAATTTCCCAACTGTCCTGGTGCCAAATGGACCTCCGGGCAGGAGGTGGCATCTCGCAGGTCTGGGGGAAGCCAGGGTCGCCTATGAAAGGGGGCAGGGAGTTTGACGTCCCTGGCCTTGATATGCTAAATCACTAGCCATCCTTCTGGAGGAGGTGTGATCACCTTCCTCTGAAGCAGTCATTGTGTCTGGCTTTAGCGAGCGTGGGCTTTCAACTACAGGGGGTCAGAAACATGCCTATGGTGGTAGGCTGGGCTGGAACAGTCAACCAACACACCAGAGGACTAGTAGGTTTCAGGGGGCACCTCTAAAGTACCCTCTGGTTGCATGTCATAAATCCAGTATTGGAATAAGTGTGGATTTATTAAGACAAGGTGTCTGATACCAAACAACATAGGTTTCAGTGAAGCCATCATGTATCTGGGGAACGTGTAATGACCAGTGCTCAGTACATATACTCAAGATGGGAACCCTGTTCACTTGTACCATTTAGTAATTTAACTAAATAACATATGGCTGTATCTGCTTATGCAGACATGCCCTCACATGTAATATAATGCACCCTGCCTTAGGGCTACAAGGCCTACTGTAGGGGTGACTTGCATATATTACATGCAGTGACTTTGGCATGGCATACAGTGAGCTTGCCATGTTTTTTTTCACTCATGGTTTGTACAATGACACGCAGTCTGCGATGGCAGGCTTCTTTCAATTTATAGGAGGTCTCGAAGGGTGGCATAGTACATGCCCTAGGTACCATGGTACCACTTACTAGGGACTTACAGGGTTGCCAATGTGTGGACCAATTTGGTGACAATTGGAGTCTTTTACCTTATTTTAGGGAAAAGCACTGGTACTGGGGCCTGGTTAGCAGGGACCCAGTGTACAGCAGTCGAAAAACATCAGTAAGATTGGCAAAAAGGGGCTCTTTCCTATAGTTATTTGGTCCATTTGTGCAGGACCCTTGCTAACCTGCCCCCCGCTTCCCACTAAATTGTAAGTTGAAGGGGTCAGACTTACTAGGATATAAACTGACAGTGGACATGCCCCTCTGTTCTTTGTGCGACCAGCATTTCGTGTGGTAAAGAAGCCCCCAAATCAGGACTGATCCTGCCAGGTTCCTGAGTGTGCAGGCGGATGAGCCCCGCCTTCCTCTGCTGGCCCAGGGGAAAACTCTAGTGGCAAAAACTCTTTAGATGGAGGCTTGGGCCTTATCTAAGGAGCTAAGTAACAAATCTGCCAAGCTCTTTTATTAATGGCTCTCCAAAGAGAACTCTAGGTACAACAGCTCCTGCCTCAGTAGCGGTTAAATTCCCCAGTTTGAGGTCTGCTTTGCTCAACAGAGACATGCGTTGTTCTGTTGAAATGGTGTAGTTTGTGTTCCCCAAGCAAATTATCACCCGTCGGGCCCATCCTGGCGAAATGTCTGAAGAGATGAGAAAACCAAACTGTTTGGCCTTTTCTGTCATGTCAACATTTCTGGTTAGGGGACACAGTATATATAAGAGTTTCTCCTGGCAGGCGGGCCAAGATCGGTAAATCTCTTTCGTAGGTTCCCTAATGTATTTGGCTAGAAACATACCCATCTTTACATTAATCTCTGGGGTTGGAGTGAGGGCATCCGGCTCTCAATCAATTCCGTAACTTATTGTACAAAGGTTTATGAAGACAGCCAAGCATGCGAGCGGCCACTTTATTGTCTGAGACCCATTAAGTCTAATGGGGATTGTATATTATTTCTGGTGTCATCATGTCAGATGATGTGGCATCACTGTGGGAATCATCAGGTGGGACTATGAGCGGTGGGTGTGGTTTAGTGTGCCACGGTCTCGGGAGTCTGATTCGTAGCCTGTAGAAATGGGGGTGAGCCTCCAGGACGGGTAGGGTGGTATCCCCTGATGTCCATGCCCTTTGATCTGACTGAGGGTGCTCTCTGTCTAAGAAAGCCTTTTTTAGATGATCGAAAGCATCTTTTATAGGTTTGGGATTCCTGCGTTGCTTGGGCCTCTCTTTAGAAAGGTTAGAGGGCTGCCTAGGAGGTTGTGCAGGTCTCGAGGGACCTAGTTGGTCCTCCTTCACTCCTAGGGGAAGGGATGCTGTGCTGCTGAAGCCAGCTGCATGAGTGTTGTTTCCAGATGTGCCAAGGCAGAAATAACTGCCTTTTTGGCAGAGGCAGCTACTACGTCTGCCAGGTTGTCATGCCATGGGATGAACTCTACTACTTCCTCCTCCTGATGATAGGAGTCTTCCCTTTGGTACATTGTGAGCCTTGATAGGGCTGTGGAAGGATGCTGGGCAGGCAAGGTAAATGTAAGGCGTATGCCTTGGTGCTCCCTTATAGGGGAAATAAAGTATACCTTGCATGTAACTAGGCCAAGGACCAATGGGGTCTAATGGTGATCACACCCTAGTTAAATTCACTGACACTCCCTTCGGCACTCCCTTGAATCTTACAAACACAACTCGGGGGCATCCCATTCCAGGCTCTCCGGTCCTGCCAGTGAAGATTATTGCCACTTTTAAATGTTTTCTTTTGCCCCTGGGGAGTCAATGGCACCGTAGCACAGCTGAAGTGTCCCTGCTGCGTGGGTTGCATTACTGCTGATGGCTCAGGGGAAAATATGCAGCCCTGCCAGGTGCCATGCATCTTGTGTTAGAATAACGTATTTCTGGTAATTTTCCCGCATTACCGCAGCGCCTGAGATTGTCATGCAAAAGAACTGCATCCTGAAGTGCGATACAATGGTGTAGTTCCAGTTTCCTACATTGTTGGAACAGACACATAAAATCTGACCTCTGAGTACTATTTTTCCAAGACCATAAGGTATGTGCTGGTGTACAACTTAATGACGTGGAAATATCCTATCACAGAAAGCCTAACAGACTTCAGAGATTTGAAGATTGAAGCACAAAACTACACACCCGCCTAATTAATTTAAAAAAGCATTTCCTGCTCACACCATAGTATCAAACAGATGTGGATGTCCAGCCGCAAAATGAAGCTTCTCAATAGATACCAGAAACTGGGGTAGTCTGAACAGCAGTAAAAGAGAGGCCTAATTGGACACCTGTCCAGTGAGAAGATCTCCGCAGGGGCCCCTCTCACATCCTGTACTCAGCCTCTTAGCAGAGAGTCTGAACAAACTCCGTCAACTGATCATGATCTGATCATGCCATTAATTTGATTGAATGCCAGCCAAAGATGCGCAGGCTGGCTAAGTCAGGGAATCTCTGTTTAATGTATTGTTTCTCTGGCTGCCGCCTGGCAACAGATATCCGACCTAGTCTCTGCGCTGTGCCATGCTACTACTAAGTGTGGGTAAGATTATACTGATGGCGAGAAAGTGTCACTCATAGTCATTGAATGTCACTCTTAATTACACTGAAATTATGAAAATATCACACGTAGGCAATCTGAAACCTTGGCAACTCGAAAAAACGCAGTTGGCAGGCATAACTCTGAATGGGCCACCTGCCTGCGCCCTCTAACAGTGGTTGGACTGCATCACACTAATGTGCCCGGTCAAAAATCTGGGATGCACAGGTGGTCTGAGACCACTCTAGCCTCCAGTACCTGTGAAATAGAAAATAGTTAAACTAATGCATGGGCCAACCAGTCAATGACAAAAACATTCCTAACACCAGTACATATCATATAACTGAAGAATATTAAAGAATATTTTAGGAGCACTTATCTTTTTCTAGATAAGGGAAGGAGGGAGTCACGATTGTTGTAGGGATTGCTAGCTAATGACTGAAAGATTCCCAAGGTTCACGCGAAAATCAGTCCATGGTTTGACTTGATGGTGTAGTTGCTGGACCTAAATAAAGAAAATGCTATGCCTAATTCTCGCCTCCAATCCTTATCTAGAATGTAATTATGGTTAGTCCATGCTGTCAGGAATGCAGATAATCTTTAAAAAATCTAATAACATTAATCATTAACGGTGTCGGTTGATTTCAGCATTTTCTTTCATTAATGTTTGGTGCCTAATGAAAGTTTAAGGATTTAACTTCATGATTTGCTCTGTGGATTAAATCCTGAAATCATGGTTCAAATGTACCTATTTACTGTCATGTCAAAACTCGCTAATCCATTAACCTCTTTAGGTCTTGCAGTGCAATGACAAGATTTGCATTGTTATTTTTGTTGACAGGTGTTGGAGGATTCAAAAGAAAAAAGAACTGTTATCCACCAAGCAATCAAAAACTTGTTTCCTGGGTTAGAGACAAAGACAGAAGACAGAGATGGGAAAAAATTCATTGTTGCATACCATGCAGCAGGGAAAAAAGCACTGGCAAGTAAGTTACCATATTGCGAAAGCGAAACTCGCCCTTTGTGCTGCTGAATCACTGTACCATTCAGAATGGCATGTTCATTACTAGTTAATGGTTGTGTTATGATGGGAAACAAATGCATGTCATCTGATAGATGCGTCATTCCATTGACTTATGTTTTTTCTATCCCCAAAGGTAGAAAATGCTGCCCACCATTGATGACCTGTTTTTTTTGGTTTAACTAGACATTAAGTCATTTTTTATTTATTTTTTGCTACTTAAAGTTAGAGGGGCAGTGCCACTCCTTCACATTTGTTTATTTTTGTTTCCTCTTGATTGCGCACACCAAGACCATACTGCTCCTTCATCCTTTTCCACCTTTAAACTGTCACCTTTTTTACCAAATCTGTTTCGAGTGGGATTTTTCCTGCTATGTGGGCACAACAAGTTGGCTATGCGTTATAGAAACCAGCCACTTGTTTGCTTCCTTTTACAAAAAACAGTTAAGAAGTGGTTAGTTTCCGTGAGCTTCCCTTTTAGTTATTTGGTTCAGTAGGCCACTAAAAGCTGTCATCCTCAAATCCCAACCTTTCCGTTTTCATTCAAGTTGATAAAGGGAATTTAAGTAACCCTTCCATGATTCACAGTTGAAAAGATAACTGTGCTGACCTAGTGTGAATTCTTGTTTTTTGTAATATTGGTGTCTGCAAGTAGGGGAGGGCTCGGTGTTTCATTCCACCCACCCTTATTTAGTGTGGTGAATAGTGGTTAATAGGTTAGGCGAAATGTACCACAATTGGAATTCTGTTCGCCTTTTGATTACTACTCTCTGTCCAGAGTTTTTTTTTCTCGACTTATGAACCATTCCGAGTTGGGGATACATCTAGTATCCTTGACAATCTGAAAAAGCCAAATCCTCCGTTGTATTTTGCTGTCATAAGTCTTGTTTGTGCTATGTTTTTCGTATTGCTTCAAAGGAGATCAAAGACAGTGCTATTCATTTCTCCAACATCATCTTGGATTTTCATTAGCCGTGCCTAGGGTCGACTAAAATACATGAGGAAGAATTTTTATTTTAAAGTTAGTCATCCTCACAAACCACAAGATTTCATATGTCAAACCCGTCTGTAAATCTTTCTGCTTCTCAGCTCATTACAAGCAGTTGTAAGGTTTATAAGTCATAATAGTCTTTTTTTTATGCCTCTGTTTGCTGTCCTGACAGGTATATTCTACATGGGTCCATACATTAATTTAATTGCTCAATGCAGATACATCAGAACCTCTAAGTACGTTATACATTTGATTTACCTTATATCTCCCTTTCTGTTTGCTTAGCTCAGTGAATGTAGTCATCTTTGGAAATAGTCACACTTAAATGTTTAATATGTTGTTAGTGTTCGCTTAGAAATTGCTGTGGCCTTGCACCCTTCTTGACTATGAGCTAAGTGCACGTATCTGCAGGGTTCTAGGCTGACTGGAGTCAGGATCATAGAGTATTGTGGTGCCAGTTGTGTTACAAACTTGGGCTCTGCAGTGCAGCTATCGATAATAGGGCATATGTAGTTGCAACAATGTCCAGGAGTGTGAGGGGCCCACTTCACCCCATTTAGTGGCTAATGTTCAGTACCAAACCAGGTGGTGGGGCCCAGTTTCCTTGCTTGCATTAGGCCTCACAGTGCCCTTGCTAGGCCAGTGGTTGGGTATTGAATGATTGGTTGTAATAGATGGTGGACGTAGAAGAGTTTATTGTGTTTGATCTGTGGTGAAAGTTACCAGTTGTTTGATGTGACTCTTTAACCCGGGTTAGCTCAGTATTTCAGTTTTTCCAGTGCATATTGCGTCTCTGAGTTAATTATAACTTGTTTAATCCACAGAGAGGGGAAGAATAGAGAGAGAAGGACATCCACGACTGGATTAGCAAACACACAAGTTGAGATGTATTTTTCATTATTTGGAGGGAGTCAAGAGAAAGAATCAAAGCTTCTGTAGTGATGACCATAGAAGTGAAAGACACCAGAAGAGAAGTTGACAGAAGCTTGCCTAATAGTGTCTGTAGTGAAGAGTAGTATGAGGTTAGAGCTTTGCCTCTTTATGGAGTCCTATTTCCTGCCATCTGCTCTTTAAGGTTCAGCAAAGGAAATAGATCTCCACCGTGAAGAGAGGTGATAGTAGTTGGGTACGCTCAATATTAACAACTATCACACAAGTGTAGCAGCCTGCACCTTTGGTATACTGATCTAACCTCATGGTTGTTGCCACAACCCGTAAAGGTATTCTTTTGTCCTGGCAATATCTCAGCTAGATTTTGCGCATGCTGTAGACGTTTATGGTCTACTGTTTTGGCACTTTTAAAATATGTCTTTTAAAAGAAATCATGGACATTCATAACCTAGCTCTGACCTTAGTTGTTTTATTCAGGTTTTTTTACAGTTATTTTTACAGTTATTTACTGTTTGAGCTTTTGTTTGCAGGTGTGGATCTTTGTTGGAGATTTCATAATGTTGGTTTATTTAGAAAAAAGGCCCATTCATTTAACTCATTTATTTGCCTGAAAGTGGTAGTTGTTACATAATAACGTGATGCAATCCTGTGTCTCTTGCATAGATGTCACCAAAATGCCTCTTTCTCAAGGTACTTGCCACAGTATGCATGCGTTGTCTGCCATTGCAATGATGTGCATGTCTTCATGCTTTCGGGTTCAGGAACTTAGAAGTTTGTTGCCACTTCTATGTCCTGTGCCCTTCTTCTGCATGTATTCACCCATTGCAGGATCCTGGGTGAATGTACAAATGGTCTTGGTGGCTGAAATATATGCTACATATGACACAATTCAGTTTTTATCCATGTAAAGGCAACATTTAAGACCATTTCTCTGCAGAATAGGGTTATAAAGAGAGCACAGTCTACTCTTCCAAGTGCTCAGTGGTCCCTGCATTTGTCCTGGACATTGCCATGCAGAACATTGCTCACATGCAGCACCCATCCATCTTCTTTTAGAAAAGATGTTATGTGGATAAAGGGCTGAGTGGCATGTCATCGAAAGCACCTGAGCAAGTTGCTGTGAAGAATAATGCGTCATAGAAAGAAAGTACGGTGAGGAAAGTTTAAGGTGATGTCTTTTGCAACACCAGTCTTATTTTTAACTCACCCTTGGGTGCACTGAAACATGCACAACAATCAAAGCCAGTGCGTCTCGCTTTTTAAAGAAGTTAGACATCCTATTGGCTTTGCCTATGCTTCCTGTTGATGCTGAAGAGCATTGTCAAAAAGAAAACTGAAAAAATGTAAACCAAAATCTGTCCCCAGACGTGTGTTCATACATCATGAGACCGTGGCCATTTTCTTTTTTAACATATCATTCCAAGATCGAAGCCCATCTTGGAGCACCAAATTAAACAAAAATCAATGATATGGTGCATGGAAGCCTACTTTGAAAAAGGATCGCCCTGGTAGCAAATTGCAGCTGTCCTGTCCTCCTAAGATGTAAAAAAACAAGAAAAAAACGGGACGGGTAGGGCTGGGAGAACAACGCGGGGGGGGGGGTGTAAAGAAGTCCAAAGGTAAATTGAAGGGTAAATTAAGTATTTATTATAGTATAGGATCCCATCCACAGGATAGCTGTCATCAGTAGAAAGGTCCAGGCTTAACTGCCTACATACTCTAAACTAAACAATGTCAGAACCTGTACAAAGTATTCTAATGCATGTGACACCCTGGCAACAAGCTGCATTAGCAGGATGCCACACATCTCCCTTCTTATAACAAATAGTAAAATACAGAAAAATAATTATTTTACAAAATCATTTAAATGAGTAGGTAGGCGTGTAATCCTTGAAGATCTCCTGGGGATGACAGGATCAATGACAGCCCGATGTGACGAGGTACCTGCAGATGAAGAACTTGACACAGGAAACTTAGAGTTGTCAACAAAGTCCTTTTTGATCACCACAACCCTGTTCAAGTTCTAAATGCGATGATCAGCTGTTTTGATCACATTTCCTAAAACTTTGATAACTTGTATAGGTTTCAAGAATGAAGCAGATAACATTTTGTTTTTCTTATAAGGATTTCTTATGAGAACTCAATCACCCACATGCACCACCGTTTTTTTAACAGAATGCCTCAAATCATGAATTCTCTTCCTAGCTTGAAGCTTTCTTTCCTGGCCTACCTTCCACTCGTCATTTCCAGTTGATCCTTTCAAATGTAAATCATTTACCCAATGCGGAGTAACCATAGTGTTGGCATGCCTACATCTGAAGAGCTCAAACGGTGTTCTACCCGTTGTGGCATGTGGTGATAACCTATAAAGCTTAACCTTTTTAAACACATCTGACCTCCAATCTGAACCTGCAGATTTAGACATTTTAATTGTCTCCTTGAGCACACGGTTAAACCTTTCCACAGTGCCATTCGTCTCTGGGTGGTACAGAGAAGATTTTTTATGCTTTATACCATGTTTAGACAAAAATAATTCCATCTCCCTAGAGACAAGTTGACTCCCATTGTCCGTTAAAATGATGTTAGGAATACCTTCTCTAGCAAAAAGTTTCTCCAAAAAACGTATCACATGCTTAGACTCTATTCCACGAGTGATGGCAATCTCTGGCCATCTAGAAAAGAAATCTATTAAAACTAGAACATACCATTCAGACCCTGCTGAGTAAATAGGCCCAAGAATGTCTAAGCCAACTTCTTCCCATGGCTTGTCTGGAAGTGTTCTAATAACCATGGGCTGGATTTTGGGTTTCGCCACCTTCTCACTTAAAGCACACTCCATGCAATCTCTAATTTTCCTCTCCACTTCCAAATCCATGCTAGGCCACCAGTACGACATCCTCAAATTCTCCTTTGTCTTTGAAATGCCCATATGCCCACTATGAGCCAGTGAAATAAGCTCACTCCTAATAGACATTGGAGGAACCAACCTAGTACCTCTGACAAATAAGCCGTCATGTTCAGACAGTTGGTCTTTAACATGCCAAAACTTTTCTAATATGTCATCATCTTTTGGCTTGACCTTCCATCCAACCTTGATCAACCTCAAGATCTCCATAAGACTCAAATCTTCTTGTGAAGCTTCCAACCACTTACACTTATCAATGACACTCTCACCTACTGCACAAACCATTTCATCTTCACCTTCCTAATCATCCTCCAGATCTAATTCTTCTTGAGAAACAAGGCGAGATAAGGCATCTGCTACTTTATTCTCAACACCTGGTAGATACTTGACCTCAAAGTTATAATCTTGTAATCCTACAACCCATCTTGTGAGTCTACTAGAAACAGCATCAATCCCTTTGGTTTTTAAAATCTCACATAACGGTTTGTGATCAGTTCTCACTTCAAAAGTACTTCCCCATAAGAAGTTTTTTAACTTCTTCACAGCCCAGTAGACTGCTAACGCTTCACGTTCCACTACGGAATACCTCAGCTCTGCGCCCCTTAAACTTCCTGATAAAAACAAGATGACTACCTCATGTCCTTCAATTACCTGTGTTAAAACTGCCCCTAACCCTTTTAAGCTTGCATCTGTTATCAGAATAGATCTCCTCTCAGGATCGAAACTATTCAATTTGGGGGCATTGTTCAACTTTTCTTTTAGAAAGATGAACTCTTTTTCACACTCATCACTCCACACAAACTCACATCCTTTCTTCAACAATGATCTCATGCTAACACACAAAGAAGCAAAACCATATATAAACCTACTATAGTACTCCGCCATAACTAGAAAGCTAACCAATTCTTCCTTGTTCTTTGGAGAAGACATCTTCATCATGGTATTGATCAAGCTAGCTTTCGGCGAAATACCACCTTTCGAGATCGTGTGACCAAGGTAATCAATAGAGTTATTTTTAAATTTACATTTTTCCATCTTTACCGTCAGACCAGATTCATACAAACGTTTCAAAACATCACCAAGTCTAAGATCATGTTCTTCATCACAACTTCCAAAAATAAGAATATCATCCTGATATACCCTCACACCTTTTAAACCTTTTAAAATACCTTCCAGAGCTCTTTGAAAAACTGAAGCAGCTGACACCAGCCCAAACGGAAGTCTCACAAAGCGAAATGTGCCAAATGGTGTTACAAATGCAGTTAGATCCTTAGAGTCCTCATCAAGTCTTATCTGGTGATAGGCGGACCTCAAATCCACCGTGCTAAAGACTTTTGCCCCTTTTAATAACATTAACATGTCCGCAATTTTAGGTAAAGGGTAGTGATCTACCACTACGCTTTTATTCAACTCCCTAAGGTCTATGCACAAACGAAGAGAGCCATCCGATTTCTTGGCGGCTACAATCGGAGCAACCCATTGAGTTGCTTCAACCTCCTCTATGATGCCCTCCTTGACCAATTTTTCCAACTCTGCTTTAACTTGATCTCTAACAGCAATGGGAACACTACGTACCTTACAACAAATAGGTACGGCATCCTTCTTCAACTTAATGTGGTGATTATAGTTCTTCAAACAACCCAACCTTTCAGTAAAAACATTAGGAAAATCCTTTTTCAATTTATCTAAAAAAGACTCATCACAGTTTTGATTTACATTGACGGCATTGGCGTTAACAAAGGGAAGATCCTTCAAGATGATGGGGGGAGAGGAATTGGGATCTAACATTACTCCCAAATCTTTTTGATCAAACCAACTCAAAATGTTGTCTCCTTTTTGTGAAATATAGACTTTCGAGCTGGTAAGTCTCCCTTTGTAATCAATGTTTCCTAGAAAGTACCCTAAAAGCTCTATTGGTTTTCTGCCGTATGCAAGTGGTCTTATATCAGGATGAAGCATTTTAATTTTCCCCCGTAGATTTTTTAGATAAAATTCTTTTGCTACAATGGTGATTTTGGCACCTGAATCAAATAACACCCTAATGGAATGACCATTAACCAAAATTTCATCAGTAGGACAGTTCTTTGGTTGAGGACCAAAAACTACTTGGACGAAAACGTGACCACAGCCAACATTTTCATCACATTCACTTGTCTCATCAAAATCATAATAAATCTCATTAACCTTGCCTTTGTACTCCCTCCCCTTGCAAGCGACAGAGAAATGTCCCTTCCTCTTGCACTTGCTACAAGTGGCCTTCCACCCAGGACATTGCCTGTCGTTGGCAAAATGTCCCATTTTGCCACTTCTAAAGCATTTCACTTGCGCAAAATCAATTTTTTTATCTGGTTTACCATTGAGAAGTTTATTACTGGTTACATCTCTCATACTACTTCTCTGGCTAGCATTCTCTTTTTACTACATTCGAAGTTTTAACAAGATTAACAGTACTTTTGTCTTTGCTTTCACCATTCTTTTTTATGACCTCCACACATTTAATAGACTGTTCAATCCTTTTTGCTATGGTAATCACATCATCTAAGTCAGGCTCATCTTTTTGCCATAATTCTTCTCTAACACGTTCAATGCTGCATCCCAGCATGAACTGGTCCCTTATTCTTTCGTCAATAGAGGCAGCAAATTTAATTTAATTTAATTTAATTGCGGGTTTATATAGCGCTAGGAATCGACTCCCGGAGGAGTATCTCCACACTTCGACCGCTGGGGAACCCGTCCTGGCTCACCCTGAGAGATGGTCCCTGATGGGTATCTCTAAGGTGCGACCAAGCATCCCCGGCAGTCTGGGGGGGCCGTTGTGAAGATGAGGCAAGCTGATGCCCAGAGTTGCCGAGTGTGGTTTCTGACTAGAGTAGGCACCGAGGCGAGAATTATCGAGTCCGCTGACCCTAGTCCACGACCCTGCCGCGTCGGGAATCGAACCCTGGTCCCGGGCCGTTCTCTGCTTACGGGTCTGCCGCCTCTAACCAGTGAGCCACACTACTCCAAGATGATGCTAACTTTCTCAGCGCAGTTATATAGTTCTCTATACTTTCTTCTTCAAGTTGTAATCTGCGACCAAAATGATATCTCTCTAAAATAGTAGATACCTTTGGGAGGTAATGCTTGTCAAGCATTGCTATACAAATTTCATATTCATTTAAATTCCTATCTTGTTGTTCCGGAAGGTGATCAAACACCTCCTGGCCCTCTGATCCCAAACAGTGCAGTATCAAAGCTGTTTTCCTTTCCGCACTTAAGTTGGCCCCACAAACTTTTGCATACCTTTCAAAGACCTTACGCCACTTTTTCCATCTAATGGGAGGATCCCCAGGAGATTGTAAGAAGAACGGAGGCGCTGTTACGTTCTGCATTATATAAACTTCACACAAAATGTATTAACAACAAAAGATGCAGTAAAAGAAAAATAAGGAAAAATTATGTGACACAAAGTAATAATAAAGATCCCTTTCTGGAACAGCAATAATGTTTGACCAAGTGTAGAGATGTAAATAAAATCGTTTTCCAATATAGTCTGTGTCTTTTTCCCTTAATTTTTAAAGTTACACAGTTGGATACCTGTTGCTCTGCCATGCTCAGTTCACCCAGCCGATACTTTAAAGAAATAAATACAGAGTAATCAAATTTACTACAGAGAGATCAGAATGTTTGTTTCCTCGTCACGCAGGGGTATATCTGTGTATCGTCTCTCTTTTTCGTAGTATAGCTGTGTATAGTCTCTCTTGGGTAATCGTAGTCACGAAAGTGCTCCCGTGAAAAAAACCAAAAAAAAATGGTTGCTACTTCGTCGCGAATGCGTCAAGACGCTCCTGCGTAATGAGAATTACCCAGAATGCATTCGCGAGTCAGTCAAACACAGTCCGTAATGAAGAACGCTGTGGCGCTGCGCTGGAGTTTCTCCGTCAGTGAGGAAGAACGTTATGACGCTGGTGAGAGCTCGAGCAGAAGAAACGGTGAGGTTTCAAAAGATGCCGAAGTCAAGGCTGAGATGTTAACCTCCCGCTATGTACTGCTAGTTACAGAGCACTTAAAACAGGAACTGTAGGCAAACGAGCGCCGTGTACAGAGACTGCCAAAAGGGTGAAACAAATTGTCATGAAATAGCATCACCACAGCGGCTCGAGCCACACAATGCGTTCAAAATGCGTTTAAAATGCCTGCGTTCAAAATCAGGATTGGCGCGAAAAGTCAGGCAAAATATCAGAGCGTTAAATTCGCTGAACAAAAAGTGTAAAAAAATTAACAGTACCTTTTGTGAATTTCCAAAATAAAGAACAAGATATCCTTGTTGAGATCCTTTCTTCTTTTCTTCCTTCATAAATCCCGTCCTGTCGCCAATGTAAAGAAGTCCAAAGGTAAATTGAAGGGTAAATTAAGTATTTATTATAGTATAGGATCCCATCCACAGGATAGCTGTCATCAGTAGAAAGGTCCAGGCTTAACTGCCTACATACTCTAAACTAAACAATGTCAGAACCTGTACAAAGTATTCTAATGCATGTGACACCCTGGCAACAAGCTGCATTAGCAGGATGCCACAGGGGGGGAGCAAATTAGCACCTTCAAGATCAGTTCTGAGAGAAGAGGTGTGGGCGAGCTACGGAGGGCATTGGGGGAGATATAAAAAACGGAGGGGGATAGATGGAAGAAGCAACAGATGAGCTAGGGGTTGGGGAGGACAACACGAAGAACACCAGGGATGTGAGGATGAGAGCAGAAACACATGCACAGGATGAGAGCAGACACACATGCACTCCCTTGGAGTGCTGGCAGCAAAAGAAGAAAGTAGTTCCTAAATGTAAGCAGTAGAAGGTTCATAAAAAAGTATGCTTCAGGGGAGGGGAAAACACAAAATGAAGAAAGAAAGTCACTGATAAGCCCGCAAATGAGATTAGCGACAAGGCAATCCAAGGATAACAAGCATTGGCATTGCCAATAGGTCTCGCTTTTGGGCCCTTATAAGTAGTTATGCAGCATAATTTCCTTGTTGCAACAACATAAAATGTTGCATGCATAAACACTTAGATGGTCCCAAAAGCGAGCCCTATTGGCTATTTGCAATGCAATAAGTCTTGCATTTAGGCAACTTTAAGCTGTTGGCATAGTAAATGACAATGCCTTTTCAATTTATTGTAAAAGTAAATTTTTTTGAAAGTTATTGTCATTTACAATGCCATTATGTGCAATTTAAGTAAATGGGAGACCTATAGCATTGCAAATGATTGTTATTTATGATGTGTAGCCTGGCGTTGCGTGTGTGAGTGGCGTTGCGTGTGTGAGTGGCGTTGCGTGTGTGAGTGGCGTTGCGTGTGTGAGTGGTGTTGCGTGTGTGAGTGGCGTTGCGTGTGTGAGTGGCGTTGCGTGGGTGAGTGGCGTTGCGTGTGTGAGTGGCGTTGCGTGGGTGAGTGGCGTTGCGTGTGTGAGTGGCGTTGCATGGGTGAGTGGCGTTGCGTGGGTGAGTGGTGTTGCGTGTGTGAGTGGCGTTGCGTGTGTGAGTGGCGTTGCGTGTGTGAGTGGTGTTGCGTGTGTGAGTGGCGTTGCGTGTGTGAGTGGCGTTGCGTGTGTGAGTGGCGTTGCGTGGGTGAGTGGCGTTGCGGGTGTGAGTGGCGTTGCGTGTGTGAGTGGCGTTGCGTGGGTGAGTGGCGTTGCGTGTGTGAGTGGGGTTGCGTGGATGAGCGGGGTTGCGTGGATGAGTGGGGTTGCGTGGATGAGTGGGGTTGCGTGGATGAGTTGCGTTGCGTGTGTGAGTGGTGTTGCTTGGGTGAGTGGCGTTGCGTGGGTGAGTGTGGTGTTGCGTGGATGATAGTGGGCTTGCGTGGGTGTGAGGGGCGTTGCGTGTCTGTAAGTGTTGCTGTGTGGGTGAAAGTGGCACAGAGCCTTTGATGTGGCCTGGCGCAGGAGAAATGCTGCTGCTGCTAATTAAATACAAGAGCGGCCGGGAAGCGGCCGGGAAACACAAGTACGGCCGGCCACATAATTAGGGGAGGAGAAGCCGCACAGCACATGCTGGGAGAAGCCCTTTGATGTGCTGTGCGGCCGCGATGCGCGCTCTGTGCTGGGGGAGGGACATTAGCCTGAACTCGCGGCAAGATCAAACGAAGGGTGGGAGGGACATTGAGGAACAGATGGCCATGAAAGTGTATGGGCCAAAAGCGCGTGCCTGTGGCCACGTGCACTTGAAGAAAACGCCACGAAAAAATGCGGTGGTTTGACAATCAGTTCGAGCACTTGAATTCTCGCCATTTCTCATTCCTTCGGAATGGTAAAGGACGAGACCTAAAAAGCACGATCTCTGTTTTGTTAGCATTTAGGAGAAGGTGGTTGTTTGTCTGGAAATGCAATAGGTCTCGCAATAACGCGAGTCTGAACTATTAGCATTGTAAATGATAATGCCCTTTATTTTTGCGTTCTGGTTTTTGGAACATAAATAAAAGGCTTTGTCATTTACAAGGCCTATAGCTTAAATTTGCGTTAAAACGAGACCTATTGCATTGCAATGGTGGTGGTGCTGCTGAGTTTTCTCTGAATCTGCACTCTGAATCTGCACTCTGAATCTGCACTCTGAATCTGCACCCACAATCTGCACCCACAATCTGCACCCACAATCTGCACCCACAATCTGCACCCTGAATCTGCACCCTGAATCTGCACCCTGAATCTGCACCCTGAATCTGCACTCTGAATCTGCACTCTGAATCTGCACTCTGAATCTGCACCCACAATCTGCACCCACAATCTGCACCCACAATCTGCACCCACAATCTGCACCCACAATCTGCACCCTGAATCTGCACCCTGACTCTGCACCCTGACTCTGCACCCTGAATCTGCACCCTGAATCTGCACCCTGAATCTGCACCCTGAATCTGCACCCACAATCTGCACCCACAATCTGCACCCACAATCTGCACCCACAATCTGCACCCACAATCTTCACCCACAATCTGCACTCTGAATCTGCACCCACAATCTGCACTCTGAATCTGCACCCACAATCTGCACTCTGAATCTGCACCCACAATCTGCACCCACAATCTGCACTCTGAATCTGCACCCACAATCTGCACCCACAATCTGCACCCACAATCTGCACCCACAATCTGTGAGTGGCGTTGCGTGTGTGAGTGGCGTTGCGTGTGTGAGTGGCGTTGCGTGTGTGAGTGGCGTTGCGTGTGTGAGTGGCGTTGCGTGTGTGAGTGGCGTTGTGTGTGTGAGTGTGGTGTTGCGTGGATGATAGTGGGCTTGTGTGAGTGGCGTTGCGTGTCTGTAAGTGTTGCTGTGTGGGTGAAAGTGGCAGAGAGCCTTTGATGTGGCCTGGCGCAGGAGAAATGCTGCTGCTGCTAATTAAATACAAGAGCGGCCGGGAAGCGGCCGGGAAACACAAGTACGGCCGGCCACATAATTAGGGGAGGAGAAGCCGCACAGCACACGCTGGGAGAAGCCCTTTGAAGTGCTGTGCGGCCGCGATGCGCGCTCTGTGCTGGGGGAGGGGGGAGGGCCATTAGCCTGAACTCGCGGCAAGATCAAACGAAGGGTGGGAGGGACATTGAGGAACAGATGGCCATGAAAGTGTATGGGCCAAAAGCGCGTGCCTGTGGCCACGTGCACTTGAAGAAAACGCCACGAAAAAATGCGGTGGTTTGACAATCAGTTCGAGCACTCGAATTCTCGCCATTTCCCATTCCTTCGGAATGGTAAAGGACGAGACCTAAAAAGCACGATCTCTGTTTTGTTAGCATTTAGGAGAAGGTGGTTGTTTGTCTGGAAATGCAATAGGTCTCGCAATAACGCGAGTCTGAACTATTAGCATTGTAAATGATAATGCCCTTTATTTTTGCGTTCTGGTTTTTGGAACATAAATAAAAGGCTTTGTCATTTACAAGGCCTATAGCTTACATTTGCGTTAAAACGAGACCTATTGCATTGCAATGGTGGTGGTGCTGCTGAGTTTTCTCTGAATCTGCACTCTGAATCTGCACTCTGAATCTGCACCCACAATCTGCACCCACAATCTGCACCCACAATCTGCACCCACAATCTGCACCCACAATCTGCACCCACAATCTGCACCCTGAATCTGCACCCTGAATCTGCACCCTGAATCTGCACCCTGAATCTGCACCCTGAATCTGCACTCTGAATCTGCACTCTGAATCTGCACTCTGAATCTGCACCCACAATCTGCACCCACAATCTGCACCCACAATCTGCACCCACAATCTGCACCCACAATCTGCACCCTGAATCTGCACCCTGAATCTGCACCCTGAATCTGCACCCTGAATCTGCACCCTGAATCTGCACCCTGAATCTGCACTCTGAATCTGCACTCTGAATCTGCACTCTGAATCTGCACCCACAATCTGCACCCACAATCTGCACCCACAATCTGCACCCACAATCTGCACCCTGAATCTGCACCCTGAATCTGCACTCTGAATCTGCACCCTGAATCTGCACTCTGAATCTGCACTCTGAATCTGCACTCTGAATCTGCACCCACAATCTGCACCCACAATCTGCACCCACAATCTGCACTCTGAATCTGCACCCACAATCTGCACCCACAATCTGCACCCACAATCTGCACTCTGAATCTGCACCCACAATCTGCACCCACAATCTGCACCCACAATGTGTGAGTGGCGTTGCGTGTGTGAGTGGCGTTGCGTGTGTGAGTGTGGTGTTGCGTGGATGATAGTGGGCTTGCGTGGGTGTGAGTGGCGTTGCGTGTCTGTAAGTGTTGCTGTGTGGGTGAAAGTGGCACAGAGCCTTTGATGTGGCCTGGCGCAGGAGAAATGCTGCTGCTGCTAATTAAATACAAGAGCGGCCGGGAAGCGGCCGGGAAACACAAGTACGGCCGGCCACATAATTAGGGGAGGAGAAGCCGCACAGCACACGCTGGGAGAAGCCCTTTGATGTGCTGTGCGGCCGCGATGCGCGCTCTGTGCTGGGGGAGGGGGGAGGGCCATTAGCCTGAACTCGCGGCAAGATCAAACGAAGGGTGGGAGGGACATTGAGGAATAGATGGCCATGAAAGTGTATGGGCCAAAAGCGCGTGCCTGTGGCCACGTGCACTCGAAGAAAACGCCACGAAAAAATGCGGTGGTTTGACAATCAGTTCGAGCACTTGAATTCTCGCCATTTCCCATTCCTTCGGAATGGTAAAGGACGAGACCTAAAAAGTGGCATGATCCAAAGCCCGGGGTAGTGATGGGTATTATGCATAATGACTTTCGACAACAGACCAAAAAAGTACTCAGTCAGCATTGATGTAACAAGCTGCTGATTTTAAAAGCGTGATTGGGGAAAAACATTGCAGCCATCTTAGTGAATCCTGCAAAGATTTCAAACATAAACAGTCTAAGCAGTGACATCATTTTTTTCAAAGGTCGCTGTCATTGGCGCGAGTGGCATTATTTATTAGATAATATTCCTATGGTAAAATGTCTTTTTGAACTCTGAAGCGTTAGAGTGGGTTTCGAATGCGGTAGCGATCTGAGCCAAAGATGCTTTCCTGGAAGAGACTAGGCTTCAGCTGTAGTAGCATACAGAGTATTCGCACCCTTTACGTATCAATGTTAATCCTCGTGCTACTCGACATGTTTTTTAAAGATCATTGAAAATGATATCTCCTATCTTTGGAAAGGCCACTTTTACAAAACAATTTTCTGGCACAGTCTTGTAAATTACATAACTTATGAAAACTTCCCACAGTTATGTATGCAGAGTCAGAGTTCAGTAGTGCTTTGTTATTTCCTGCTTGAATCTATTAAGTAGTTGCAAAAAAACTCTAAAACTATTTTACTTTTACATCTAGCTCCTTATGCCGACCTGTCAAGTGTAAACAGGACATTTCATATACAGGTTTCGATTCAATTACCTCGGGGACATGCAAAGTTCTAGCTTGTCCTAATGTCCGTTCAGTGTTTCGGATTTCCCTTTCAGCCCTGAGATCCTTATCCAATAATATTTTGTTGAATTCTTTTGGGACATTTTTTCTTCCTTGCAGATATTTTTTGTTTCATTTGTGTCTTTTGTTCTTGGCTCTACTATTTTACATTCAGTCTCTTCTGAGTGGAACTTTGTGAATGGTCACTGTTAAATTACTTGCATCGAGAACGAGCTTCATTCTAAAGTGGTGGACATTGTTGTCCGGTGGGATATTTGTAATGCCAAGCACGGCAACAAGGTTAAATGTGGCTAGCAGCACCGGTGAAGCCTCACTGCTGACTGGGCCAAGTTCAGCCCTCATTCTAAGCCTTCTGATACCATCTCTGATTAACCACCAGTAGTTATCTGTTCATACATGTAGTGCTTCCTAGCAGTAAAAGACCAATGCATGTGGAGTTAGTTTTGCCGGTGATTCTGTTGTGCGCTTGCAAATATCTCTGTTTATATCTTACATCATGCCCCCTTTGACCACAGTATGGCCCAACTCTCCTCCTCATAATAATAATAATAATAATAAGGTAGCTTATAAAGTGCCAGGTGACGCCATCCCGGCGTGTCCCCGCGCTGTGGAGAGCAAGTAATCAAAGACATACAGACCTCCCAACACCCACCGCCAGTCCCATTGCTTATAGTTTATATAAGTGTGTTTTTAGCATTGTTCTAAATTTTGTTTCAGATTCTTCCAGCCTTATGGATGAGGGAAGAGCATTCCAGTTTTTTGCCACTACATATCTAAAAGAGCGCCCACCTAGTTTTGCTCTTTTTATACGGGGAATCGTCTGCAAACCCATCCCCTCCGATCGTAGGGCTCTGGTTGGCTCATACCTCAGTACTAGATCAAGCAAATAGGGAGGGGCCTTGCGTTGAAGTATCCTGTGGCACATTAAGAGGGCTTTGAACATCACTCTTTTCTTGATCGAGAGCCAGTGTAGAGCCGCTAATGCTGGTTTTGATGCTGCTCTTCTGGGGAGTCGTAATACAAGACGCGCTGCTGTATTTTGGAGGACCTGTAGGCGCTGTAAACTGTATTCTGTAGCACCCAGGAACAGAACATTCCCGTAGTCCATACGAGAGGTAACCAACGCCTGGGTCATAGTGCGTCTGGCCTCCAACGGGAGTAGATCCAGGGTGCGATTTAGTGTTTTCAGGACTCCAAAGCACTTTCCAACGAGGCGACAAATGTGGCCTCCGTAGGACAGAAAGGGGTCCATCCATATACCCAGGTTTTTGGCTTCTTTACAGGGAACAGGAGTGGGACCTAGAGACGTCGGCCACCAATCTGGAGACCAACTCAAGTTGTTTCCTCCCACCACCATTACCTCTGTTTTAGATCCATTTAGTTTTAGACAACGTGTGTCCATCCATTCAGCTAGTGCTTGCATGCAGGCCTTAAAATTAGACGCTGCCATTGCTGGTGCTTGGGACAGCGAGATCAGCAGTTGGGTATCGTCAGCGTAGGATACCAACTCTACTCCGTACGCCCGCACCACATCGGCCAAGGGGGTCATATAAAGATTAAAAAGAGTTGGACTCAGGGCCGAGCCCTGAGGAACCCCCTGTTCTAAGGCCATCTCTGCTGATCTGTAGGAGCCTCGTTGCACCATAAAGCTTCTACCTGTGAGGAAGGATTTCAGCCATCCTAGTGCGGAGCTGATAACACCCGCTTTGACTAGACACTGTAGTAAGATGGAATGGGCTACAGTGTCGAATGCCGCACTGAGGTCAAGCATCACCAAAGCCATGGTGTTGTCGGCATCCGGCCCCCGTCTAAGGAACTCTGTTGCTCTCAGGAGAGCTGTCTCGGTAGAGAAGCCCGCCCGGAAGCCAGATTGTGAGGGGTGCAGGGAGTTAGTTTTTTCTAAATGTGTCATTAGTTGACCATTTGCCACTTTCTCCGCAACTTTTGCTAAATAAGGGAGCAGAGAAATAGGTCTTAAATTTTCCAGTATATCTTGGGTAATGTTGGGTTTTTTCTTTATAGGAAGCACAATCGCTTTTTCCAAACTTCTGGAAGATGTTCCGTGGAAAAAGAGACCTGGAGTATGTGCCTAATGTACGGCTCCAGTGTCGCAAGGCTTTCTCCCATTACCCTAGGGGGGGCCGGTCACGAGGGGAACCCGACTTGATTCCCCGACAAAGGCTGCGGAGCATCTCTGCGGGAGGAACCGTGAAGGATTTCAGTCCCCCTTCTGTGTCATCTACAATCCTAGTTACTTCAAATTTCGGACCGGCTACAGGTTTATTGGAAAAGGTGGCATATATTTTCCTCACCTTTCCTGCAAAGTACTCGGCAATTTTGTTTGACTCTGCTATTGAGTCAGTGTCCTGAGTGGTTGGGGCACGTACCATCGAGATCTCCTTGAAGATTTTAAAAAGCTCTTTCGATGAGTTTTCTGCTTCCCCAATACGAGTTTTATAATGGGTAGCTTTTGCTCCACGTATCATCGTTTGATATTTTTTCTGCACCTCTTTGTAGTTTAACTTGCTTAGAGGGCAGAAGTCTCTTCGCCATCTCCGTTCCATTTTTTTACATGCCGATTTAGCCTCTTGTAGCTCAGAAGTAAACCACGGTGCTGATTTCCCATCTCTGCACCCTGTTCTGGCGAGATATATCGGTGCGGTCTTATCAAGGGCTCCGAGAATGCGCTCTTCTAGCTTTTTGAGGGCGAGATCACAGTCGTCACCTCCCGGTGGACCCCCTTCTAGCAGCAGTTCGTTGAACACCTCTTGTGAGAATTGTTTCCATTTGCAGCGGGGGTATCTTTTATTCTCCACTATGTGAGATTCAGAGGTTGAAGTTAGAATTTTAAATGGGACCAGGTAGTGGTCTGACCACGGGACCGGGAGGGGCGTATCAGTCCTCACTCCGTCCCAGCTACCAAATACCGGATCTAATAGGTGGCCATGTTTGTGGGTGGGAGTGTGGTTTTTTAGATCCAATTGTAGTGCCTGTAGGTCTAATATAAGATTGGTGGCTTCCTTATCCTGCTCATCATCAAAATGGATGTTGAGGTCTCCTAACATCAAATGTCTGCTCTTTCTAGTAGCCAGGTGAGCAATGCCCTCCAACAAACTAGATTTAAAGTTCATTAATCCACCTGGGGGTCTATAAACAAGAATCCCCGATACAGAGAATTGGGGCCCCAATTTTAGCAAGAAGCATCCTGCCTCACAATTGTCTATACTTATGGCTTCTAGGGTACATTCCATCGGCAATTTAGTTACAATGGCGATTCCCCCACCTCTTCCTTCACTCCTGTCTAATCTGACCAGTGAGTAGGACGGTGGGATTGCTTCTATTATCTCTGGATCAGAGTGTTCCCCCAACCAAGTCTCCGTTAAGAAAAGAAAGTCCAGTTTTCCATCCAAAAGGAGATCCCAGATCTGGCTGCTGTGTTTACTTAACGACCTGCAGTTTAACTGGGCTCCCTGAACGATTCTGGTATTTGTCCCGCTAGACGATTCTCTTTTACCTCCAAAGGAACATTGTGAACAGTTACGTAAAGTGAGAGCTTCCATAGAGTGCCAACAAGGCTCCTCTTTAGGTGGTCGTAGTTTTAACAGTTCCTGTTTATCATACTGAATTAGGGTTTGCCCAGTCTGTGCAGAGATCCTGGCCCCGGTCCCCGTCCGGCCGCGGACGGGCGCAGACGGGCTTGACTTTGGCGCAACTTCGGCGCTCATCCGTCGCGGATGCTGCCCCACACACATTAATAGGAGCTAGGTCGGTAAAGGGAGGGGCGACTAGAGCGCTGACCTGCCTACTCAGGGCCCGTAAGTGTTGGGCTCCTCCTCACCCTCCGCAACAATCGCCCAGAATGGACGCGGCGGACCGGGGCGGGAGTGTGGTAGGTGAGTGTCTCCCCCCGAACTCTTAGTCAGCCCAGAAGAATACTTGACACACTTTAAACAAATTATTCCTAGCTCAGTGCAAATAGGTAACGTTTGCGCCTGCCAGTCTCATATGCTCATATGCTCACATCATGTAATTTAAAATAGCAAAAAAGTCGCTAGTGCATTAAAATTCAAAACGCTCTCACATCAGCGCCACAGTGCGATGCATGCAGCTTGCAAGCGAAGCGAGTCTGCCACTGCCACTGGCTTCCTCGTCTCCACAATTCGGCCGCGTTCTTCCCCACCTTTGATTTGATTTCATTCATCATCCCTATCAAAGTTCTTCAGTACCAGGTCCCTTGGACGTAGTCCACATATTTGGCCCTGCCATTCCAATTTTGGATTGCCCAGATGCAGAATTCAGTATCAAAATATTCTCCTTCCAGGATATGAATTGCTGGTTTCTATATTTTTAAGACCGTTTAAGTGGTTATTTTGGACTTTTAGATGGACTAATATTGCCTCTACCCTTCAGTACGCCCCTCTATATGAGATATGTTGTAATGCCCATTCTGCTTTTCGTTTTACACTGTGTACATTTTTTCACATGAGGTGCAGATGCTGCAGACTTTCAATTCCTGCAAGATAGAGAAATCTAAAGAGTCAAAAATGGTGCTCCCCTTTGGGGATAGGAAAGGATTATGCCTCGTTTGCTGCCTATACCCGATCTGTTGACTTTTAAGATGCCGCATGATTACTAAAATGACTGTGCAAGTGATGTCTACTCTTAATCTACTACAGTAAACAGAAATGTATGTAAGGATAGTCTAGATTCTTTAACTTTAGAAGGAGAATCTTCCTCCGTTTATAATCTACCATGATAGACAACTGTATCAACGTTAAAAAACCCAAAAGTAGAGACTGAGGATAGTAATGTGTCTGCTCTGCTCCCCTTTCAGCAGATTTTGTTTCTTTAAAATTTTTGGGAGTAGTTGAGGGGTAAGACATCATATCATAATTACAAGACATTGCATCACTCGTGACCCTCTGGGCAGGGAAGCAGCTTTTTCCGGATACACATCATCTCTGTTGACTGAAAAGAGCATTGCCTGGCCATTTCCTTATAAAGAGGTCTCTGTAAAGTACGTCTCACTTTTAGCTACGATTTTCTCTAGTTAACTGTGTCATGTCAGGCAGGGAAGCAGGCACGTTTTTGAAATATCTTCTAAAACTGTCTTGGCTTTAACAAAGTGCTCAGGGCTAGGTCGTGGATTGACTGATCAGTAGAGATCACATCTTCAGCTCGGGTAACATCTCTTTCTTGCCGTAAAGTTTTGTGAAAGAACTAGGAGTTATTACCCCTTTGGCTCCCAAACATCCATGTTCCTTTAGTCTTTAAATCTTTTTAAGCTATCTAAACCAAACCCACTTTGAAACTTTAGCTGGGTAGCCCCGCTGAAGGCATAACTCAAATCACTATACTAGGGCAGGATTGTGACCTGTTGACCTATATTGCTGGTAACCTTAGTGCTTGCATGGTGAGCTTGGTATTCATGCAGCCAGCCTAGGTCCCACAGTGAGTTACACATGCCCTTCTGACACCTGTGTGAGACCACAGGTCATAAGTCCAAATCCTGGAAGGTGCCAGCATGTCATTCTGCTGTGGTCGATAAACTGAGTGCCATTAAGTTGCCTTATAGTAACAACGAGTATTTACAGTACTAACACAATTTAAGTATGGTATTCGCTGCTGTAGAAAACATTGGCAAGTTTGTATTATCCTTCGCAGTTAGAATTTCCTCTTCAGCTTTCTCAGTGTTTTATTTTCCACAAGCGTCCAGTAGGAAATTTGCAGGCTCTTGTAAGTAAAGACAATAGTATTAATCACTAAGAAGTCCCTATTCCAAGAGTTGATATGTTTCATTTTCCATCTCTTTAAGCTAAACTCTATCTTGTGATCACACAAGTTTTGGATTAGGTTAGTCATACTTTAATCATGATGTCTCTTCAGGGAGAGTGAGAGATGTGTGTGGCTAGATTGCATGTGTCTTAATTTGATACTATTTATACCGAACATTTTACAGAGAATCTTCCATTGTCGTGCATCAGTTGCCTGACATATCTATAGAAACTTCTGACTTTCCTCTAAAGTATAGAACTGAAGGTTTTATCCACATGTGACAAACTCCAATCCCTGTTCATATGTTAAGTGGACAGGGCATGAGGTATATGGTGGTAAGGAAAGTCTGAGCCCTTTTTAAAATTAAATGATTCACAAATTGAAATTGTTTACTTGAAAACATTGTTTATTATCTTCAAGCACAGACAAAACAGCATATACTAGCCTCCAGCTTGTTGGTCTTTTAAGTCATTCAAATAAGTTCCCATGTGCAGCTGTGGCAAATGTTAACGGTGGGTCAAATGTGATCGTAATAGTAGCTGGGCTCTCCTACCCAGACTCGGAACAGAAAATCATCCCAGTTTTTTGCCAAGGAATGAACTTCATTGTATTTCATTATATCCAGATACCCATAGTGGTATAAATTGCTCTGGGCATTTGCACAGGTATGTGTTTACATTAATTAATTGAATTTGGAGCATAAGGTGGCAGTGCTTCACGGTCTGTTGTGGGTTTCTCATTGAGGCATTATGTTCTTTCACATGAAAGGACCTAATGAACAGTGAAAGATTACTGTAAAATAGAACCCAAGAAACAGCAGGAACAATACTTCAGTAGCTGGTGAGAACTGTGTTGAAGTAAAAGGACACCACAGTTGACATTTTGTGTTACATAAGTAATGTACTTTGAAGTAGTTAAAAAAAAAAAGGGCTGTGGGGTTAGAGTCTGGCAAAAAGATATGCTGAGACCTTTGACTCTACCCTTACAGAAGTTCATTGCCCTTTAAGGAAGCTGGTGACCTTCAGTTTTCACCAAACCCTCATGAAACTGGTTTCATCCTTCAATGCATGCTAACAGGTAATAAATCCCAGTTCCTGACACCTGTGGCAGGTTTCAGTTCTGCATTGCTATTGAAACAAGCATTTGCAATGCAATAGGTCTCGCATTATTAAAGTTTGAGCTATTGGCATTGCTAAATAATGCAACACCAAAAGCTCAAACTTTAAAAATGCGAGGACTATTGCATTGCAAATGCTTGTTCTTCAACTGCCCATAGGAGATTACTGTAGCCTATGCATCTGTGGCGAAACCTCCCACTCTAGCTTCAGGATGTCCTGACATTAAACCTGGTGCCCATGCCTCTTGTTTGTGCACAGAGAATTGTCATCACAATGTCTCAGTTAGCAAGACTGCTGCAGATCTCCGAAGGCCAAAGCCCAAGCAAGTTAGCATCATGTCACAAAGACAGGAAAACAAACAGGAAATTTGGAAGAAGGAAGAGTAGAATTTACCCAAGGAATGAGGGTGGCGCGTGTGAAAAGATTTTTTAGACAGTACAAACCAGAAAGTTATTCTGACTGCATGAAACGAATTTCTCACAAGTAAGGAGTGGGGCGAAGAAAAGAGATTAGGGCATAATTTTATCCCGTCTTTTCATTTCTTTTGTTTTGTCAGTCAAATCGAAGCTAACATTTCCTACCAGGCATGACAAGAAGCAAAAACAAGTACCTGTTTGAGCAGTTTTGTTTTTGAAGAAACCAATAAAATAGTTCTTTAAAAAAAGGAGTTTTTAAAATGACACATCAACGTTCCTATTCTGGCCGAGTGAAAGGCCATAGAGTACTTAAGGAAGGAAAGAAGGCTTCTTATATCCAACTTGGTAACTTATACGCCCTCATGTTAGTGACATACTTTTTTATTAAAAGAGATGCTGCTCCTTTCAGTTGTTATACGTCCCAGGTGTCAACTGACTGCACGCAATCAAAGACCACTACCATTCTATATGGCTTTTTTTGTTGTTGCAGTTTTGTGTAACATGAACTCGTCCCGAAGGTTTTGGAGCTCTATACACGAACGCAAGTTACGTTACACTTTTCATTTTTACACAATACATGTGTTCAGTTTTGGTAGGCATGGGGAGATTAAGTGATCACCTGCCTAGGATCACAAGTTGTTTAGTCAACGCCGAGACTCGAACCTGGTTCCCCAGTCGGCAGCTGTGGCCCTTAGACCACATCCTCTCATTAATTACGTAACGTGTCCTTGTTTCAGTGATTCTTTGGAAGGCGCCTCTCACGGGAACAACGATTGGTGACCTTTACCACACATATTTTAAAGCAAAACTGTAACGGGAAACTCTGCGGGTTAGGCTTTGAACAACTGAAAGATTCTGTAATCTGTGCAAAATGAAATGACTCTAAGAGGAGAATGAGCCACAACCTGATCCGTTGAAAGAAAATTCACTTCTGTGTTTCCACTTAGACTCGCCTTTCTGTTATAGAAAAGAGCCGTGTGATTTATGAAATGAAACACTGCGGTTATGGACACGGGCATATTTTTCGTGTGAATGGCTTGCCATGGTGTTGATGCGTCATTGAATAACAAGCGGCACTAAAAATGATCGCGAAAGCGATCTCTATTGTAAAGAAAAAAAGACACGCCCGCGAGTGGTGCACGTGCGCCACTGCGAGCCATATGTTTTCCATTATCGCGCCCGTGTCTGGGCACGATAATTAAACATATATGGGCTTTGGTGTGCGTAACAGACACCAATAGGCCATGGGCGGAGCAATGCGCCCGCCATTGGCCTATTGCGTGCTCTGTTTTAAAAAAAACACGCAAACAATCCCAATAGCGGAACCCAAAAGGAAAAGCACACGCACGAGCGTGTGCGATTCCAGGGTCTGTTTTCAAACCCCGGACAAAAGGGCTCTCACCTGCGCGGGCAGTGCTGCGCTCTGCAACGCAGGGCGCAAGCCCTAAAAATCAATAGGTGCCTTCTGCTCAGAGACTTCCACCACTTGAGCTCACAATCCAGATGCTCCCCCCTCGGCAATAAAGAATGTGCTGCACTGTGATGCCTGCTACTGCTCAGTGTGCTCCAAATCAATTTATTTCCTTCAGTAAAGAAGGATATAAATATTGACCATTTATGTATATTTTATAGCAAATTTTTTCGTTTCTCATACTCTTTGGATTTTATTGACGCCTTTTCTCCTTGGGACCTTTCTTGTATAAGGTGGGTTGACTAGTGGCAAACTAGATGCCTTCAAAGGTGACTAGATTTGCAGTGCACCATCTTCCATGAAGATGGTCTTGTAAGAAACTATGGTCAGACTGATGTCCAGTTCTGTTCGCTGCTGTTGTAGTAGAATGGGTTTTCAGTCATACCTCGCTTCATACAATTCCCATCACTTGTTTTACTGCCCGTTACTTTGCCCTTCTAGGTGCTGTGCTCTAAGGTTATCCCATTTTGTGGCAGCATGAATGAGTTCAGCATGGGTCTTTTAGTTAAAATTTTCATTTTTCTTACTTAAACCTCTAAAAGTGAACCGTTCTCCTCAGTTCATTTAGTAGCTCCTGCATGTCACCACATGCGCAGATGACTTGGCATTGAATTGATCCTGCTAGTCATGTCCTGCTGTAATTGACAATTCTCTGTATCCTGCTGATTTAGTTCTTTCTCTTTCTGTTTATCATTGTTAAGAAATATTCGGGAAACTGTGAGATCTGCACCTCCATACATAATCTACTGCCACAGTTTTTCTCAAGGAACGCTGGGTCACTACATTGATTTACTTCCACTAACGTTTTGCTGCCAAGTGCTATTCACCAGAGTATGCCCTGCTTGCTGCTGCCCACCATGTAATTTCTTTGCAGGATTTAAGGCTACGGTTTAGACATTGCAAGCGCCAATATAAGCATCCATTTGCATGCTCACCTCTAACACTATGATGTATTTAAATATTAAACCATGCTCTTTTATGCTCCCTTTGCTGTGCATTTGGACAGATGTCAGAGCAGTATCAGGTAAGATACGCTGGCATTTCATGGAGAAGCAATGAAATGCCAAACTCTGAGAACCATTAAATCATAGTTTTAGAACTACATTTTTATCCATCACTCATGATTAAATTGCTTAAACAATTCATTTGGCCCACAAATACTATTAAGCTTCTCATACATTTGTTATATTCCTTGAACTAGTTTCAATGATTTCAGTGATATATTGTTTTATAAAATTTGATATTTAAGATATTCCGTCCTAGTTAGAACAAACCCTATACAATGTATATGTTTAAAATAGCTTTTACTTGTTAAGTTTGTTTGTTTGTTCTAGGTGCCCTTACAAGCAGGCACCCAGAAACTCAATTTTGTCAGCCTCTGCTCTTTTGGCACTTTTTGAAGTTTCTGCTTAACCAGAGCATGCTGAAATGGTGTGTGATCCCAGCAAGGGCCATGCCATTGATTAGTGCACATGTGTGCAGTGAAGACCTAGTTTCATTTGTGTTTAGTAGGAATACTACAATGGAGCATATTCCCAGGCTTTCCACAAGTATATCATTTTAGATGTTTTAATGTGTTTTACTTGTCTCTCTAGTTTTTCATCTTGGTGTTAATATTAATTGTTTTAGTCTAGACTACACAGTGATAAATTAATCCTGGTGATTCCATTGTATTAGATTTAGTCGCAAACTGCTTACGTTTTTGGCTTTTTGTTGTTTTTTTAAAGATCCACGAAAGCATTCCTGGCCTAAATCGAGAGGAAGTTATTGTCACTTTATACTCTACAAGGAAAATAAGGACACAATGGATGCCATCAATTTATTATCGAAATTCCTAAGGTTAGTATTTGTGATATGTGAGGAAAGCAACATATGCCATCAAGGTTCAAGGTTTTTATTAGAGATTTAGACATTGCAACGAGATCTTCTGCAATATAAAAATACATCAATTAATACATCTTTAAAAAAAGAGTTACAAATTGTAAACATTTTCCAACACATTAATTAATTGACTGGGCAATTTATCATGTCCATAGCAGCTTTTGCAGTTTGTATGAAGCCGGCTCTTTATATGATATACCAAAATTAAGTCTATCGTGCAAAGAGTCAAGGTATTCCTTTATGAGTGTACAGAGGCTTGCTCTAGCAATCCCAAGGTGCTCTTCTAGTGGGTAGTATAGTCGAGCAGCCTTAGGCTTATCAGAGAGGAGTGTTCGACATCTGCACATACACACAATAGTCAATAAATGATGCATACGACTCAATAAGGAGATTCACACCAATTTACATAAGACGTATCTTTATATAGGTTTAGCCACCAGAATCAATACGATCAGGTAAGTACGTTTTGCAAGAGAAATACTTTTATGTTTAAACACTTGACACTTATTGCATTGTTTCAGAAGCTGCAATGTTAACCTATGGAAGGAAAAACAAGCAGGGCATTCAGGTACAGTACAGCGACGTACATCACCAATCTCGGGTACTTATGGTAATTAGGGGGCAGTCCAAGGCAGCACCAGCAGGTCACCTCCAGCGAAACTAGGGCGTCCCGGTGCGGCTCCCTTGCCTTGGAATGCTGATCTACCGGTCATCCTGTGGCTGGGGGTGTAAAACACCCTCTGCCCGACCAGGCTCGGCTGATGGCCCTCACCCTTGGGGGGTCAGAAACTCGTCCCTGGTGGCAGGCTTGCAAAAACCAGTCAGTCAGCACACCAGTTGCTGGTAGGTTTTATGGGGACTTCTCTATTTTCAGTGAAGCCATCCTGTAGCTGGGGAACTCGTTTTCACCAGTGTCCAGCACATGCTTTAAAATGGCTTTCCTGTTCACTTGCACTTGTAGTAATGGGACTGAAAAGCACAAGGGCGTATCTGCACATGCAGTTATGACCTCACATGTAGTATAGTGCACCCTGCCTTAGCGCTGTAAGGATGGCTTACCTATACTGCATGTAATGTCTGCCGCCATGGCACACAGGCTGAGTGAATTGTCGTGCTTTCAGTTTTGTCCGCACCAAGACGCTCTGCCTATAGTGGCAATTCTGCATGATCTTAGTGGAGGTGTCCCTTAAGGTGGCATAATTAGTTCGGCAGCCCTTGGGGACCTTTTTTAATACCTCAGGCCTTAGCTACCGTCTACTAGGGACTTGCAGAGGATGCTAAAGGTATTGCCAATTCGGGTACAATTGCACCGTTTTGGGAAAGAGATCTGGCTGGATCTGGTTAGTAGGGACCCAGTGCACTTCCATGCTAAATCACATCAAATACCATGCAATTAATTGGGTGACCATGTCAAATAGGGCACTTTCCTATCCTGTTGTACTGCCATATTTAAAAAAAAAAAGTGGTTTTACAATTCTCTGTTTTAAGACCTTTAAAATGGGACAGACAAATATAACATGTTCAATAGTCTGTATGCAATTATAACATCAGGTACATATTCTTTCCTGCATTTTGCCATGCATCCGTCACAGTTTTTAGTTGTAAAAATGTCAACCTACATAGCATTATACACCTATGCCCCCTGTGTTCCAGGATCCAACTCAAGTACTCTTGGGAAACTACTGCCTGACGTGATTGAACAACACACTAGAAAAAAAAAAAGTAAATTGATACTTGTATAGCGCACTACTTGCCCGCAAGGGTCTCAAGGCGCTTGTACGAATACCGCTGTGGAACCCATCCTGGCTTTCCCTGTGAGCTGTCCACTCCTGGGCACCCCCAAGGTGGAGGCCAGGCATCCTTAGCGTTGTGGGGGCCGTTGTGGAGATTAAGCAAGCTATTGCCCAGAGTTGCAGAGTGGGACTCCATGATTGGAATAGGCACTGAGGCGAGAATTATCAGGTCCGTGGAATTTTGACCCCAAGACCCGACGAGGCGGGAAATTGAACCCTGGTCCCGGGCTAGACCTCTGCATCAGGGTCTGCCGCTCTAACCATTGAGCCACACTTCTCCACCATTGAGCCACACTTCTCCAGGATTTAATTCTACACATATCCATATCATTCTCCATAGAATAATGTTTCATGGTATGCTTTAGATAATTTTTAAGATGACCATAGCTGATATTCTGAATATCAAATCTAGTCAAAGAAAAGTGCTGAAGTGCAGATACATTGTTGGTGAAAACCGAACCAGGTGTTGTAGCAGGCAGGAGACATTCCAAGTGTAGTAGGAAGGAGACATTCCAAATGCCATCAACTATTGAACATTATTAAGGTTATTTGTGTTGGGCCAGGATAATGATTGTGCAGCTGATGCCATAACTTCCTATTAAAATTCCTAAGGCTGGCATAGCTGCTTGCCAAGATTATCGCTAACCGCATAATCCCGCATATACCCCAATCAGGCTGGATTTATTCCAGGTCACGCTATGCGGCACAACATTTGACCTGCCCAAAACACTGTTGCCTCGGTAGATAGCTTGCGCGAGCCGGCTGCCCTTCTGCTGACGGACATAGATAGGCCGTTCGATTCTTTAAGTTGGACATATCTGTTCGCACTGTTGAACCGCTTCAATCTGGGCCCTCGTCTACTATGATATACTAAACTCCTATACACTGACGTTACAGCGTCGGTTCGAGTGGCAGACTCTATATCCAATAACTTTGCTATTGGACGTGGCACCTGTCAGGGCTGCCCCTTCTCCCCATATTTATTCGCACCAGTGATGGAGCCTCTTGCGGCATGGGTGCAGATAGACGCTCAGTACCGGGGATTCGAGTGGCCTGGGACGACGTCAGACCGCATAGCGTTATATGCGGACGCCGTGTTATTTTTCCTAACACAACCAGATCGCTCTGGACTCGGCTCCTGCGGATCATGCGGGTCTTTGGTGAGACATCAGGCCTATATATGAACCCCAGAAAATCCTTTTAATGGCCTTTGCGTAGTACGGGACGGCTTGGCCTTTGGTTCAATGAAGTCACGGTAGTGTCTGATGGCTTTGCATACCTTGGGATCTTCTTGACTGATTCACGGTCTTTGTCTTGGGAGAGGAATCTGGCACCACTGGGGATTCAGATCAAGGAACAAACTCACATTTTGTCCCACCTTCCTCTTTCGCTGCTTGGCAGATCCGCCATCTTTAAGATGTCTCTTTACCTGGGTTATTATACAAGCTTCAAAATCATCCCTACTTGATCTCACCAAGCTGGTTCACACAGCTCAATGCTACCCTTCGCCACTTTCTTTGCGGGCGGGGGAGTCTTCCCGGGGTGCCTTGAGGACCTGTTTCCAGTCAACCTACTGTGGTGGATTGGCAACACTGGGCATTCAAATCTATTATGCAGCCTCATGTTTACTTATCTTAAATGATTGGTGGTACGGGGATAGGTCGGAGCCCGCGTATACTGTTGAGCGCTGGCTTATGGGCACTCAACCACTACTTTCCGTCTTGTATGCAGGCACGGTCCAGAGGGCGCTGCCCCCGGCGCCTGCCACGGTTTTTGGCTTCTGGCGACGTACCCTTCTGCAACTGGGGTGGTGGGGTAGAGTAACGAAGGAGGCTCTCATCTGGGACAAGGGCCTTCTGCCGCAACTGGCCGGTCTTCCTGGCTTTTTGAGATGGGATAGAATAGGTATCTCTACTGTTGGGGATGTCCTTCATGGACAGACGCTGAAATGCTTTCAGGAGTTGCAATAAGAATACGCGATGCCTAGATTGTAGTTCTATAAATATTTACAGTTCCATCATGCCTTCGCGCCTTACTTAGCATTACAGGAGTCTGTCCCGGAATTTAGCCCCATTGAGGCTAAGGTGTTTATGGGGAACCTGAGGGAACACAAGATTGCGAAAATCTATTGCACAATAGTTACCAATAGCCACATGACACTGCCCCACATGAGGGAGGCTTGGCAGATTGATCTGGGCCCACTAGATGACGAAGATTGGACCGAGGTACTGGAGTCCCCGCGTGGTGCTGCAATTGCAGCGTGCCAGAGATACATACAGTTCAAATACCTGCACAGAGTGTACTGCGCTAGGCACCGGCAGTGGCGGGCGGGACCAATCGCCTCCCCGCTCTGCTTCAGGTGCGGGGTGTTTGACGGCACTTTTCTCCACACCGTCTGGTCTTGTACATCCCTTTCGAAATGTTGGCATGGTGTTCTTTTCTATTTGTCACGGGTACTGGGGTCGGATGTCCCTCATACACTCAGATTGACCCTCCTGCATATCATGGATGAAATAGGGGGAAATATATATAATCAGCATTTGTTGCTACTGGGCCTCACACTTGCAAAGCGCGATATTGCAAAACATTGAAAAGACACCTCCCCACCTTCTTTAGGGGTCTGGAAAAAGGACTTGGATTTCTTCATGGGGCTTGAGGTACCTGTCTTTGCTGCCTGGGGCTGTCCACGGAAACATCCCAAGATATGGAAGAGATGGGCAGACTATTGGGGTATTTACCTGGAGCCTATTCCTGATTCACCAGTGGAATTACTTGACTATGACTGCAATGGGGGTATTTACAGATGATTGTGGTGTAGATTCTTTCGTAATAGACAGATTTTCTATGCTTTATATTTATTGTAGGTGGGTGACACTATGGTTACTTGGTTTCATGACCAGTTGCCATGTACAGAATCTTTCATTATGTATCTTAATGGAAAATGTCGACATCAGTATCCGTGATTTGTATCCAGCTATGTTTTTGTTCAACTCCCTGCCGGGCATCCTCTGGCTGTTGACAATAAAATGTTGTTGTGAGAAAAACAAACACACCCTGCATACCATCAGAATTCCTAGGGGTTGATACTTGTGCTTTAAGTGCCCCCAGCATTCCATTAATTTAAGTGCTTGAGGAGTCTCACTTTTGGTTCATAAAGATCTGGTGCCAGAAGTGAGCATGCTAGCTACCTGCTCTGGGGCTTTCATTTTTCTAATGTTAACAGCAACGTTGTCTTGTCAGAGAAGAAACAAGCAGGCGCTTATTATTGGAAATGTGTATATAAATCCGAAACAACCAAAAAAGAAAATAATCGCAAGTGGCATTTTAAAGTTAATTAAAACCTTACAGAAATGTGGGTCTCGGCGAGGGATTTTGATATGTTTCTGCTCAAAACCCCTTATCCATTCCCTTGGCAAGAGGAAGAGAACAATGTTTGTGGAATCCCTTAGATCGTTCTGGGATATTGAAAGTAAGAGAAGGTAGGCCAGAAGTTTGCTGCAACATTGAATGCCTTGGACTTTAGAACTCTGAATGGAAGAGGGATCAGGGACCAAACAGCCACCTGCACATATACAACGATCTTTTAATTTCAAATGTGTTTTATTGATTTTAAGAGCAAAAACAGGCATAGCAATACAATGGAAAGGCAATAAGCACAGAAGGCGAGCGAGACAGACAGTCATGTCTTCTCTGTAGTTCAAACAGTAAGCTAGGTACAGGTGCCCAATCAAAAGTATCATGCCAAGGATGTAGATGATAGCTAGAAACAGAAACCCAGAACACTGGTGCGTGAGCCAATGCCGGATTTGGAAGTACTGGAAAAGGTGCGGGGAGGTGACGTCGTAGTATTGTGTTATATCCGAAAGGGAGAGGAAGCCCTGCAGATCAAAAAAATGGCCAGCGGAAAGGCAGCTGACACCACGCCATTGTAAGAAAGCGTGTAGGTCTGTGCCCGGTGGGAACTCCGGATTATCCAAAATGGGGGTGAGAGGGGAAGGGAAAGTCGTCAACCCTCTCTTGACAGCGACCGAGTCCCAGACCTGCATGATGGTGCGGGTGATGGGTGACAGCAAGAGATATCGCGGTCTGTGCTGCCGAAGGAGGAACGGAACTTTCCAAAGGGATGTCTGGGCCATCGCCCTGTCTTGAAATAGCCATCGCTTCTCAGATTCCGGCCTATACCATTCCACCAAGTAGCGGAGTTGGGAGCTTGAAAGTATTGTAGGAGGTTAGGGATCCCAAGACCCCCCTCATCCGGGCTCCGGTACGCTAGCCGCTTGTGTATGCGTGCCCTTTTGCCCCCCCAGATGAAATGGTGGAGGGCAGCTTGTAGGGTCGCGATGACGCCAGCTGGGGGACGTACCGGTATAGTTTGAAAGAGGTACAACATTTTAGGTAGAGCCGACATCTTCATTGCTACGACCCGCCCCAGCAGGGAAAGGGGTTGCTTGGACCATCGCGCGAGGTCGGACCGGATCTGGGATGTGAGGGTAGTGTAGTTAAGAGCCACCGTTGAGTCCGTAGAGGAGGTGAGGCAACACCCAGGTACTGGAGTTGCATGGTCGACTGTAGGCCTCCCCCGTAGGCAGGCATGCCCAGTCGCGGGCGGGCGTTTTTCCCCAGCGGCAATATCAGGGATTTCCCCTTGTTGATTTTGAAGCCGGAGACAGCTCCAAAAGACTCCAGTTCCCCCAGAAAGGCAGGGACGGAGCGGGCGGGTTGGTTGAGGACGGCTATGATGTTGTCGGCATATAGGCCGACCGTTTGGGGTTCTCGGCCGAAGGATATGCCATGGATATCAGGATTATCCCGGATCTTCTGTGCAAGGGGCTCCACATACAAGGCGAATAGGAGGGGTGAGAGGGGACACCCCTGCCTCGTGCCGCGCTGGATCTTGAAAGGGCCTGACCGGAGGCCGCCCAGGCGGACCTTAGCCAGAGGGCAGTGGTAGCAGCTCGCGACCCATGACTGAAAGTGGTCACCCAACCGGAAGCGCGCCAAAACTCGTTGTAAATAGGTCCAGTCGACGCGGTCAAACGCTTTTTCAGCATCGATGGCTAGCAGCGCAGAGTCCGAGTCCTGAAAGTGGGCCTTGTCGATCAAATGGAGTAACCGTTTGGTATTGTCGCTACATTGGCGGTTTGGAACAATGCCCGATTGATCGGGTTCCAAGATCCCAGGCAGGCACGGGCCGAGGCGCGCAGCCAATATGCCTGTAAAGAGTTTCAGGTCCAGGTTGAGCAAAGAGATAGGGCGGAACGCGGAGCAGTGCGTGGGCTTCTTGCCCGGTTTTGGTAGCACAACAATCTCAGCCGCCAGCATATCCGGGGGGATGGAGCTTGGGCCCTCAAAAGAGTTGAAGAGCCGGGTGAGAACGGGGGCCAATAGCAGGCTGAAGGTTTTGTAAAAACCGGCCTAGAAGCCGTCTGCTCCAAGGGATTTGAGAGGGCGGAGGCGGGATATAGCAGCCAGCACCTCGTCCACGCGAATGGGGGCATCAAGGGCATCTGCGTTTGCCTGGGATAGCGCAGTGATCTCTGCCGATTCCAGATAGGCATCAGCATCCTCCGTCGACACAGTGTCGGCCCTATATAAAGAGGCATAGAAGGTCCGAAACGCCTCTGCAACTTGGGCTTCCCCAGTGATATTGGCCCCAGAGTCGTCTGTAAGGCTAGAGATTTGTGAGCGCTGGGTTTTAGCCCTCAGGGCGCTAGCGAGTAAGCGGCCAGTTTTATTACCCCCGACATAATAGGTGTGACGTAGACGTAGAGCGGCAAATTCCGCCCTGTCCATGTCCAAGCTGGCGAGCTGGGCCCTAGCGGCCTTCAATTGTCACCAGATCCGCGGAGCGCCGGTGTGACTATGAACTCTCTCCAGCTCAGAAACCCGAGCGGTGAGATCTTCCCTCTTAGCGTGGCGGACCTTGTTTTCCGCCGCTGCAATTGCAATAAGTTCCCCCCGGGCCACCGATTTCAGGGCGCCCCACAGGGCCGAGACCGACGTCTCCGAGGTGTCATTGGTAACCAAGTAGTCACTAATGCACGTGTGAAGTTGTTTGGCGACGTCGGGCCGCTGCAGAAGGGTTTTGCGCAGCCGCCATGACCCGTGGGGACTTGGGGACCCTAAGCGAGAGCTCCACCGCGTGATGATCAGAGAGGGCCGCCAGTGTAATGCTAACGTCACCGAGTACCGCGAGCAGGTCAGAGGAAATCAGGAAGTGATCTAGTCTGGCGTAGGTGTGATGTACATGGGAATAGAAGGTGAATTGTGTTGTGCTGGGATATTTGGCTTTCCAAAGGTCTACCAGGCCCCTCTCCTGCAGCCACTCCGCGCCGGCAGCTGAAAGTGCACCCGTGTCCCCATAGCGGTGGCCCGACCTGTCCACCTTTGTGTCCATCACCAGATTGAAGTCCCCCCCCGATGAGCAAGTGGGAGTTAGAGGATTGGAGCGATTCTGAGATGGCACCCTTCAAAAAAGCCTCCTGTCCCGTGTTTGGGGCGTAGAGGGTACCAATTGTCAAGCGTTGGCCTCCTATCAGGAAGGTGTAAGCTAAGAGTCTGCCTTTGACATCCCCGCCTTGTCCCCCACCGTGCCCTGGAAGCGTCTAGACACCAGGAAAGCTACTCCTGCTTTTTTCGTTGGGAGAGAGGAAAAGAATTGTTGGGGAAAGGCACGGGAGCGCATTCTGTGCCAATCCTTTGGCAGGAGGTGAGTCTCTTGCAGTAGACAAATCTCAGCCCCGGAGTGTTCCAGGAACGAAAGCATAGCTCTCCTCTTGACAGGGTTGTTCAGACCCTTTACATTAAGGGACAATATCGTTATCGTGGGGTCTGTCATGGGAATTCAGACAAAAGGGAGCGCAGCGCGAGTGCAATCCCGTCGCCGTGGTGAGTGAGACTGTGGCGAGCAGTCCAGTCTCGCAAGTCCCCCGGCACACTGGTTCCCCCCCACGGTCCCTCCCCCCACCCCAACCCAATCCCCGGCCCACCCCCCCAAAAAACTCCCATCCCTCCCTCCATCCCCAACCCCAACAAACCCCCTGTCCCAATGACCAGTCCCCCGCTTCCCTCCACCCGGATCCCAACTTCCCTCCCCCCCAACCTCCCCCAGGTCCCAAACCCCCAGTCTCCAACTGAACCCCAACTGGAATTCCAACTGTGTCATAGTCCTAGGCCTATCCGTGTTCAGTTCAGGCATACGGAGTCCGTACGTGGAGGAGTTTGTGGCAGTGGCGACCTCTGCGGCCCCCCCCCCCTCATCCCCCCCAGACCCGCAAAACTCGAAGCAAAGAAGAAGAAGAAAAAGATACCCCCTTTACTGACTTCTGCAGGAGCCAGCTTGCCCAGGCAAGGCTCACGTCCCAAGCTAGTCTGCTGCCGGCGCCGTGTCTTTGGATACCTCTTCCACGGCTGCCGCTTGTTCATGTGCCACTGTCGCTGGGTCCGGCTTGTGAGACACCTTCGGCGAGCGCCGACGTCCCACCTGTTGCCATCTGTCGCTCGAGGACCTCGGCGAAGTCTGTCGTGAGGGACGATCCGAGGGGTCCCCCGTCGGCGTGTCGTCATCCTGATCTATGCCCAGCAGGGCACAGGTGTCTCGGAGGGAGCGAAGCTGTTGGAGAGTCCCGTTCCACTTGAAGATCAATCTAAAGGGATGGCCCCAGGAATAAGGAACACCCTTGTCGCGTAGAAAAGCGGTGGCCGGTCTGAAGGTCCTGCGCTTCTGCAGGGTGATCGCCGAGAGATCTTGGTCGAGAGCCACCGGGTGGCCCAGGTAGCGAAGGGGTTGCTTCTTGCGGGCCACCTGAAGGATGCGCTCCTTTAAGGGAAAGTCGGGAAGAAACGCCAGTATGTCCGAGGGAGGGGCAGGCGCCCGGCGCGCCAAGCCGACCCTGTGCGCCCTGTCGATGCGGATGGCAAAGTCCACTGCCTCACTCAAGACATCTCTGAAAAGGCCCTGAAGGAAGAGGGAGACATCCTTCCCCTCTGCCTGAAGTGGCACGCCCCGGACCCGTATATTATTTCTGCGGGAGCGGTTCTCAAGGTCCTCCATGTGCGCTTGTAGGTCTACCAGTTGCTCACGGAGACGCACCACCTCCTGTTGTAACTGCTCCACCTCCTCACTTCTGGTGCGGTCGGCGTCTTCTGCGGCGACCACCCTCTTCCCCCAGGCCATCCACATCCCTCCGTAACTCCCGGAATTCGCCAGCCATGTCCTGCTTTAGGGTGTGGAAATCATCACGCAGCGTATTAAAGAGGGTCTCTAAAAACGACTTAGTGATGGGGGCCCCTTCCTCCTCATGCCCCGTCGCGCTCTTCGTCAGTGCCATGGCTGCTGGGCTCTTCTCCCCTTTCTGGGCGCCCTTAGTGAGCATGTCCGTAATCGTGCGGCCCCCTCTGTGTTGTCCTGATGACCCCGGGGGTCACTGGGCACACACCCCCCCCGGCGGGCAGTCCGTGGGCCGGCGCAAACACCAAACCGTGCTGGCCTCCCGAGGAAGCTGGGAGTCCCTCTCTGGGGCAGGCAAAGGCAAGTGAGGAGGTCCCTTGGCAGAGTGGTTGCTGTTTGCTAGGTCCTGAGATCCTGCGCTTACCTCAGTGTTATCGTGCCAGAGGTCACCGACCTGTATGTGGCCGACCGCTGTTGTCCCCCACCTTCCCCTCGGGCACAGACCGCCGAAGTGCGGCTCGATGGTACCTCTGCCTCTCAGTGTTGATGCGCCGTGCAGCCGTGACCCTGAGCGGGCCCACCAGAGACCGTCACCAGTGGGCCCCGAAGCCTAGGGCTAGATTTCCAAGGCTCCCGACTGGGCGCCCGCGCAGCCCAGCAGGCAGCCTCTCACCGTCACGCGTCGGGGCTCAGAACCCCCTCTTCTGGCGCTGTGGCCGCAGTGTCAAGGCGCTGTCTCTGGGCGATGCGCCGTCCAAAGCTGCCGGGAGGTCCAGGAGTGCAGGCGGCCCTGTCAGCTAGGCCCCGAAGCCTGGGGCTCAATTTCCGTGCAGTCGCCCCGCCGTCGGTCGTCCCCGCCTCAGCTGTCCGCACACCACATGGCCCGCGGGGCCATCCCCCACAGCGCAGTCAGAGGCGGGCAGTGGCAGGGGTCAGAAATGAGGGCTGTTGCTTGCTGCGGGCTCGGGAGCCAGGGGACCCCGTTTCGCGCCCTCCAGACTGAGTTCTTTTCAAGTAGCTGTAGGGAGCCCCGCGCCGGTCCGAGCACCCCCGGGGCCGTCTCCGCCGCAGTGCTCACCTCCGCCGTTGGGCCGCAGCTGTTGGCAGTACCTGTCTCTCCGCCCCCAGCAGTTTCACGCTCCGCAGGCCGCAGATCACGGCCGTCACTCCACCGCCGCGGCTGCCATTTGCAGCAGGGCAGGCCAGGCCGCGGTGTGAGGCAGACAGGGCTCCGCAGCTGTGCAGGAGCCGCCACTCTCCGCTTTTACTGGGTCGGGTCCGCAGTCCGGCATCTCCGGGACCCTGCCAACTCTGCTCGGGGGTCTCGGTGCGTATTCAGGGGTCTCGGGAGGATTCAGGACGGGAACCTCAGTAACCCACGTTAGTCCCGGTCGCCATCTTGGCCACGCCCCCCTACAACGATCTTTAAAAAAAACAACCATATTTTATTGTTTTTCGGTTGCCATAAGATATGCATCCCATTCTGGTAATACATTCTGTATCCCACTCAGGCTATGTCTCCGATATATTATCTCAAACGTATTCAATTGGCTGATGATATTGCATGCGAATACAATAATAAACATTCCCCCAAAATTTCCCAAGAACCCCCTTTTACAACGATCTCCTGTGCCTCCCTGATAGCTTATATTTGGAACACAGCATTTAATGTGGGCAAGCAATTTTCAAGTGTGTCACACATTGACGAGTGATCATGCAATATTATTCTGTACCCTCCAATATTATTCTGTACCCTCCATATGGGTGTTCCTAGGTTGACACAATTACAAATTATTGGTACAGAAGAAGGCACTTGTGGCCTCCAAAGAATAAAATGGTCAACATTACCCTCTACTGCGGTCCTGATGGAGTTGAGAGTATCTCTCCAATATGAGGCAAGTAATTCTTCATGGCGCGATCTGGCCAAATTTACTGGAAAAGCTAATAGAGACTTATAAGTAAGGCTCAAAAGCAAGGCAGCACTATCATCCAGAAAGGACCTTGTAACCCGGCGTTAAGGACCCTCAAACTAGAATTGAACAACTTTCAGAGGTCAGTGAACAAAACTAATACTACTACCGCACAAGCAGCAGATATCAGGAATGGCTTCAGATCAAAAGTGTGGGAACTCTCCCACGCCAAAGAACAACAGGCATTAATAGCAAATGCCCTTGATACTTTTGGAATCTTGTTAAGACAAGGTCGAGTTACAACACTCATGAAAACTTACCCTGCAACATCCGCCACAAAGTGGTCTAACTACATCTTCAATTTGTACAGTTGTGGGAAAAATGAGTGCGGTCAGGATGATCCAGAGGAAGAACTAGTTGACCGCTTGGATAAAAGACAACTGCACTGGAGTGAAGCATGGATGTCCGAAGATTCAATTAATCATAATCTGGCCTCTTTTTGAGCCGCATGAGCCATAGGCCGAATGGCTTGCCCACAAGACTATTCAAAAGTGCTACAGACGAATGGGTAGCTCTATTGAGACCCCTTAAGAATTGTCTGTGGGAGAATACAGTGCTTGATAGCTGCAGAGGTGCCATAGCTGCAGAGGTGCCATACTTACTTAAATTCATAAAAATGGCCCATATGACATTCCATCTAATTTTTGGCTCATTGCCCTACTTGATGTGAAAGGTGAATGCTTCGCCAAAATCTTAAACAATGAGCTGGAGGAGTGTCCAACAACATGACCTTAATACCCATTACTCAATTGGGTTTTAGACCCTGGCATGACACTGAAGATAATTTTATGATTTTTTTCTTCTTTGATTAAAGCTGCAAACTGCAAAAAGGCACCTCCGCTTTATGCCGCCTCGATAGATTTTGTATCAAGAGTCGGGAAAAGCAGTGTACTTAGCCTCCCCCATGAAACTGACCGTGGAAAGCAGGGTCTACGGAACAGCACTGCCGCTTATGTAATTATAAGAAGGAAAGTCTCTCGCATGTTATGAGTGTGCCCAGCCTTTAAAAATCTAAGATGTTACTGGCTGAAACCCGTTTCATAAACTCGCCATAAGACAGTGCGACTCAGCTATCATTGCATGTTTCAGTGGTGTGAACACCCAGCCATCAGCTGGATGTGTGAAATTCCTTAGAGAAGCACTGAAGCTACTGAACTTATTGTTGGATTGTGTTTAGGTGTCCTAACCGTTGGTGACTGCTTAGCCCTTTTAGCATATAAGAAAAACTCGGGCCACTAATGATTAATATCACAGAGCTTAAAGCACATTCTAGGGCAAACTGAGAGACAAAAACTGCATTAATTAGAAAAATATACTCTTATTTATTATTAAGATAAAAATAAATATAGTGATGGCTTTATAATAAATTCTGTTTATACAGATACATGATCATTGTTGTTGATTACAAAAACAGCAGTTCATTCATAGATCATATTCTCCCAATCTCACACAATCATACTATTACACATCTCTCTTGCTTACTGGTGAGAACAACAATCACTATAATTATACATTATACAGCAGACTGATTATTGAAATCGTGATTACATAGTAGTGGCCTGACTAATATATTGCTCACTATTCTATGTGCGTTTTGGCAAATCGGCTTCCTCAGGAACTGGTCCCAAGGCAGACAGGAGGTTTGCCCTCGATTTGCCCCTGGTGGGGAGCAGAAAGCCCACTGTATGGCTGGCTTCATTTTTTTAAATGATGAGGTGGGTCTGGCCCATACTACCTTCAGGCCCCCACCCTCACCCCTAAAGCATCAACAGTCTTTCTGCTTCTCAGTGTACTAAAAAATCCCATCCCATCCCAATGGCAAGCAAACAAACAATTGGTTTTTTTGGGTGGTGTTTTTACGTATGGTCCACGAGAGTGTGTTTAACTCCCAGTGTACTAAAAAATCCCATCCCATCCCAATGGCAAGCAAACAAACAATTGGTTTTTTTGGGTGGTGTTTTTACGTATGGTCCACGAGAGTGTGTTTAACTCCCAATATTGTCCAACCTTCAATGGGAAATGGCTACACTTTTTCAGCTTGGGTATGCTGCCACCTAGGAAAACCTAACAGACCCAGACAGCTCTGAAAACTAGACACTCGGGGAATCCAATGGAACCCCAAATGTAGGCAGAGGTAAAGTAGATAATACCATATTCTCTATTTGTGGTAGTGTGGGTGAGCAGTAAGGCTTTATTAGAGGGTAGACAAAAGGTAGGTAATTCTGTTTTTACACATTTGCAGTTTCATATGGTTTTCATTCAAACCAACTGTACAATTTCTTTTTGTCTTATATAATTCCAAAAGGTATATTAGCTGGCCCGTAGCCTTCCCAATAGCAAATGATCCCATTGCTGCAGCCACTTCTTCTGCTTAAATTGGTTGCTCAAGGATCGACTGATCTTCCAACCCAAGCCTGGCCCCATCGATTAATTGTAGTATCTCGGGCATCATTCCTGGCTGTAGGTTGTGTGTCTTCTATATATAGTTTATCAAAGAAATTCTTGAAGACCTTCACAATTTCAGAGGGTATTACCATGTTTTGTTTCTTCCCCGCCCTCGATTTCCTCAATCCCCATAGCTACCTCCCTCTGCCTAGTCCGAAGGGCCAAAAGGCAACCCACATTCTCCTGATACTCCTAACATTCCATTTTCCGCATGTGAAATTTAGTGGCATTCTCGTGATTGACAGACTGCATTATCCTAGCTCTAATGGCTGCGATTTTCTTGTGGGTTTCTGGGTTGCTGATATTCGGACCTATTTCTTGTGTCTGACACTCTTCAAGGAAAGACAACTCCTTGAGAAAGTCATAGATCTAACGCTTCCTATTGGTATAATGTGTAGCTCCGTGTTTCCCCCCGGATCCCTGCTTTTAGCGCATCCCATATCACCACTTCTTTACTTGATCCCTTATTGAGCTCCAAAAATTGAGTCACCCATTGTCGCATGTGCTGTAAATATTCCTTGTTGCATAAAAGTTTTCTTATCAAAGGACCACTTAGCCCGTGGCTTACATACCTCCTTCAGTGAAACCTTTATACTCGGGGGGGGGGGGGGGGGGATTGTGATCAGAAAGTACCCTTGGGTGCCTCTGGATCATAACTTGATTGGTCAGTGCTTTAGATATAAAAAGTTCATCCAATCTAATTTATTGTGAGGGTGTGAAAAAAAAGTATATCCTGGATTTGGTGTCATGCGTTTCCCCCAGACTTCATCCAGCCTGTGAGTTTTAACCAGACGCGTAAGTGCTTTAAATAGTGTAGGTTTCCTTCTCATATCTCCCTAGGGGGAATTTAATCCTTTATCCACATTTAAATGTAAATTAAATTCTCCACACATTACCAAAGGGGTTAGCCATTTTGACAGCTCAACATTCAAAAAATCCAAACTGTCAGCCTCTTCTATATTAGCTCCATAAATTGAACACAGCATAAACCGTCCAATCTTACAGTCTGCAATTACCCACCTCACCATTTTATCTGATAGTTTCCGAAGTTTAGAATATCTTCCTAGTATTTATTTATTTTGAAGCTTGTAAAGCGCGCGGCTACCCCCAACGGGGGTGTCCCGGCGCTACAGACTGAGGCGGCACCAAAGGAGTCAGGCGAGGCGTGGCTATAGGTTGGAAAACAGATATGTTTTCAGCTTGCGTCGGAACACTGGTTCAGATGTGATCAGCCGAAGACAGAGTAGGAGGCTATTCCACAGTTTGGCCGTCACCACAGCGAAGGCTCTTCCCCCTGTCCTAGAACGGCGAAAGCGGGGGGAGTAGAGAAGGCAAAGATTGTTAGATCTCAGAGTGCGAGCAGACTGAACTGGTTATATATAGCCACCCCCCTGGAGGTTAGCCCTTGTTGACAACACCCTAGAAGGTCAAATCCAAGATCAGATAAGACAGATGATATCGAACTTCCACAACCTCAAAACTGATGCCACCCGTTGCCTTTTGGCTCTATCATTCAACCCACATATATTGAGTGTAGCTATGGAAATCCAATATTTTACCATATTGTAATTCTAAATTCCTGCCCACCGTGACCTTGCTTGAGGCAATAAACCAATTAAGCTCCCTCACTTCCATCTCTGGAATTCCAACATTTACTCCTGCTGCTTCCTCTTTTAAAAAACTCCATCATAATCCTCCACAGAAAAGACAAATATCTTGATGCCTCATTGAACAATACCATTTTCTGCTTGCTGGGTTCTGAATAAATACCCCTTTTATCATCCCCAACCTCCCCTTCCCCTCAGTGGGCTCTTTGGATCTAATTTTTCCGACTTCAAGCAGATAATTCTGGGAAGGCGCCTTTGAACAGCTCGATGATAAATTTCCACTGATCTCCCCCCTCGGCTCCTTCAAGCATACTCAGTACTTTCAGATTGTTCCTTCTCAGCCTATTTTCTAAGTCTTCCAACTTCCACTGAGTGTCCATCATCTGAGTTTCCAGGGAGTTAATCGATTTCTCACTGTTACCTGCTTCGTCCTCAAGGGTCATTATCCAGGTCTCCATTTCCGCCATCTGTTCCGTGAATTCCGAACAGGTCTTTGCAACCTTTCTGATTGCTACTTGTATCTTTCTATTTACTGACTGAGTTTTCCTACTCTCCAAGCACGTCTCATCCTGGTGTGCCATGATGCTTTGATAGAATATATCCAGTGTAGGAGCATCCGGTTGACTCGGCCGTCCTGGATCCTTACCCGTAGGGTTAGATCCTTCTAGGGCTGGAGTTCCTGTATAATCCCATTGGAGCTCCTGAGATATTTTCCTTTTTGCCGCTGCGAGACCTCCCTGTTGGTTTTCTTTATTTGGGGGTACACTTTCATTACAAAGGATACTCTCATGTGATTCTTGAGTCTCTCCTACTAGGACATTCCAGTGATTCTAGGTCTTCCTCATTTCCGTCGGAGTGACCAGAAAGAGAAAAACCAGATCTCCAGCGTCGGTATCCGATCTCCCCCGACATTGTTGCTACTCTCCTGGGTTGCACACAGCTGACCATTGCTAGTCAAGATTAATTTACAATCTCTTTTAGAGAGTTCTGCCTGTGACCGGATAGGGCTGACTACCCCAGGTACACTTTCCTTAAATTTTTCAGGCAGCACTGGCCCAACCCTTTCCCTCCTATGCCCCTCTCCCGTCTTGCGGTTCCCCTCTGTACTCATTATTTTTCCAGAGTTGTTGAGACTACCTCTGACTCCCCTGTTCGAGATCTTAAACTACGACATCTGGCAAAGATCCACATTCCAAGTCTGAGCACCAAGGGAGTCTGGTGCAAAACACTTAAAAGATTTTTTTACAGAACAGCAGACAATGCAGTCTTATGGGAGAAAACAGTGTTATCGGTGTACGAGTAAGTACCCGGTCTTGGTTTCCAGGGGTTAGAAGCAGGGTTCCCCAGGGTCAATGATGGACTCTCAAAGCACCCTCAGCGGCACTAGGGCGGCCGGGTGAAGAGTGCTGAGGCCCAATGTTATCCAGTGGGGGGTGGGGACCTCCGGTTGGTGGCTGTTCACAAGTAGGCCACAAGGTTGTGGGAGCAAGGCTCCTGGTGTTACGCTCAGGGCAGAGGAGGATGCGATTTAGCACACAAGGTGCAACCATAGCGGTACAGGGGCAGCCGGGTGCAGGGTGCTGATTTGGCACCGGGTGCCCTGTTGGTTTCAATGGTGATTCTCCGGTTGCAACAAACTCTACAGGCGTGGGGGCGAAGATCTTCTGGAGGCAACCACCAGTTGGAGAGGTATGTTGGGATGTCTTTGGATGCCGGGACACCGTCGGTTGGGCCCCCCAAGGCCATGGGACATCAGGTGCAGGGGTGTCTTTTGGCGTCAGCTTTTTCTAACCGGCTTCTATTGCATTCGGGGGGATCCTCCAGAAAAGGGCTGTAGGCGTCGGTTGGAGACTTGAGGCAGGTCAGGGATCACCAGATCCCAGGTCAGGATCGCCGGGGAGACCTCCTCATGGTGTTGGGCCACTCGAACTTGGGCCGTGGGCGTTAGGTGCAGAGTGGTGCAGACTCGTGGATCTGGCCAGAGGCAGAATCTGTGGGTGAGAAAATCTGGTTTGGGAATGCAGGGCAGTTCCTCCGGGTTCTTGAGGGCTGCTGGCTGCAGAATACATCGGAATTTCGCTGTAGTCAGTCGAGGTCGGGACAGACCGGTTGGGCTGGGGCCAAGTTAGTTTGTGTACTCATCTTCTTCTTCAGCACAGCTCTTCCGTTCTTGTTTTTTCTTGTCTGAGGAAGTAAGGTTCAGGGTTGCCCCTAGGGGGGTTACAGGTAGGTACAGGTCGGGACCAACGTGTCCCTTCCTGGGGGTGGATACACCCCCTATTATGCCACCCTCCAGTGGGAGGGGGCAAGAGCCTCACTCTGGTTGGCTGGGTCCCCCCATCTGCAAGAATGCGGAGACTGAGAGTTGTGCTTTACCTCACCTCCCCCACCTGAGGGGCGGGGTTGGCAAAGGTGGGCACACCTCTCCTCCTACCTTGGTTTCCCCACCGATTTTCCCCCCAAAAGTGGGGGTTAGAAAGGTGGGGGGCAGTTCTTGAGAGCTGCAAATGGCTGGGGTAGCTAACAAAGGCAGCAAGCCTTCAAAGCTTTCCCTTCGTGGACCCTGCCCATCCTGGGGGAAGAGGCTTGGCACCTCGTCCCAGGATGTGCTTTGTTTTAGGACCCCAAGAGTGGCAGGCTGTCGACCCAGGTGTCCCGAAACAGGTCTGGTGGTGGCAGCAGAGAGCAGCCTCTCAGCCAGGACACTAAACTTAGGTCGTTTTTCAGGGGCCATATCTAAGATGCCCTCTGAGTGCATTTTTAATTAAATCTCACACTGTCATCAGTGTGGGTTTAATGGGATGAGAAGTTTGTTACCAAACTTACCAGTTTTCAGTAATGCCATTATGGTGCTATGGAGTTTGTAATGACAAACTACCAGACCATGTACTCTTTATGGTATTACTGCACTTAAAACGTCGAAGAATTTACTTAGACACTATACGGGTACAGGGCTCACGCACCTGTACCCTCACCACTGGTATAGTGCACTAAGCTAGAGGGCTGGCTTGCCTATGCCAGGGCAGTGGATTGTATACATGGATCACAGAGATGTTTCATGTCCACTCTTCACTTTGTTCTGCACCTAAACACGCAGCCTGCAATGGCAGTGTGTGTGTAAAGGTACAGGGCCTCTAAGGGTGGCACAATAAGTGCTTCAGCCCCTAGAGGCCTTCTCTGGTCACAGTGCCCCTGGCACCTATGGTACCTTTTACAAGGGACTTGCATGTGGCCAGAGGGTTGCCAATTGGGTTTTGTAACTGTACAGTTTAGGGAAAGAACATAGGCCCTGGGCACCTGGTCGGCAGGAACCCAGGGTACACTCAGTCAAAGTACATTAACATTAGGCAAACAGTGGGGGCAACCATGCACAAAAGGGCACTTTCCTACATACCCCACTTGTGTGGGGGGCCAAGAAACTACGAAAAGAAAAGGACCTAAAGCGGTACGTGGCAAGATGGCGCTAGGGATACTTGCAAATTTGGGGCCATGATTGACTGCTGGATGGAAGGAAGTGTGTGGCTTTCCACTGATTCCAGAACTTTTCATCAGAGTTTTTTTATGTTGTCAAAGTTTGAGGTTTGCAAGGGATTCTGACTAAAATAAAACCTGATGAGAGCCACACCAAGCCTGGATTCCCTCATATATGTACAGGTATACTAGGTTTCCCAACGTTCCTTTGCTAGGACCTAAAATCCACAACTAACCACATTTGGGGGAAAAAGGTCACTTTTCAGTGGAAAAATGTGTTGGTCCATTGTTCATTTTAACCTGTTTACTATCGGGGGCACTAGTCCTAAACACGCAAGTGAGGTACCATTGTTATCAGAAGAGATGTAGGAATATAGAATAGTAGAACATTTGTTATTACCAATTGGATTTCGCTGCATTTGTGCATCTCAAATGTAAGCCAGTGTGTAAGAAAGAAGACATTTTGAAAAATGCGCTCAGTCAAACAATCAATCAGTGGATTTGTGGAGTACTTATTTTCACCTGTGAGGGTATCCAGGCGCTGGCAGGGTGCAGTTGATTAGCCGAATAGCCAGGTCTTCAGGAACGTTTGTGACTCTGAAATGGATGGGGACTTCTGTAGATAGAAGGGTAGCGCTTTACATGTCTTTGCTGCTAAGTAGAAGAAGGAACGACCTCTGCATCTGCTACGTCGGATGCATGGTGCGGGTGAGTATTAGAGATAGGGACATGGAGCAGAGGGGTCGGTGGGCTGACAGAAGTTCAGGTGGTGGTTCAAGTAGGTGAGTCCGCAGTTGTTTAGGGTCTTGTAAGCATGCTTCAAGAGCTTGAACTGGCATCTTTTCTGGACAGGGAGCCGTGGAGTTCGCTGTGGTAGGGAGTAATGTGGGTTCGTCTCGGGAAATCCAGGAAGAGTTGATCTGTGGCGTTCTGTATGGCCTGTAATCGGAAGAGGAGGTGAGTTGTAATAACCTGCGTTGTGAGCTTTGCCGTAGTCCAGTCGGCTGAATGAGGGCATGGTTGATGGTGTGTCTTGAGCTTTGGGATAGGCATTTGAGTATCTTACAAAGCATGCGTAGAATGAAGAGGCTGGAAGAGGAGACTGAGTTGAACTGTTTTGTCAGGGTTAGCTTGTTGTCCAGAATGATGCCTAGGCTCCTAGCTTGGTCAGCGGGGGTAGGAGTAGGTGCGAGTTCTGAGGGCCATCAGTATGCGTCCCCATGGGAGGTTTTGTGTCCAAAAATCAGTACCTCTGTCTTATCCAAGTTGATCTTCAAGCAGTTGTCCTTCATCCAGGCGGCGACGTCCGTCATGCAGTTGTGGAAGCTGGTCTTGGTGGTGTCTTCAGAGAGGGAGAGGAGGAATTGTGTGACGTCAGCGTAGGATATAGGATAAGTCCATGGGTTTTGGCGATGCTGGCCAGAGTTGTCATATAAGTGTTGTAGAAGTTGGGGCTGAGAGGGGTTCCTTGGGGTACTCCACAGATGATTTCCTCTGGTTTGGAGGTGAAAGGAGGAAGGTGGACTTCCCTCTGAATCACATGCTAGTATGTGTACCCACACATTCAGAGATGTACAAATAAACACTGCTCCTAAACTCCATATCTTGTGCCAATTTAAAAAATACTCCGGTTTTCTTGACACCCATTTTTCACCCTACATATTTTGCCATATGAACCAGTTTTTATTGGGTACACAATGAAAAGCCACTGTACGGTGCAGGTCAGTTGTAGGTTCTGGGTACCATGGGTTCTTAGAGTACCTACAAACCCTATATATCCCCACAAACCGAAGGGTCTAGCGGACAAAATGGTATATTGGGTTAATAAGATCAAAACAAATCAAGACACTTAACTTAGTTATGCACTAAACTTAGTTATGCACTAATAATAAATATTCCCTAAAACCCTGCCAACTTAGGGCAAACAAAGCTAAATCAAAGGGGAGTATGGAAATGGCAACTGACCACTTAGATTCCAGAACATAGATAGAGTAAGCAAAAACATCGAAGGTTAGGTTTGAATGAACGCCTAGAATATCTTGAACATGTAATAGGAGAGTCCCTCTTGCACCCTGCATGCCACAGTAAGACTGAAAGCAGCTTCTGTGTCGGACACAGATAAGCTTAACTGATTTAGACCAACTTCGGGATGGTATTCTATGTAGCACTCCTTACTAGGAGTGTGATGATATATAAATCAGACCTTGCAATAGAAAAGTATTTTAAACATATATGCTGTAAATGTGCTGCATATGATTAGAATAAATGCAGATTGAAATATAGGATGCATGTTTAAAGTTGCAGCAACCTCAACATTTCTTTCTCATTACACTTTATATTAATGATGTGGAGAGGATATTATTACAGGAGGGCAGGGACATGCCAATGGTGGGTAGAAAACCAATCCCAGCGTTGTTATACGCTGATGACGCTGTCCTAATGGGCAGGACACCGATGGCCATGCAAAGCATAGTCACTTCCTTTACCGACTTTATGATCAGTTTGGATTTAAGGATAAATTGCTCTAAAACCTTTAGCATGACTTGTGGCCAAGGGGCAGTTAGAAAGAGAAAGACACTTTTTGTCTCCTCTAGCCCAGTTGATTTTACCTTAACCTTTCCATACCTAGGTGTTTTATTCGACCATAAAGGTCTATGGAGCAATGCAATCAAGACAAGGTTATTGTTCTGCAAATCATTAATGGCCCTAAAAAGTTTTAGCAAAAGAATGGGTAGAAAACCCATTGGGGAGATGCTTATAGTGTATAGAGCAACCTGCATAGCGATCGTCACATATGGCGCTGGACTGTGGGGATACGCTAATGTGAGATCATTACAGGTGGTGGAAAACTCCTTCATGAAATATCTTTTAGCTGTTCCAGAAAGTGTATCTACATACGTTTGCCACACTGAACTTGGGGAACCATATTTAGAAGACACTATAAAGGTTGCACCAGTTCTGTTATGGCATAGGGCCTGGACCACCGAAGAATGTAAATTAAACCGCTCCGTCTTGAACGATGTGATGAGGCTAGACAATGGTGGCAGGGTTGGATGGCTAAGCTATGTGAGGAAGTTTCTCACCGACCTAGGTCTGGAAATCTATTACGATGAACCTTCATCCATGTGTGATATTTCCAGAAAAGCACTGAAGGAAAAGTGTATGAGTTATCTGGAAAAGCGTAGATCCACTACCGAGTTGTTGAAAAAAACGGTGGTAGCACACCAGTTGACAACAACTACCCCAAAAATGCAGCCATATGTTAAATTGCAAATGAGTGATTATGAGAGGTTTTTATTAACTCGTTTTAGATTAAATATTTTATTCAGGTCGCTTAGCTTCCCTAATATGAACGATTGGACAAAAGTTTTATCTAAATGCCCATGCGACAAAACTTCTGAACAATCAGATATTCATATCCTCGCCTTTTGTAAAGGTTATTCGACCCCAAGACGAAGATGGATTGTTCCGATATTGAAGATCATGGAAATAAATCGCTGTTCAATGTTTAGATAATATTTTAAATGTTGCATCTATCTCAGCGTTTTAAAAAAAATGTTTTTAGGTTGCGGAAATCTATTATATCCTGATGGGTGATGAATTAACTGTACTTTATGATGACATTATGTAAATTGCGATTTTATTGTACTTTTATGGTTGTTTTGTTTTAATAACCGAATAAAGACTTGATGATGAAGTTGGTTATTATTTGTTGTTTAGGTATTTGTGTATTAGGAAACTATTAGTAACTTTTTATTGGATGTCTTTATAAATATGTAGATATGTGCATAATTAATAAGCAGGCACAGTGAGCCAGAGGGAGCAGGAGTTGGGGAAGCACTATACAAAATACTGAAAGAGGGGAGGGGTGGCAATGTCAATGTAATGTTAAAAATGTGAGTGACTGCACTGTGCATTGAAATGTGCAACCGTGTGGAGTTTCTTGTAGTAACATTAAAGGATATTGTCATGCTCTTTGTTTGCGAAAACTCAATAAACAATTAAAAGTAACATTAAAGGATAATTCTACTTCAATGTAATCAAAACTAGACAGTCCCGATGCACATGGCAACTACAACCTGAATTGTACCCCTATAAGAAAATGTATAACTGTGTTTGAGTTGTGTTCACTAAAAAGCCAATAAAGAACTTTTTTTTTCTTTTTAAACCAGATTTTATTTGTCACAGGTCACATACATCGCATAGCTCCGTAACAATAAAGAACATTTAAAAAAAATTAATAAGCAGGCAAGATTATTGTAATGATTGTGTAATTGCCTTTATTCGCCAAATAGAGTAAATATTTCTGATGTGATTATAAAGTATATTCCAAATGAAACCCGAGGTTTCGGGTTAGAGGACCCAGTCAAAAGAGAAAGGCTCCGAATCGATATGATCTGAAAATGCCTTCAGGAAAGAAAAATGTCTTTCTTGAGTCCCTTCACTCACCAGGGTTTCCCCACAGTGACATGCTTCATCATTGGGGCCATCCCAGTTCTCTACAAACTGGGGCGTGCTACAACTTGCGGAAACTACGTAGGAGCACTGAAATGGAAGACTATGTGTGGTGCACGGTGTGGTAGAGTGGGTAAAAGTGATTTAAAATACTTTGCTAGTGGGCTAAACAACTTTATTATCGCTCCTAGGTTGATATATCTAAAAACCTAACTGTAATGGGTAGGAGTTCTGTGTAAGAGCAACATGTTTCAAGCCTACCCCTAGCTCTTCATCAGGACCACACAGGGACCAGCCCTGAGTTTGCCACTCCTATTAAACCTAAAGGTGGAAATAAAAAATTAAATGAACAAAACGCTGCCACTAATAAAGCATGCATGATTATACATACGATCTCTGTCATGTAGTGTATCTGTAACAGTAAAAAGACCGTGGCTAGAGAACAGCCCCCTCTCTCCTATGGAGTAGGTGGGTACACATTTTAATGTACTTCCATGCTGGTGAGGTGCTCCTTAATGGGGCGTGCACTCGTCCAGGCTTGCATCGTGGCTGTAACCTAAAAGGTATAAACATGCCCGGCAAACATGCTGCGTGATGTATGGTATATCTAAAAACACACAACATATATGAGGTGACTAACACACGACACACATACAGACAGAAAAGGCATGATATCTGACTAAAAGTACATACTTAGTATTGAGCAGAACTGTGCTTCATGGACTCGAGGGGGGTGGTGTTTCCCTGAGAAAAATTCTGTTTGGGGTCCTAATTTTTGTTTGTTGGGACCTAGTGTAGTCTTCTAGGAAGGCTGCTGCAGTGAATAAACTCTATCCCCTGGAGTCAAAAAACTAAAAAATAAATAAATGAAAAAATATAGGTGGTGGCCAAGATAACAGTGTGAAGGTGCTTGTTCTCATTTTGCCAAGTTCCTAGCCCGGCACATCAAATCCCATCTGCTTCTAGTAGAGACTCGACCCAGTGGATGATGGAGGAAAGATAGTTAAGGAGACCTACCGACCTTCAAATTAAGGTTCTACTGTACATAAGAAAAGGCTTGGACAATTTCTGGAGTGAGAGTCCTCTTGCTGTTGAGGCCAAGATAGTGGTTGAAATAAATACACAAGGTCTTCTCGTCACAGGTCCAGATGTGATAGAGCTTAGTTTAAGAAGGATATGACACACTGATACGGCACACTGGACCGGCTAGGAGAGAGTGGATCTGGTGCATTTTGAGCTTTGTGGTGGCGTTGGCAGTTGGTGGTGGCCAGGAGCTTCTACTTAAGGTGAGTAGAGAGAGGCTGCTGGTACCTAGTGGAACCACAGCTCTTTATGGGCTGGGAGCTGGCTTAAAGAGGAGTAGCTGAATCTGAAAAGTACTGCCTGGATTTGAGGAGAGCAGCAAACAATGAGTTCAGTCGGGCAGAGTAATTATAGGTGTGCTACTTGAGCTGAAGGGGCTGTATGCTGAGTCCAGGGCCCATATCTGAGCGGGTGAAGGATAGGAAGAAACACATCTCTCGTATGGCATGGTGAAACTTTCAGTAAAAATAAGGAATGAACTTATAGCACAATGAATCCTGAAGGTGTTGTGGCATGCATGGTCATTTAAAGCTGGAGAGTGTACAGAATTGAAGAGCTGACGCATGGCTGGTATAATCTGGGGGAATACCTCACCATGAATAGCAGATAAGCCTCCATGGATTTGAGTGAATGACGCCAAAGAAAGCATTGCAATAAGACCTTTTGCTGTACTTGTTGACAAGTATGACGAATGCAGAGGCTGTAATACCTATCATGCAGGAGGATCAGTAAAGCAGTCTGATGGTTTTCAAGCAGGAGTTCTGGGAAGATTGAAAATATACATAGACAAGAGTTTGATGCATCTCCACATGGTCTAACCGCCAATATTGTGGACCTCAAGCTGCATGATAGGCAAACTGAGGTCTGAAAACATAAGATAGAGATGTTCCTTGATGGTGATGGACCATCCTTTGGGCTAGATGGAAATGACTAGCTAAGTGGAGTAAGAGACTGGACCAGGCCCAGGTGGTTAGACCACCAGTGGAGCTATGATAGCAGCAGGGGGCCAAGGCAAACTGGAAGCGGTTCCAGAGATGCTGTGAGAAATTCAGATGACCGCCAAGGCAGGATTTGGAAAACAGACACTTGAACTAGGAAATATTGCCTGCTATTGAGAAGTAGACAGGACTGAAGGTCAAGTAAATCTTGGGACACAGGTTGTGATTTCTTCAGTTGGCTATATAGATATGCTTGATGGTAAATGTTATTCTCAAAAATATGACAGAATGGACGATGTTGAGTTGGGTTGTCAATGAAAATATTTAAGTGAGGTTATAGTGTGCTGCCAGAAAGAGCAAGGGGGTCCCAGTTGCTCCCGGTAAACAGTTCCATGGCATGTGACTTGGCCCCCAATGGGGTTAGGTAGGGTTGAATTGGAGGTAGGGAAGGAGGAATTGTTAGAATATGTTTCTGCCCGGTCTATGGTCATAGGCTTGATTATCTATCTTTGGTATTTTCAGGTTATTTACTATTTTTACGGTTTGACTGTTAAGGTGGAGAGATATAGGGGAGATTTGGAAGCACAGACATCCTTGTAAAACAAGGGAGAGCAAAGCTTATGGGGGAACTCAAATGGCAGAAGGAGATGGAGCTACAGGTCCTAAAAGGAGGAGCAGGAGAACTAAATACTGTAATGAGGAGACTGACAAATTGGTTTTAGAAATATTCTGAGACTTAGCAGTATACACACAACTGTGTAAACCCCTATATACACACAAAGGCTTAGCCCAAGGAGAAGATTGTCTCTTTAAAAACAAAAAGTCTTAGTCCTCGCTGAAGAAAACAGGGTGGTCTGGAGGGCACTATCAATTAGTCTGCCTGGCGTCCTATTGCTGCAGGGAACACATTTGAAAAAGAGCAAACTAGGCCATATTAAACACACAGAATACCCGATTGCTTTTTATGCCTCGGCACATACCAAATACAATGGGGTAGCTACTTTTCTGAAGAGGGACATGACTTTTCAGAAATTGGACAGCTAGGCAGATCAAGAGTATGAGGGTCCAGATCATATCGGATTTGGTAGCTGGAAAGATAGTGACTATTGTTGTGGTGTATGCTCCCATGACGACCCAAGACCCTTTCATACAATCAATCAATCGTGGTTTATAGAGCGCGCTACTCACCCGTGAGGGTCTCAAGGCGCTGGGGGGTTTGAGGGTACAGCTCTGGATCAGTCGAAGAGCCAGGGCTTGAGGTCCTTCTTGAACATGTGCAGGGTCGGGGAGCGTCTGATGTTCACTGGGAGCTCGTTCCAGGTCTTGGTTGCGATGTAGGAGATGGCTCTTCCGCCAGCTCTGTTTCTGTGGATGAGGGTGATCTCTGCCAGGGCGAGGTCGCCGGAGCGGAGGTTCCTCTTGGGTACGTGGAAGGGGACTCTCGTTTAGGTATTTGGGTCCGATGTTGTGAAGGGATTTGTACGCGTGGGTGAGGAGTTTGAAGGTAACCATCTTCTTGACGGGGAGCCAGTGGAGGTCTTGTAGGTGTTGGGTTATGTGTTTGTGACGCGGAGTCCCGAGGACGAGTCTGGCTGCGGTGTTCTGGATGGTTTGGAGTTTGTGTAGGAGAGTTCTGTTGATTACGGCATAGAGGGCGTTGCCATAGTCCAGTCTGCTGGTTATGAGCGCGTGAGTGACGGTCCTTCTGCATTCGGGGGGGGGGGGGATCCATTTGAAGGACTTGCAGAGGGTGCGCAGGCAGTTGAAACTGGTGGAGGACACAGCATTTACCTGGCGGGTCATGGAGAGGGTGGAGTCGAGGATGATGCAGAGGTTGCGTGTGTGGTCTGTAGGGGTTGGTGGACTCCGGAGGGCCACCAGGTGTTGTCCCAGGCGGAGTAGGAGGGTCTGAGGATGAAATACAAAGATTGTTGGCGATACTTGTGGATGTAGCTTGCTGACCCTCCCATTCATTTTAACAGTGCCTTTATTTCGGTGCTACAGAGGTGCACTTTTGACACCTAAAGAGTCTGGGTATGTGGGGTGAATACATATCTATTCAAAGCTGACAGAAGTAAGTCATTCACACAGTGAAAAGTGGACTTCAGTCTTTAAGAAACAAAAAGCCTTCAATTTGATAGGTAAAATACTGGGCATACACACATGAGTCGAAGCTGGTGCCATAAGAAAGATGCTGCTGCTTGAAATCCTGATATCTTGACTGGTGGGCTTTTAGAAATCATCTCCAGAAACCCATATAGGCACATATGAATAAATGGGGGAACATTTTGTGCAAACCCGTTATGACAAAAATCTGGGAGGTATTGAGAGGAAACATACTTAAAAGTTCTTGCTGCATTGGGAATCATGAGACACATTATAAGGTTTTGTATGTACACCCTGGTTAAGTTGCTCCATATGTACCTCTCTCCAAGCCTGCTTTGCTGGAGGAAGTGTTGGGCAGTTATGGAAAGGTGATAAATGACACATATGGTGGGAATGCTCCCTAGCTACTTCCTTTTTGGGGAGATATTGTGAAAGGTTTTTAAGCAGTACTGTAAGACACTATCCCCTTTGACCCAGGGGATATGGGTTCAAACTTGAGACCTCTTGGATGTGTCTAAATCTGACCAGCACTTGTGTTTATGCTATAAATGTGCCTAATAACACTGATTTACCCTTCTCATCTCAATGTTATCAGTGTCATCCTATCAATGGAGCGTCTGATTTGTAATAGCAAAGGGAGTCATTTACAGTTTGAGAGTTTGTGGCTTACATTGCTTCAACATTTAACTGAACGGATATCTAAGCACAGTATGCCCACGAAGATGGAGGGCGATGGGATTGTTCCTTTGAAAACGAACATTGGGAAGGATGGTTGAGTGGCTGGGTGTGGGACTGCTAATCTCCTCATTGCCATGATTCTTACCAGGGTGTTCCTAAGGGAATGTGGCGAGAGAGGGTAAAGGGTGGAGAGCCAATGGCTACTTTGCTATGACTCTATTCTGTTTTTTTTTTTGTAACCTTTATTTTCATTCTAATCAAACAGGTCAGGCATATAGAAAGTTTAAGTATCAAGCAGAGGTATCATGAGCACAGGGCGCAAAGTTATGTATAGCGATACTACATCTTTCTGACATCACAACAATCAGCTCACAAGGTTTATTCTTCCACTGGATTTTAGAGCCTCCTGCCCCCTTATAAAGTTCTAATTCTAGTCTTCCTGACTTAACTCTCCACCACAATTTAGAAGGAGTGGTTGAATGCAGCTAGGTAAGCATGTAGAGGAACCCATACATCTTTAGGTCTGGAAGCGGGGGGAAGCAACTCAATATATGCACCTGCATTTTCAGCAGATGTGGTGAGGTCACAAATCTGCAGGGCGCATCCAGGGACTGTCTTCTTTTCCCAGTGCATTACTACCCATCTTTTACCGAGCATCAGGGCTAAGGCAACACATTTTCAGTAAGGATTTAGCACGCCTTTGACATAACCTTTTACTTCCATCATTATTGTAATAGTCCTTTTCTGGGGTGGTCATTTCCTGAAGTTAGTTAGCAAGTTTCTGCCAATCGGAGTTGACTCCAAGCAAGACCAAGCCATGTGGTGGAATCCAGCATCTGGAGCAAAGCAGCGCCAGCATGCGGAAAATGCGGAAAGACCATATCGCAACATAGCTGTGGGGTTTAATAAGACCTGTGAATAAACCTGAACTGGATAAATTGCAGTCGTTTATAACAGGAGACACTTTTGGTTTGCTCACAGAATGTCCACTTTACATTTATGTCATGCCCCAGAACAAGTCCCCACCCGTTCTTCATGGGGAGTGTTGTGTTTGCTAACAGTATCACACTACGTAACTCGCCCTGGAGACTAGCAACCAGGGGTATGTGGACAACACTGGATGAGTACTTGGGTCACTTCGAGCCCCCGTGAACAGAACCAAGGAAGGGCGGTAGCCCATAAGGCACACTCCTGCTGACCAAGGTATAACCACAAGCAAGAGCTCTCCATGTGCACTTCTCTTCTTTCCTTTTCTTGCTCTTTCTTTCACCCCCCACTTTCTATCATTCCTATAGTAGGACAGGTGAAAGGGGGATTATTGTGTAACGGAATGTGCAGTGAGCATATTTCACTTATGCTGATGAGGTTAGCGAGTCTGACCCAGGCCAACCCAGCGCATTTGACGGTATGTATTTCCTCCTTGGGACATGTCTGGTTCAGTAGGACAGCATGTTGTATGGGGGTAGGTGCAACCTGCCCCACTGTAACTCTATTCTTAAGCTATGATTTCAGTGTTGAAATTTTCATGTATCCTACGTTTGAAAATTCTGTAAAAATACCTTTGGAAAAATGTGTGTCACTACCGTTGTTTTGTTTCTTCTTTACAACAGAGTGAAGCCAAATATATTTTCATACATGGGAACAAAAGATAAAAGGGCCATAACCGTTCAGGAGATTGCAGTTCTGAGGTAAGTGAGATTGCATTATTCGAAAATAATTTAGCAATCAATTGTTTTCGTGAAAGGTATTTCCTGCTTTCCAAAGCACAACAGTAAAATGTGAGTAGGACAAACCTAAACAAAGAGTCTAAACTGGACCTGAACAGAGCAGTTGCCTAGCCATAGCGCCTCTGGAGCCCTTCTAAATTGGCCAAAAGAGGTATTTGACAATACATGTTGGCCACAATTGACAGCACCTGTGCTGTGAGACCTCAAGACCTGGCTCTTCGACCTAATCTGTTTGCCCAAACAAAAGACGACACTCTTTTGGGCTTTTAGTTCAACTGATTCTAGAGTTCTGAGGTCAGGGGGGCTCTGAGGAGAATGATATCATGCATACTTCAAACAAATCTCTGGCCCCTCAGAGGCAGGAGGTTGTGAAAAGATCCTCTGACCTATATTTCTATAATCAACGTGAGAAGGTGTTCATGAATGGCTAGTTGGAGATGCTGCACTGTCGCTAGGTTTACTATTAAACTCCAAGCACATCGCAAACAGGGATGAAGACATGAGACTACGACTGAAGTTTGTGATTGCTAAAACCTAAAGGGCACCAGAGAGTACCAAAGTGTTTGATATACAAGTTTTTGATTACCGTTGTCTGCACAAATTGCTTAACATATTCAGAATGAATGAAAGAACCATGAAATTCGTGTATTTGTTGAAAGTCTGAATGTATTTGGTTTTTTTCTATCTGTTAGGGAAAGATCAAATAATTTCTATTCTTGCCAAAGAATGACCACACAATGTTGATTGAAAGCAGGAACAACCCATAAGGGCATTAGAGACTGTGACAATAGTTTAACTACACAACGATTAATGCAGTGAAACACCACCCTCAATAATACAATGTTACAGTTCAAAGGAAGGGGGTTTCTGTCTGAGGAGGTTATGTACTAGTTGTGGCTTAGTGCTGGATATCAGATAAAAAGTGTAATATCTGGCATTTTACACAGTTATTCTTAAAATTAGAGCTATAACTGTACTTGTGCATCAGCATCAATCACCGGCCTCCTCATAATATCATTATGAACAAAAGGTACTTGTTTGCTGTTGGTGGCGAAATCCTCCCAACTATAGAGACAGAATTGAATTTAGAATATATGAGCATGTGACGATATTGCTATTACTCCTGTTATTGTTGCATGTTATCATCTGATAAGCTGGACCTTAAATGTACGCCTCCCAAAGACGAAGAGCCTCAGAGTGATTCTATAATGAGCCCTAACATGGAAGCATTCTAGTCTAATGAACTACATAATAGTGAGAAGAGCCTATTATATCAACTTGCGTTTCGAGTTGGTGATATGATCAAGGTATTTACCCTTAACACAACCAAAACTTCTTAATATTGTAAGGTTATGATCAGACAATTTATGTAGCCTCTATAGAGAGAATAGATGGAGAAGATGTCATTTAACAGTGTAAATACTTGGTCATATTGTCCCATAATCTTGAACCCTGTTACTTTTTCCCTAATCTGCAGTGGATTTGCTTCTCATTCCATCCACTTCTGTTGAGCACAATTGAACACGCATATTGAATAAAGGGCCCAAAAATGATTAAGGATGAAAAGAATAAACAATGCTGTTCATCAGAATAATCTTACGAAGTGATTGCAGCAATCACAGGAAAATTATATTATTGTTTACCCCCTTGATATATTTCTTTAATGAAAATGAATAAGCAGTCTGGTTGGCTTTGAATGTATTTTTGTTTATTGGCTTTTATTGACTATGTATATCTCTCTTTATTCAGAATCACCGCACAAAGACTTGCTCACTTAAACAAATGTCTGATGAATTTGAAACTTGGAAACTTCAAATACAAGAATTTCGCATTGAAATTGGGAGAGCTCCAAGGAAACACCTTCACAGTTGTTCTCAGGTACAATGTTGTTGTTATTAATAATGAATACCTCTGTTCACCAATAAAAACACTGGAGTTTATGAGTGCTTGTGGAGGGAAAGTCATAGAGTCAATTTTAAATTGAGGCAGTAGATGATCCTCGAGTGCTTGTCTGAAACTCAGCCGGCTGTAGCTCTTTGCTAAAAGCGTGTGTATGTGAGTTACATAACATGGCCCTCTTTACAAACCAATGGAGCACTGCACAGGAGAGACATATATCAATTTAGCTTGGCAGGTGCTAACAGGATACCCTAGTTGTAACTGGAGGCCATAGAAAGGGCCCTATAGGTTAGGGTGGTATTAGTGGTGGTAATCGAGAAGGTGAAGGGTACAAGGCAAACTAGCAGCTAGGAAAGTGAGTTGCTGCTTGGAGAGTTCAGCATTATGAAGGGTTGTATTGCATGGAGGTTCCAGAAAGTTGGGAGCCAGGTTTGCAGAGTGTAAGTTCTAGCACCTCGAATTTGAGTTCGATTTTATTGATTTGTTTCTTGTGGATTCACGGTGAACTAGTGATGGCTTCCGCTAACTGTAATTGGCTCTCACTGAAAGGTGCACCTGAGGGGTGGGGAAGTTAATTGATCTGACGACTTCCATTAGCTATACCGCTAACCAATCGATGAGATTCATGTGGGTACCAGAGGCAGATCTGGTAGAGTGAAAAATACTTGTAGGGGAATGTGTGTGACATGTGTCTTCCATAGATAGGTTAGTCGGTTAGTCCTAACATTCTCTAGATGGATAACACATGCATTGGCTTTACTGAGGAGGCAGCGAGTCTCCGCCAGGTTGTGCTTCAAAGTGCCCTTGAGTGTTTAATGCTGAGAATTTGGCTTGCACATTTTCTGCCTTTCACTGCCTTGAAGCACAATAAAATAGTATAGTAGAGCTAAAAATGGAGCAGAAGGTTGTCCAGCAAGCCCTCATTTGTAAATGTTTTCTCTGACTAGTTTCTGTTAGAATGCTAAATAAAGTTGTAATACTGAACTAGCAGTTACCCATGTCAGTGCTCACCGCAGTCTTCTGAATAAAGGAAGAAATAATAAAGCCTAGAAAGTTACTTGGACAGGGGCCCGATTCACAAAGGTGAATTTACATTTTTGTGTAGTAATTTTACTACTTCTTGGTATCACAAACCATGAATGTAATTTTACTACCAGTAATCTTACTAGTAGTAAATATACAGTCATAAAATTACTAGTAGTAACATTGCATTCGTAGTTTGTAAATACAAAAACATTAGTAAAGTTTTGTAAACATACACTTTTGTGTCAGTTTACATTTTCTGTACTAAATTTACTACTGTTCTAGTATTCACAAACTACTTATTTTTTTAAATAATGCATATTATAAGGCAGTATACACTACAATTAAGATTCAGTGTCGGAGATAAACAGAAAAGAAGAAAAACCAAAGCAAAGAATTACAACAATTATGCATTTCTTTTTTCTTTTTTTTACCCCTTATTTACCCTTCCTAATTAACCCTTCCCGCCCACCGACCCAAAACCCAACCCACCTACCCACCCCAGGGGAGTTGGCCTCACTCTATTATCCTTAATTTCGATTCTGAATTGATTTCCTCTTTATAGATTACCCATTTTTCTCTATCCATCTGGTTAATGGTGCCCAGATTTTTTAGGCCTTTCATTTGTGAGCGTATTCCCCTTCTTGCATAGATAGCTTTTTACAGATTGTAGTTCGCTAAAAGACAAGAAAGCCATTGCTGGAACCTGGGGGATTAAGATCCAGCCATGCTGATGCAATACATAAATGTAAAATTGCCATACCAATAAACCCTAGTTCTCCTCCAGTTATCCCCTGCATGTTCTGTGCTACCCCAAGGTTTATCAAGGTCGGAGAGAGGAAGCAGTCTATTCCTAGGGCCTCTTTAAAAAAAGTTGGTGATCTCTTGCTTTAATTTGCTTAGAGCGTCACAGGAGGCGAAGATGTGAATCAAATCTGCCTGATATAATGCACACTGAGGGCAGAAGGTTTCTCTCCCCATCCCCCGTTTAGCAATTCTTTTCAGAGTGTAATATAGTGAGAACCCGGTTTTATAGTATTGTGCCTGTAGCCGAGCTGGGATTAAAACACCCTGTGCCAGTTTGACTGAGTGAAAGAATAAGACTTCAGAGGCCCCAGTCTCCGCTTTCCACCTTAGTGCCCGGTTATCCATATCATCTTTCATTAGCGAATTAAAATACTCTTATAGATAAATCTCTATTCTCTCTTAATTTATCAACTATGTAGTTGTTAGCGAATCCAATTGGTCCATCACCTTTCTTATTTAGAAAATCCCTTATTCTGAGATATTTGTAAAAATCTCTCCGATCTATCTCAAACCATTCTTTAAGATTCTTGAAAGATACCAGACCCTGTGGAGAAAAAAAAGCACCAAGCTTAGTCAGCCCAACTTCACCCCACCTTTTGATTGTTGAGCCTTTGAAAATATTCTGGCAGATTGGGGTTATTGCCAAGTGGTGTATAGTAGTTGAGCCGTCCCACTCCAATCAGTCTCCGTACTGACTTCCAAATTCTACACCTCCATTGTAATGTTTTGAAACAAACTTTCTTGTAGAGGTTGTCATTTAGAAATCGCCAGACCCATCCACACGCCTCCGCCCCATTATTAGTTCTAGGGGGGTCGGCACTTCTTCCCTCGCTCTATCTTTTGGTTTTTCTTGTATAAGAACTGAGTTGTATAATAATGTAGTGCCCCAATAGTAAAGTCTTACATTTGGTAGGGCCATTCTTCCCCTTTCCCTAGGCAAAGAAAGATGCCATTTTTGGCTTAGCATATGCCCAAATGAATCACAAAAACAAATACTCAATTTTTTTAAGGCTTTCAGCTGTAAATTGCAGCGAGATTGCACTCAGAAGATAAAGGAACTTAGGTAAAAAATTGTATTTGAATAATATTGCATCTGCCGATAATAGATAAATAAAGATTATGCAGTCTCGCCAGATCCAGTTTAGTTTTAACTACTAGTAGGTCTATATTACCTTTAACAATGTTATCTGTGCTTGCAGATATATCAGTACCTAAGTATGTTGCTTTTCTAACTACTCTAATGTCATTGATTGTTGAATTCTCATTGCCCACTATTTGCTTTTGCTCCGATTAAGGGTATACCCTGAGAATGCGCCACATCTCGCTGCTTCTTTTTCGAGTTCGCCTATAGCAGTTTCAGAGTCGGGAGTCACAAGAGTGATATCGTCGGCATATGCCTGGACTTTCCCAGCCATGCGTTACAGTAGGTCTGATAACATTATTGTTTTCCATCTGACGAAGAAAAGGGTCAATATAGACTGCAAATAGCAGCTGTGAGCATGGGCATCCCTGCCGGGTGCCTCCTTGGTATTTTAAAAGGATCTGTAAGTGCCCCATTAGCAAAAAGCCTTGTTGTAGGGTAGAAAATAAGCATTTTAATAGCCTGCAATAACAGTTCCCCAACTCCAATCCTTGACAGGTTCTCCCATAAGAAAGGCCAGGAGACCCAGTCAAAGGCTTTTTCTGCATCAAGCATAATGAGTGCCATTGGATCCATGGAAATGTTTGTAGCATCCAAGAGTAAGATAACCCTTTTTATGTGATCCGTCGTCCCACGTCCTGGGATAAATCCATGTTGCTGGATGAAAATGACCTTATGAATAACCAAAGCCATACGAGTGGCAAGAATTTTTTAATAGATCTTGCTATGGCAATTAATTAATGTTATGGGGCGTTATGAGCCGGATTCGCATGATGGTTTATTTTTTGTCAGAAAGATTACTATTTTCACTTGTGATCAGGACTCTGGTGGTCTTCCACCCTTGAATACGTGTATAAATAGCTGTGTCATACATTCTTTATGTTGTGATGACAATTTGTTATAAAATTTGAGAGGTATGCTAGCTAGGCCAGTGGCTGTGCCGCTGGGGAGGCTGTTAATGCATAGTAATATCTTGATCCTATTACGGGAGTTCACCCAGCAGTAGCTGGTCAACCTGGTAGAATTGCTCTGTTAGGATCAAGTTTTGATATGCCGCAACATCTCCTGCATCCCCAGGTGAGTCCTCACGATATAACTCTTGATAGTATGTATAAATCCCTAGTACAGGATCTTTTACTTCTTGTATTGTATTCCGGTTACTTTTTATCTAGCTCTGATTGCCAGGTGATGCCTAACCTGCTGGCTGCACTCGTAGGCTTCCCCCGCCACACTGCGACTTTATCAGTGGCATTTTTCGGTATTATACCCATAATTGCTGACTTAACAGCTGCTACTTTTGCCTGCGCTTATACGGGGGTCCCCCAGTCTGGAGCACTGTAATCAAATCTTCTCCAGTCTGGTTTGTATGTGGTTTTATCATAAGCGTTTTCTTTTATTCAAAGATAATGAGAATCTGAGAGGTTCCCCCTGTATCCCATCTTTTAATGTGTCCCATACAATTTCGATTCCTGCACTCCCTAGGTTCTCAGTAAGAATCATCCACTCCCTCATAGGATTACAGTATTCATCATTAAAACTGAGAGCTCGCTCAAAACTCCATGTAATGCCCTCCTTAATCTCTACAATTAGAGGACTGTCATCGGCCAAAATGCGTGGGGATTTCTCAATAAAACAATCATGGAGAAGGGAGTGAGATACCAATATAAAGTCTAATCTGGGATGTTTGCTGTGTGGAAAGCAAAAATAGGTAAAGCCGGGACCCAAGGGATTTTGCCAGTTCCTAAGATCGTAAAGCGCTTGCTCTAAGGATAGTGTCCTTAGTGCCCAAAACACTTTGTTTCCTGCCACTGTATGTCCAGCTAGTTTCTGAACTCAATTTTTTATCAGCAGGTATATTTATATTAAAATCCCTGCATGCAATTATAGGGAGCAGCCAGGCAGTTAATTTGTTATTTATATGTTCAAACACTGCTGTGTCGTCTAAGGTACTACCATAGATTGAGCATATAGTGAGTATATCCCTATTATTCTTGCAGCATTTAGGTATTGCCCACCTCCCTTGCTGGTCCACTGATGTTCGCCTAAATTGAAGGGTAGTTTTAGAAGTCAAGATCGCGACCCTGCGTGTCTGAGAGTTTTGTGTCATTCCCCCACCAACGTTTAACCAAGTGTTTTTAGTAAGTGTAGTTGAGCCCTTTCAATACGAGTTTCCTGCATACAGATAATGTCGGCCTTCAGTAACCGAAGCCCAGCTGCAGTATACTGTCTTTTTTTTGAGTCATTGAGGCCACATATATTAATCGTTGCTATGCGCAGCTTACCCATCTACCATAAATGAAAGAGGAAAGATAGAAAGAAACGAGTAACTGTGTGTCTTCTCCCCGTTGTGCCAACTCCTTCCTCCCCGAAACCTCCCCACCCCTCTGCCTTACCCTCCCCTGCCGACAACCTATAGCTGAGGCAGCCTGAGCCAGGATGATGTCATCTGAGCTGTCATAACCCAGCTGTCCCGCAAGTCTTCCCCCTCCCTCACATTACCCTCAAAAAGCCGTAAATCAAATATTTTATCTAACATTGTTAATAAGTGTTCTAAATCAGCTTCTGTAAAGTTATTACGTTATTAAAGTCTGCTAGTCGTTAGACCTTTCCCCCATTTTGGCCAGTAATCTCCTGTAGATATGCCTGGGCCTGAATTTCGGATATAAAACTGCGAGTAGTTCCCTTAAAAACAACCTTTAGCCGAGCTGGATTCTGAAGGTAAACTTCTGCCCCGGGCTGCTGAAAGGGGTTAAAGAGTTGTCTAAGCTTCCATCTTCGCTCGACAGTGGCTTGGGCAAAGTCATGTCTTGTAAAGAAGCTCACTCCATCTAATTCTTTTTTAGCAGTTGATCTAGCCAAGTCAAAAAGAGACTGGCGGAGCAGAACGCTTCCAAAATATAGACTCATTGTGTGTGGATACTGAGGAGTGGATGAGGGACGTTTTGACTGTGTTAACGGGAATCTTTGGGCTCTCTGGATCTCTGTCCCAGTCCCAGGTATGCAATTCCAGAAAGGCCCACTTGAGCAGCGAGATCATATATTTCCTAGGGCCATACCCTTCAACTCCTTCCGGAATGCCTAGAACACAGAGGTTATTGCGTCGATGTCTGTTCTCATATTCCTCCATTTTCCTCATTAAATCCTTCACAATCCCCTCGTGTTCGTCGCCTTGTGCCTTCAATGTGACTAGATCCTTCTCCAGATTTTGAGCCCGAACTTCCACAGAGGCCATTCTGTCCGCAATTTCGACACAGGTTCTGCCCACCTTCCTGATGGCCCCTTGTACTTTTTTTGCAGCCACACTTGCTCTTTGGTTGTCTATTTTTACCTCCTCCTAGAAGCTCTTAATTGATTGTAGCACAACTGCTAAAGCCGGATTGTTCTTAGTCCCCAACCGTCCCTCTTCTGTGTTGCCTGTGATTGTGCGGTTCCCCCCTGAGCAATCTGTTTGATCAGACATTGTAGTGAGTTGTGAATAGTTCCTTCTCAAGTCCCCAGTGCTTCCACAAACTGGGGTCTCGCATCTCTTCCTCCGGCTTCCCTTCTTTACTTTAAGTTTTTTCTGTCCATAGGTTTTTGAGTGGTACAAAAGGGGGTGGTGATGGACGGAGCATCTGAACCAATCAAACACTCACACCCAGTCAACAGATCTGGGTTTAATCCATCACCGTTCTTTAGCCCACTCTGCGACCCCAGTTCAGACATGGCCATATGCAAATCAGTCTGACCCTGTGCCTCATGGGAACAGTCCAGCCCGAACTGCCAAGCCATGCCTTCCCTGCACCGTAAACAAGCTTCCGAGGACCGGTTTCTGGCATTTCAGCCGTCTTGAGCCCGACTTGCTTGAATCCAGTGGCAAAGTGAGCAAGAGACTCACGTCTGAGCATACCCTGCTAACTTATGGCGAACAAAGTGGTACAAAAGGGGGTGGTGATGGTCGGAGCATCTGAACCAATCAAACACTCACACCTAGTCAACCGATCTGGGTTTAATCCATCACCGTTCTTTAGCCCACTCTGCCACCCCAGTTCAGACATGGCCATATGCAAATCAGTCTGACCCTGTGCCTCATGGGAACAGTCCAGCTCGAACTGCCAAGCCATGCCTTCCCTGGACCGGAAACAAGCTTCCGGGGACCGGTTTCTGCCATTTCTGCCAGATCTGAAGGCACAGGGTCAGACTGATTTGCAACTGAACTGGGGTGGCAGAGTGGGCTAAAGAACGGTGATGGATTAAACCCAGATCTGTTGACTGGGTGTGAGTGTTTGATTGGTTCAGATGCTCCGTCCATCACCACCCCCTTTTGTACCGCTTACGTTTTTGAGGGCGGGTCCGAATCTGAGCTGCAATTCTAGTTGGACCATTCTCCCTCACTGGAGGCAGTTATACTCTGGTCTGATATTTCGGAATCAGCAGTTAGGGAATAGAACTTCTCCAGTGTGTCGGGTGTCCTAGGCAAGGGCCGAGGGATATTTCCAATTTCGATGGACACGGAGCATTCAATATCCGTTCTTTCTATGTTTTTTGTGTGGTTCTATTGGCCATCTTGGAGTCCAGGGACAGAGTCTCTAAAGGTAGTTTCTTCGTAGTGGAGTATCAAATTAGGGGTAGGATTTGTTTGAATGTTAGGCTCTAGTGCCAACTCTGGGGGTGCTGTGGGGGCATTAGGAGCGTTACTGGGCAGCATCCATTTGTTCCTTCTGCCCCCTTTCCCCCTCCCTCCTAAGCACTTTTCCCTCACTTGGGCCAAACATGTTAGTAATTAAAGGTTGACCATTATTAGAGTCCTGAGGGGTCTTTAGCAGAGCTTTCTTGGTTGCATCAGGTTTCTCAATGCTCTCAATGTTATCAGGCTTTTTATTCTTTTCTCCCCCCTTATCCTTGCCCTCACGTGTGTCAAACCGCTTTCCCAGGTTTTCGGAAGTCATTGTGGTGGGCTGAATGGGGGAAGAGAAGACTGCATATTTTTTTACTTTAACTGTCCTCCCACCCCGTCCTGCCATCCTTACTTGAATAACACAAAGTTCTCTACTCAAACAATGTTTCCTCTGCGCACCGCGCTGCCTCGGGAACCAGGGAGAAGGAAACACACCCACTCGCTGATTGCATTGAACAGGATGAACAGGAAATTTTCTTCAGAGCCTGCAGTTGGTCTAAGACTGCGTTCCTCTACTTAACAATATGAGCAGGGTTAGGTCACTCCTGGAGCACTTTTTGAAGGCTGTGTTTTATTTTAACATCAGTGCTTTGTGGCGCTGTTGAATCTGTGCTGATTTCCCTTCATCATGTTGTTTCCTGTCCAATTGAAAGTATTTTCTTCGTTTCTGCCAAATATTGCAGTAGGTAATGGTGTACACTGATCAATGAAAGATCTTGGAATAACAAAATGGAGTGGCCTTTGGAGAAAAAGTATTTCTTTCCCCTTGATGATGCCATAATCTTAAAGTATACGAAAAAGTGACAAATGAATAATCGAATTAACCTCAGCCACTGGTAATTACCAGTACATCATAATTATGCTCACCATGCCACATCAGTTTGAACTCGGCCATATGCAAATCTGTCTTGACCCTGCTCCAATTGATAAGATGCATTCTAGGCTTCTGCAACACCCTCTTAATATCAATAATGGGTGGAACAGCCCCTACAAAAATGTGGCACTTCCTCGTTTACTGTATTTTTTTGGAAACCACCTCAGGAGAACAAATACTGTATGGACCCACAATACAAATATAAGGATTCATGGGCCTGAGAGTAGAGGAGTGGGGACAGACGTTTAAGGTATATGAGGTGGTTGGTATTCACGCAGTGCTTAATTTGTAAAATAAGAAGTGCAGGTGCTGAAAATTTTGCCAAGGAGGCCACAGCTCACTTCTTCCTCCAGTGATCCCCACTTTCAACACTCTCACTGCCTGAGTCCTATCTTCTAACCTTGATCTGTTGTCTGTCCCCTACGTCTTTGCTCTAAGAGTCTATCCTCTCACCTCTCTAATTGTTTTCTATCATCTTTGTCACACCTGGTGTGTTACCTTATTTCCTGCATTTCTGATTTTCCTTCTATTCATTCTACCCCTGCCCTTTTTCCACTTCACTTTTATCCATGCTCTGCTCTCTCTCCCCGCGATCATGGCTCTTTACAATCACTCTTCTAGCAGTGATTAGCTGTGTCTCCGTTTTATTATTTGCCTGCTTTTTTCCTCTGTCCTGTCCTCTACATCCTTACATTCTATCTTCTCTCTTCTTAATGCTCTCTTCTTCACATCATGGCTGCTTTCTCTTTGTATCCAATTTGCTCTCCTTTTCTTCTACTTAGCTCCATCTCATCTCTCTCCTCTCCTGTTGTTTCTTTCTCCTCTTTACTCCTGCTCTCTCTCTCTCATCTATAACACTGCTGCTGCCTGTGACCCTTGTCATCAGCCTGTACATGTCCCTGCTATTTTGAACACTGCGTTTTCCTGTTGTCTTTCCTAAAGAAGAGGAAGATGACATGTGTTATACTTTTTTACCTACACCGAGTGCAAAAGCAAAATGTACACCAAATGAAAATGCTTTTTTTGCATATATTAATCAGTGCAGTATAACTGGGTTATTTGCAGAACAGGTAGCTGCTCAAGCACAGCAAGTGATGTCACTACTAGTACTGCCTGTAATTAGTAGGTCCAGGGATGGCGACGGCATTGGCATCCACTGCTCAGCTTGCTGTGACCCTGCCTGCTACAGCACAGGTATTGTCCCCAGCCGTAACGCTGCCAGTATGGCTGTGGTGCCTACTGGACTCATGCACGCTCAGCAATTACCATGCTGGGGTGCAGCGCACAGATTCTACAGGTGACGCCATGGCTCACAAAAGTTGTTTTGGGCCCCAGCCTCATCGAGCACGTTGAGGATAGCAGCAATGCAGGGCTGCAGGATGTGCTAATCTGGCTACACAGCAAGTGGAAAGTCCACACTTACTTCCTTTTATTCTTCCTCAAGAGCCCTCACTCCCAAATTCCAAATGCGCTCTCGCAGCTTCCTTGCCTCAACTCCGTCTTGAGCCAGTCCCCAGCTACAATTAACCAATGGGAGGCTTAGGCTCAGGTAGTGGCAGGGTGCAGCAGACTCTGGGAATAGAATGCAAGACGTAGTTTGTCGATGACTTCTTGGATTTGTGATCGACGAGATGACATCATCACTAACGTGGTGATACACAATCATGCCTGCCTGGACAGGCGTATGCTGGCCTGTCTATGAATATTTACCAGCCAGTCACCATGCAATGTATGTTATTCTTTTTATTTTGAATTTAAACAATTAATATCGAGACCACCACCTGCAGGGTCGGTCAGAAATTGTAGCCCCGGCCCTGTGAAAGAAGTGCAGGTTCTGAGCACCTGAAAGCACCCACTCAAATTAAGCACTGGTATTCAGAGGATAGGACACCTGTATGTTAATGGAAAAGTGAAGGACTTCTCTGATGCACAATGTTGTATACCAGGGGGAATCATTGAGAGGGGCATTCATAACTGATGTTAAGGCCACGTACGTGTTCAAACACGTCATGGGTAGAGTGACGAAAGAATTGAAAACTTTTATGGTACTGGAACAAATCTTGACCATGGAAAATGGCTTGTTAACAACTCTATATAAACGAATATTAACCAAAACCAAAATAGACTTGATGCCTCTTGGGGACAAATGGACATATTTTGAGCAGAGGGATAGAGGACATGTATTAGACCCTAATTCTCTCCTGAAAATATCAATGATTGCTAGGTTGAAATTAATGCAAGTCAGCATCTTCTGTAGGGGCTAACTTACCCCTAGTAAACTAAGTAAGATAAGGAAGATATGCAACTTCCCCACAGCAGAGCAGATAGGGTGGACATCCTGCATATATTACAGAATTATCAGGATATTCAAGATGATTGACTAGAAATAACTAGCCAAGGGTAACACTGGAAGGCCCAGCTTGCAAAAGGTAAAATGTTGCAATGTAGGCTTCATGCCAAGACAACTTGAGGCCAAAACCACCATTGAAGTTTTAGATCTAGCATTGCTTCTCGCCAAAAGATAACAGCTCAAGCAATTGAAAACTTCAATAGCACAATGACCGATAAAAAGTGGGGAAGACAGGAGGAGGAGAAACTGCACTAGCAAAACAAAAGGGCATTGTTGACTAAGACTCAGTGCAGATTTGTGACATGATGCTCTTAATGTTCATACTCCTCAAGGAGGTGGAAGACCACTGCAATAGTATGTAACATGCTGAAGGGGTTAGGGCTAAATGGAGGCGACATGGGAGAAGGACTGAACACCATGCGAACCAAAGACAGTAGAAGGAATACACCGACCACTCTGGTAGCTGTTCCCCCTCTCCCTCGACTCCTCTGGTTCTCACTCTGGACTACCAACCTCCCGCTTCCCCATCTGTATTGCCACTCCAGTGAGTGCAACAGTAGGAAAAGTGCTGAATAGCGGAGGGGTAAAAAAATACTATTCCCACTAGAGTGAGTGCAACAGTAGAGAAAGTGTTGGTTGCGGAGGGGTAAAAATTACTATTCCCACTCGTTTGTGTAACAGTAGGGAAAGTGTTGGCTAGCGCAGGGGTAAACATTTATATTTCCACTGGAGTCGGTTCAAAATTAAAAACAAACAAATTAACAACAACAACCCAAAAGATTTTAAAAAGCAAAAAATAAATAAAACATATATAAAAGTTTTAAATATTACAAAAGATAGAAAAAGATTAGAATGTCAAATAAATCTAACAAATACCTAGATAGATTTTAAAAAATTCAAAAATAAAGACTGTTGTTTAATAGAAAATGTTTATAAACAAAAACATTAATTATTACATAAATGTAATATTGTTTATTTCCTACCCTATCACACCACACAATTCACAACCCACATTTAAATGAAAAAAAATGTACCGCCATAATTAATTATCAATTAAACAAATAAAAATGTATTTACTCCCCAAACATTACCTATAAAACCAAAACACACACACAAAATAACAATCAACACTGACCATAAATACTTATCAATTGATAAATTAATATTAATAATCAACTAATTATTAATTATTTAAACCTAAATACTTTCCACCCTCTACCCCAATAAACACCACAACCCACACCTAAAAATCATGGCACAATTTCCATAACTAATTTCACATTAATACATTCATATCAATTAACAAAAACGTATTAATTAATTTAAAATAATTTACTTCCCACCCTTTACCACTATAAACCCCACAGCTTACATCACAAATTAATTACACAATTGCCATATTTTAATTGTAATTAATTAATTAGCATTAATTAACCATTAATAAACCTCACCAACCACTCCTAAAAAAATGACACAACATACATAATTACAAATTAATTAATAATTAACCAATTCATACATAAAAATAACTCCCATAATTAACACTATAAAATAAAAATTAATAAATATGAATAAATGAAAAAATATGAATACATTTATTATAATTAAAATACTTCCCATCCTATTCCCCTATAAACCCACTACCCGCTCCTAAAAATTTGACACATTAACATAATTGCCAATTAATTAATTAATAATTATCAGTCAATTAATTAATAATTAACAAATTAATTACCACAATTAACTCTATAAAAACTAAATTAAATATATAAAAATGTATAAATAATTTATTATTAATTACTAATTACTATTAATTATAATTACTTCCCGCCCTATTCCCCTATAAATCCACAACCCGCTCCTAAAAAAATAACACAATTAACATAATTGACAATTAATTAACAACCAATGAATAAATAATTAAAAATAAATTGCCACAATTAACACAATAAAATCTAAATTAAATAAATACGAATACATAAAAAATAATCATTAATTTATTATAATTAAGTTACTTCCCTCTCTATTTCCCTATACACCCATACCCCGCTACAGAACTTAAAAACGCAAAACTTAATTAAGAAAAAATTAATAACTACTAAAAATTTAACATATATATTAAAAAATAAAACTAATTCTTATACAAAAAAATAGATCAGATACTTTTAAAATACATACTAAAGTACTTAACACTAATTAAAATATATTTTAAACAGCTATATTTTTGCAAATGATATTAAAAACTTTGATCTTCCCAAAAACGATATTTCTTACCTGCAAGTCGATGTTCTTGACCACGATATTCTTCCTGTCAATATTTCTGTATAACGTTATTTAAAACTCAGTATTTGTGTATGTCGACATTTTAAACTCGCTATTCTGTCTGTGCACCAAATCAAATAGATGTATGAAGGTACAGTTGTACAGTTGCTCAAAAAAAACCAGAAGAAACTAAACACTGACATGCAAATAACTGAAGCAAATACATGGATAACTGTTGAAATCCAATACAGATACCTAAAAATAAAATGGGGAAGGATCTATCCACGAATGGGTACAGGAATGGTAAACAGGCAGATTACTACAAGATCAGAGTATACTACAGTAAATTATTGAGTAGTCAAGAGTTATCACATATGAAGGTAGTGCAGCAAGCTGGTTTTTAATGTAGTGTGCCAAAATGAGGTACACCTTGTTGAAACTCCAGACGATCCTTATTGATTTACAGGGCTTAAATTAATAAACTCAAATGCTCTCTTTTGTGGTAGTGTGGGCAAGCAGTTTAGGCTTATCAGAGGGTAGTGTTAAGCATCTGTTGTGCACACAGAGACACACACTCAAGCAGAAACAAGAGACCAATTTAGAAAAATAACCAGGATGTTTATATTATTTTAGACACCGAGAGCTTCAGTAGTAGGTAAATACTTTTCGAGTTACCAATTTTTACAATCAAGCAAAAATTTCACACAAATGCACTTCACGCTGTAATGCTTTCCCATGGAGAAAGAAACCTATATGGCATAAAAGTATTAGCAATTGTAGTTTGGGGGTCCTCTTTAGGACTTAAAGTGTTAGGGGGTCAAGGTCACAAGATCCACCATCGGTTCAGGTCTACCTGGCCAGAAGAGTCTGGGTGCACAGGTGCTTTACGGGTTGGTGCCACACTGTTGGCAGAGTAGGGGGGCGCATCTAGAAACAGGCTGCAGATGGAGACTTGGGGACAAGGCCTGGAGCTCCCAGTGGGGGCTCGGTTCATGAGGGTCTTGGGAGCAGGGGGGGCACAGTCGGTGATGGTGTACTCGGGCCAGGGAGCTCAGTTTCAGAGAGTTTTGGTTGGCTGTTCCTGTGCAGTGGTGCAGCTAAGGGAGCGTGGATGTGGCACTGTTTTTGGTGGAGGAGGTGTGAACACATTCCTCCGGAGCAAGCATAGTTTCTAGCCTCTGGGAGCATGGGCTCTCACCTGCAGGAGCTCAGAAACATGTCTGTGTTGGCAGGCTGGATGAGACCAGTCAGCAAGCGAACTAAGAGGGTGTTAAGTTTTCATGGGGCACCTCTAAGGTGCCCTCTGGGTATATATCCTAATAAATCGGCTAATGGCATTCAAACTGATTTATTAAGATAAGGTATTTGATACCAAACACCATAGGTTTCGTTGAAGCCATCATGTAGCTGGGGAATTCTTAATGACCAGTGCCCAGTGCAAATACTGACAATGGCTTTTGTATTCACTTTTACCATCTAGTAATTGAACTAGACAGCACAGGGGCATAGCTGGACATGCTAATATGTCCTCACATGTAATATAATGCACCCTGCCTTTGGGCTACAAGGCCTGCTGTAGGGGTGACTTACATATATATCACATGCAGTGGCTTTAGCATGGTACAGAGTGAGGGAGCCATGCCATGTGTTCATAAGAGTGTGCACCCTTTCACGCATCGTGCAATGGCTGGCTGCTTGCACTTTGTGTGTGGTTCTTGTCAGGGCCGGCTCTAGGCTCACGGAGGCCCTGAGCAGGGAGTGTAGGTAGGGGGCCCGAGGCCGCCAAATCCCTGCCAGGGGACGCCACACAAATATGTATCTAAGGATATATATTGGCGTGGGGGCCCCTGGGGTTTGGCGGCCCTGTGCAGGTGCACAGCTTGCACATGCCTTAGGCCGGCCCTGTTCTTGTAGAGTGGCATAATAGATTCTGCAGCCCTTAGGGAGCCTCTTTTATACCCATATCTTGGGTACCAGGGGTACCATTTACTAGGGACTTAAATGGATACTAAAGTATTTGCCAATTGGAGAACAGTTCAGCACATCTTTTCTTTAAGGGAAGCGCACTGGAGCTTAGTAGCAAGCTTCAGTGCACTGTCAGAGTTGAAACCAGTATCTAGTAGTTCTAAATTGGGCAAAAGGTGGGGGGACAAATGCAACAAAATTTCATTTTCCTACAGGTAGCTTTATAGCATTGCAGGTGTGCCAGTGTGTATAAATTGTAAGTTATGTACCAATGTGGCTTGTTTTACTTTTTTACTATTTTCTTGTAATGTTTGACAGGAATATTACTGGAACAGATGCACAGGTAGAAGAAGCAATGAACTCTCTCCGAGACGTTGGATTCATTAATTACTATGGGATGCAAAGATTTGGAACCACGGCAGTGCCTACGTACCTGGTGGGAAGGTAATACAGTTTGAATAAGAGCTAATTTTCTGGCAGCATGTCTTTTGCGGGTATCTTACAGTTTTGCACATATTTCCACAAACAGAATAATGAAAACATTTGTATTTGCCTGTTCTCAAAATGCCATACTGCTATAATGGTTTAGGTATAGGGAAGGGAATCATTTGTTTCAGACGTACAGCACTTGAAGCTGAAAATGTCATGTTTGCTGAGCCCTCTTCCTGATTCATCTATCTTCCATGCAGCAGTTTATTAACTCCGGACTTTGTAAAGACTTAAGACCGACAGCTATTTGGCGTTCAACCGGTATTGGATTCGAAAGCTACGTCTGTGCAATCATTTTTGGAGCCCCAGCACAAATTATATTTTGCTATTCTAGCATTACCCTTCCCCAAACAGCAAATGATTTTTGTAATATTTATTTATCGATATTTGAAAATAAGCATAGAACTGAAAGTTGGGTGATCCGCCACTATAGATGTCAGTAGCTTTGGATCTTTTAGAAAATAACCTTACACATCACTTCCCAAAAGCACAGTTTTGATGGTTATGAACACACAATTTAAATTCTAATCACAGCCCTACTTCGAGTCCATCAACCCTGGCTCACTTCCACAATCGGCTATGACTCAAGGCCAGCTGCCTCCAAACATATGACACTTAGTCCGAATAAGGCCATGAAACCTTCTCCATTAGTCCGACACTGAGGTTTTCCTTGTGTCCAGAGGGACCTCTACTTGTTTGTTGGTTTGCAATGGCTAACCCTTCCTCCTTTGTGGATTCTACGTTGAGTAGTCCCAGAGGACTCACATCTCTTTTGAACTGTTTCATTTTATCACGAGTGGTCTATGCCCATGTTGTTGTTATTTTTCCCACTGCTTATCTAAAGCATTAATTGGTGCTCTCTACATCGCTTGCTTATATGGCAAGGAACTTTGGCTCAGTGGTATTGGCTATTGTCCTTGGCCTTTAGCCCTGTCTACTAATTATCCGGCTACTATTGGAGGAGCTGTGTCGTATTGTATTGTGGTTACTGAAGTGTTCATTTCAACACCGTTGTTCCCTTCTGACAGGGGTTTTCCCCCATGTTTGTCCATGGTTACGGACTTCATTTCCGTACAGGTTTCCCACAATATTTCTGGTGGGACGTCTTCTTCCTCACCTACCTTCCTGACAGCCGGTCACCTTCTCTCTCTCTTATAATAGACCAGCTAGTCCTAGTCCGGGATCTTTAGTAGGATCAGGTCGCAGACCCTCCTCTGGGGATTGTTTTGTTTGGGTGTCTACTTCCGAGGTAAGGAAACTGTGGCTAGATGTCTCTATCAGATGAATAAGTTACTTACCTTCGGTAACGCTTTATCTGGTAGAGACCGGATTTAGCCACAGATTCCTTACCGACCCACCCAACCTCCCCGCTCTGCAAACTAGTTTATCCTTTTGTCCACTAGATCTCTTTCTGAGCAGTCTTGGGCCTTTCAATGGTTTTTTTAAAAAAAAGTGTTTTATAGAAAGAAGAATCTTTTTGGGTAGGCTGTTTCCATAGCACTCTATTAGTGGCTCCGTGTATTTAGCACGGAACATAGTCACAGACTAAACTGACTTAGGGGAGGGCTTATATGGGCTCTGTCCACGTCGCATCCAGTGGACAACGTCGCTGCAGAGTCGCTCAACGTCCTCTACCGACGCACAGAGGTACTGCCGTAGAAAAATTTCTGAATCCAGTCTGGCGCCTGGTGATATTTCAAAGGTAAGGAATCTGCGGCTAGATCCTGTCTCTAACAGATAAGGCATTCCCGAAGGTAATTAACTTATTCTCTCAGTTTCGCATGAGAAGCCTGCTCTGAATAAAGGAAGGGGATTGAAAGTACAATTTCCTCTCTCACACCCAACATATAAGATTGATTTCTTGTACATAGGGCCATGTGAGCCGTCTTATTCACCTTGGACAAAGGACAGCAGCATAGAGGAATCACTCTTGCTGGGGCAGAGCTGAGCCACAAGCAAAATGGCCCGGCACTCCCTGACGAGCTCTGACTCCCTGCACAATTTTCATGACACCTCATCTCTGGGGTCGCATTTCTGTAGAGACGACAGGAGTCCAGGTAGTAGCTGAAAATGTTATTCAGGTTGCTTGCTAAACTTCCCTCAAAATAACTGCCACCCGCTGACCCAACTGTCACAACCCCATGATTATTCCACGACCAGCGCAGGACTCATGAGCATAACCATAGGGTGATGGAAAGGGGAAAAGGACCACAATATAGGTAACAAGGGAATTATAAAAACCTAGTAATATATAACATTTGATTGAATTAAAATAACCTTTTAGCAGACACTACTTCTCCCCTCGTCAGAAATCTTTCATCATTACAAAATCTTTAAATTTAGAAGGCATTCCTACATTGCGTGATGGTCTACATTCATATCTATTCAGAGTATTGTCTAGTTGATTTACATTGTGCTCTTCTTTCCTCGTGTTTGAAGATGGACAAGTTAGTTTACAGGCTTGTGAGGGCAGGAATGATTATCAGACTCAGTGGCAGAGTCGTCTTGACTTCTACGGGTATTGTCTCCTAACTGTAGAGTGTTGTGGATTTTCTGTCACAGGAGGAATCCCACGAACAGCATTTGATATATTCCACCTTCCCCCATTTTTCAATCTAATTGCCGACCCTAATGTTTTCACCACTCGCAAATGTTCCTCAAACCGTGTCTCACCTGTATTTCTTTTGGGGCACCTGATTCTTACCACATCAGCTACAGTTATGCTGGTTTTAGCTGCTGCTTTTCTTTGGTCTTAATACTGTTTTTTGGGCTTGTTTTTTATGCAACAACATCATGCAACCTCTCATTCCTTTCTTGAGGATTGTCAATATTAACCATTATTTTTTTAGAAGCAATGTAAGAAGTAAACTTAGTAATGGGTATTCGCCCCCTCAACAATTCAAATGGTATGACACCTTGAACACTAATTTGCATGGCAGTTTTGAATTTGAAGGGATACCTTACTAGTTCTACATAGCTCAGTAATGGTTTATGGTGAGTACGGATGAGAAATGTTTTACACCACAGGAAGCTCTTGAACTTTGCTACTGCCTGTACCCAAGCTAGAAGTTCTCTTTCGCTTACAGAATACTTTAGTTCGGGTTCCTTCAATTTGCGTGAAGCGGAAGCAGTAAGTTGATTTCCGTGCTATTTATTCTGACTTAGCACTGTACCATGCACAACTTGGCTTGCATCCATATTCACAATTGACCGAAGTAATTAATTAAAGGATTTGAGACATGGGGCATTCTGTATTTCTTTCTTTAATAGGTGAATACTACTTTCATATGCAAAATCGATATTGCTTTTCACTAATTTCTGCATAGGTTCAACTTTGAGTAATTTTGAATGAACTTGGAAAATATTCACATAAACCCAAAAAGGATCTTAGCTCATCTTTGTTTTTCAGCCTGAGCGAGTTGATAATCGCTGAAACAAGACTGAGTTTAGGTTTCATGCCTTCAGCGATTATAGCATGGCCCAGATATGTCAATTCTTTGAACAAATTACAGATATCTTTATGAAGTGTTAATCCACTGGATGGTAGGCTATAGAGTACCTTCTTTAAGATCAGTTGGCAACTTTCAACATCTTTATAGGAAATTAAAATGTCATCATAAAAAGCTTTTACTCCACTCATGCCATCAAACAGTGTGTTCGTAAGTTTTTAACCAGTAAGGTCCGATTGTGTTCTAAATGATGAGAAATCCAGATAATCCTTTTGTAATAATACCTGGTGATATACTGTGGTGAAGTCTAGTGTGGAAAAGTTAAGGGTTGTATCTCCACAATTCTTTGCAATAGCTACCAGACAACCATGAAGAAGTAGCCACTGATTCAATTACACCTTCTTGTTGGACCTAAAGTTGTCAGGTCACCTAGGGTAGCCTGGCCTAGGGTAAGATCATCTCTAATAGAGGCACATGTGTGAAGGTTGCATACCACCCAGCTGTAACTTCAAGCAATTCCACTCAAAAATGACGCTACACCAATCTTTGTGTAAAAATAAGAGCTGGTTTATAAAAATACTCTTTGTTTACTTCTCACTCTCCTCTCAGTTGCTTTGCATTTAAATACAATATACAATTTTTATAAGTTCTTTCCACATATAACCAATGACATAAGGAGAATCCGGTTTAGTAGTGCTTAGTCTTTTTACAGTGAATGTCTCTGGGAGACACTTTCTTCTTAGACGGCTAAAGCACCCCCCCTTTTCTACTAGAATGAACACCCAGGCTAGGGTGTTTCCAGTTTCCCCAAGAGGATTATTACACTTTAACACAATTCAGATTATCACTTCAGGAATATCTAGAACTTTGGACCCAAGGAGGTTACCTCCTTCACAATAAGGGAGACAAACCCAGGATTACAGTTGTTACCTATAATCACATTAACAGCTCTAACATCACCTCTTCACAAGTAGGCACAGGATGAGGTCACTACGTCTTCTTCTCAATTTTCCCCCCCTGTAAGGAAATCTCCAACTATACACCACCTTCAAGTTTGCTACCCACAGTGTCTTAGGTTATTTCCTCAGCTGTGAGGTGATTTCTTGCTTTTCTCAAACCTCTGTGCCTTTAACCCCACCAGCCTTTCAACGTACTCTCTCCACTACCCAGGCTAGTCATGAAGTTACTTTACTAGGATGAGGTGAATGAGTGAGGGTTTCAACAGTTATTCTCACAATTGGGGCCTGGACAAGCTCCTTCCCGGCGTCTTAGCTGACTTCCCAGACGCTCTGTACTCTTCCCCCTTTTATGCACCACCTTACTTGGAGCCTGATTTGAGGGTTTCACTGCTTCAAGGCTCTAACTCTCCGTCCTCCTGATGGCTCTTCGCCGCATTTCCGACTCTTCACCCAACCGCCAGCCAACAGAGGAAGCCGGGCTGAGGCGGCCGGTGTTTCAGCCTCCGCCGCGAGCCTCGCTGCTTACTTCCTGGTCCTGCCGCTGTACCTGCGCGGAAGATCAGTGTCTCCGCTGCGAGCCTCCGCAAGACGACGTCCCTCACACGCTCGGCCACTGCTTCTTTCTTCCGGGCCTGCGCAGTGTTCAGCCGTCTCCCTCCTGAAGTGCCGCACCACTGGGCCTGCGCGGTGCTTAGCGCCAACTTCAATTGAGCGCCCTGCCCAACTGCACCTTCGCCGTCGCTTGCCCTTGCCTCAGGGGATACTTAACAGTGCAGGGTGCGGAAACTCACTCCATCCTTCTCCTTTGGATTACCGGTGAGGAATTCCCACAAACAGAAAGGGGAGGGAAAAGGAGGCTTCCCTTGACTACCGCAGGGGAAGTGTGAGTCAAAGGGGCTCAGGGCCCACAGCCACGGCCAAAGCAATCCTCTCAGGAAGTAAGGACCATTGAGAGGGTTCGGTCAGGGGCAAGAGGGGGAACGTCTTCTGGAAGAGGTTGTCTATCCCAAAGACCAACTAACTCCTTCTAGTGCGTCGTCCTCCTCACACCACTGCCTCTCTCCTCTACTTAACTGGACTGCACAAAATGGCTTCCTGACCTCTGCCCTTATATAGCCTGTACACTCAGGGTCCAGTAGGGTCTGGAAGGTTCTGGAAGGCTTAATGTTAACCTATGGGGCATTCTAAGGTACTGACAGTTGTGGCAGTTAGTAGCCACCATTTTGTTGAACTAAGTGAATTCCTGTCATGAAGGGCACCTAGGCCCGAGGTGAAAAATCAGAAGGGCGAAAGAACATCTATCCCCCGTGCCAACACCATAAAAATCTAGTGGATCCAAAGAGATTCAAGGGGTATGAGGGGCAAAAAGGGAACAAAATAAATAATAAATAGTAGGGGCTACACACAAGGCCAGACAGGTCTAACACGCGTCCCCCCCAGCTGAAAGTGGGGAGAGCTACCCAACCCCTTGGGAGTCCTCATCACTAAGGCGGAAATACCTAGAGAGACCGTCTGCAATGGCGTGGTCCACTCCAGGCCGGTGTTCCACCCGGAAGTCCATTCCCTGTTGGGAGATAGACCATCTCAGCAACTTGGGATTCTCCCCCTTCATCTGCATCAGCCAACGAAGGGGTCGGTGGTCAGTCTGAACTAGGAAGTGCAAGCCAAACAGGTATGGCCGCAGCTTCTTCAGAGCCCACACCACCGCAATAGCTTCCCTCTCAATTGCACTCCACTTCTGTTCCCGGGGAAGCAGTCTCCTGGATAGGAAAACTACAGGCTGATCCAGGCCCTTTTCATTCAGTTGCGATAACACTGCCCCAATGCCATGTTCTGATGCATCTGTCTGGACAATGAACTCCTTGGAGAAGTCTGGGGCCCTCAGGACCGGTGCTGCACACATTGCCTGCTTCAATTTTTCAAAAGCTTGCTGACAAGCCTCCGTCCAAACTACCCGTCGAGGTTGTTTCTTTGAGGTAAGCTCTGTGAGGGGCGCTACAATAGTGCCATACCCCTTCACAAAGCGCCGGTAGTAGCCTGTGAGGCCCAGGAAAGCTCGGACCTCAGTCTGGGTCTTGGGGGGTTCCCAGGCTATGATTGCCTCAATCTTTGCCTGGAGGGGCTGCACTGTTCCCCTACCCACCAAGTGTCCAAGGTACACAACCGACCCCTGCCCAATCTGACATTTACTGGCCTTGATGGTCAATCCAGCTTGCTTCAGGGCCTGGAGAACTGCTTGCAAATGTTGCAAATGGTCCTCCCAACTGCTACTGAAGACAGCAATGTCATCCAGATAAGCAGCGGAGAAACCCTCCATTCCGGAGAGGACCTGATTCACCAGCCGCTGAAAAGTGGCAGGGGCATTCTTGAGCCCAAAGGGCATCACACAAAATTGGAAGTGTCCCTCAGGCGTGGAGAAGGCTGACCTTTCCTTTGCTCCATCTGTCAGGGAGATCTGCCAGTACCCCGAAGTGAGGTCAAAGGTACTTAGATATTGGGCAGCTCCTAGCCGGTCAATTAATTCATCCGCCCTAGGGATCGGATGAGCATCAGTTTTTGTGACTGAATTCAGTCCCCGGTAATCCACACAGAATCTCAGTTCTGGAGTGGTGCCTGGTGGAGCGGCTTTTGGCACTAGAACCACCGGACTGGACCAGGGGCTGTTGGAAGGTTCTATAACTCCTAGCTCCAGCATCTTGGCAACCTCACCATGGATGCTAGCCTTCACCTTGTCGGACAGCCGGTAGGTCTTTGACTTCACTGGTGGGCTGTCCCCTGTGTCCACATCATGGGTACACAGGTGAGTCCTTCCCGGGACAAGGGAGAATAACGTAGAGTACTGCTCCAGTATCTGGCGACAGTCCTCCCGCTGTTCAGGAGTTAGGGTTGGAGAGAGAATCACTCCCTCCACTGACCCATCCTTTTCTTGAGACGAGAACAAGTCTGGGAGAGGTTCGCTTTCCTCTTCCTCTCCCCCATCAGACACCATCATTAAGATGACTTCGGGCCTCTCATGGTGAGGTTTGAGTCGGTTAGCATGTAGCACCCGTAGGGGCTGTCGAGGGGTCTTAAGGTCCACCAAGTATGTGGCCTTACCCTTCTTTTCTAACACCTCAAAGGGGCCTGTCCAGCGATCCTGGAGGGCACTTAGCTCTCCAGGCTCCATCACCCACACTTTCTGGCCAGGCTCCAACTCCACCGGGTGAGCGTTGTGGTCATACCACTCCTTCATTACTGCCTGGCTGGCCTCCAAGTTGTCAGAAGCTTGCTTCCACAACTTCGCCATTTGGCTCCTGAAGGCCAGCATGTAGCTCACCACATCCTGGGGGGGTTTCCTGGGAGACTTTTCCCATCCATCCTTCACCAGGCTGAGAGGACCGCGTACAGGGTGCCCATACAGAAGCTCAAAGGGGCTGAAGCCCACTCCCTTCTGTGGCACTTCCCTGTAGGAGAATAGCAAACAGGGTAGGAGGACGTCCCATTTCCTCCGCAGGCTTTCAGGCAGACTTCTGATCATGCCCTTCAAGGACTTGTTGAACCTTTCTACCAGTCCATTGGACTGGGGGTGATAGGGAGTGGTGAACCGGTAGGTCACTCCACACTCCTTCCACATTGCCCGCATGTACGCTGACATAAAGTTGGTCCCCCTGTCGGACACAACTTCTTTGGGGAAACCCACTCGGGTAAAGATCCCCATTAGGGCCCTAGCCACCACATTTGCAGTGACAGTCCTCAGAGGAATTGCCTCTGGGTACCGTGTGGCATGATCCACCAGAACCAGGATAAACCTGTGACCAGCTGTTGTTGGTGGATCCAATGGCCCTACAATGCCGATGCCCACCCTTTCAAAGGGGGTGCTAACGACAGGAAGTGGTTCCAGGGGGGCTTTCAGCTTCACCCCTGTTTTCCCACTGGCCTGGCAGGATACACATGTCCGACAGTAGGTATTGGACGCCACTTTCATCTGAGGCCAGTAAAAGTGGGGGACAAGCCGAGCAAAGGTCTTGTCCTGACCTAAGTGTCCTGCCAAGGGTATTGCATGAGCCAATTCCAGCAGAAAGGCTCGGTACCGTTGCGGGACTACCAAGGCCCTTGATGAACCAGGTAAGGGTACCTTGGGTTCACTGTAGAGGAGTCCATCCTCCCAGTAAATGTGGTAGTGTCCCGCAACGTCCCCTGCTGCCTGGGCTTCAGCCTGTCGCCTCAGTCCCTCGAGGGTAGGGCACTCCTTCTGGCCCTTACAGAACTCTTCCCTGGTAGTCCCTCCCTCCACATGCCACTCAGCAGGGATGGGCAGGTCCTCCAGAGAAACTACACCCCCCTCCACAGACTCTTGGTCCACCACCGCAGGTGGCCGATCTGTCACATGGGGTGTGGAAGCCGAAGCAGGCTTCTCCGGTCTTCGGGTCTGTCCCTTTTTGTCAGCGGGTTGGGCCATTGTTCCAGGCTCCAACCCAGGCGAACTCCCTCTCCGGGCAGTCGCAGACTTTGTGCTCGCACAGGCCCAGTCAGGTGTACCTAGCATCTCTGAATGCGTCCGGTATTCCACCTTTCTCCAAGCATTGTGCTCCATGTCATTCCCCAGCAGACAATCAACTGGCACGGCAGGGCTTATGGCTACTCGAAGTGAACCTGCAACCCCTTCCCACTCAAAGGGAACCTCGGCCACGGAGTAGTGGCCCATTCTGCCGTCAGCCATCGCGGCGGGGTGGAGTACATTGGGAATCACCTGCTCTGGAGACACCAGTTGACTTGTTACCATAGTCATGCTGGCTCCTGTATCTCTCAGAGCCTCCCCTCTCTGGCCATTGATGGTGATCCACTGCCCATACTTGGTAGTATTTGGGGGCACCTGGATCTTAGAAACCATCTCCCGTTCTCCCAGGGACACTAAGGTGACACCCGCCCACTCACCCCCCTTATCTAAGGGCAACTCCTCCCCGAGCGCTACACTAGCTACTCCCGGGGCTTTTCCTCCGGTGGGAGGGGGTGGTCTCTTTGGGCATCTGACATCTCCCTTATAATGTCCAACACCACCACATTCGAAACAGTGGACAACCCTTGGCTGCTGGCTTTGGCCAGGATGAGGGTTTCTGGGCGGGTTAGCCTTAGGGGTGAAACCTGTTCCCTTTCCCTGGAAACTGTTTTGGGGACCTTTAGAGAACTCCCGCTTTTTATCTCCCCCCTCCTTCTTCTAGGGGGCGCCCTGTCCGGCCTTTTGGGAATCCCCTCCAGTCCCCTTTGAGGACACCCGGGTACTTACCCAGATGTCCGCCTCCTCTGCAAGCTTCCGGGGGTTGGTCAGCTTGCTGTCCACCAGGTGTTGGCGCACCTCGGGAAAGCATTTCTCGAGTAGATGCTCTTTCAAAAATAGATCATACCACCCCTCATAATCCTTCACCTCACTGCCCTGTACCCAGCCCTCCAATGCCTTCCTTGCATAATCCAGGAAATCCACCCAGTTCTGGGTGCTTAACTTGTGGCTCCCCCTGAACTTTTGACGATACTTTTCCGGGGTTAGCCCAAACTTTCTAATCAACGCTAACTTCGTAGTGGGGTAGTTGGTCTGCTCCTTTGGTTCTAAGGCTAACAAGGTGTCCCTACCAGTAGGAGGCATGTACTTGTACAACCCACCCCCCCAGTGTTTCTCCTGGATCCCATGGGCTCTTAAGGAGACCTCATAGGCAGCCAGCCACTTGGCTATGTCATCCCCCTGACTATAGCTGGCAACTATGTCCTTAGGCAAGTAGGGTCTGGACTCCCTGGTTGGTTCTCTGGTTTCGCTGCCACCATTTGGAGTAGGAGAGGGTCCCCGTTGTAGGGCCTGGAGTTCTAACTCTTTTAGTTTGAATTCATGAGCCATCCTCCGCTCTTCCCTCTCCTGTTCTAACTTGGCCATCTCCCATTTCAGTTGCCTCTTTTCCCTCCTGTCTGTGAGTTCCGCTTCGGTCAAGCTTCCCCTGGAGACACTACTGCCCCTCCTAGAGGAGGTCATTGGTCCTGGGAGTAGGTTCCCCACCTCAGGGTGGAATAATCCCTCTACCTCTATGACCGTGTCCCGGTCTGTCCCCTCATCCTCCTCCTTCCCTTCTCTGCGCGCTTCCACCCAAGCCCTCAAACTGGTCTGGAGTTCCCCCTTGTTGGCACCACACTTAAAGAACACTCCCATTTGTTGACAGAAGTCTTTTAGCTGGACCACAGAATAAGTGTCCAGTTCTTCCAGTGCAAATTCCATTTTGCTAAAGGCAATTCAAGGTCAAGCACACAAAAAGAATAGAGTTACAAGGGCAACCTGAAGCTACCTCCACACGACCACCAGGAATAAATTTGGAAAAAGCAAAAGTAAAAATTAGGAAGTCCGCCAGGAGAAAACTCCAGGTGTAGGTTAGTGGATTACACTTAGTTACTGCAGAGTAGTCGCAACCACAGTTTTCATCCCACCGCTGGACACCAATATGTTGGACCTAAAGTTGTCAGGTCACCTAGGGTAGTAGCCTGGCCTAGGGTAAGATCATCTCTAATAGAGGCACATGTGTGAAGGTTGCATACCACCCAGCAGTAACTTCAAGCAATTCCACTAAAAAATGACGCTACACCAATCTTTGTGTAAAAATAAGAGCTGGTTTATAAAAATACTCTTTGTTTACTTCTCACTCTCCTCTCAGTTGCTTTGCATTTAAATACAATATACAATTTTTATAAGTTCTTTCCACGTATAACCAATGACATAAGGAGAATCCGGTTTAGTAGTGCTTAGTCTTTTTACAGTGAATGTCTCTGGGAGACACTTTCTTCTTAGACGGCTAAAGCACCCCCCTTTTCTACTAGAATGAACACCCAGGCTAGGGTGTTTCCAGTTTCCCCAAGAGGATTATTACACTTTAACACAATTCAGATTATCACTTCAGGAATATCTAGAACTTTGGACCCAAGGAGGTTACCTCCTTCGCAATAGGGGAGACAAACCCAGGATTACAGTTGTTACCTATAATCACATTAACAGCTCTAACATCACCTCTTCACAAGTAGGCACAGGATGAGGTCACTACGTCTTCTTCTCAATTTCCCCCCCCCTGTAAGGAAATCTCCAACTATACACCACCTTCAAGTTTGCTACCCACAGTGTCTCAGGTTATTTCCTCAGCTGTGAGGTGATTTCTTGCTTTTCTCAAACCTCTGTGCCTTTAACCCCACCAGCCTTTCAACGGACTCTCTCCACTACCCAGGCTAGTCATGAAGTTACTTTACTAGGATGAGGTGAATGAGTGAGGGTTTCAACAGTTATTCTCACAATTGGGGCCTGGACAAGCTCCTTCCCGGCGTCTTAGCTGACTTCCCAGACGCTCTGTACTCTTCCCCCTTTTATGCACCACCTTACTTGGAGCCTGATTTGAGGGTTTCACTGCTTCAAGGCTCTAACTCTCCGTCCTCCTGATGGCTCTTCGCCGAATTTCCGACTCTTCACCCAACCGCCAGCCAACAGAGGAAGCCGGGCTGAGGCGGCCGGTGTTTCAGCCTCCGCCGTGAGCCTCGCTGCTTACTTCCTGGTCCTGCCACTGTACCTGCGCGGAAGATCAGTGTCTCCGCTGCGAGCCTCCGCAAGACGACGTCCCTCACACGCTCGGCCACTGCTTCTTTCTTCCGGGCCTGCGCAGTGTTCAGCGCTACGCCGTCTCCCTCCTGAAGTGCCGCACCACTGGGCCTGCGCGGTGCTTAGCGCCAACTTCAATTGAGCGCCCTGCCCAACTGCACCTTCTCCGTCACTTGCCCTTGCCTCAGGGGATACTTAACAGCGCAGGGTGCGGAAACTCACTCCATCCTTCTCCTTTGGATTACCGGTGAGGATTTCCCCCGAACAGAAAGGGGAGGGAAAAGGAGACTTCCCTTGACTACCGCAGGGGAAGTGTGAGTCAAAGGGGCTCAGGGCCCACAGCCACGGCCAAACCAATCCTCTCAGGAAGTAAGGACCATTGAGAGGGTTCGGTCAGGGGCAAGAGGGGGAACGTCTTCTGGAAGAGGTTGTCTATCCCAAAGACCAACTAACTCCTTCTAGTGCGTCCTCCTCCTCACACCACTGCCTCTCTCCTCTACTTAACTGGACTGCACAAAATGGCTTCCTGACCTCTGCCCTTATATAGCCTGTACACTCAGGGTCCAGTAGGGTCTGGAAGGTTCTGGAAGGCCTAATGTTAACCTATGGGGCATTCTAAGGTACTGACAGTTGTCGCAGTTAGTAGCCACCATTTTGTTGAACTAAGTGAATTCCTGTCATGAAGGGCACCTAGGCCCGAGATGAAAAATCAGAAGGGCGAAAGAACATCTATCCCCCATGCCAACACCATAAAAATCTAGTGGATCCAAAGAGATTCAAGGGGTATGAGGGGCAAAAAGGGAACAAAATAAATAATAAATAGTAGGGGCTACACACAAGGCCAGACAGGTCTAAGATCAGTTGGCAACTTTCAACATCTTTATAGGAAATTAAAATGTCATCATAAAATGCTTTTACTCCACTCATGCCATCAAATAGTGTGTTCGTAAGTTTTTAACCAGTAAGGTCCGATTGTGTTCTAAATGATGAGAAATCCAGATAATCCTTTTGTAATAATACCTGGTGATATACTGTGGTGAAGTCTAGTGTGGAAAAGTTAAGGGTTGTATCTCCACAATTATTTGACGAATGAGCTGGCTCAAGGCAATATATAACCTGATTTCGCCAGATATCTTCTTTGCAATAGCTACCAGACAACCATGAAGAAGTAGCCACTGATTCAATTATACCTTCTTTTAACCATTTACCCAATATTGTTTTAATCTGTTCTCTCACAGATACTGGCACATTGCATACTTTTTGCTTTACAGGGATTGCATTATCTTTGAGTTTGATCACATGTTAGAATACTCTTAGCTGTCCCAAGTTTTCCTTGAACACAAGTTCAAATTTGTGTAACACTTCTGGATGAATGCCAATTATAGCAAACTAGCAGCCCGTCCCGACGTTGTCTGGGTAGGAAATAGAATGTGTGTATTTGGCAAGGGCAATTTATTTTAAAATCTCGCGGTAGACCACATTTTTTTGTTTCATTAGAATAGGGACGGAGAAGGCCCAGCTGCAGCCCTGGTTGATGTTAGCAGGCGTGTGTAATTGGCGTAGTGATCCGCCGCCTGAGCCCGGCTACAGCCCTGGTTGATGTTAGCAGGCGCGTGAATGTTGTTGAATGAGAGAGTTATCAGCCGCGGGTAAATCCGTTTAATGAGAGTTGAGTGACAGCGAGTAGGAGAGGCCGCAGTAATTGTCCCCGTAGACACGCTCATTTGCGTGTTCCCCCACTTGAGGCCCAGATGCAGGCCTGTTTGATGTTAGCAGGCGCGTGTTCCCCCGTTTGAGGCCCAGCTGCAGCCCTGGTTGATGTTATCAGGCGCGTGTAATTAGTGTACTGATCCGCCGCCTGAGCCCGGCTGGAGCCCTGGTTGATGGTAGCATGCGCGTGTAATTTCGTTGAATGAGAGAGTTCAGTAACAGCGCGCAGGAGAGGCTGCAGTAACGTTACTTACTAGGCCTCCAGGTGAACGTGTTTGTCACGTCCCTAGCACACGGCCACAGCAGACGATCTTCTGATTAATGTCCGACCCACATGGCATGAAGGGCGGAACGTAGCACACGCCCCCAGCGTGCCCCTTGATGCGGCGCAATTGCGTTCACATGGCATGAAGGCCGGACACACGCCCCCAGTGTTTCTTGCGCCCCCAGCGTGTCACACCCCCAGCGTGCCCCTTGATGCTGCGCAGCAACGTAATTGACGCTTGTATGTACAACTCACATGGCATGAAGGGCGGACACACGCCCCCAGCGTTTGTCACGCCCCCAGCGTTTGTCACGCCCCCAGCACATGCCCACAGCACACGATGTGATGGCCGTACCACACGACCCCAGCGTTAGTCACGCCCCCAGCCCACGCCGACAGCACAAGGCAGACACGCCCACAAGGGACTACTTTGCTGGCACGGGTATTTTACCTTTTAAATGTATAGAGGAGTTGGCCTAACGGCTAAGGCGCTCGACCTCGGACCTGGGTATCTGGGTTCGAGTCTTGGTAACGACGCCAAACATCCTGTGATTCTGGGCAAATCACTTAATCTCCCCGTGCCTAACAAAAATGGATGTGTGTCCTCATGTAACGTAACTGGTGCTATGTAAAGCGCTCTGATACCTGATTCAGTTCGGGTCAAGTTTGCGCTATATAAAACTCTGCAAAAAAAATAAATATGGTGGCCGTCTGCATAGCCTATGTCCTTCTGCTGCAACTGCCCTTTCCAACGCTGTATTGGGTATTGTGATTGGTGCTGTGGTTACTGAGATTACCCGCCTCAAAGGTTTGGGCTCTCTCTTTATAATATTAGTATGGATACATAAGTCATAAGGGATGCTTCGAGCACTAAATAAAGGCATTAAATCATTCTTTTGGGCGGTCAGAAGACCAAGTCTTAAATGCTCATGGCTGCATGCTGATACTAGAGTTGAGGGGGGTGCGACGCACAGGCATGTATTTTTACTTTCTTGCACACCATCCTATGCAATCGGTTCACCTTTTACAGGCTGATACTGAGCAGCCTGCTTCGATCTCCATAGAATTAGCCATAGTAGCAAGCCGTGTGCATGGGCATATTGTACGCCAAGACACCTTGGTGCATTAATGTCTGCCCATGGTCAAAGTGATGTGGCAGATCTGGAAAGATGCGCTGAGATTAGTAGGCACAGGAGTTCAGTTGCACCGAGATGCGTGCTCTGAGTACATTCTAGTATCCAGATTAGGTGACAGCTGATCTACTGGCCATTATGGGATGGTGCAGGGATCTAGACAATAGGAAACCTATACAGAGTCAATTATGGCACTGCCGGGTGCGAATGGATCTGGCTCCTGTGCTGCGGTGCTTCCCGCATCCTGTGCTTTCCTTTCCGTGCTTGGCAGACCTGTTTTTGGACTTGGACTTGTTGGTGGTCGGAGTATTGTTGCATTCTGGCCACCGCCGTGCATCGTCGGTTGTTTCTTGGTGGCTGGGACGATGTTGTGCGATGGCGCTGCCTACTCCGCCTGGAAGGATTGAACTTTTTGTATCGACCTGTCTCCTGACTGCAAGGCTGTTTAGCAGTTCTACTATTCACAGAAGTGGCCAGGGGTGACCTCGCTTGGGTCTTGGAGGGACTTCTTGCTGGTTAATGGTGATTCAAGGACACGTCTTGTGGGGCTGTTACTGATTGTGTTTTGTGCGCTCGCTGATCTTTGTACTTTCTATGGCCTCTGTCTCTACGATTTTAGTTGCGGGGGTGGGGGGGACCGGGTATCTGAATCGCCGGCTCCTCTCCTCATTCTTTTTCTTTATTGTCTTCTTCTTTCTCTCTTTATTTCCTTTCTTTAGGGTGACTCTGGGGCGACAGGCACGCTGTTAGTGGGGTAGGCCATAGCCATTACGGTGATGTAGGGTGGCGGGTGTTGGAGGGGTTTTGTTATTTTAGTTTGTTTTGTTCTATGGTCCTTTTCTCTCTTTCTTCCCAAGGGGGTTGGCTATATCTTCTTCTTACATCCTTTTCCTGTTAAGGCATCTGCACTTGTCTCTTCTTTCTGTCTTGTACGGGTGGGTTTTCCACACGATGTTCTTGCTAACTTGCTAGCCATTGTTTGACCTTTACTCCTGGCCTGCCTTCGGCGGGCATAGGGTGTTTTCGGCCTTATTGCTTATCATCGATTTCTGATTGCATGGAGGGGTACACCCCTCCCGTCTCTTCTTGTTTATTGTGTAGTGTGATGCCTCTGTTGATAAAGCCGCTGCCTCCTTCTCAATATTATAAAAATGAAACCTCTCCTATCCTTGTGCTTCGCTGTGCTACGACCACGTACTACGACTATAACGTGATTCCTCCTTTTATCGTACACATTTACAATGCCCTGTCCTTATCTCCTGATTTTGCGGCCGGCCCCTGTGGTTGTAGGCCTGCGCCTGTATTGCTCTGTTTGACTTAATAAAGGTTTAAAAAAAAATTTTTTTTTAAATTATGCCACTGCCTGACCAGCTCTCTAGTGTCAAGCTCTGCGCCACCCCGAGCTTGCTGACCAGAAGTAATTGCATGTGTGGGGGAAATCACTAAATATGATAACTAACCTGTTTCAGACTTTCATTGACACACATTACTCATCCGCCACATGTTTCAAGACAAAGATATATTGGCAGACGACGGTAGCTCTGCAATACATGGATGACGACTGGGCTAAAGTTCTGGAATATCACAATTGCATTCTGATAGAAGCCAGATTAAAATGTATGCATTTCAAAATACTACATAATTGGGCTCCGTAAAAGTTTAAAAAAGGCCCGGTTGGCACCAGATAATCTTTGCTGGTGATGTACAAATCAGGAGTGTGACATCATACACATTCTCTAATCCAGTTCTCAATTGTTCACACACTGGAAGGACTTTTGATGCTCATTACATGATACTAGCCACTGTCATTTGGTGGAGTCGGCTAAATTGGCTCTTTTGTATCATATATCTGACACAGACGGCACAATCATGCTTTGGAGCAGATAGATGGTGACAGCTGTTCTAGTGATGAAAATTTGTATCCTTGAGCATATCGACCACCTGTTACACCCAAATACAATGAGCGAATTACCAAACTTTTCAGGTTCGCCACATATGAGAGTTGTATTTACAAATTACAAGATTGCATCACTCTGAGGATATCTGGAACCCATTCCTACATCTCACTGAGTCACTGCATACTGGTCCGGGAATACGGCCAAGGCCCCCCAGCAGTGACGGGCAGTACCGTCTACCAGAGGCACTGGTGTGTAGCAACTTAACAAAATTAGCTTTCCCTTATTGACAGATGGTCCAGACCATATTGTGACCAGCATGCAACCCCTCCCACGCCCCCACCGAAATGTGGATGATGGCATTATGTTCTTCATGCATTGCGGATGAGAGCGCTGGCAAATGTTTATCTACACCCTGGAGTTTCTTTATTGTGATCAGCAGGGACACTTTGACTTTGCTGTATTTGTTTATAAGGTGCAGTATGGTAGGCTATGGATATACGAGTACCACTAGGAGTAGTGACAGGAGGATTTCGATGAGACAGGGGTATTTTGTTAGGTTGTGTACTGTTGTCAATTTTACAATGTATGTGTCATGTTTATGTTTTGATCTTGGGAATGTGGTACAGGACGACCGACACAATGTGTATTAAAATGTTGCATGGAAGTCTCCACATGTACTGTATGTAATTTGTGTAATGGAACATAATAAAAGCTTTTTAAAAAGCACCCTTGCATATGGTGTCAAAATCGACTCTTGCATTCACTCTATTACAATGAAAACACAAACACTGTATATTACTCACTCTCTTTTTACTCCTACATCCCCCACAGGTAAGAGGCGTGTGCCTCTTAACTTTAATAATGCTACCACCATCTCTTAGCCTGGAATGAGGGGGCAGAAGCCAACTTCAATCTGATGGGTTTTACTTTAGGTGACCCCCACTACCTGTCTCTGCCTACAAACAGCACAAAAAAAACTTTTCAGAGATTGTTGAGCTCACTCAGGAAAAACATAGGGGATATCAGAGAAACACCCACATGGCAGGGTAGCACTTCCTTCCACTTTATGCAGAGGACTTTTATCCCAACAAATAGAACAGTAACACATTTTGTTGTATTTATAACACAACAGTTGCAAAATTCCACTGTTGTAGATTTCTGGAATGCTAGGATTGAAACAAGTTTTGTTTCTGAAGACACAAATGTATATATTGCTTTGTTTTGTAACATGGCTGAAAACACAAGCAAAAGATGTATACTAAATTGCTTGCCTTCTGGTTTCAGAGCTATTTTGCAAAACAACTGGAATGAAGTAATGGATTTAATCTTAAAACCTAGACCTGGAGGTAAGTGAGATACAGTTCCCATTAATAATTTCGTTTAACAAGGCACTATATGGACATGTTGATTGGACTGAAACACAGTGGCTCAAAGAGATGAGAAAATAATGCATACTAGATGATGATCATGTACCCAGTAATCTGCATAGGCCCTCAATATCATGCATTCTATTGATAAAAATGCGTTTTGGTATGCAACATATTTGCATTTCATGCTTTCCATTCATATTATTAAATCTGGTTTAAATAGACAAGGGAGTATTCTGTGAACAATACAGTTTACCAAATGTTAATGCTCCCTTGTAACAATCCTGTAATTGCCCCTTATCTCATTAGCACCTCTTGTTCCGTCCCAGTCCTCCACCAAGTGCAAGTACAACAAGACAGTCTGTTATCTCCGTAATTGCTACGTTTGGTACTTTTGTGCCACTCACAACATGGAGGCCTGCATGTCTTTTAGGGAGATGCACTCTAAAACGATTAGCGAGCATGAGGCGAAAGTATTATCTGGCCTTGAACTGAGATATTGGGTCAGAGTATTTATCCAGTGGCTGAGAAGCAAAAAACGATAGCAGTCGTGTTCCTCCTGAAGATGTAGCATTCCACAAGTTGAATAGGGTATGCCAGCCCTAAAGTGCTTGCTCCAGACATACCTCTACCACAACCACAAATGTTGTTGAGCAATAGCTGCCATGGTCTGCTTGGCCCTGCTGACATTAACATCCTTTCCGTATGAACCAATGCTACAGCTTTTGAGTGACTTTTAGGAAGCAATACACCAAATATTCAATGCCAATGTCTCACCAGCCCCTTTGAAAAACAAAAGCAAAATAAGTAATGGATGGAGTGCTTTAATTAGCGTCTGCCACTGTATTTACTACCAGTCCATCAATAGTTTTTTCTTCTCCTCTTCATCATTTATTATGTCTGAATGCAGGTTATAAGAATCACCCTTCCCCCCATCACTGTTACTTCCCTCACATCTAGAGACGACTGTTCGTAATTTACCCTTTTTTATCCAGCTTCTGATGCCAGATGTGTGTGGGTCTTGCTCCATTGGAAAGCCTTCTGTGAGACAAAAGCCATGCTTAGCATATGAGGGGAAAATTCAAGGCAAATATCACAGTGAACCTCCCTGCATGTCTGCAGCTTGAAATGCATTTTTATTATAAAGTGACTAAGAGAATAGTGTTTTTTAAACATTTACCTCCAACGTGCTACCATGACCTGCTTCAAGAGTGTTTCTTGTTGAGGCAGGTTTCCTTTAATTAATAACAAATAGACTGAAGGGAATGTTGTACTGTGCTATTTGTGGACTTTGACAGATTATATGTGTATTTTTCGAATTTGGCTGCAGCTGAAAGAGACTATTTAGTTAAATGTAGAGAAGAGTGGGACAAGACGAAAGATCCCGAGGCAGCTCTCCAGAAGCTTACTGTGAAAAGATGTGTGGAAGGACAGCTACTACGAGGACTTTCAATGTACGGCTTGAAGAATATTATCGCTGCATTTGGCATCGTGAGTATACCCATTGTAATGAACAGTTCTCCATGGACTCTAAGCTAAATATGTTCTTTTTAACTCCTCTCTAAAGGGAATGGGTTTCTCATAGTGTTTTAGTAATCCTTGTTCTTGTAGCTTTTGTAATGGTGTATGTGCTTCTCCTATTCTTGTCTGTCAGAAGACTTGCTTAAACTAAATGTTTTTGTAAATATGGCTGACCTACTTTCTCTAGATTCACTTTCTGAACATTTAGAAATCATCCTAGTGCTACTCTGCTAGCGTGAGCCTTTACTTGTAGATGCGCCTTGACCATGATGGTGGCAGTGTCAAATCTCTGTTTAAGGTGTTTTCATTTTGAACAGGTCCATTCAAGCAGTAATAATATTAGGGGTTAAAGTGGGTTCTGGGAGTCGATAGCGAATGCTACTAACAAAAACTGTTGCATGCTAAAGAACAATTTTTCACTGGTGAAGCACTCTTTGTGGATTACCAACTCTCTAAATGGAATACCAAACAGTAGCTACGCAGAAAGGGCAAGTATGGGCGAAAATATTCCGCAAATATGTTTATCAACATAACATTGACTGAATTGCTTTTCAGAAAGTGTTTCATGAAGACCAGGTTGCAACTCGTCATACTGCCATAAGAGAAATATATAAACATAGCCCAAAATAATGCAGATTAAATGATAGTGTTATAGATTGAAAACTAATGTTAAGACTGTTATATTAACTATTTGGGACAGTTCACACCTGACCTTAACCCGTTTGGTGCTTCGAACGTTCTGCGCCAGTGCTTAACGTTCGAAGAAACGGGTGCGGCCGCATCGGCCAACGGGCGTGCGCAGCACTGGCAAGGTAGTGCTCGCGACGACCGTTGGCAGCACTAAAGGGGTTAATAACTTGTACTTGTTGAGACCAAAGTTGCACTCTATTTCCTACCCATCTGTTAGCGATGCTAGAGATACCCAGGGCTTGTGAATTACTCTTCGGAAGGTGTGGTACTCTGATCTATTCTGCCTGTCACGGTGCCCTCCCCTTTCACTCAGGGCAGACCACCTCTTGCATGAAGAGGGGTATGTTCTCCATCCCAACATTCAGGGCCTGCTCCTTCATTCCCAGAGATTGAGCGGGGCAATAATCTTCCTGCTGAGTTGATAGACATGATTTTATCACCCCTCCACTAAATCTGTTTATTCTAGCGATTGGTCCTGTTTCGTGGCTTGGAGCTCTGAGGTGGATGTTGACCCTCCTCAAGATTTGCTTATCTTATGTGTTCGCTTTGCGCTTTCCTTTGCCCGGCAGCACTGCATCCGCCAGAAAGCTCATTATCAATGGTAAGTAACTTATTCATCACATCTGTGTTTGAAAACCCCATCTCAGATAGCCATGTTTTGGCCCTAGACATTGCGTTATCAGTAGACTGTGCTCTGCCTCTACCTGATGGTTCATTTGACCTGCATGGGAATATGCCTCTACCCTTCTTCAAATGGCTGCTTAATTAGAATTGTCTTGAGCCAATGCTATAGTTCAGTGAAGTGCCAACATTTTTTTCCAGTTTAGGTACTGTTAAGAAAATGTGAAATAATTCCAAAAGCATGCACAGAGAGTATATGTTTTTAATAGCATCTTTGGGCACAACACTAGTAAGAAAGGTTTTTTCTTCACTAGGATGGTAGTTAAGCTGGCCGTTGTCTCTGTGCACAGAACCCAAGAACAGTTTAAAAGTTTTAGAAGCCTTTGGTATTTCCCCTATTGTCTTTAGGGATCCTTCAAATCTGAATCCATATATTAGGTGGATAGCGTTCTCTACGACTTGACTGCAGTGAAATTCATCCTGAATTCCATTGGGTTCTCAACTCCCCAAAAATCTTTCAGGACCTGGACTGGTGGTGGTCTGAAGAACATCTTTTGGCGAACATTTCCTTCCTTTCCTTGTAGCTTCTGTCACCTGGAATAATTCTTTGTATGGCTATGTAGCCAAGGAGACCTCTTATAAGCTCATCAACATATGGTTTATGGGTGATCTATCGCTGCATTTGAAGATCTTACAGCTGTGAAGCAAACTGCCTAGCCCTGTTATGCTTTACTTCCTTAATTAACTCTTGTGTCAAAGGCTGCACTATGGTTATGTTCTGTGTGAAAGTGTGATGGAGGTCATTCCACTCCCCTATGAACACTAGTCATGGAGATGTGGCTATGGACTTAGTAAAAGGAAACCTTCCTCTCTGCCACAGATTTGTTGGTGGTTCAGGCTGCTCATTAGGACAGACTCCATTATTTGCGGAAAGGACACATTAATCAATTCAATGTGACTCTAAACAATCACTTCTTTTTATATTTAATTATTTAGGATTGAATATTTTTTCTTTTATCAAAACAATTTTCAATAGCCTCTACAATACTCACAACCCACACCCACATTTTTTACAATTAACACCAATTAACAAAACAATATTGACACATACTCTGATTTGGGTCCTCCCCCTACTGCTTCCCCCTCGGTTAAAAGCCTAGGGGTCATCCTCAATGCTGACCTATCACTTAAAGGACAGGTGGGAGCTGTTGTCTCCTCTAGTTTTTTCCAACTTTGGAAAAGTAAGAAAGTTGCCCACTTGCTGACACACTCAGCACTCATACAGGTGGTGATAGCCCTGGTACTCTCTCGTCTTGATTTTTCGAACGCTCTATACCTCGGACTGCCACTGGGTTTTCAATGATATGGAATCCCTGCCTATAACAACCCCCTTTAAAAACTTTTCCGCTCTAGAATTCCAAGCATTAGAAAAATTGAAAAAGGACAAAGAAATAACCATCAAGCCAGCGGATAAGGGAGGTGGCATAGTGATCCAAAATGCTCAGGATTATGACAACACTTGTTGCAATTTACTGAAAATTAGGATCAACTACACCCCCCTCACAATTTACCCCACACTGGAACTGAAGGCACGCATCCACGGCCTAGTGAAGGAAGCCGAAGAAAGCGACCAAATTTCTAAACATGAGGCAGCATTCCTCATGGCAGGTGGTACCACCATTTCGTACTTCTATACTCTGCCCAAGACACATAAAAATGTCAACCCACCTCCTGGACGACCTATAGTGTCAGGCATCGGCTCCGTCCTGGAACCTCTTTCAACTTTCTGTGATCACTACCTAAAACCTCTGGTACAGAACACCTCTACGTATCTCAAGGATACAAAAAATCTGCTACAATTGCTCGGACAAGTCACCTTTGCAGAAGACTCTATCATCCTAGTCACACTTGACATTGAAAGTCTTTACACTAGTATTCCCCAGGACGACACCCTCAGAGTCATGGAAAGAGCTCTAGACTCAACTGAGTGGAACTATAGAACACCGAAGGAATTCATAGTACAATGTGCGACCATGGCTTTAAAAGAGAATTATTTTGAATATCAAGGTGAGCTCTACCTTCAAAGTACAGGCACGTCGATTGGCAGTACTTTTGCTCCTAGTATTGCCGGACTTTATGTCCATGATTTCGAGACTAAGCACATTCTGACCACCAGTAACCCTTACCATTCCGCCATAGAATTATGGAAGAGGTATATTGATGACCTCCTCCTGATCTGGAAGGACGACGAGACCAATCTCGAACAGTTCCTAAGCTGGATAAACACTCTAGACCCTTACTTGAAATTCACTAACTGCTCCAGTAAGGAGACAGTGGTATTCCTAGACGTAATCATTACAGTAAGCAGTACTGTCTTAACAACTAAAACACACTATAAACCTACAGCCAAAAACAACCTGCTAGAATTCTCCAGCTTTCATCCTAGGCCTTTGAGGGAGAACATACCCTACGGCCAATACTTTAGGATACGTAGGAATTGCAGTGACATCAAGGACTACAAAACCCAAGCAGCAGACCTCACAGAAAGACAAAAATCAAGAGGTTATCCTGCAAAGATCCTGGACAAAGGAAACAAACGCGCCAGAAATCAACCCCGTGAGGCACTCCTTGAGGACACTATAAAGGAATCCTCTAATATACCACTAACATATGTGACCACGTATAGTTCCATTTCAGATGTCATGAAAAAAAATCTGTCAATAAAAACTGGAAGATTATAACGAGTAACAAACTGACCTGGGAGAAACCACTCTTCTCTTTTAAAAAAGGTATTAGCCTGAAAGACGCTCTGGTGCACACACGCCCTAAATCAGAAATGTCCAACACCTCAAACGAAAGGTCTGTTACGAATGCTTCGGGCCTTCCCCCAGTGACCGGACACTATCCCTGCTCCAATTGCAGTGTTTGCCATCTCACTACGCATACAAAACAACTTTCACTGGAACCAGGGAAAACATGGATACAGAGGACACACACCAACTGCAACTTGACGAACGTAGTCTACCTTATAACATGTCCTTGTCAGAAGAAATATGTAGGAATGACAACCCGTAAGGTAAAACAACGTATCTGCGAACATCGCAGCAATATTAGATGTCGGAAGTCAACCACCAAGATGAGCGAACATTTCCTCCAACAGAATCATACGCCCAATGACCTTCGCTGGACAATCATCGAACAAATCGCCACGGAAAGAAACACTGCCAGTATTCTTTTTGAGAAAGAACAACGCTGGGTATACAGATTGGGAACTAATAACAACGGGTTGAATGACCAAATACCTTGGTCTTCAGTGCTCAAATGATAATGACCCTGTAATAGAGCTCTGCCCAGTATTTCCCGTCTCACTAACTGTAACTCCCAATTCCTACTCCCATTGCTTTGGCCTAGATGTGCTTATCTTAATCACATCAGTACTCAATATATATATATATATATATATATATATATATATATATATATATGGTTTATCTATCCTTTCCTAAATAATATATAGATTTTTTCCTTTTCCTTTGCCAAACCCATTAATAGTCCACCCCGTTTTTCTGCACAATCAATGACAGAACAAGGGCTCACAGTTCAGTCTGGCCCTCGCTGTGTTTATTTCACAAGACAACCTCTGTTCATGCCCTATCCGTGCTAGCCCTCCCTTTTTGTCGGCGCAATCGATGATAGTCCAAAGGCTCACGATTCAGCCGGGCCCTCGCTGTGTTTATTCCACAGTACAGCCTCTGTTCATGCCCCATCCGCGCTAGAGCACCGCGGTTTCCTTGGCTACCAAGCGAGGGCTTGTGTTCCAAGCCTCGCTTTCAACTCAGCATGTGATTGGAGTCTAACACGCAAGCGTCATCTCACGCTTGCGCTACCTCGTCTCCACCGATTAGCCGCACCCACTGCCCAGCCACGCCCACAACCTCGCCGACACCCCTCATTACCGCTACTCCACTTCCGGGACCTTATCCACGGGGTCCGGTAGCAGGAGTCGCTAGGTGCCGAGCGGGTGTTTGGCGTTGTGGGCGTAAGACCATCATTCAGCTAAGTAACCAATAACCTGTGTTTGTTTTTCCTCTTTGTGCATCTAACCTCCATGTCCCTTCACATGGTGTGCCATTGTCGCCACCACCCCCCTCCCGAGACCCATGAGGTGTGGATCTTTTAAGCAACAAGTGAGAACCCTCCTCCTTATTTTAATTCGTACAGTCTTTTGATTACAGCTAAGTCATTATTACATGACCACGAGCCCCGCATTTGGGCACATTGATCGCTGAACCACGAGTGATGTTTAATTAACCATGTTGTCAAACGGCGATTTCTCGATGCCATAGTGCATGCCTCATAACTGCCTGCATCCCAGGACAGCGCTCCAGGCACTAAGTTAGCAGTTGATGGCACCACGGGCACGCATATTGACTAGCCAAAGCACAGTGTTGAGACACAAATTGTGCAAACAAAACATCTCGAACTGACCTTATTAATTTTATGTTGTTGTTTTCTCTGTGTGTTTGTCATTTCCCTTTCAGACCACAGGTTCCCCAATTTCGAGGCAACTTTCACTTTTTTGGTTTGTTCTTTTTTGCACCTTTATTACACCTGATTTTAACTTTCACGTCCTCTGGCAAGGGTGGGCCTTAGCGCGCCCATACCACCGAGGTACATTAACAAACGGTCCTGATGAAGCCCAGTAAAATTTACACATAGATGGGCAGAAACATGTCGACCCCACTCTAAGTGGAAATACCCAACACATTAGTTGGTAAGTTTCCCGACACATATATTTTAATTGATGTCTGGCTGACCACAGAATAACGTTTTTTTGATTGGTACAGCTTGTTGACATTTTTTAATCCACACTACTTTTTCACACAATTGTCACAAAAAACCCCGCTCCGCAGTCTTCTGGCGTTGCAGCACACCAGAGAGGCATTCGGCTTCTTCTGGTGGGCCCGATGATGAAGCATGTCACCACCCAGGGTGGTGAGTGAGGGCTTCAAAAAGAAATCCCTAAAATGACGCCTAATGCGAACTAATAGGTCGATTTCGTCATTATCTAGCACTGTGCTTAATAACCTTTTTCTCTTACGACACTCTTTTGTTGTTTGACCTACATTAAACTGGGGGACTGAGAGTGTCCTGTCTCTTCCCTCTCTCTCAAGTTGTTGAATCTTTGCTAAAACGACTCCAGATAGTTCAAAATCAGGTGGCAAGACTTATCTGGAAACAACCCAAAGGGCAGTCAGCTAGACCGGGACTGTCAAAACTGCACTGGTTACCAATGGCCCAAAGGGTTGCCTTTAAGACGGGATGCCTAGCTTTTAAGGCGCTGCATGGTAACGGTCCCAGATTTGTCAAAAAAATGATCATTAACTACGAACCCCAGCGTAACTTACGCTCTGCCCATCTCCACCTGGTAACAATTCCATCGTTTAAACGGAAACGGCAAGGGGGCAGCTGCTTCTCCTATTTGGCCTCCACTTTCTGGAACTCCCTTCCCCTGTTACTTAGGAGCTGTGACAATCTCTTGGTCTTCAAGAAGTCCCTGAAGACGTGGCTGTTCGAGCAAGCTTATGCCCAGGGATTTTGGGTTACTTCTTTCTGTCTCAGCGCTATGAAACCTACGGGTGTACGTGCGCTCTATAAGTGGTTATTAACATAACATAAAATAACAAGTACAGGAAAAAGAAAATTGCCCCCAGGGACGCTCCAGCTACAATTAGATTTGGTTTAATCTTACCTAAAAAGAATTAATTGTGATGCTTGACGCAAAGTGGGGTTATTAAGAACAATGTACTGTTCGGTCTAAATGTTCTATGTGTTAAGTGTATTGAAGACGTGTCAATATTGTTTTTTGTGTATATAAATCCATTTTGTTTGTTTCTTTGTTACATAAGGTGTTTAGTTCATTCTGTGATTTTTCTTTTGTTTTTAATTGTAACAAATGTGGGTGTGGGTTGTGAGTATTGTAGAAAGTATTGAAAATTGTTTTGATAAAAGAAAAAATATTCAATCCTAAATAATTAAATAAAAAAAGAAGTGATTGTTTAGAGTCACATTGAATTGATTAATGTGTCCTTTCTGCAAAGAATGGATTAAAGCACTAACAGTATTGGCATCTTTTTGGTATTTTTATGTATTAGGCCCGGCCTTACTGTTCATAGGGTCAAACATTTCGCTGGTAGTCATTGGGACTGACTCAGCAGACTGTGATGAATTAATGTTGCGCAATGGGTTGTTGCCCTCTGTACACATCAGGGGATTTGTTTAGACACTATTATTCTTGCAAACATCACTTCTCTGAAGGGTGGATATCCTTTCCTCTTTGGAGATGCATTCCAGTTGAGTTGATCATTGTTGTCTTTTGCCTTTTTTCTGATGCCTCTTGTTCCCAAAATGGTTGGCAAGTTTAAAAGAACTCCAATGTGCTGCAGAAGTCTGCCCAAAACATTATTTTTTTTTTTTGTTTTTTAAAAACCTTTATTGAAACTTGCAAAGTATTACATGCGCAGGCCCACAACCACAGGGGCCGGCCGCAAGCGTATCAAATGATACAGGATGTAGAAACAAGAACACGACCGAAAAAAGCAATATCATAGATACGTCATGTGTGAGTGCGCACTGCAAAGCATAAGGATATATGAGGTTTTCGTTTTTTTTAAAGTTATGTAGAGTAGGAACGGCTGCAGGAGCAATGGCGTCACACCACATAATAAAATAAGAAGAGGTAAGGGGGGGACGTACCCCGCAGAGAAAACAGAATCAGTTGATGAACCACACAGTTGTCAAAACAATACAGTCGCCGAGGCGGACCTAGAGCAAAAACAATACGACAGCAAACAATAAAGCAGAGCACCATTCTGAAAACTCGCCCCCCAGTAACCTAAAGGCATAGTTGAGTGTAGAAGCCTTATAAGAAAGGAAAAAGGGAAAGAAAGACAGCCAACCCTACTAAAGAGGTAAAGAACCCTCCCAGAGACAGACGGAAAAAGAAGAAAGGGACCATAGAACAAAACAAACTAAAATAACAAACCCCCCCCACACCCGCCACCCTACACCACTTTAATGGCTACGGCCTACCCCACTAACAGCGTGCCTGTCGCCCAGGAACTGCCCCAAAGGAGAGGGAAAGAAAAGAGAAAGCGGAGGAGGAGAAAGCAGACACACTCCCGGACTCCCATGCCCACCGCCAACAGCAACCACCCGGAGACACAATAAAACCAATATTCAGCAATTATACAAACCAGTCACAGTAGGATAAATAACAGCCACCCAATTCCCATCACAATATAGGCACAACCCCGGCATTAAGAAAAGCTATTATATCGGAACCCAGCGATAAAGTTCAGCCCTGGCCAGTACGGTCCGTCCCAAGAGTCCTTGCCACTCAAGCCGCCATTTTGATGGAAAAGGCAGAGCGTCCATAAAAGTTCTTTGCAGCATAAGAGGATCGAAAACAGGATAAAAGTACATGGCTCGAACTAGGAAAGATGTCCAAGAACAGCGAGCATCCGAAACCATCAGCAAGTAACTCGTGGACACATGGAAGTTTGTCCATAGAAGTGATGGGTGGCAGCAGGGTCAGGCAAAAGACACTAGTGAGAAGCACGGGCTGGCTAGCCGGCAATAGGGGACCGTCGAGAATCATAAAGTCCGGGCGATGCACAGGGACCCCGACCTCTGAGATGCCATGCATCGCTGGTACCATCTCCAGCTGGAGACCAAACGAGGTGTCGTCCTCAGGTGCCAGGATACCGTCCACTTTCACCATCAGTGTCCGGAACACAGCGACTGTGTGCGAATGGAGCGCCCCAATGGCGGCCACAACGGCCCGTAGTGATGGCGTGCCCTCCGTCCGCTCCATCTCCTCTCGGTAGGTGACAGAGCCGGGTTCGGACCCCGGAGGCCGGCTGCTCCGGAGTCACAGGCCACGTAAATCTGATCACAAATAATGGGCGCTCCTCGTCTTATAGAACACACCTTCGCCGTCAGGGAGGACTCAGCCCGTCGACCCCCACGGGGCAGAAAGGGCTCCGGGCCTCCACCACAGCAGCCGGCGTGGCACGCTGGCGTGTCCCGGGTGCGGATCGTTCAAAGGATCGTCAGAAAAATCAACAATTCAGGCACTCTTCGGGAGACCGGGCTCAGTCCGGGTCTCACGGCCGATGTTGTTCAACTCCGACTCGGGTAGTCTAGAAATCGAGGCCCCGGCTTCAACACGATGTTAGGCCGAGAATAGAAACACGGCGTATCTTCGTCAGCCGATAAGGTAGAAATCTCGGGATTGCACCTCTGGAAGCAGTAGACCTTCATAGACAAGAAAATCAGATGTGCAGACAGGATGAAAGACAGGATAATCGAGCTGTTGGCTAAGGTCGACGGAGCCGGGAGCTTATGCGGCCATCTTGATTCGTAGCATAGCTCCTCCCCCCTGCCCAAAACATTTTGGCTCTGGGCTTGATTAAAGTAAAAGTGGAAGCTTTCTGACATCCTTTCAGATGGAGGGAGTTTGTTCTAATTGAGGGGGTAATAGAGAGTGTGACTTCCCCTTCCTTCAGTGAACTTGCCTTGCCTGGAAGGTTTCTGTAGTAGTAACTTATGATGATCTAGGAAAGTCTTAGGATAGCTTGCCAATCATTCACACAGCCAGAAAGATGTCTACAAAACAACACAGTATGAAGACAACAAGCCTGGGTTTGATCACAGGGCTCTGGGAAAGAACGATAATCAGGTCTCGTAGATCACTGATTATGATTCTTCATTACATCAGCCACCTTGCTGTGATTAGCACCGTTGAAATCCACATAGTGGTTTCCTTTCCCGGGGAAGTTGTAAAAGTTCCTTTTAAGGAGCCACCAGTATTTACCTTATGTTTGGATATCACAGTGTGTTTTGGGTTTGACAATTGTGTGGTGTTCTGACGACAGGAGATAAGTTGCAGGAATAAACGTTTATTTCAGCTGGGCCATCAGGCAGAGTGGTAAGAGCGCAGCCCCCTGACAAACTGTTCAAACACCAACGACCGGTGCAGAACTCAAACACAGACTGAGTTCTACACCGATGATGGTTCCAAGAGGTAACTGCTCGAGCCCGCTTAATACAACAAGGAGCACGAGCCACTACATGGGTCTCCCCCAAAAATGCAAAAGAAGAGAAAAAAACAGGAGCTAAAGAAGAATGAAGGAGACCAGAGAAAAGAAGAAAATACAATAAGCATAAAGTAACCTACAAGAAATGAGTGCAAAATAAACACAGTAATCTACAATAAGTAAATACATAAGTAAAACACACTAATTCAAAAGCTGTAAGAAGAAAAGTTAACATACATTACTACAAGACGTCAACGAAGAACAATAGTCCTGTGGAAGGAAGAGTCAAAACACAAACAAAATCTAAGTCCTATAACATGCAGGAATGTTCCTAGACCTAGAACTATGCCTCACGACAACTTGTTCATGACTTGTAGACTTAATATGAGCACACGAGTTAAACACACCAGATAAGGCATCAGTAATTCTTGACTTCACCAAAAAACACTTGTTCCACCACTGTCTATTCTCCAATTTAACAGAATCCCCCTTCACCTGAGTGATAGTGAAAGGAGGACCAAATTTAGGTCCACCTTTCCACACATGAACAGGTTTTTTAACATGCACGCTATCACAGACAAGCAACCTAAGTTCCTTGACTCTTTTCCTGTTGTCAAAATATTTTTTTTGTTTTTCTTGAGCAAGACACATACGTCTCCTGACACACGCATCCGACCAATCACCACCCTTGACCCATCTACTCATCCAGCATGGAGAAAAGGTTGTGGTAGCTCTGCGTCCGCGCAACAACTCAAAAGGAAACACTCCTGTAGAAGAGTGCGGAGTTGTGCGATAAAACCAGAGCATGCTCCTAACTACATTACTAACAGAACACTTATTCGCTAAGGCTCAATGAACGCATTCTCCCAAGACCCTGTTCATACGTTCTACAAGACCATTGGTCTGTGGGTGGAAAAGTTAACTTTTGAGATGCTTAACACCACTAGTGACAAGGAATTCTTCCACTTCAAGAGCTAATAATTGGGGCCCATTATCAGATACCAAAAATTCAGGGAAACCTTCTTTCAAAAAAATGTCTTGAAGAAATTCAACAACAGATGTGGAAGTAACCACACAAACTTGACTTCAGGCCACTTGGTGTAATAATCCATCAAAACCAAAGCAAATTTGCAAGATGCATCAAGCGCATGGAAAGGACCAATGATATCGATACCCAATTTCACACGAGGTGCAGAAGGTAACTCAATGGGAGAAAGGGGAGGAGTGGGCAACTTGGCAGTCTTGTCACAACTCGAGCAAACACCACAAGACTTGACAACATCGTCAACCTCTTTGTCCGTCATGGGCCACCAGAAAGAGAGTCTCACTCTTTTTTTAGTCATAGTGGAACCCAGGTGTCCTTCATGGGCACAGACCAGTGCTTAATTTGTAAAATATGAAGTGCAGGTGCTCACAGTTTTGAAAGAGTCACACCCACTTCCCCAGCTCCGCACCCTTCCTCTAGTGGCTCCATCCACTTCCTTTATTGGCTCCATCGACATCCACAAGTCTCAACATATCAGAGCCACCTCATCACTTCTTGACTTCCACAAGAAGCTAAAGGCTTGGCTCTTCACAAAAACACCTCAGACACCTCCCACCTACAAACCTGCCCAGCCCCCTGGATACCTTGCATGGTGATTAGTGCACTATACTTATCAATATAACATAATATACTGTATAGGAAGCCTATGACCGCAACTTAAAAGTGAACTCAAATTAGAGACTGTGTGTAAATCTAAAAAAATAGAGCTTTAGAAAAGGTCATTTGATGACTTGAGGCAGCTTTGCAAATAAAAGAAAATGTGCTTGTATTGTGCTGGTTAAAAGAAAGGAAAGGATGCAGGAAGGAATACATTAAAGAAGGCAGCAACAAATGCATGCGGGAAGAGGAGCACTGGAGTAAGGAAATAAATAAGTAATGAAAGAAAGAAGCAGGAAATAACAACATAATGTGAAAGAAAGAAATGATGGGATAGAGGGAGAAACACACCTTGTATGGTTGTACAGCACATATTTACTAGAGGGGGCCTTGACACCAAATAAAAAGTGGCCACACCAAGATTTCAATTTATGACCCTGAGATAGGACACAGATTCCTGGAGTGGATATAAACATATGTGCAAGAAGGAAAAATTTAAAATGGAGAGTGAGGAACGAGGAGAGGTCTGAAGGCAAAGATAGATACGGTAGTCAAAGAATGTGAAGAGAAATGTGGAAAGCAGAGATTGGGATTGCAAGATTGGAGTGGAACGTAATGAGAAGGAAACGTGAAAATAGGAGAAAGGGAAGAAGAGCAGACAGCAGGCAGCGTGTGAGAGTTGAGTGGAAGGGAAAGATGGAAGGGTGAGCAATGAAAAGCATTTAATGAGAGGAGAGGAGGTAGCCTTACGGCTAGAGTGGTCGACGTTGAAGCTGGGGAACCGGGTTCGAGTCTCGGCAAAGTCGCTCAACATCCTGTGATTCTGGGCAAATCCCTTAATCTCCCTGTGCTTAGCAGAAACATGAATGTGTCCTTGTGTAACAAAACTGGTGCTATGTAAAGCGCTCTGATACCCAATATCTTCTGGTCTAGTTTGCGCTATATAAAACTCTAAAAAAACAAAAAAGGAGGGAAGGTGGTGATTAAGAAAAAACAGATATGAAGGCCACAAAGTGAAGGAAGATTGGAGAGAAGGGAAGGTGTGAAGGGGAGGAAGAAAAGCAGATACTGAGGGAGAGCAAGAAAAGAGTACACCTCTGCTTTATTAAATACACAGTAATTAATTATGTAAAGTTGAGGGGTGACAGGAGTGTATCTTCTTGGCCTGTCTCATCAATACATAGCAGTGTTGTCCAAGACACAGAATAGCGATTTTTTTTAACTGTGTTAAGTTTTATGCCGTCAAAATATGTTTTGTGCCATCACAATAGGTATTCTGCATAAAACCTATTAAAATGTCAGTTATTCTATTGGGATTACGCTTTGATGCTTCGAACAAATAGTTCAATTACATGAACAGGCTATAAGTCATGAAATACCACTGACATCTATTTTCAAATGAAGTCAGGCATTCAACTCCATTCAGAGAGGCTTCCACACACACTTTTTAACTATTCAGTCAAAGTACACTTTACTCGATTTTTAAAATATCATAAAAGGCAGATAACAATACACACAAGAATAAAATCAGCAGTTCATGTATATACAAAGTCAGTGCTGGAACCTAGTTTAACATATTGTACATCATATATATACATAGTTAAAATCGGTTAAAACGTTACCCTAATTTAAGATTGGGCGTTCATAGTACTCTTTTGTTCCTGATTCTAAATGCTTCCGCTAAGAAACTAGCAACGCTAAAAATAATGTAAGTATTGCTCAACATCTGGAGGTAAATTAATGCAGGCCTGACTTGTATAAAACCAGCCTCCCTCAATACAGGTAACAAATATTTTTTTCTTGCGGTAGTGTAAAAACCACAGAACATCATGAAATGCAGGGTATCTTGGTTAGAAAAGTTATCGCACACACAGGGGGGGGCATCTTCTGGTTTGGCCCAAGATTGATAACAACCTAAGGTATGATGAATCATGTTGAACCTGAATTTAGTTAATAAAAATCTATGAAGGGGTACGGTGACAATTTTTAAGTATGGTTCCAAGGAGGGAGTGGTAGTTAATACCAAATATGATCTTACTGATGGTTTCATTAATTCCTTCTCCTCTCTAACTAAACGTACCCTCTCCAAAAAATGGCACTTTATCCATTTAACGTCTTCTCTCCTGATATTGGATGGGGATACGAAAAGTTCAGGTCTGCCTAGGGATGAGAAGGTGTTTTTTAAATAGTTCAACCAAGGTATTTTCATGGCACAATCCAGAGAAATAACATCCGACAGGATTACATGATTTAGAGTTAGTTCTGGGTTAAGCCATGTCCTTGCCCAGAAAAGTAGGGGTGCCAGTTTCAGTTTGTCCGAGATATAAGACAGACCCATTTCCTCATGGATAGAAAATGTGGGGGTGGACGTCGGAACAGATAGAAATTGCCGAATAAGCCCATTTTCTACCCTTTGAATTTTATCATGCGTGACGTAGCCCCATAGAGCAGCCCCATTGGTTGCTATGGGGATGCACTTGGTACTGTATACTTTCAAGAGTGCCTCCATCGGCCTGGCCCCCAGCCTTTTTGAAAATCCCAACAGTGCAGATGTGGAGCGGGCCAAGGATAAACTCTTCGCCTTTATCTGGGGGACCCAGGACCCCCTCTCATCAAAAAGGACCCCCAGGTAGGGGAAGACTGGGACCCTTGATACCACCTCACCCTTACTTTTTAACTAATAAAGCACACAATTCAACTGAGTCTGCCGCCTGTGCTACATTAGGAATGTAATTTATGATCAGCAAGTAACAAAAGGACGTCTGTGACAAAAAACAGAAACCCACTGAGCTGTCCACATAAATACAGTTCTGTCATCTGCATGGTGCATGTCTTATATTATCCCTCTGCACTACAGTCAAAACTACAACTAGACAAAACTCTGATCTCTCTCCAATAGGGACATGAGGCTGTAAGTTTGCAGCAGGGGTTTACAGGGCATGGGTCTTTGGAGGTGAAGAGACAGTGTGGGGTGACAGATGTCAAGCAGGCTTGTGGGGGTGAGGGGGTAGGTTCAGAGCGCCCAGCACAGCCTAGACCCCCGGAGAGCACATTTTGAATCAATGCTATTTTTCTCCAGGTCGAAGCGGATAAATTCCCTGTGTATCCTCTCTCTGGTTAGGGGAAATTGGGAAAGCCTCCTGGTTCAAGTGGCCAAGACTGAGAAGGCCTTTGCGGTCTCATTTGCAAACTCTTAAAGTATGGATACTCGGGCCCAGTGTAGGCTTTAATACAAAGTGATGGTATGGAGGAGTTCTATGAGAGTGAGGGCAGGAGCCAAGGGGCACTGTAACAGGAGTGAGCGAGTGCTGCAGGCAGGAAGGGGCATTGTGTGGAAGGGGACTGTATGCAGAGGGGCACTGAGATATAGGTGAGAGAGGCACTGTGGAGTGAGGGGCACTGTGTTAGCGGTAGAATGCCACGGCGGAGAGAGGAGCACTGTTGGAGGTAGAGGTTGGGCACAGTCACAATGGCAGGGCTTAGAGGTGTTCTTTAAGGTGCTTGTGGCGGCAACAGTGCCTATTGCGGTAGCGAGAGCACAGGTGTGATAGGGACGAGACAGTACTGGGACAGGTAGGAGCAAGTATGAGTATACAGTTTCCCCACAGGCCAGTGCATTCTGGCAAGCCAATAGTTCCTTTTCAATTACCGAGTACATTTTCTCGGCAGGGGACAACATTCCTGAGGCAAAACCAATGGTCCTAACCTCATCATCCTTGACTTGACTCAACACAGCACCCACCCCAACATTACTACCAGTCACAGTACAGGGAAGATCAGGGTCAAAATGCTTCAAAACTCTGGGTGATACAAGTTGTTCTTTGACCCACTTAAATACCTTTTGGCAATCATGAGTCCATACAAACCCAAAACCCTTCATGAGCATTTGAGAAAGGGGTCTTAACTTCGTAGCAAAGTTTTGCACAAAGCGTAAATAAAACTCACAGAGCCCTAAAAAAGACTTGAGCGTGGTCTTGTCAGAAGGCGGTTTGGCTTTCATAATGGACTCTACTAAGCTACACTTTGGAAGAATACTCTGCTTAGGGATGAGATGTCCTAAGTATTCTACCTCTTCAGCTAAGAAGACACACTTGTCTCTGCGCAAAACTACACCATTGGACTGAAACCTAGATAACACCTCTTGGAGGATGGCATCATGGGTAGACCTGTCAGGAGCAAAAACCAAAACATCATCCTGAAAGACAGACAATCCACCAATTCCCTTGAGCATGTTATTCATCAGACGTTGTAAGACCGATGCCGCAGACGCAAGACCAAACGGCATGCAAACATACTGGTAAGTACCAAAAGGAGAAACAAATGCAGTGAGATATCTGGATTCAGGAGCAAGTTTTACTTGATGATAAGCAGAGGCTAAGTCTAGCTTGGAAAATACCTTCTCATCCTTCAGTCCCGCAAGAAGCTCATTAATATTTGTGAGAGAATGTGAATCTACCCAAATTTCTTTGTTTAGGCAGCGGAGATCCACCCACACTCTAAGTTCTCCATTCTGTTTACGAGCTACTACCAGTGGAGACAGCCAAAGAGAAGAGTCCACTGGTTCAATAATCCCCTTCCCGCACAAGGAAATTAACTCTTTTTCAAGATCTTGTCTAATGCTGAAAGGAACGTTCCTGAGCTCGTGTTTTACGGGTCTTGCGCCATCTTTCACAATGATTGTGTGCTGGTAGTCCCTGATGTTTCCAAGCTCGCCAGAAAAAACATGAGGAAACTTGTTAATAATTTCCTCCACATCCAGATTGTCTCGCACTACTAGAACTTGCTCACTCGTACCAGGCCTGAGTACCATTCCAAATAGTCCCTGATGAAACCACCCTAAAATGTTCAATTTTTTGTGAGCGACATACACTTTCCCCGCAATTTTCCACCCTTTAAACTCCATAATGTCCTCAATGTAACCAGAGATATCAATTTCACGGCCTTCATACGAGACTGCTTTGCAATCAGATGGCGCAGCAGTCTGTTTGGACAGGTCTCCTCAAAAAGACTCTGACTGATCATGGAAATACGAGCCCCAGAGTCCACCAAAAGTTTTAACACTTTATCTCCAACTTGGACTTCAATATAGGGGTCAACACAAAGTTCAGGATTGCCCACCTTGACTGTTTCATCATGGAAAACAACAACCATATCTCTTCACTCCGTAGTGATAGTCATCATCATTGTTGTGCACATCACCTTGAACACATTTGACTGTAGTGGGATGTTTATTTTTAGCAGCTTGGCAAATCTTCGCAAAGTGTCCCTATCTGTTGCAAAACCTGCAAGTAACAAATCTAGCAGGACACTTTCTACCATACATGTGGACTCTGTACCCACACCTGAAACAAATGTTAGGTTGGTTAAAAGAAGGATGGCATTATCACCAGAAGTGATACAAGATTTCTCACGTTGACCAGAATCTTTCGGGTGTTTAACCTTGACAGCCGACACACCTTCACTAGCCTTAGGTTCAAGTTCTTTGGCAGACAACTGTGATGTTTCTATGCTTTTTGCCAACTTAATGGTTTCTTCCAAAGTTGGATTTCCCATTGAAAGCAGTTTCTGGTTTATCATTTTATCTGTGCAGTGACAGATGAATTGATCACGGACGAATTGATCAGCAAAGTTCTCAAACTGGCACTCGGAAACTAACCTCTTCAAGGCAGTGATGTATGTGTCAACATTCTCCCCGGTTTTTGGACACATAAAAAAAACTTGTGTCGCAACACCACCAAACTGGGTTGTGCATCAAATCTGTTTTGTACCTTCTTTAAAGCCTCTTGATATTGATCAAGTACTTCTCCATTTGCAACAACAGGCGGAGGAAGATGTTTCAAAATCTCTCTCCCATCATAGCCTAGGGAGTGCAGGAGGAGATATGTCTTCCTTTCCGTTCTGACACGTAAGGCTCTTATTGCAACAAGATAAGTTTCAAATCCATCATACCATTGTTTCCATTTAATCTTGTTTGCATTCAATCGGTGGATCACCTGGCGTTTCTAAAAATGGTGGAGGGGGTGAGACCGATTGCATGATAACTGCAGTCTTTTTATTATTATTAACAAGTTTGTAGGTACCACCCTATAGACGTGTGAATTGCCTGTAGTAAAAGTGACCACTCAATGGTAGATAGTACTTTAAATAAAAAAAATACTCAAAATGCTGCATACTTGTGAAAAGAAACTAGTCACTTTACTGTAGTTCCAATGCACTGTTCAACAACAAGTGCACAAAATAGCCTTTGTGACATTAAACCCAGTAGAGAGCAGCACAGGATTAAAAAAGAATCTGACGTCACAATGCTACTCAACACGGCATTGCTGTCGCTGGAGACCGAAATTGACAAAGGTTTTGTACTGCTCACTTGTTCCACTGACAATAAAATAAACGCTCACTGCATCGTCATCACGTGCAGAACACCAACGTAGCACTTAGTTACTACAGGCCCCACAATGTGTTTCAATATGAAATTGACAGATCGATGAAATGCTGCTCCACCTCTTAAAATCTGTCCACTTTCCCCGCTGTTCCAGACGTGAAAGACCGCGCCGACCAACTCTTTATCTTGAGCCGAATACTGGAATTGAAGATCGGCGAACAGCGTGTTTAGGTGGACAGTCATAGGCACACGGGTTCTTCGCGATGGCCCAGCGCTCGTCGCTAAGAAAGATGTGGTGATCCGACAACAGGAGACAAGTTGCAGGAATAAACGTTTATTTCAGCTGGGCCATCAGGCAGAGCGGTAAAAGCGCAGCCCCCTAACAAACTGTTCAAACACCAACGACCGGTGCAGAACTCAAACACAGACCGAGTTCTACACCGATGATGTTTCCAAGAGGGAACTGCACGACACAACAAGGAGTACCAGGCTCTACAAATTGTTCTACGATTTGTACTGTGAGACTTTTGAACTCATGTTCTCCATTGCATTATCTGAATGTCATTATGTCAACCTATCATGTCAATGAGGGTTCCATTTTTTCTACCAGGTAACTTGTGAGTACCTTAATGATGAATTATCTAAACAATCTTCCCTTCAATCAGTTCGAAGGTTTTATCAAATCTCGATTTAGCTCAGTACATTATTTTCCCAACTTTTTCTGGAATCCTCTTTCACGTGCTGAAAAAACCTTTCTTGCACTGGATGGCAGAAGGGTCTTCAGTCCTAACTGGAGCATACTGAATCCAGATTGTCTGTTATGTACTGTGGCTCTAATTGGGAACTACAGACCCTTAAGTACACCTGTGTATTGGCGTATTGGAATGTTACTATGTATGGCTGCTTTACAAATGCTAATGCATTTACGCCAAAAGTAAAGACTGTTTTTTTAACAGCCCATTTCTATTGAGTTGATCTTCAAGGAATGTTGGTGGCTATATGCTGCCCTTTCAGCAAATGTTATGCATTGGGGAGTTTGCTTAGTTTGATGCGCCCATGCTGAGTGAAATATTGAATGAATCAATTCTCATGGCGACTAACATATGTTCTGTTCTTTACTTTCTTAAGAGTAAATACAAATTACTCACTGTAGTCAATCTCAATTCAGTACTCCCTCTTCTACAGATTGCATGATCTCATGTCTAGAACTGTATGAGTCGATAGTAAGAAATAAAAATGAAATGGGAAATATTTGCAGTCTTTGAGAGAGGAAGGGCATTCTTTTCACTTTGTACTATGCTGTGCAAAATGCTTCATTCAGTTCTCCTACATTGTACGATGGCCAATGCGTATTGGGGAGGGTTGTAAAACTAAATAGAACAGCTGCTCCAGTGAGTAATGTGTACTTACCAGAGTACTGTTTAATGTTTAATATTCTTAAACACCATGTTGTTAGGCCCCGGATATAGAAACAACAGATCAAGCCGTACCCTGATTCCTATTGAATCGTTTGCTGCTTGGAGGAGTAGGAGAGATAGGGAGGGCCCAACAAACCATTTACAGCGGCTTTCACAAGGAAGTCTCTCCTGACAGAGCCTATCTCATAAAGTCCTGTGTTGTCAGTATTCATAAGGCATATCTCTAAAACTAGGGCAGAGCTTAGCAAGCTGTAGAACAGATCACACTGGAAGCCAGAACTCACGGCCCGATTTCAAGCAGCCATTGCTGCCTTGCTCCATTGTGCTTGAAATATTCTAGCATATTCTTGCCAGTCTAGAGTATTTTGCAACCTGTCTACATTACAGCAGAATTGCTGATGTGTTTTCATTGCTGAAGCCGACACATTGCAGATTCTCTTAACATTTCAGGCAAAAACACTGCTGGGAATCTCCAATCATACCATTTTATTGGACGCGGTAACCTAACCTTTGATGATCACACGTCCTCCTCAGAATCAAGTCTCTTTCACATATAGAAACCTCCATATGATACTTTGAATTCTCTTTGTGCATCCACAACAAAAAGGCCAGACTGTGTATAAAGAGTCCAAACAAACCCCAATTGGCTGACAGAGGCAAAAATGATAATCCAATTGCAGTTTTGAGCCCAGATGATTTTCCAGGCTACCAACCTCATGTCTGGCAGTACCAAGCAGACCAGATATAATGGGAGAAATGCTAAGCTTTTATCAGATACAGATACGTTTAGTTTGTGATCCTTAATTTGTCCCGAGAACTTAACAAGGCCACCAGGTTAGAGAGCCACTTTTATGACACTCGCTTCCTTTGCAAGGTCCTTGCTTCTTAAGATCAAGAGTTAGTTTAGTAAGCTTTGCAACCTTGCTATTAATAATATTGTGTCTCCCCTTAGCCCCAGCCATTTTGGAAAAAATATGAGGCAGCATTGTAAAAACATTGTTTAGGCGAAAGTAATTATGTTTTACATGTTGCACAACTAAATTGCACAGAGTTTGTGAATGCACATATTGGTGTCGTCTTCCGCTAGGGTGAAATATGAATCCTGCTCAAAATGAGAGAAGAGGCAAGCTGCCAACCCCAATCGCAAAGAAAGGAAGTTAAGAAAGCTTTACTTGTGTGATTTCTAAACAACAAACTAATAGGCTTCTGGAGGACCAGCGAGCTACCACGTTTGGATCATGAGCATGCCAATTCCGGCATGTTGTCTCTTCACTTATAGACTCTGAGGAAGCTGAAGGAGCAGTCGTTCCACAGTTTAAGCGAGATTGCTGTGTTATGAATTCCAGATACCTTTTAGAGTGTTTACTTTTTTGGAGTAAACTTTTGCGTCTTCCAACCGGATCCTGCACCTCTGCATTCTCTCTGTCTCGGAGATTCAAGGGTTCTGGCTCAGAGAGAATGTGTCATCTACTTCGACCTAGCTTGTCGAGCTCCTCTCGAGCAAGGAAGCAGGTATGTGTACATTTGTGTGCTGTTTTCAGCAGCATTCACATTGACTGTTGGCCAGAAGATGACAACCTGAGATGCAAGACCCCCTTAGCTGTGCAGCAACCCAGCAGTCCACCAGTGATCTTTCTCGTACTCCCTGCGCAGAGTTGGGGCAAAGTGCTGCTCTTCAAACATAGATTACAGAAGACTGGTTAGTAAGTCAGTGAGTGAGGCTGCATTTGGTTTTGCAGCTGACCAGAGAACGAACAAACGGTGGTTACCACAGTGCATATATGGAGCTCTGTTTGTCTGACGCTTTCTTGGCTTCCATGATGCCCCTGGCCTTTGAGACACCATTTCAATGTGATGTGGTGTCTGCATTGGGCTTCTTTTTGTTATATCTGCGTTCAGGATGCCCTGAAACCTATAATATTAGAATAGCTTTCCAGGTGGGGGCAACAAATTGCAAATCAATCTATATAAGAGCCATAACTATTAAACGCCTCACACTCCCTCTCGCCAACTTATAGTCCTTCTAAATTTTACACATCTAGGTGGAATTGTTTTTGACAAAATGGCTACCACCAGCTTCACAAAGCACCCCGGGAGATAGGAGAACTGTCTAGTGAACTACGTTATTTTCTGATGGACAAAAGATGACTCATCCCAGAAAGAAGTCCAGTTTATGGCACCATGCTGCCATATGTGCACCAGTTGAAGAAATCTCAAAAATGGTGTGTTGTTTTCTGTTTAGTTATCATCCTGGTTACAGTTACAGCCTTCGCCACTACAGTTGCTAGGTTCCTTCACCACTGAGTTGTGGCGGAAGCATGGAAATCATTTAGTGGTCACCTGTGACCACTGGCTTTCTCTCTTGTGACCCCTGGCAGTGCCTTTGTAATGAATGCCTGGCCTCAGAAGTGGCAAAACAGAGTGCCAATAACAGATAGATGGCTTGCCCTTATCGGCGTCAGAGCTCCGCCTTGTTTTTTGCCTTTGTTTTATTACACTAATATGGTGAAGTGATATCACTTCCTGGGACAACTCAGAGTCAAAGGTCATATGATTTCTTTTCCTGTGACTTCTGTAAGGTCAAAGGATTTGTGATGTCACTTCCGCAACCGCATTTTAGTAAATCGACATCCATGGGCAAAGGTTTACCTCTTAAGAATGCCACCACCCAGTTAGTTTTTGAACACACAAGGGCACCCTTCAGAGATGTTGTCAACCTCTGTAGACAAATCAGAGTTTCATGACGAGCCTTGGTGTTACAAAATCCAGATTAGTCACGCCAGTAGCATTTTCCTCATGTGCACAGTGACAAACATCAGAAAACTTGATTGATTCAAATTGTTCAAGCTGTTTTCTTCCTCCACGAAATAGTCAGATCTACCACTAAAACACCTACTTTCAGAGTAAAAGAGCCCATGTAAAGCTATTTCTGATGGATATTTCTGCCTGTGGATTCGTCACCTTATGAATACCCCCTGCGCCAGCATTCCGCTGGAAATTCTTTCCTAGCTCTCCCATGTCGACGAGGACATCATAACAGCACGGCTTTGCTCGCGACACCGTATGATGTAATCGGAGCCACAAAAGGACCTTATCGGCGTGCTGATGTCAGTTCCCTTTTTTCCGCGCCGTCGACGCTTAACGGTTTTCTAGGGGCTCTCCATTTTGTTCGAAGAAAACTTTGTATCACTTGTTGGTTTCTGATTGCTACTTCCAGGAAGACCGGGTTTAAACCCTGCAGAGAGTGTGGCGGGCATATGTCGATCACGGACCCGCATGAAGATTGCCTCTGGTGTCTTTGGATCATGACGTCAAAGCTGCGTGAAAATGAATCCCAAGGCCATCAAGGAGCGTGAAGCTAAGCTGTTTATGGCCAAAGCCATAGAGGAGAAGAGGGGTTGAAAGAGGGCAAAGTCTTCGTCTTCCCATACTTCGAAGTCGAAACGTAAGAGGAGACATGGCTCTCGGCACCATTTTTCGAAGGCCAGGGTCCCGAGGTCGAGGTCGCTGACTCTGGGTGAGCGGCCTCGAAGAAAGGACTTAGTTTCTCCATCTCCATGGGTGACACCGGTTCCATCTCCGGATCCGGTATCGCCGGCTTCGAAAGGCACTTCGCTGCATGAAGTCTCACCGGCTCCAGCGCCTAGGGAGTCGTCTCCAGGCCGGGTGGCTTCACCTGTGCAGGTGCCATCCACGGCTCCGCAGCCTCCAGTTCGACCTCAGGTGGTTCCTCTTCAGGAAGGTACGAGTCAATATCCTGCTTTTCCTGCTCCTGGGTCAGATTCTTTGGATTTTCTTAATGCAATGTTTGCCAGGGCCTCTGCTCCATCGGGTGCGCCTTTGGCCTTTAATTTGGGTGTTCCTCAATTCTATCCTCAAGCACCCTTTATGCCATTCTTGCCGTCAACTCTGACTTGGCATTTCCCGGCGCCGAGATCCTCCACTCCGGTTCCTCGGACTCCTTCGACTGTTGAGTCGGCGCCGCCTCGAGTTCGAATGACGTTGAGGTTCGAAGCTGAGGCTCCTCCATCGACGTAGCTGATGTCTTCACCGGCGCCACGTGGGCCTTTGCCGCCGCCGATTCCTAAGCAACGCTCTTAGAGAGAGGCGTAGAGGCTCCTTGAAGAGGAGGAATATGCACAGAATCAGGAGGAAGGAGAGAGTGTTGATTCTATGGATGAGTTTGAGGGCCTTCATGATGCTAGTGGCTTGGATACTTCTCCTGAGTATAATCTCCCATCTGCGAATGCTGGGGTTGTGCAAGACATTGCTCCTTATCATGTGGTCATAAGGAAGGTTGCCGATTTGCTTGGTCTACAGCTTCCCTCAGCTGAGGTGAAATCTAATATTCTTACGGAGGTTCTAAAAACTTCTTCAACTTCTGAGCCGTTGCTTCCCTTTACGGATGCTTTGACAGAACCAATAATGGAGGCGTGGCAGAAGCCTTATCTGCTCCTGCGGTTTCTCGTTCCATCTCTAGAAGGCACAGGCCCGCTCTTGGGGATCAGGCTTTTTTATCTTCACCTCCTACGCCGGAAAGTTTGGTTGTCCAGGCTTCTTGTTCGAAGCAATCTTCTGGTTCTTTCCTTACCATTCTTGGTGATAGGGATTCTAAAAAAAAATGGAGCAGGCGGCAAAGAAGGTATTCTCTTCTGCAAGTGGGGCTCTTAAATCCACTAATGCAACCTGTCTTCTTGGAAGTTATATCCATGCTTTGAAGGACTTAGTCATGCAGCTAGCTCCAAAGTTGCCTGAGGAGGATCGGGCTAACGTCTTGGAAGTCCTTTCTGATTCACAATAACCAACTGAACTGGGGGGTCTACTACCAACAAGTGCTTTAGCTGCTACAAACAGAGTTAGAAAAGCAAAGAAAAAAGGAAAAAAATAATGTCAAAAGCGGTAGGAAGATTTTGAGCGAAACTTGGATTCCCATCAATTATCAGTGTGATCAGTCTTATCATCTGGTTATCCAACCAAATGGATGATATGTCCCTTGATCATAGGGACAACCTTCCAGAGAGGGATTCGCTCAATGGAAACCGGATAGGACCACCAAAGAAGAAAGAGACACATTATACATTCTTTGGGTCCATGACCATTTGGGAATTAAGAGCAGTGCAACAAAACAATAGTGAGTCATGAGGAGAAAGTACAGAATTTTATTAAAGATGTCACCTCACCCTCTACGTTAAAAACGGAACAGTGCAAAGAGCAGTACTAAGAAATAACTGCTAAATTATCAAGGTCAACATGTTTCAGCCAATAAGGTAAGAATGCCCCAGGCTTTCATCAGGACCTCTGTTCTTCAAATGTGTTACTGCATAAATCTTTCAAAAAAAACAAGTGTAAAAAGAAGAAAAAATTTGAAATAATTGTAATCACACCAAACGGTTGGAATTAATACAACCTGCTTTCACAGATCCTCCGCTTCAAGGGATGCAGATGGCATCTATACTTAGAATGTGGGCGGTTTATGATTGTGAGCAACATTTTCCTTGCCTCGCTGTGGGTTCTGATTTTTGATTTTTCCCATGATGCCGGATACATACTAGATAGGCTTGTTTACTATGCATGAAGGGGGCTTTGTTGTAATAGCAAGTTGGTAGCTGTCGATTGGTTGACCTAGTTATTTTCCAAAACACAATAAATAAACTCATGATAGTGACATGACTTTAAGAGATAGTCCCTTAGATTTTGGATACTGCTGTGTGTCCAACAGATAATGTGTTATAAAGGACAGTGAGCAGGGATGTTGTGAGGAGGACTTTGAGTAGTATATTGGTTAATTCCGATATTTTTCCGATGAGTGGAGCGTTTTAAACTAGGAGAGTATTGTGATATAGGTGTGGGAGGATGATTCGGGGGTCGAATGTTAGGTTGTCTCTTTCTTCTCCCCCCGTTTGTTTCCTCTTCTAGAGCGGGGCCTCGTAATCCTGAGCTATGTCCAGGTGAGGTGAGGTCCAGTCCCCAGTCAAGACGGGTGAGAAATGAATTTCTATATAATTTACTGCGCTTATACACGCTACGCTATGGCGGTTTTGCAGTACATAGCTGGTTATATTACAGAGTTTGTAAAGGTGAACTAATTAGGAATGTGTTTGAAATGTTTTATAGATGCCATCTGCATCCCTTGAAGCGAAGGATCTGTGAAAGCAGGTTGTATTAATTCCAACCGTTTTGTGTGATTATAATTATTTCACTTTTTTTTTCTTTTTACACTTGGTTTTTTGAAAGATTTATGCAGTAGCAAATTTGAAGAACAGAGGTCCTGACGAAAGCCTGGGGCATTCTTACCCTATTGGCTGAAACATGTTGGCCTTAATAATTTAGCAGTTATTTATTAGTACTGCTCTTTGCACTTTTCTGTTTTTAACGTAGAGGGTGAGGTGACATCTTGAATAAAATTCTGTACTTTCTCCTCATGACTCTATTTTAATATCACTCACTATTGTTTTGTTGCACTGCTCTTAATTCCCAAGTGGTCATGGACCCAAAGAATTTATAATCTGTCTCTTTCTTCTTTGGTGGTCCTATTCTGTTTCCATTGAGCGAATCCATCTCTGGAAGGTTGTCCCTATGATCAAGGGACATATCATCCATTTGGTTGGATAACCAGATGATAAGACTGATCACACTAATAATTGATGGGAATCCAAGTTTCGCTCAAAATCTTCCTACCGCTTTTGACATTATTTTTTTCTATTTTTCTTTGCTTTTCTAACTCTGTTTGTAGCAGCTTAAAGCACTTGTTGGCTTTAGAGGTAGTAGACCCCCAATTCAGTTGGTTATTGTGATTGTGTAAAGTGGAGATTGGAACTGTGGCTGGTCGTTAAAATATCCCTGTGACCCTATTCTCCCTGTTGTGTTTATAAAGTCCTTTCTGATTCGCAGGCTGCGGCACGTCAGGTGTTTCAATCGGGCCTGGACACTGCTGACTCAGTGGCTCGTGTGATGGGGTCTTCTGTGGCTGCAAGGAGACAGGCTTGGCTTCGGTCGTCTGGTTTCTCACCTGATGTTCAGGCGTCTTTGCAGGATTTGACCTTTGATGGGTCAAAACTCTTTGGTTCAAAGGCGGACCCCACCTTGGAGCGTTTTAAGGACAGCAGGGCTACTGCAAGGTCTCTGAGCCTCCAGGTGCAGTCCAAAGGATACGGCTACTAGCATTATCGTGGATTTGGGAGATCTGCTTTCGTGGCCGCCAGCAATCTCAACAGAGCCAGCAACAGCAGACTCCCTTGTACAAGTCTTACAGAGGGAAGAATAAAAGAGGCCTCAGGGGAGCAGCTCGACAACAATCCTCCTCCTCTTCCTCTACTTCCCCTCCCGCCACCGTTGGTACATCAGGAAAGCAGTTCTAGGTCCCCATCTTAGAACATGTTGGTCCGGTTGGAGGTCAGGTTTCCCACTTTCTACAAGAATGGAGACTGCTCACGTCCGATTGTTGGGTCTTGAATCTTGTAGAGAATGGGTACGCCCTTCCCTTTTTGGAGTATCCTCCTCCTTACCCTCCTCGCCAGGGTTGGTGCTCAGAGAACCATTTACTGCTTTTACAGCAGGAGGTTCGTACCTTGCTACAGAAAAGTGCGATAGAGGTGGTTCCAGAGCAGGAAGGGGGCAGGGTTGCTACTCCTGGTATTTCCTGATCCCCAAAAAGGACCGTCGCTTAAGGCCAATCCTGGACCTCAGGATTGTGAACTTTTGCCTCAGACAGGAGAAGTTCAAAATGTTGACCTTGGCTCAGGTTCTTCTTGCGCTGCAACAGGAAGACTGGATGGTGTCCATCGATCTGCAGGATGCGTATTTTCATCTTCCCATCCTGAAGTCCCATCAGATGTATCTCCGGTTCACTGTAGGATCGCAACATTATCAGTTTGCGGTTCTTCCCTTCGGTCTTACTTCCGCGCCTCGAGTCTTTACAAAGGTGATAGCCGTGGTAGCAGCTCATCTCAGAAGGTCAGGGATTACTGTTTTCCCCTACCTGGACGACTGGCTGTTGAAAGCAGAGTCTCCAGAGTTGGTGTTGCGCCACTTGCAGGTGACAACTCATCTGTTGTTCAAATTGGGATACTCGATAAATGTACCCAAATCTCACCTGGTGCCTTCTCAGCGCAGCCTGTTCATAGGGGCAATACTGGACACTTCTGTGTGTCGAACATACCCTCCTCCGCAGAGGATTCTCGACATTCAGGAAATTATTTGTTTATTTCACGATGGAGCGGTTGTTCCAGTCCTGAAGGTCCTTCGTCTGCTTGGTCTGTTTGCTTCTTGCATACTGTTGGTCGTCATGCACGCTGGCATATGAGGGCACTCCAGTGGTGCCTCCGCAAGCAGTGGTATCAGCACAATGGAGATCTCTGGGAGAAGATCAGAATCTCCAGAGAAGCTGCAGCGGAGTTGACTTGGTGGAGTGTTCAGGGCAACCTGTCTCAAAGAAAGCCCTTTCAGTTTCCTCCACCGGTGGCCACAGTGATCACGATGCCTCCCCTCTAGGGTGGGGTGCTCATCTGGGGGATCTAGAGGTCAAAGGTCTTTGATCTCCAGAGGAAAGGTTGCTTCATATCAACCTGCTGGAATTGTGGGCAATTCGTTTGGCACTAAAGGCTTTCCTTCCTTCCCTTCACAATCAGTCTGTTAAGGTCCTGACGGACAATACTACCGCGATGTGGTACATCAACAAACAGGGAGGTGTAGGGTCGGATCGTCTCTGCTCGCAACTCCTTTACGCGTTTCCTCCCATACCCTTAATACCTCGAGTTCTGAGGAAGATTCGCCAAAAACGGGCCCAACTCATATTGTTTGCCCCGGATTGGCCAAGTAGGGTGTGGTACACAGATCTACTTCACCTATCGTCACACCCTCTGCTCCGTCTCCCTCTCAGGGCAGACCTCCTCTCGCAGTCGCATGGGCAGATTGTACACCCCTACCTCCAGAGCCTGCACCTACATGCCTGGAGATTGAACGGGGCAACCTGAGTTCCTTCTCTCTCCCCCCGGATATAGTGGATGTTATTTTATCGTCTAGGCGACACTCCACTAAGTCTGTTTACTCTTCCATATGGTCCAGATTTGTAAAGTGGTGCGTAGAGAGAGATATTGACACTTTGAAGGCCCACTTGTCTAATATTCTAGAGTTTTCACTTTCTTTGGCACAACAAGGTTGTGCTGTAGCCACTGTTAAGGGTTATATGTCGGCTTTGTCAACCTTTCTATGTTTGCCGGACCAGCCGTCTTTATTCAAGTCCCCCATTGTCATGAGGTTTATTAAGGGCCTTACAAATAAGTTTCCTTCCACACCTTTCATTATGCCTCAGTGGGATTTGAATCTCGTTCTTACTTTTTTAATGGATTCTCCGTTTGAGCCTCTTCATACTTGCCCGTTGAGGCTTCTTTCTTTTAAAACGGTTTTCTTGATTGACATTACCTCTGCTAGTAGGGTAAGTGAGCTTCAGGTTCTTAGTTTGAAACCTCCTTTCCTGACCATTAATGCAGATAAGTTGGTTCTAAGGACCAGGGCTGCTTTCCTTCCCAAGGTGGTTACCCCTTTTCATATGGGACAATCCATTACTTTACCAACCTTCTATCCTCCCCCTCACCCTTTCAAGGAGGAGGAGAGACTGCATTGTTTGGACCCTAAGATAGCTGTCAGCTTTTATTTGGATCGGACAAGAGATCTGAGGCTGGACGATCAGCTCTTTGTGGACTACATTGGACGAATGAAGGGTAGAGCTGTGCACAAAAGGACGCTCTCCAGGTGGATCATCTTGTGCATTAAGATTTGCTACGCCTTGGCCAAGAAGGGACCGCCTGAAGGTATCAGAGCTCATTCCAGCAGAGCTAAGTCCACTTCTTCTGCTTTGGCTAGAGGTGTTCCTATTTTTGATAATTTGTAAAGCAGCAACTTGGACCTCCCTCCACATCTTTGCGAAGCATTACTGCTTGGGCTCTGAGGTTAGGAGGGATGGCCATTTTGCTCATTCTGTTAATGAGAAGATATTTTGGTCTAGTCAGGTGGACACCCTCCTCCAGGAGAGGTACGGCTTTGGGAATTTATTCATAAGGTGAGGAATCCACAGGCAAAAGTATCCATCAGAAGAATAAGTTACTTACCTTCGGTAATGCTTTTTCTGGTGGATACAATATCTGCCTGTGGATTCCTCACTGTCCCACCCGCCTCCCCGTTGCCCACCTGTTTCTACCAAAAAATAATTTATTTGATATGGATGCTTTCTAATATGTCTTAATCATGTTAATGATGAGAAATGCTTATTCTGTTGCTATTTCTCTATACCTTTGTTGGTTATGCATTTGTGGTTTTATATATGTGTATATATTTGATATACTATGTATATATTTGAAAATGTGTCGGTCCGCCCGTTTGCCTCGGTGGCACGGAACAAATGGGTGGAACTGATGTCAGCACGCCGACGAGGTCCTTTTGTGGCTCCGATGACGTCATACGATGTCACGTGCAGAGGCGTCCTCGTCGACGTGGGAGAGCTAGGAAAGAATTTCCTGCGGAATGCTGGTGCAGGGCACATTCACAATGTGAGGAATCCAAAGGCAAATACTGTATCCACCAGAAAAAGCGTTACCGGAGGTAAGTAACTTGTTCAATTATTGTGAAAAATAATAGTTTATGATGGTTAATTAAGGAATGTATTGCCTTTAACACATTTATGAGATATTTGTTTGTATCTTAATTCAATAGATTCCCAGGAATAATCGTTTGATGTACATTCATAGCTATCAGAGTTATGTTTGGAATAATATGGTGAGCAAGAGAATAGAGGAATATGGACTCAAAGCCATTCCAGGGGACCTCACACTTAAAGGAGGTAAGCAAGCCGATTATTATTAAATGCATGACCTACATTGCACATTTGAATTTGTGATCCTAGCTTCAAATGACACGAAAGAGGTAGCAGTGGCATTGCCACATTGAAACCAATGGATAGAAGACGGATTTAGCGGGCAGCCGACCATAGTCTGGCCACGTTAGTTCAAGTTCAAGTTCAGGTATTTATAAAGCGCACTACTCACCCAGAGGGTCTCAAGGCGCTGGAGGGAGGGGTTTACTTTTTATCGAATAGCCATGTTTTCAGTTCTTTTCTGAAGGAGATGTGATTCTGAGTAAGGCGGAGGTGGGTGGGGAGTGAGTTCCAGGTCTTGGCAGCTAGGAAGGAGAAGGATCTGCCACCCATGGTGGTTTTTCGGATGCGCGGGACTGCGACGAGGGCTTGATTGGATGATCTTAGTTGGCGGGTGGGATAGTAGAAGGACAGTCGGGTGTTGAGGCATTCGGGTCCTAGATTATAAAGGGACTTGTGTGCGTGGGTAAGAAGGCGGAAAGTAATTCTTTTGTTGACGGGAAGCCAGTGGAGGTTTTTTAAGTGACCGGTGATGTGCTCTTGGCGCGGGATGTCTAATATGAGTCTCGCTGATGCGTTTTGGATGCGCTGGAGTTTTTTCTGCAATTTTGTTGTAATTCCGGCGTAGAGTGTGTTGCCATAGTCCAGCCGACTCGTGACCAGTGCATGGGTGACAGTCTTTCTTGTTTCGAGGGGGATCCAGCGGAAGATCTTTTTGAGAATGCGAAGGACGTTGAAGCAGGAGGACGATACGGCGTTGACTTTTCTGGACATTGAGAGGGAGGAGTCTAGAATGAAGCCAAGGTTACGTGCATGGTCTGTGGGTGTGGGCGCAGATCCCAAAGCGGAAGGCCACCAGGAGTCGTCCCAAGCTGAGGGGGAGGATCCTAGGATGAGCACCTCCGTCTTGTCTGAGTTGAGTTTTAGGCGGCTCTGTTTCATCCATTCGGCTACTTCTTTCATACCTTCGTGAAGGTTGTTTTTGGCGGTGTTGGGGTCTTTGGTGAGGGAAAGGATTAGCTGGGTGTCGTCGGCGTAGGAGATGATGTTGAGGTTGTGTTGACGTGCGATGGAGGCGAGGGGACTCATGTAGACGTTGAAGAGGGTGGGACTGAGTGAGGAGCCTTGAGGTACACCGCAGATGACTTCGGTGGGCTCTGAGTAGAATGGGGGGAGTCGGACTCTCTGTGTTCTCCCGGCTAGGAATGAGATGATCCAGTCCAAGGCTTTTCCTTGTATGCCGATGTTGTTGAGGCGTTGTATGAGGGTGTTGTGACAGACAGTGTCGAAGGCGGCGGAGAGGTCGAGTAGAATGAGGGCCACTGTTTCACCGTTGTCCAGGAGTGTTCGGATGTCGTCGGTCGCCGCAATGAGGGCGGTTTCGGTGCTGTGTTTGGCTCGAAAGCCGTTCTGTGAGGGATCCAGGGAGTTGTTGGATTCAAGGAAGGCTGCTAGTTGGCTATTGATGGCTTTCTCGATGACTTTGGCCGGGAAAGGGAGTAGGGAAATGGGTCGGTAGTTTTTCAGATCTGAGGGGTCTGCTGTTGGTTTTTTCAGAAGGGCGCTGAGTTCGGCGTGTTTCCATATTTCTGGAAAGGTGGCGGAGTCGAAGGAGCCGTTGATGACATCGCGGAGTTGGGGAGCGATGATGGAGTCAGCTTTGTTGAAGATGAAGTGGGGGCAGGGGTCAGAAGGTGAGCCAGAGTGGATTGAGTTCATGAGGCGAATGGTGTCTTCAATGGTGATTGGGTTCCAGGAGTTGAGGTAGTTAGTTGGAGGGGTGGGATCTGAAGTGGGTGGGGTGAGTTGGTCATTGGGAGTATTCTTGAAGCTGTTGTGGATGTCGGCAATTTTGTTGTAGAAGAAGGAGGATAGCGCATCGCAGAGGTCTTGGGAGTTAGTGATGTCGTTGGATGCTGCGGGAGGGTTGGTGAATTCTTTGACGATATTGAAGAGTTCCATGCTGTTATGAGAATTGTTGTCGAGACGGTTCTTAAGTGCTGATTTCTTGGCGGATCGGATCAGTTGGTGGTGTTTGCGGGTGGCTGTCTTGAGGGAGTCCATGTTGTCTGAAGTTGGTTCTTTTCTCCAATTCTTCTCCAGGGTGCGGCATGTCTTCTTGGATTTTTTAAGGTCATCATTGAACCAGGGAGCTTTTTTGCTGGATGATTTCGACTGGTGTTTTTTCAGGGGTGCTAGTTCGTCCGCACTGTGGGTAATCCATTGCCTGAGGTTGGTGGCCGCTAGGTCTGGGTCCGTTGCCAGGGTGGGAATGTTTTGGCTGAGTGATGTGAGGAGTTGTTCGGTGGAGATTTTGTTCCATTTTCTTCGGGGAATGGGTTGTAGACGGTTGTGGGTCAGGGTTGTTTTGTAGCTGAAGTGAACACAGCTATGATCCGTCCAGTGGAGGGCTGTAGTATGATCGAAGGAGACGTGCTTGCTGGAGGTGAAGATAGGGTCGAGCGTGTGTCCGGCTATGTGAGTGGGGGTGTCAACAAGTTGTTTGAGTCCGAGATTGGACAGGTTGTCCAGAAGGGTGGTGGTGTTGTTGTCGTGAATGTTGTCAAGGTGGTAGTTGAGGTCTCCTAGAAGAATGTAGTTCTCGGAGGCGAGGGCGTGCGGGCTGACGAAGTCAGTGATGTCGTCACTGACTTCGTCAGCCCGGAAGCTGAACAATTGAAAGCTCTACTTTCAGTGCTCTGAAAAAGTACCCACAGTTTGAAATTACATTGTAAAAATACTTGCAAACATCATATCTTTGTTTGCATATTAATTTCCTTTCCTTTTACTCCCATTCGAAACCTTATTGCGATCTTTGTTTCCTCTCCAGCAGTTAAAGGTGCCCTTCAGGAAAGGATGTCATAATACGTCTGAAAACCCACACAGACATCATCAAACAAAGCCACAAACTATTTTGCCTGTTGCTGGTTATTGTTAGAGATGCATGACCGATTAAAGAGCAATGTGTTTGTCTACAATGGACGGTCCCTTTATGAACTATGGCTTAGATGGCAGCATCTCTATAAGCAGCCTGAATTCTAATTTTTATCCTTTGTAGATTGAATTACATTTAAGATTTAAAACTAGATGAAGGTGAAGTGTAGTGCATTTAACATTAATAAGCATGAGCCTCCAAATTGGCTTCAAGGAACAATGATTCATTTTTTTCTTTTGTTCAGTGATTTGAATTAATTCACTGTAAGTTGGTGATTTGACGTGGATATGCCATCTAATGACTGGAAGAGTTGGATAACAAAAGAAATATGCTATTTGATTGTGGTGAGGTGTGCTGTGCACCCTTGACCCTGGTCTTTCATCAAGGCTTATTCAATTTTAGCTTGCTTGCCCAGACCCCAATATCTTCCATCACAACAGACTTGTGACCACTTCATATCAAACCAGTCATACCCTCTGCCTCTTTTGCTCTTTTAGCAGCTAAACACATTCCATTTTATACTTCAGATGTCAAGCTCATGACTTAATCTTTTAGCAATGCCAAAATAAATTATCACTGCACCTTCTTTGACGGTGTAAACTCTAAACTTCCTAAAAAACTGCAAAATCATATCTGTTTCTGAATATATTTCACTGGCTACCCATCAAGGAGATCTGGCACTTGAAGGTTTTCCTCCCTAAAATTCAAAACAACCGGGCCCAAGAGTATCTCTGAAAACAGTGTATCAGGATAACTATATTGTTTAGTTACACAAAGCCATCTTAGACTTTCGAATATGCCTGTTGTAGCTATTTCTTTCTTAAGCGTTGTGCAATCACAGCACCTCTATACTGTGTTTCATCCAAATTGACACCTAAATCCCAATATATTTATGAAATTATGGAAGACTTTCACTCTGCTACCAGCACTGAACCCAGATAACTTAAATACTCTTAGGTCCTGTGAGTAATGGAAATGGATACGCTCTACGGTCGGCATTCCAAGAACTGTTACACGAATTAGTAGAGGGGGGCTATGCCTCATCTTGAATCTCTACCTGTTCCACCTACATGCAGAAGTTCAACATGCTAGCCTTTGCACTGATCCCGGCAGATGTACTCTGCACAACTGGCTGTACTTATGGGACTTAATGGTGTATTTTCTTGTGCTCATGATAAAGTAGCTCCAGTTGTATTCACTGTTGACAGCAGGAAATTAACACAACCAGTACAGTACACTGACATTAGGCTTCACCATCCTCCCCCCACGAGCTCATAACATCCTGACACTATTAGTGATTTCTTTGAATCAGCAGACAGTTTACTGCTACTCAAATATTAAGAACTGTCTCTTACATGCAGCGTCCAGTGAGAGTGTTGAGTTCGCATCAACCTCTAACACTAGGAAAACAGTTGAAGCTTAACCCTGTCCTCCTAACTTTGTTTCCGACCTTACTGGGATACTGCTTCTACTTGCTCTGCCTGGAGCTGATAGTCACCACGACTCTTCAGAATAAGGGTTGAGGGGTACATTGCGGGGAACTCCAGCAGTTCTTAGTTGGATAAACCAGATATATTGCTTTGTAAATAAATGTGATAAGCGTTAGAAGTTGGAGGGATTCTTCTTTGCACTGAAGACTGACCTACTAGTGCCAAACAACATTACAACTCTTTTCTGTATCCGAAAACAATCAGCCACCCTGCCACCACAGTTCTGGTATCTGGCTGTTGAGCTATGGAAGTGAGCATAGAAATCATGGCATTTTCCAGGTGGTCTACAACGTTGCATGGGTCACTAGAGAATAGAGCCTAACACACTTATGGGAGGATGTCGCACGAATGGGCATTCCCTTAAGAATTCTCCACCTTTGATGAAGGACAAAGGGTGATTCTGTATGCTTTTCCCCTAACCACTCTAATACTTAGGATCCTCCACAAAATCAAAGAGAGCCCAGGGAGGCCTGTGATACTAGACCTCCAGCCTGGCCATACCCAGCCTGCTATTCTGATCTACTCCATCTTCTGCAGAGGTGTCACATCCCTGTTGCCCGGAGGAGGGCCTTCGAGGCCATAGAGGATGGAGAGTTCAACACAAGTATTGCACACACAGCTTAGATGTATAGTTCACAAGGAACTAACTTTTGAATAACTAGGCCTCTCTTCAGAGAACCTGGAATATTAGAGACTGTCAGAAACCCCCTCAGTACAGCCCAGTAAGAAAACACTTTGTTTAGGTTCTTTTATCGGGCCTCGGCAACCTGCTAACATGCTCAATCAAGGCCATATTGTTTTCACACCACCTGGCTAAGACCGGTGCAGATGTATACCTGCAAAGCTTCTCTCGTTGTAGGAGGCTCGCTTTTTACGTAGTGTACCAAAAGGAGGTACACTATGTATAATGTTCAGACAGTCCTTACTGACTTAAAAGGCTTAAATTAATCTCAAATGCTCTCTTTTGTGGTACTGTGGATGAGCAGTTTAGGCTTATCGGGGTAGTATTAAGCATTTGTTGTACACACAAGCCAATAAATAAGACACACACTCAAGAAGAAACTCTAGACCAAATTAGAAAAATAAAATATAATTTTATACAATTTTAGACACCAAGTTCCTCATAATCGGGTAAGTACTTTAGACGTTATCAAATTTTACAGTAGAAACAGTAGAACATGACAGGTATCAGATTGGAGGTAATGGTATCCTATGGGAGATACATTCACTGCATAGGGTCGCTTACAATCGACTTACAGGACTGTTCTTCTGGACTTAAGGTAAGTAGGGACCAAGTTCCAAAAACCCACCTGCAGTTCAATTTCTCCTGCCCTGGAGTGTCCGGGTGCAGAGGTGATGGTCGCGGCGGTAGCCTCAAACACTACACAAGTACGTCAATAGGAGAAAGTACCTGTAGCTGCAAGTAGGGACAAGTCTGACTGAGTCAGAAGAGGGGCTCCGCTCTTGAGGGTCTCTGACACCGGCACACCATTGGTTTCCGTAGACTAGGGCTGTGGGGCTCGGGAGCATAGGTGTTTTTTCCAGCGGGGTCGTACTGTGCATCTGGGAGTTGGTAAAGGGGGAGCAAAACAGGATAGCAGGTCCACTCTTGGTGCTGTCCTTGCGGATCCTGACATCCCTCGTCGGTGTCTGGA